>NC_138052.1:18427652-19094319 GCF_964194185.1 Rhinolophus hipposideros
CTTAGTTTCACCAAAATTGCATCTGCGTGATGCCGGTTTAACAAAGGTTTACTAAGTCCCCTTTGTTGTGTAGAACTTCCAGACAGCATGGGGATATTGATGTGGAAGATGCGGGAGACAGTTGTGTACACAGGAAATAGCTAGAGACAGGGACTAACTTAAGTGTTGCATTGTGTGGTTCTGACCCTGCCTGTCATGGAAAGGACTAGTGAAAGTTTGAGCATGCAGAAGTTTCCCTGCCGGAAGTGACATCAGGTGGAGTTTGCAGGATGATGTTGCTCATCAACTCTTGATTGTCTCTGCTCATAGGGCCAGGGGTCACTAAAGGAAGTCTTCGCTTAATCTTTCGTGACATTCTAGCTAACTCTCATTTTTTACTATATCTTTACACTGCCAACATGTAACAAAATGGTAGGGTTTTGAAATGTACTTTCTTTTCTGGATCTGTAGTGTGGTATTGTGTGGAGTAAAGGAATCAAAGGGGAAGCAGGAAAAGAACTCATGTGGGCCAGAGGAGTTGAGGGCTATTTGTAGGTTCAAGGAATGTAGGTCTTCCAGCTGCGGAGGGTGTGTGCTACCAGCATGCTTCACAGCAACCCTGGTGGGCAGTGAGGTGTCTAAAGATATATTCATGGGCCCAGTTACTAAATATCTTTAACCAGAAACTATTCTCTCTGGGACCTTTCCCTTCATGTTCCATGAGCTGGAGAAGGGAAGAAACTAGTGTAGTAGCTGGGTGAATGGCTGGAATGAAATTCTCATATTGGTGAAAGATGACATGCAACTGAGCTTCTGACTATAAAAAGAACTGTCAAAATTGGGAAGCAGATATTGATTTTTGTCCCCCTTTTCCTACGATTTCCATCTCTTTGCCATTCTCTACCAGTATTTTTATGGTGGTACACACCTTCTCCTCTCCAAAATGTGTCCTATTTGGCAGTATCTCATGTTCTCTGTTTGTTTCTTCTCACTTTCTTATCCCTACTGTGAATGATATGTGTTCTACTTTATTAGTCTACATTTTCTGAACTCTAAGCCTCCCTTTTCTCTACTCCTTCATTCTTCTATCCCCCTCCATCCCTCCATCTAGCCTGTCATCAAATCTTTCCTTCCTTCCTTCCTTCCTTCCTTCCTTCCTTCCTTCCTTCCTTCCTTCCTTCCTTCCTTCCTTCCTTCCTTCCATCTATCATCCATCCATCATCCCTCCATCCAATCATTCAGGTAAACAAATTTAAACTATATTGTTCATGGCTTTAGACATTTTAACATTAAACCTTCTCCAGTTGAGGGAGTTTCTGGCGTGATAACAAGCTGACAGGATAGATATTCAGGGAGGAACATGTGGTGAACTTAGCGATCTCCTACTCTCTGCTTAATCATAGTGCTAGTCAGCGTAAATCTGTTGTGTCAGGATGAAAGCAAATTTGAAGATGATTCTACTCAGTTCATAATCACCTCTGCCTAACTGCTGTCATTATAGAATGTGAAATTAACCTATAGCCGTGGCCACAAAATTCTCGTGGCCAGCAATTCTCTTATTGCTGAGAAGGCCCAGTTCACAGCAGGTGAGGAGGCCTCCACAAGGCACCTGCTCTGGGTTTCATTGCTGACCTCCTTGGAGGGTTTCCACGGTGGGGCTCCTTCTGTGGGCTGGGCACTGGGATTGTGGGTACTATCTGTCCTTTCATCACTTTCACTCTGATTAGCTTCATTCGGAAGAACTTTTGACAGCCTTTCACAAACACAGGTCAGCGTGGGAAAACAAGTTTCTTTCTACGGGTCTGATTTAATCTCTTTGTGTTGAGGCTGATCTTGGGAAAAAATACACTCCTTCTCACGTCAAACATGTAGGACATGTCAGCCCACAGCCACCCTGATGTATCTTGGGTTTTCTCACTGGGGGCCCTCAGCATCTTGGAAGAGCCAGCTAAGAGGTGTTTGGCTGGCTTAGACGCCGCTGCATCAATCACTGTTAGGCTCGGTGCCACTCCGCTCTGGGTGTAATCAAACAATCTGTAGCTTAGTGGGACATCCTGCTTGCTCGAGTGACTCACAGCTCCCCTGCAGCTGGTTGAAGTTTTGTTTATAGCAGTGCTGCCCACTCACTCCACACCCCCAGCTCCCTACAAACCACTCCACAGGTGGCCTGATTTCTGGTGCAAATAAAAGTTTGCCAACTGTTGCTTCTCTCTCTCTCTCTCTCTCTCTCTCTCTCTCTCTCTCTCTCTCTGTCATTCTCTCTCTCTCTCCCCTCCCTCCCCCCACTGCCCCCTCTTCTATCTCTCTCTCTCAACTTATTTAAACAGAATTAAGCTGTGCGGAGTCCATTAATAAAAGGCTTCTATTGCAAAATTATTGGCACTCTGCAAGGCACTTTAGAGGTGAGCAGGAAGATCAATATTACCTAGAATAAAATAGCAGGGCAGATATTCCTCAGGGGAAATCGGCTCTCAGGTATGAGAAGAAATATAGATTTCCACCTGGGCAGCCAATGTTTGAATATGATGAAACAGCGTATTGGAATCGGTGGTCCAGCAATTATTTGAGAAGTCTTGGGGGGACTTTAAATGTGCTTTCAAAAAAGAAAAACAAATAATCAAAAACTTCAGCTCAATCTTTTCAGAAATAAAGAGCAAATATTTCAACAGAAGACCAGAAACTAAAAATGCAAAACATTTGATTAATTTGTGGCCATGTCTAAGGCTACAGAAGTGGTGTGATGACTGCGTTTGCTTCGAGGAGGGAGGGAGAAGATGGGGAGACCATGTAGGCTTCTAGACCAGGGAGGCTAATGAGTAGCCATTCCTCATCTTTCAGCCTGGTCCTTTCACGTGTCTCTTGGAAGATTTGTGAAAGTGGGTGGGAAGTACAGAGGATTGTTACCCTGAGAGGATCAATTTAGTGGGGTGCAATTTACTCTCCATCTCTGTCATGTGAGTTAATTAAACTGCAGCTGGTGAAATGCAACTGGCAGCTAATTGGGCCATTGTTGCAGCAGGGCACATGCTTGGTACCATTTGCAAATTGCTGAGATAGGGATCTCTGGATGGCACCAGGGATGACGGAAACTGGTTCAGCTGCAACAATGGTGGGACATCAGCTCTCAGGGCCAAGGAATGGCTGTGCATTGTCAGGGAAGGTGAGCAAGAGGAAGAAGGTATGAAAGGGAGCCCCCCAGATTAAGAAAGGGGAAGGGAGATAAAGAAGGAGTAAGGGAAGGAGGGAATGTGAATGTGTGTGTGTGTGTCTGTGTGAGAGAGAGAGAGAGAGAGAGAGAGAGAGAGAGAGAGAGAGAGAGAGAGAGAGATGAGAATTATGGAAATTAGGACAAGGAAGTAGCAAGAGAGAAAATATAATACTTTCAGATGTTGCTTTTGATATTTGACAATAAATAGTTGAAGGGATCAAGCACCCACGCCAGCTTTCCCAAACATGTATTCAGAGGTGGGCTTATGTCCTGTGTGTTTTATGGGGGAAATTATTTTTAAATGGAGGAGAGATAGCCTATTTTCTCATCCATTTGTGAAATGTTTAGTTTCTTTAGTGTATCCCTTCTCAGAACTTTCAGTAAACTAAAATTCATTATGGGGCTCCTCAGATTATTTTACTGGGGAATTATTTATTCAAGGACCATATCCTGGGACAAGCATTCTGAGAAATGGAGTTTTTGAAATAATGATACAGGCCTTTGCCTTGCTTTCAGGCAACACTGAGTTGTTTCCGTGCTTGTTCTACCTTTAAGCTGGACAAACCCCTGTCATTATCCTTTGGTGAGAGCACAAAAGCTACCAGCCAGGGCATGCTCCAGAGTCAGTTCTCATGACACCAGCCCTCCATTCATTCATTCATTGATGTCCTCATTCACTCCAGCTCCATCCTCTTTGCCCTTGTGCCACTGGTTCTTTCCCTGAGCACTTACTCTGTCCTCAGACTTAGATGCCTCTGCTTGGCTCCCTTCCCTGCTGAGCTGGAAACATCCTCGTTGCTCCTCTGGCTTTTGACATTCAGTGTTGCCTACAGTCTTGGATACGTTCTTTGGCTTTGCTTCTCCTCTGAACTCGGGGTCTTCAGCTGTCTTCAAGGTTAAGACTTCGGCCTTGTATAACCCACCTCTTGCTCAGTTTTCTCAGCAAGGGTAAGCTGAAACCCTTATCAACTCCTCTTGCTCTTGAGAGTGTGGATTTGAATAATATTTATTCTCTGAGCTTCTTCCAGCCTCTCAGCAGCTCTCAGAGTCAGGAAGTTTTTCTTGTAGTGACATAAAAGTTTTTTCCAGTTGATGAGTAAGTTACTAGTTCTTGTTTTTCTAGAAGAGCAATAGAGAATGTGAGGGCAGACCCCTCTTTGCTGCTTACTAGCTCTGCATTCTTTTCCCGGAGGGGAACAGCTCTCACCCAGGTGCAGCCCCTCAGATACCCTCTGAGGACCTCCACTGGGGTGGGAAGGGACCAGAAATTCCTCTGTGGCCCTACTCTTACCTCCCCCCACAGTGTCATTTAAATGGTGACAACTCCCAGAATTCCCATCCAGGAGAGAACTTTTTTGAGAGACATGGCACCACGGGAGTATGTCCAGAGGAGGCAGTCCTACTGTGTGTGTCTCTGAGCTACTGCCCCAAATGTCATACTTTCGTGCTGGTTCGTTGCTTCTCCCTAGTGAAGGTATTTATTTCACCTGTTTTATGGAACATATGTGAACACATGGCAGGAAAATTACTGCTACCCAGAAGCTCATGGTAAACAAATAAAGGAACTGAAGTACTGACGATTTCCTTACGCCCCATCCATGAAATCTGGGAGAGACCAGACAGAATATTTAACCACAAACAGCTGCTTCTTAGACCCATTTTCTTTCATTTTCTGCAAATGGGGTTCCTTTCCCCATCAACCAGCAGGACCAATCAGGAGCATATAATGTGGGTGAACACGTACATCTTTCTATCTCCAAAATTAATCGGAAAAATAGGCGGTGGTGAAGGGAGGTCATGGGGAAACGATGTTTTTAGGTTAGTTTATTTTAGCAAAAATGCAATTGTTATCTGTTCATTATAGACATTTTGGAAAATACAGAAAAGTACAAAGAAGGAGAAATTGTCTGTGACTTAAATGGGGAGAACTTCGCTCTGGTGTCAGCAACCAAGACAGTTGTATTTTTCTTGAGCAACCTCTTGCTTTTTACCCACAAATATAGTAGACCTTATATCTAATCATTTCTCCAACTTTGCACCAGTTTCTAGAAAACTCTGCAATGTTCATTCATGGAATAACTAATTATTCATTGAACAACGTTTACTGAATGACTACTATGTGCCAGCAACACATAGTAGGCCTTGTGTTAGGCCTTGAGGATATATCTGTGAGCAAAACAGATGTGGGCCCACCTTACGTTTACACACGCCTTTGCTAGGTGGTGTGATGTGATGGGAGCTGACAGTTATTAATACAACTCATTGAGCGTGTAGCTAGCACTGGGTTAGTGCTTTGTGTAGGTGCCAGGAAAATGTAACTCCTTCAATGTATGTGTATTCTTTCTGAATTTTTCCTTCTCCTCATTCCAAGGGGCTAGCCCACACCGGTGTGCTATTGTCTGTGGGTGAAGTTCGTGTTTCTCCTCATATTTTATGGAGACCTCTTGGCATAATCTCTTGCAGGACCCTATGGCTGGAGTCCCAGAGGAGGAGGGGAATGAGAAGTGTGGTTGGAGAAGAGAGAGGTGGGGACTGACAAAGCCAACAGCTTCTGCAGAATGAAAAGGGGACAGAAGATACTGGTTGAGAGCCATGGGGATCTGTGTCCTTCTCCCTGAGGGAAGTTGCAGGGGAAAGCCTGGTGGCACAGCAAGTAGAGGACCCCAGGTGCCTGTGCTCTCAGCAGTAGAAAAGGTTCTGACACTCATCTGTGCAAAAGAGCAACTGAGCTGCCCAACTCAAGGGACCATGAAGATGTCGAGTGTGGCATCTGCTTGCTGACCAGTGTGGAGTGATGACTGTGGGAGCCCCAGAATTTTGGGACTTGGGAGGTCTTTAGGGCCTTTGTAGGCCCTAAGCTACTTAGGATCTAAGCTACTTTGATCAAGTACAAGTCTTAAATTTGGATGGCAACATAACCATAGCCAGCACAAATAACTACCACACTAGAACAAAACCAAATTCAGATCAAATGTTGCCGCACAGCAATCACTGAACAAGCATTTATCAGCAAGCAGACCACACTGTTTTCCTACCACCTGCTCTCTGTACTCGGCACAGCCCCAGTTCTCTGTCCTCTTAGGTGCTTTGACCATTACCTTGGGTGCGTGATTCACTTGATACAGATGTAATAGTACACAAGAGGCAGGATTCTAGTCCCTTTATGTTGACCTCAGTCATCAAGAATTTTGTAGACCAATAGCTCAACACGGGATTGTCTGAATGTCACATCTATGCACCATCCCCACGTGTGCAGGCTAAAGGCTTTGCTAGGTCCTCATACTTAGTTCTTGCAAAGATGGGGAGTATCTCTCCACTGTTTTAGTCAGCCCTCATGGTTGACCAATGAGAGCTTCCTTCTAGCACCTTTATGCAGACTAGTAATCAATGTTGCTGGTTATATTAGTTTCCTGTGGCTTCTATAAGAAATTACTATATACATGGTGACCCAAAACAACAGACATTTATTCTCTTAAAAATTCTGGAGGCCAGAAGTCTGAAATCAAGGTGTTGGCAGGATGGCACTCCCTCTTGAGGCTCTAAGGGACAGTCTGTTCCTTGACTCTTCTAGCTTCTGGTAGCTGCTGGCATTCCTTGGTTTGTGGCCACATTGCCCCAGTTTCTGCCTCATCTGGAGATTGACTCCCTCACTTCTGTCTATATAATTTCCCTCTGCCTCTCTCTTATAAGGACAGTTGGCATTGGATTTAGGGTTCATCTGGATAACCAGGATAATCTCTTTATCTTGAGATTTTAAATTTAATCATATCTGCAAAGGCCATTTTTTTCAAATAAAGTCACTTTCACAGGTTCTGTGGATTTGGAAATGGACATGTTTTTGGAATCACCATTCAACCCATTGCATCAATGAAACCCTTTTTTCACATTTAGGATGTTATATAGCAAATCTGCTACTGATCATGACGTAGATAACAGATGAATGAGCAGTAGCTACCGCTGGAGTGTGGCCTTTCTGATAATACTAGCTGACTACTCCTAGAATGTGACTTCCTAATAGAGCAGGTGACAGCTCGTAGAGTGCAGTTTAAACTCATGAATGCATATTTATATCACACCATCTAAAGCAGGAATATTTTAAAGTAAATCATGGTGCCAAACAGAAGAAAACCCTAATAATCCTTGTGATTGAATTTAACCACTAAACTTTAAGATGGGGTTTTAGGGTTAGATTTACTTCTATTTCTAGGGAATAAAGGAAAATTGTCTTGCATCCCAGGCTATTCTGGAAAATTCCTGCCACATACACATTATCGTCATTGATTCTCACAGCAACACCAAGGTAAAAATGATTATACACATTTTACAGGTAAGGACACTGAGGCTAAAAGATACTAAAATAATCACATTAACAGAGGGTGTGATTAAGACTTGGTCACGCTTCTGCCTGACTGTAAAGTTGGATCACCTTACTGCGTAGCTAGACTGCCTGCTTTCAGAAGGTCCAACCCACCTAGAAATATCTGCCCCTGCCCAGTATTACCCACTTTGGCTGAGTTCCCCACAAAGAGGAAGACAGAGGAAAAATAGTGGAATGATAAGAAAGGGGGCAGGAAAGAGGTGGGGGTGCAGAAGAAATCCCCCAACAGTTTCACAGTTGTTAAAGAAGAGAGTTGCAAGAGTATTGTTTGTAGTCAGTTTGAGCTGCTATAACCAACTACCACAGACTGGGTGAGTGGCTTATAAACAGAAATTTAATTCTCACAGCTCTAGAGCCTGGGCGTCTGAGATCAGGGTTCCAGCATGGCTGTGTTCTGGCAAGAGGCCTCTTCCATGTTGCAGACTGCTCATTGTATCTTCACGTGAGGAGACCAGAGGGAGGAAGCAACTCTCTCATGACTCTTACCAGGGCACTAATCCCTGGGTTATGAGGGTTCCACCTCATAACCTCATCTAATCCCAGTTACCTTCCAAGGGCTCCACTTCCTAATACCATCGCACTAGGGGGTAGGTTTTCAGCATATAGATTTTGGGGAACATAAACATTTAATACATAACAAGTGACCAACATTTTTTCCAGAGCATCCACCAACCAGTAGGATGGCAGAGCCTACAGGCCTGCAGGGCATCAAAAGAGTCAGAACAGGCAGCACTGGGGGTCCAGAACGGTCCCCTGCAGGGCGTGTCCTGAGTCTAGAGTGACTTTGACCCATTGGTCTCATAAGTATTCCCTGGCTTTCTACCACCTGTGGTCCTACTTGAACAACAGGCTGCAAAATCTTGCTGCCTGTGCTGGCTGACCTCTCATCTGCGTGGCCTATTGCGTTTTGCCCTCAGTTCTTCACTTTTCACTGTTTCTATACTCATTGCCATACGAGTTTGCAGTTTCCCTCTCTAGGAGCAGAATAGCTCTTTACCCCATTGATATTTGCTTGGCACATGACTTTCTTTGGCACATGACTTTCTTTCTTTCTTAAATGGAATGTTACCAGATGGGATGTGAGCAAAGGCCTGAAATGTGCTTCGATTGAGTTTATGCGTTTGCCCTTCAGCCCATGGCCCCAAGAAGAACATAATTCAGCTATTCCATTGCTCCAAAGTGGATTAGAGTGACATGGACATGACATGGACCCAACTGTTTTTTTTCCTGGTGATTCACTATACTGTTTAATTTTTTAAAAAATTGTGGCGAGAGAAGCACATAACAGAAAATTTCCCATATTCCCCTGTTTTAAGTGTAAAATTTTAAGTCTTAAGTATATTCTCATTGTTGTGCAACAGATGTCCAGTACATTTTCATTTTTCATTAAACAACAACTTGCCACCATTCTACTTTCTGTTTCTATCATTTGACTATTTTAGATTCCTCATATAAGTGGAATCATATAGTATTTGTCTTTTTGTGACTAGCTTATTACACTTAACGTCATGTCCCTAAGGTCCGTCCATGTTGTAGCATGTGGCAGGATTTCCTTTCTTTTTAAGGATGAAAACAGTCCATTGTATGTATGTACACACCACATTTTGTTTCCACTCATCTCTTGATGGACACTTGGGTTGCTTCCACCTCTTGGCGAATGTGAATAATGCTGCTCTGAACATGGATGTAAAAGTATCTCTTCAAAATCCTGCTTTCAATTTTTTTGTGTGTATACCCAAAGTGGAATTGCTGGATCATATGGTAATTCTATATGTATGTATGTATATATGTATGTATGCATGTATGTATGTATATACTGTGTTTCCCCCAAAATAAAACCGAACCATCAACTCTAATGCGTCTCTTGGAGAAAAATTTAATATAAGACACGGTATTATATTATATTATATTATATTATATTATTATATTATATTATTATATTATATTATATTATATTATATTATATTATATTATATTATATTATATTATATTATATTATACCCGGTCTTATAGTATAGTAAAATAAGACCGGGTCTTATATTAACTTTTGCTCCAAAAGACGCATTAGAGCTGATGGTCCTGCTAGGTCTTATTTTTGGAAAAACACGGTATATATATTGTAGCTAACATACTATATTAATTTCAGGTATACAGCATAGTTATTCAACATTTATATGCCTAAAGAAGTGGCCACCATGATAAGTCCAGCAACTATCTGACACCATACTATATTATCACTATATTGTTGACTATATTCCCCATACTGTACATTACATCCCCATGACTTATTTGTTTTATACCTGGAAATTTGAACCTCTTATTCCCCTTCATCTTTCCCCACCTTTTTAATTTTTCAATTACAGTTGACATTCAATATTATTTTATATTAATTTCAGGTGTAGAGCATAGTCGTACAGCATTTGTATAATTTAAGAAGTGGTCCCCCTGACTAGTCTAGTACTCACCTGGCATTATACAGAGTTATTACCATGTTATTGACTATATTCCTTATGCTTTACTTTACATCCCATGACTATTTTGTAACTATCAGTTTGTACTTCTTACTCCCTTTATGTTTTACACCCTGCCCCCCAAACTCCTCCCATCTATTACCCCAACAAATCTAGTACCCATCGGACACCATACAAAATTATTACAATATTACTGACTATATTCCTTATGTTATACCCTACATCTCCATGACTAATTTTAAAAACCAATTTATACTTCTTAATCCCTTCCCCTTTTTCACTCACCCCCAACCCTCCTCCCATCTGGCAACCATCAAAATGTTCTCTGTATCAATGAGTTTGTTTCTGTTTTGTTTGTTTATTTTGTTCTTTATATTCCACATGTACGTGAAATTACATTGTATCTGTCTTTCTGTGTCTGACATACTCCACTCAGCACAGTACCTTCCAGGTGCATCCGTGCTGCAGAAATTGGCAAGAACCCATTCCCTTCCCTGGCCGAGCAATATTCCATTGTAAATATGTGCCACCACTTCTTTATCCATTCTTCCCTCGAGAGATACCCAGGCTGCCTCCACATCTTGGCCATTGTAAACAGTGCTACAATGAACATATGGATGCACATGTCCCCTCAAAGTAGCATTTTGGGTTTCTTTAGATAAATACCCAGAAATGGGATTACTGGGTCCTTTGTCTCTTGTTATAGCCTTTGTTTTAAAGTCTATTTTGCCTGGTATAAGTATTGCTACTTCAGTTTTTTGTTGTTTTTTCATTTTTATTTTCATGAAATATGTTTTTCCATCCCTTTGCTTTCAGTCTGTGTGTGCCTTTCAATCTGAAGTGACTCTTTTGTATGCAGCATATCAAAAGGTCTTGTTTTCTTATCCATTCAGCCCTCTTATGTCTTTTCATTGGAGCGTTTAAACCATTTACATGGAAAGTAATTGTTGATACATATGTAGCTATTGCCATTTTATTATTCATAATTTTGATTTTTTTTTGTCTTAAAAACATTCCTTGTAATACTGGCTTTGTGGTGATGAACTCATTTAGAGTTTTTTTTTTTGTTTTTTTTTTTTTTTGCTTTGTTTTGTTTTGTCTGGGAAGCTCTTTATCTGTCCTTCGATTCTAAATGATAGCTTTGCTTGGTAGAGTAAATGTTATAGGTCTTTGCTTTTCATCATGTTGAATGTTTTGTGCCCATCCCTTCTGGCCTGCAAAGTTTCTGTCGAGAAATCAGCTGACAATCTTATGGGAGGTCCCTTATAAGTTACTAGTTGTCTTTCTCTTGCTGCTTTTAGGATTCTCTCTTTGTCTTTAAAACCTGTGCCATTCCAATTATAATGTGTCTTGGTGTGGGCCTGTTTGCGTTCATCTTGTTTGGGACTCTCTGTGCTTCCTGGACTTTTATGTCTATTTCTTTCACCAGGCTAGGAAAGCTTTCAGTCATTATTTCTTCAAATAGCTTCTCGATCTCTTGCTTTCTCTCTTCTCTTTCTGGTACCTCTGTGATGTGAATGTTGTTTCACTTGATATTATCCCAGAGGTCTCCTAAACTATCCTCATTTTTTTTTCTTTTTGTTCCGACTGGGTATTTTCTGCTACCTTGCCTTCCAAATTGTTGATTCGATCCTCTGCTTCATCTAGTTTGCTGGTGGGTCCTTCTAGTTCATTCTTCAGTTATTGTATTCTTCATTACTGACTGGTTTGTTTTTATGATTTCTGTGTCCTTTTTTTATGCTTGCTATCTCATTGTTGAAATTTTCACTAAGTTCTTTGAGCATCCTTATAACCATTATTATTATTATTTTTTAAACTCTGTATCTGGTAGGTGCTTGCCTCATTTTTGTTTAGTTCTTTTTCTGGAGTTTTCTCCTGTTCCTTCATTTGAGATGTAGTTGTTTGTTTCCTCATTTTGGCTTCTTCTCTGTGTTTGGTTCTATGTATTAGGTAGGGCTGCTAAGTCCCCCAGGCTTGGCGAGGTGGCCTCATACAGTAGGTGCTCTGTGGGACCCAGTGGCACAGTCTCCCTAGTCACCTGCACCGAGTGTTACAGGAGTGTCCCTTGTGTGGGTTGTGTGTGCCCTCCTATTAGAGTTAAGCCTTGGTTACTATTTGCATGGCAGTGGGTGAAATTGACCCTTAAGCTGATTGTCTGTGGGGTGTTCCCACATCCACAGGTTATAGGCTGCTGTGGGGGTTTATCTCACTGAGTGGTATTCATCCCAGTGGGCTCTGGTACCTTTTGAGACTGTCTGTTGGGTGTGCTGCTTGTGCAGCTAATTGAGCAGTGCTCTGCTGTGGTCTGAAGCCAACCTCCAAGTATGTTGGTTCTGGGTCCTCTTACAAGGGGCTCCATCCAGTGCAGGCCCAGGTCACCCACTGCCTGTGCCTACCACAGCCAGGGACTACCTAGTAAGAGCTGCCGACCAAGTGATCCACAGTTGTTCACTGCCTGTGGTAATTCTGGAGGCACGTGAGAAAGACACACTGGTAACCGAGGAGGTCTGCTGCCTGTACTGGGCCTGGAATAGCTCCACAAAATGCCAGGATACCCCAAGGCCTGCTGCCACCTGCCATGCCAGCTCCCTTACGTTTCAGCCACTGATAAACCCTCGTGCAATATGAAATTGGGTGAGGCAATTCACCCAATCTAGTGATCAGGGAGTCACTAGAGTGGAAAGAGTTGTGGTTATCAGGTTAATGTAAATTCTGGTTTACTGCCAGTACTGAGCCTGATGCTACTTAGCAAAAGTCTCAGAGCACACCAAAGCCAGTTGCTACCCACCTGGGGTCTGTTGGACCCTGATAGTTTTTCAAGAAAGTGTGCAATGAGGATGGGGCTGCTCTTGAAGAAAGTGCCTCTGGCTTTGGGAGAGTTACATGGGCTGGGTCCCAGTGTGTCAGTGGGGCGGAGCTGTGGAGCTCACCAGGCCAATCAGATTCATATTTGGCTGTAAATGTAGGAAGTGGGCTCAGTACAGGAAAGATGGTGCCCGTCTGCTGGCTGCATGGGAGAAGGGCCCCTCACAGGAAAAATGCCAACTGTCCTCCAGCTCTCCAGTCCTGAAGCCATACAACTCAATCTACCACCCCACCCCCCACTGCATGTCTTTCACACCCTCTGAGTTGCTGTCCCTCTACTAGAGCCCAAGATGAGTGCCTGGGATTGAAAGAATCTGTGTGTGGGCCCTTGAAGAGGATGCGTAGGTTTCCCGCCACTTTCTGTCCCACACAAATGGCCGAATCCCTACTGTTTTTCACAGCCAGATATTGTGGGGTTTCATCTTCCTGACAGCAGTACTATGGGCTGGAGAGGACGGTGTGGAGCTGGGGTCCCTCACTTCTCTGGGGGAACCTCTGCACCCGTTTCTCAACTGCCACAGGGAGGTGTGGGGTTAGCCAGTTCTGTGTCTCTGCCCCTCCTCCCAGTCTCGACATGGCTTCTTTATACCCTTAGGTATAAAACTTCTGTTCAGCCAGACTTCAGATAATTCTCCAGGTTGATTATTCTATAATTTAGTTGTAATTTTAATTTCTTCATGGAACGAAGCAGTCACAGTGTTTGCTATTCCACCATCTTGGATCTCCCCCCGGGTCTGGACCCAACTTTTTAGCAGCTTGAAACCTCGCCAAGCTAAGCCCAACTTAGGTCAGTTAATCCCTAGTTAACCCACAGGTATCTAAGTAAGAATAACTGA
The DNA here is from genome assembly GCF_964194185.1 of Rhinolophus hipposideros. NCBI lineage: Eukaryota > Metazoa > Chordata > Mammalia > Chiroptera > Rhinolophidae > Rhinolophus > Rhinolophus hipposideros. Next base: position 18,441,390 of record NC_138052.1, read on the forward strand.
TCATTGTTTTAAGCTACTTTATTTTGGGATGGCTTGTCATCCAGCATTATTGTGGCAAAAGATACATTCTGTCTCTGTAATTGTCATATCCACCACTTTCCACCACTGTCTCCACCATCTCTGCTATGTTATTGTTTTGGGATGCCAGCAGCACTGGTAGGAGTTAGAGGCAGCTCCTCATCATACAGCTGGATACCCGAGGGGGCACTATGCACAGCCGAGCCCTCCACAGACCATGGAAGGGAAGGAGATGGGTCCCCTTCTGGTCTTGTACTGTGCTGTAACCACCGCCTCCTGTGATCTCTTCAGGGAGTCCCAGATTCTGCCTGAAGGCAGGTTTCCAAAGGTGCATCTGCAGATCCCAAAAGCCCCCTCTGTCTGTAGACTTAGTATCTGCCCAGCTGATTATAGACATGGATCCTTACAGCCCAACTTGAACCAGCCAATTTAAGTTGACCCCCATCCTTTCTGTCCCTAACTGTCTATGTATAAGCTTTTGCTCCAAGCATTCTTGATTGGAATTGTATCTTGGCAGAGAAGCTTTTTGGAGACAGAAGAATTGTCAACCTAAAACCCTGCAACTTCCACAGTGAGCTGCCAGTCAGGTGGGATACCAGTAATTTCTCTGGATATAGGATTACAGATATTTAAAAAAACAAACAAGCAGCAATTCTTTGTTCTATGTATTTTCTAAACCCTCTAAATTGGGTATTTTTTGAATCTGAAAAACAATATATTCTGATGAAATCAATGAAACAACCCCCACAGCTTTGAGTGAAGGCCTTGTAGGGTGGGGTGAGGTGGGAGAGAGGCAGAGTGGCTAGAACAGTAGCTGTGGCAGTGGCCAGGGCTCAGTGCTCAGTGCTTTTGGCAGCAGCAGTCCATGACTGTGGAGTCCAGCTCTGTCTGTCGCTTAGCGCTGGCTTCCACTGAGGGTCAGTGCTCCAAACCTTAGCTGGGCAGCTTGCAAAGGACTCCTGTTAAGGAGGTGTAGTGTTAAAGAGGTGTAAGGGGACCCAAGGACCTGGTGAGGAGCATGGCTGGATCAACATAAATTTATCCATACTATAGGGGTTTCTTGTTTTATGTGGTAAATGGGGTACTAAAAATAGTGACAATCACAATTCTAAATCAAAGAAACCATTTTACATGAACCAGCGGTGTTTCCTGAATCAAAAGCTCCTACTGTGTAACCCTTGGTAAAGTGAATAATCCCTCTCCATTTTATCTTTGGCATACATCTGGATTTTCACTTTGGGTGTTTTGGGTTTCCATGAAAAACCATATGACAGGTGTTCTGAAGAAGCACATTGTGGAACTTCTGCGGAGGTCGGCAGCATCCTGGTTAATTGGAAGGACAGTCCAGCCCCAGTATAAGCCCCGTCCTGGCATTAACACGTTAAATCCTTTGTAAATCCTGCTCCTCTTGCCTGTGATGCTTTCCTCCTAGTAATGCACATGGCTCCCTCCCTCCTGTCCTTCAAGCTTGTGCTCAGATGCCACTCACCTTCTTATGCCTTCCTCCTCATCCCACGTAAAATTGCAACTCTCCACCTCTCACTCTCTCCTTTGTCTGCTTGATTTTTTTCTACAGTACTTATAACTATTTGTCACATTGTATATTTTCCTGACTTTGTCTCCTGTCTGAGTCTCTCACTGGAATATCAACCCCATGGGGCCAGGACTGTGGGTTGTTTTGCTCACTGCTGTAGCCCTGGTGTACGGAATGGTACCTGGCAGGCTCTGTGCCTTAGTACATTTTTGTTGAATGAGTTGAATGAATGACCTTGGGCATGTGACCTAAGTTTTCTGTGTGTCTAAAATTAACTGAGTGAAGTGGCAGCTGCCCTTAGGCCTGAGAGTGGGGAGAGAGTAGCAGTTGGTGAGGCAGGGTTGAACTTTCAGAACAGCTTTCCTCTGTCTAAGGGAGCAGCCGCTCTGCAGCTCCAGCCAAATATTGTCACAGGAAAGCTGGCCTAGTATTGCCAGATTTTCAAGTTTTTTTTTGTTGTTGTTTTTTTTGAAAAGCCAGGAAATGACAATTTTTTTAAAAAGTTGCAATTACCTGGTTTTTGAATTGTTGGTAACCAAGTCATAGTTTTACAAAAACCTTATGCAATTCATACAAAACACATCTGTGAGTCAAGTCTGAGAGGTGGGCACTAGGATGGGATGTCTGGACTAGATACTCTCCCTCTAAAATCCCATCCTCATTCCATTCCATTCTATCTAAAATTCTATACTTCCATTAAATTGTTTCCATCTTTCCCACAATAGTGGTAAGCATATAGACTAATTAACCTCAAGACGAATTATTCGACTTAATAGTAGAGACTAGGCCATAATAATTGTCTCCCCAACCAGACAGAGGAGAATTTGCTCCCTAGAAAACCACGGAGTGCTTTTTAATGACACAGAGAAAATCAACACACAATGTGGAAAGATTGGTTCAAGTAGCGAGGCGGCAGGACTCCCATCACATTATTTTTTAGGTTTATAGGATGTGGAAGATTTCCTCTGTGCAAGATAGTAACTCCACTGGGCCCCAGCTCTGGGCTTATTGGGTCACTTGGAAGGAAAAGAAAAATTCACTTTTCCACTCTCATTCCAAAATTTCATTTAATGCCATACATTTTATTCTCACATAATGATTTACTCTCCTTGGCTGCTATTAGCAATCCTTAATGCATGTATTTGATACTTGTGAAATGTCCCAGTGAGTCCTCTGGGATTTGTAAAGGACTGTGATGAAGGGGTGGCTGAAACAAACAGGAACGTGTCCAACAAATGGAATTGCTCTGATGACCTCCGATCCCAGGACCACTGTGATGAATGATTTTCTTTTTGCCAATTATATAGGTTGTAATTGGACCCCTTCCTGCTGCAGAATGAGTTATTTTATGACTGTGATATGGTATCCAATATGGAAACGTGGGCCTTGGGACTAATAAGTTGTTGGGCAGGGTCAGACGACATGAGGTGAGAGAGAGGAGGCAGGAAATGTTGGTATGCAGTAGTGCAGAGGTACAAAGAGTGTTGGGGGAAAGGGAGGGTAGAGGGGTGGGAGGCAACAAAGATAATCATCATTATGGTAGAGAATTGCTATGGGGGGCAAGAAGAACCCGGTTTTAGATTCACAAAGACTTGAGTTTGAGCACCAGCTTCATATCTTACCAGATGTAGGCACCTATGGGCAAGTTACTCAACCACTCTGAGACTCAGTTTCATCATGTATAAAATGGGGCAAGTAAAGCCTTCCTTTCAGGGTAGACATAAAAACCAAATGAAACAACATATGTGCGGTGTCAACGTATAGCATAAGGACTCAAACCCACCCAAGCCACCCAAATCTGAGGGCCTCAGAATTGTCAATTATAAAATGGTCGCTGGTATTGAACTAGACCAAAGGTGCAAACTCAGATGCCTACATAGTTGAGACATATAATGTAAATGAGTGAAGATAGCCAAGTATAAAAACTGCTGAAGACTGAAAAATGGGGCCAGGGCTGACGAGAGTCCACCAGTTCCACTCGGTGTTCTTAGATCTTTAGCATTTTCCAGAAAAGCCCCAACTCTGATCTTAAGGTAAAACCTCCTGATTTATAAATGTGGGCATCTAACTCCTCTCCTCCATTTTTTATAATATATTATTTTGGCCTTTAATGTGTATATAGGCCAAACAAAACTTGGGTCATTTCCAGCCCATGGGCCACCATTTTCCAGCCTCCAAACAGAAGGACTGTAGCAGAATTATTTATCAGGGCCCAAGTAAGTAATTCAGATAACCACAGAGAATGTAATTTTTGACTTGGAATCCAAGCTGTGTCTGGAATTCAACAGAAAGTCAGAATACCTTATTGCTCCAAGATCTGAGATTCAGAGAGGGATTTGGGGCACAACTGAAAAATCTGGACATACACTAAGTAAGCAGTTTCCATCCTCAACCAATTATATCAGAATATCCAGGCGTGAACCTTCTCTGGGACAGTCGATGATGTAGCCAGACTGAAAACCACTGTAGTAAAACTTCTCAAAGGTAATCTGTGAGTAAATAGAATAAGAATTCTAATTTATCAAGAAACACAGATTTTGTGATAAAACAAGCAAAACTTTTGTTTTCTAAAAGCTTTTTATTTTGTGTTTTATAATTAGAAATTAGAAATAAAAATGTCTGCTCTCCTTCCCCATCTAATTTTTTGTCAACATGTTCATCTGCACAAACACATTAACATTTATGTAACTGTGTGTCCAATATGTACAACTAAGACAATTTTGTTGTTAGAAAATTGCATTTATATTTTTAACAGTTTTTAACTAGGGATACTGTAACTGGTAGATTAAACTTGGCCACAAATTAACTGAAGCTCTTCTCACCAAGAGGTGGAGCCCATTTCCATAATTTTGAAGCTGGGCTAGATGTGTGACTCAATTTTCTTTTTTTAATTGAGATATAATTGACATATAATATTGTATTAATTTTAGATGTACAACATAATGATTTGATATATGTATACAACGTTAAATGATCACCACAATAAGTTTAGTTAACACCCATCACCTCACATAGTTACAAATTAGTTTTTCTCATGATGGGAACTTTTAAGATCTACTCTCTCAGCAACTTTCAAATATACAATGTAGAATTGTTGACTATAGTCATCATGCTGTACATTACACCCCCAGGACTTATCCATCTTATCCATTCTATAACTGGAAGTTTGTACCTTTTAACCACCTTCACCCATTTTGCCCTTGCCCTACCCTTCTCCTCTGGCAACCACCAATCTGTTCTCTGTATGTCTGAGGTGCGTGTGTGTGTGTGTGTGTGTGTGTGTGTGTGTGTGTGTGTGTGTGTTTGTTTTTTCCACTTACCATAATGCCCTCAACCTACATCCATGTTGTCACAAATGGCAGGATTTCCTTCTCATATCTATATCTATATATCTATACCATCAACTATATCATCTATAGATATATAATATCTCACATTTTCTTTACTCGTTTATCATTGATGGACACTTAGGTTGTTTCCACGTCTTGGCTATTGAAAATAATACTGCAATGAACATGAGGGTACAGGCATCTTTTCTAGATAGCGATTTCATTTTCTTTGGATAAATACCCAGAAGTGGAATTGTTGGATAATATGGTAGTTTTATTTTTAATTTTTTGAGGAGTCTCCACACTGTTTTCCATAGTGACTGCACCAGTTTACACTCCCACGAGCAGAGCACAAGCCTTTTCTTTTCTCCACATCCTCACCGACACTTGCATTATTCTTGTCTTTTTAATAATAGACATGCTAACAGATGTGAGGTGATGTCTCATTGTGGTTTTGATTTGCATTTCCCTGATGATTAGTAGATGTTGAGCACTTTTCCATGTACCTGTTGGCTATTTTTGTGTATGGTGTAAAATAATGGTCCAGTTTCATTCTTTTGCATGTATCTGTCCAGTTTCCCCAACACCATTTATTGAGGAGACTATCTTTCTCCATTGTATATTCTTGACTCCTTTGTCATAAATGAATCGACCATATGTACATGGGTTTATTTTTGGGCTCTTGATTTTGTCCCACTGCTCTATGTGTCTGTTTTTATGCCACTACCATACTGTTTGGGTTACTACAGCTTTATAGAAAAATTGAAATCTGGAAGTGTGATACCTCCAGCTTTGTTCATCTTTCTCAAGATTGGCTTGGCTATTCATGGTCTTGTATGGTTCTATACAAATTTTAGGATTGTTTGTTCTATTTCTGTGAAAAAATGCCATTGAAATTCTGATAGGGATTGCATTGAATCTGTAGATAGCTTTGGGTAGTATGGACATTTAAACAATATTAGTTCTTTCAATCCATGAGCATAGAATATCTTTCCATTTATTTGTGTCCTTTCCAATTTCTTTCATCAATATCTTATAGTTTTCAGTGTATAGGTCTTTTACCTCTTTTGACTAATAGAATGAGATGAAAGTTATGTATGACTTCTGTGCTCAGACCAAATTGCAGCTTCCATTCTTTCCCTCTTGGGACTCAGCTGCCATGTGCAGAAGCTGAGATGTCTTGCTGGAGAGGCTATGGGGGAGAACTGAGTTGTTATCACTGACAGGTCAACTGTCAGACATGTGAGTAAGGTAGCCCAAGACCAGCCAGCCTCCAGCTTACCTGCCAACTGAGCTATGCCAATGGACTGCAAAAGCAAAATGAGCTCAACGAACACCATAAGGAGAAGAGATGGGCTCACAGCTGAGCCCAGCCCAACTTACTAACTTATAGAATTGTGAGCAAAGAAATGTTTTGCTAAGCTATTAAGTTTTGTGGTAGTTATTACATAACAATAGATATCTGATACACCTTGGCTATCTTTTTAGACATTTTTAAATCAGAGGGAACCTTTCAGAATGCTGGGCAAATGCTCATTCATTATTTTCTAGAAGGCCCAGAAGTTGGTGAAATAATATGTCAAAAGTAATTCTTATGGCCTGGAGGCTCTGAGGTCTGGGAAGGATGCTGGGCTCCCTGGATACGATTACATAGGATGTTTACAGCTTTAAATAGGAGAACATGCAAATAATTTTTTTTTTTTTTGGAGAAAATGCAGACACTTAATATCTCACTTAAGCAGTCAGGAGGTAAGTGAATATAGGGTTCAATGCAATAGTTCACATTCCCAGGCTCTACCACTTTTTCTACCCTGGTATCCCTAGTGAGCCCCAAATGTTTCTTTTCGTGATCTCAAGATGGCTGCTGTAGTTCCAAATCGTCTTACAATGACACACTCAAAAGGAAGGGAAGATGATGAGGAAGAAAGCTCTTCTCCTGTGAGGCTCATTTTATGAAAGAAGAAAATCTTTCCTAGGAGTTTCTCAGTAGACTTTTTCTTATGAATTAGCCAAAATGGGATCACTTAGCCACCCTATTACAAGGGAGCCTGGGAAAGTAGCTATTTGGTGTTTTCCACCTCTGTTGTGGGATATGAACTCTGTTTGCAGAGAAAAAGGGTAATGATCATGGTTGGGAAGCAACAAAGAGTGTGAGAGCCTGACGTACCCCTTTTCTAGAGGACAAGCACGGAGAGGATTGAGTGCTCCGGGGTCCTGGGGTTGTGTTAGCAAGCTGGGGACCATTTCAGCTATATAACATATGTGACGTATAAAACACAGAAATGTGTCCCCAAATTATCCAAGGTCTTAGATCTGTGAAAAGTGATCTAAAAAGAAATAGTTCAGTGTTCCTCTCAAGACTTCAACACACAGATATTTCATAGCTATTTGCCTTTTTGTATGAAGTGTTTATTCTTCAATTACTCTATCCATAACATAGGAATATTGACTGTTGTAGTAAATAAGCATTGAGAGTTACCTCATGTGAAGAATTGGCTGATCACATTAGTGGAACATGGAGTGATGCCACAGTGAGAAGTGAAGACATCCTCTTAATTCTTTGTGTCTTCATGAGAGAGAGGCAGTCAGAGACAATAGGAACCTTGTGTGTAGGATGCTTTGGAAGTTTGGGTCAAAACCAAGATGGTGGCCAAAGTGATCTCTACACCTTGAACTAATTAGAGAGGAAGGTAATTCTCCCCATCTTTAAAACAACCTCTTGCTTCACTCTGCCTGATAATGGAGTTGAGAATAAGTTTGGAGCTTGAGGGAGTCAGGTAATTGTTGCATTTCTCAATTCTGTTAGACCTGCTTTAGGCTACCAGGGTGGCAGTGGTCCTTCCAGACTTCAGACTTGACCTCTTCAAACCAATTTCCCTTGTTATTTTAAAAGCAAGTTGGTATAGTTTCGCCAACCATCTGTTAAATTTGACCAGTTACATTTTACACCTATCAAAATTTATTTACCTTTCTCTCCCTTTTCCTTTTTAATCCCTTGAATTTCCTTCTCTGTTTGGACTCTTTCTTGACAATTTAGTACGCGACAATATCTGGAATCATCCTAATGGCTTCCCCAGATAGTGTTCAGCTAAGGATCCAGAAGTCCAGTCCTGTGAGATATTAGTAGCCAGCTAAGATCTGACTGGGAAGAGCAAAAGTAACCAGCCTGACCATTCTGTGGCCAACCTAATAGTGGGCTTTTAAAAAATTCTCTCTTCTTAAAATTTAAAGGATATACTAGTAAGAAAATAAAATAAAAATAATTTATAACTGTCGTTCTCAACAATAATTGTCCTTTCTATTTTGGTGATTATTCTTCCAATCTTTTGGGGGTAAATATTTCACAGATATTTACAAAAATGAAATCACACTGGACATACTGTTCTGAGATTTTTCATTTAACAATATCTTATGAACATATTCCATAAACATTTTTCTTATGAACATTTAAATATTCTTTAGTGGGATTTTACCAATGGTTATGCCATAATGTATTTAATTTATCTTTTATTTTTAGACATTTACATTGTTTCCTTTTTTTTCCCCTATGGTAAGCAATGCAATGATGTATAGCACTAGGGCGAAATATTTGGGTACAATTCGTGATCATATATTCAGACCAAATTTCCTGAAGTGGAGTCAATGGTTTGCCTATAAACTTCTGCCTGGTACTGGCATAGAAGTGCAGTGAAGCCATGAGTGTGTTACACTCAGCCAAGTACTTACCATTTAGCAGTCTTAGTATGGGGTGTACATTGGGGGTGTTGGGCACAAGAAGGCTGCCTGGAATCCTCCAATGAGGTCAGTTTGCGATAGTCAAAATTCAATGAATAGTGGCTACGTATGTTTTTAAAGTAAATTCTTCTCAATTAATTTCTTTTTAGTGACAAATACCCAGTTGGTTTTGGCTTTGGACTACGTTGACCAGCAGAACGAAAATCATATAAAGTCAAATGTAGATTTTTTTTTTTTTTACCTGATAGTCTCATATGTATGACTAGAAGGAAGAAGCAGGAGAAGTCATCTGTTATAGGAGCAACAGCTGGAAGATTTAATGCTCGGAAGGATGACATGGTTACATTTGTGGTCATAAGTCTAGCCTCTGATTTGCAATTTTAGGTTCATTGTTTAGGATCCATGAATATAAGTCAGAAATTTAATAAAATAAAAACTCTGCGGAAGTGGTGGTGAATTCTGGTCCTGATTATTACTTTATTGCAATGTTTTTGTTTGGTATCATCCAAGCTTGAACCACTGTTTGCTTTTTATGCCCTTTTACTCTTCCATGTGTGGTAATGCAATATGTAATTTAGTAAGAGATTTGCTGGTTAGACCCTTGGGACATTTAATAGAAATGTATAAATTAAATAAATAATTAGCCTAGGTCTCCAACTGGGAAGTTTTAAACCAACAGAAGGATAAGTGTGGGAGTTAACAATAACTTTTAAATTTATCTTCAATACTTTTTAAAGCTATATATATATATATGTGTGTGTGTGTGTGTGTGTGTGTGTGTGTGTGTGTGTGTATATATATATATATATATATATATATATATATATATATTACTTTGTCATCTTGAAATCTGAGGAGGATTTAAGGGATGTGAATTACCATAGGCTTGTGGACTCCAAGCCAGACAGGCCCAGCTCTGAGTCCTGCTTTGCTGCCTCCTGGCTGTGGGGCTTTGGGTCAGTCGTTTAATTCCTCTGAGCCTCAGATTCTTTATTTGTAAAATGAGTATTTCATTAGTTTTTTTATGTTGTAACAAATGAAGCTAACTCTTATTAACTTAAGCCAGATAAAGGTTTATAGGAAGGCTACTGGATAGCTCATGTAATGGAATAAAGTGCTAAACCATAAGTCTTGGGAAGGGCCGGCTCAGGGATTGAGCCCAAAGCACTTGCCTTCTGCTCTATCTCCACTCAAGTCAGGTTCCCAGGAAAAGAGTAACCTGATAGGCTAGGATTGAGTCACATATCCTCCTCTGGTTTTTCCTCTCCCTAGGGCTATGGTGATGATCAACATGATTGGCAGTTCCGCTAGAGTCATGTGAAATGGGGGGAGGGCACTTGCTCCGCCCAACATGGGATGGTAACTATTACCAGAGGGAGGGGTATTACTGTACATACATGAACCCAGATGTGGGGACAGAGGCCCAGAGAGCAGTTTCCAGGCTGTCAGCCTTACGTGGAAAGGTGCTGGCTCGAGTAATAGATGGCCATCAGCTGTGACTAGTTGGCCATCAGCTGTAACCAGTTAGCCATTAGCCAGGCTGTGGATCGTGTGGCTCCTGCTTCCTGTGTCTCCAACCCAGCTGCCAGCGAGACTATCAATGACTCCATTGTTGTTCCCTTTTGGCATCACCATATCTTGCGTTCTTGTGTGGGGATCGGGACCAGAGTCCCCGCATGACATCAGAATACCAACTCACAGCTCTTAGGAAGATTCCAGATACTGTACCTAAGGCCCTGATACATGGTATGTGCTTAATTAACAATAGCTATTGTCACGCAGGGCGGCCTGCGGGGTCTCAGCTCCCGCTCCCCACATAAGAACACAGGATATGGAGAGGCCAAAAAGGGAACACCCACGGAGCCATAGGTAGGGGAGTCATACCACTATAGTCTCACTGGAGGCTGGATTCATACAACGTGTGACCTGCTGTCTGCTTTTCTGCCAACTGACCAACTTGACTCTCCTCGACTCGACTCCCCCGCGCAGCTGTGGCAGTTATATTAGTGGCCAACGGCTCAATGGTTACAGCTGACGGCCAGCTAGCCACAGATGACGGCCATCTACTACCCGAGCCAGCACCTTTCCACATGGGGCTGAGAGCCTGGAAACTGCTCTCTGGGGCTCTGTCCCCACAGCTATTGTTATTATTGCTGTCAGAAGGCCAAGATCACCCATTGTTTTAGTATGCGAGCAAGGGTAAGAATTAAGTTATTTTCTTTCTCTTTTAAGTTCAGCATAGTCTCCTTACACCACGTGTGACTAAAACGCAGATTTCCTGAGCCACTTCTCAGATTCACTGATCAGAACCTTTGTGGGGGAGGGTCTCCTGGCCTCCTCCTTTAACAAGTAACCCAGGTGATTCGTGCACTAAGTTTTGATCTAATCACCAGACTTCCTGGTAATTTGGTGGGAGGGTTTGATTCTCTGCCCAAGAACCATTTTGGAAGGAGAGATTTTTATTTTGTCCCACCACAGCTGTGGAAGATGTGTGTTTTGCTTCAGGGGTAAAACAAACTATTCAGTCAGATGGGTCCATAAGCTGTGCTTTTCAAACCTGACTGCACATTGGAATCACCTAGGGAACGCTGAAAACATACCAACACCCAGGACCTATACAGAGGGCTCAGGCACGAATAGTTCCCACCAGCAACCAGATGTTTTTAATGAACACCCAGACTGGAAACTATGGAGACATTCACTCTGGAAATCCAGTAGCCTTGCTTCCTGGAAGACAGCTAAAGATATGTAGAACTTTCTGGTTTTGGAGCATTCTTTCTTTGATTACCCTATTTTATTCAGTCCTCAGGCAGCTGGAGGTAAGTAGTAATCTGCTCTGGATTTTGGAGATGAAGGAAAAGAAAGGACCTCTCAAAGATTCATTGACTAGCGATTCCACCAAAGTTACAAAGCTTAGAAAAGGCAGAGCCAGAACTCAGGCATGTTCTGGGTCCAGGCTCACAGCTTCGTCCAAGCCCCTTCCGGAGACTGGAACATTGAGATTTTCCAAGCTTTCTTTCAGTTACAGTTTCAAGGAAATCTAAAGGTGAGCCTTGAGCCCTTCACAGGAGAGCTTATGTGAAAAACATTCTTCAGGGCCTTAACCATTTTTCTTTTAAGTTATTTCTGTCCCTCGTGCTTTGACATAGCTACCAGTTCTGAGTGTTGTGCTTTCTGGGGGTTAGAGGAGGGAGGGCTGTGATTACAATGGCAGCATCCCTGCCACCATCCTGTGGGATGCCTCATCTTCCCAAGGAACAGTCCCAAATGAGCTGTCAACTCTGCTGCAGTAGGAGCCTGCCTTAAGTGTGTTTCCTCTCCACACAGCTCAGGGCAGAGAACTCAACCCAGTAAACACTTGATGATTACACAGTGACACAGAATGGATCTTCTCACCCTTCTGACTTCCCCAGTATTTGCTGCCTCTTGATTATGTTTTTAAGCTTATGTTTCATTATAAAACTAATTTATCATCACTGAAGGACACAAGTACAGAAGAAGGAAAGAACCACCTGTAATAGTAGCAAGTGTTTATTATAAACACCATGTGCCTAAACAACTTTGTTTTATTTAATCTGCATAGCAGTCAACTCTACCCACAAGTACTCTCAGAACCTGAACTCTTACGCACCATCTACCTTCCCAGACACAACCACCAGGAAAACACACAGTCGTCTTTGAAGCTGGTGGCACTTTGTTTTGGCCTCTTTCCTGGGTTTGCACCTATGCAAGCTCTTGCTGCTCCTTGAAGGACACAGGTGTTTCATAGCTCTGCTGGGTTTGACATCTTCTGCTCATCTGGTTATTTTTGGCTCTGCTATCAAGACAGAGACTGGAGGAAACCTCTGTTTGGGCTGAATTGCATCTTTCCAAATTCAGATGTTGAAACCCAACCCCTGGTACTTCAGAATGTGACTATATTTAGAGATACGATCTTTAAAGAGGTGATTAAATTAAAATGAAGCTGTTAGGGTGGGCCCTAATTGAATCTGACTGGTGTCCTTATAAGAAGGATTTGGATGTACATAGAGGTGCCACAGATGTAACTACACTGAGGAAAGGCCATCTGCAAGCCAAGGAGTGAGGCCTCAGCAGAAACAAACCCCACTGACACCTTGATCTTGGATTCCAGCCTCCAGAACTGTGAAGAAATGAATTTCTCTTGTTCAAGCCATCCTGTCTGTGGTATTTTGATATGGCTGCCCTAGCAAACTAGCATACTCTCGAAAGCCTTTCCTGACTCCAGCCCTACATCCGAGAAGAACTAACATCGTTTCCTTGGTGTTCTCCTTTATTGAACTGTTTTTTGGTTTGTCGTCTCCTCTGGGCTACAAGTTCCTTGAGGTCCATGATGGGCTCATTTCTGCAATTCTGTCATCTAGACCAATGCTGAGCATATCCCCTGCTTGGGAAAATGTATGTGAATGAATGAATGAATGAACGAATGAACAACCTGCTCCTTAAACTCTTGCCTGGTGTCCAGGGCTATAGTCGGGATACAGCAACTGCTTTTAAGTAGATTGATTCTTCATGGAAGTTCAGGGGAGGGTTGAGGGCCTTCGGAGATGGAAAGGGGTCAGGCAGACAGGCAGCACCCAGGGAGGGGGGGGTCATCCAGACCCCCACCTGCGGCACTTCCTCCTGCTGCCTTACATGCCTGGCAACAGCCCTGTGCTCTGCAGCCTCCTGGCCCGGGCCCCTGGCATTCAGCTCTCTTTTCAGTCTGTTGGCCACTTAATCACATACAGAAGATGTGAATTCCCTGAGGTCCCGTTGTGTGGTCCTCGCCTCAGAGTCTGCTTCCCCACCCCAATTTCTGGAAGTCCCTTTGGAGGGTCTGACAGATGGGTCTTCCTTTCCCACCCCTCCAGCTGGACAGGCTTAGGGAACAGAAGGAGTTTTCTGGGAACAGCCTGGGGAGGAGGAGATAGGAAGGGTGACAAAGGCATAAGATGGGGCTTTCTGGGCCCTGTACTTGCTGCCCAAGCAGGTCTCTGAGCTGCCTCCAAAGTGCTCTGGTTTTTAATCGTGGAAGCTGAAGAGATTTGCTAACAGTGCTGCATTTACACACAAGCTGGCCCACCCTGGGATTCAGCCCTGATGGCAGAAGTCCTCTTTGCATAAGGAAACGCTCTGGAGAGAACTGTTCTAAGTGAGAAAGAAGCCAGACAGACAAGCCTGGCCTAGGATCAAAGCTATGGGCCTCAGAGGGTGGGCTGAGTGGAGGACAGGCTGGATAGAACTGCTGGGTTGGCGCCATGAACAAGGCAGTGGGAGCAGGGCAGGCTTGGCTTGACGCCGGAATGCAGCATTCCCCCTTGTCCACTCTTAGGACCTGGCCCTTTGGGCACCCTGGGGCTCCTGCAGCTCTGAGAAGGTGTCAGAAGTCATCAGTGGCAGTGTGTGGTGGCCAGTAGAATTGGAGGTACTTTTGCGAGGGTAGGAGTTTGCCTTGGAGGCTGGGCCAACTTCTCTAATAGGCTCTAGAGATGCCTGGGGCCTAGGACACTTGTAGGGGCCACAGTAATGTTTTACTTGATTTTAAAATCTGAAGGAAAAAAATGGACTTTTAAGACACAAAAGGTTACATGTTGTATGATTCAATTTACAGTAGTACCTCGGTTTTTGAATGTCTCCATTGACGAACATTTCGATTTATGAATGCCATAAACCCGAAAGTAAATACTTCGGTTTTTGAACACTCCTCGGAAGTCGAACATGTCACACGACTTCCACTGAGTGCAAGATCCTGAGGCCTAGCTCTCAGCTGTTTTCCAATGTTTCACAACTTAAACAGACTTCCAGAATGGATTACATTTGAAAACCAAGGTACCAATGTGTAGGAAATGTCCAGAATAGACAAAATCCAAAGAGATAAAAGTAGATTACTAGTTGCCAGGGGCTGGGGAGAAGGGAGATGGGGAGTGACAACTCGTGGGTTCGGGGTCTCTTTTTGGGGTGACTAAAAATGTTTTGGAATTAGTGGTGAAGGTTGCACAACCTTGCGAATATACTAAAAACCACGGAGTTGTACACTATAAAATAGTCTGTTTTTATGGCATACAGATTATATCTCAATAAAACTGTTTTTTTTTAAAGGTAAGGATATCAGGGAAAGGATAAAAGAAGAAAATCACAAATAATAGTATAGTACACAACATTTAACCAAATGAACAAGAGAAAAATGAGATGAGGTTAGACAAAACTAAAATTGGAAAACAAGTTCCGTTTGATCTATTGACTCTGTTGGTGGCTCTGGAATGCTGAGCTAAAGAGAACTTTGAGGCTGCATTGAGACTCTAAAAGAGCAAGCAGCGTGATCAATTAGTCATGCCTGCTCTGGGCATAGGAGGTGAAGGTGGTGGCATAGGTGGCAAGTATTTGCTGATCCCACTGGCACGATATCTGAGATCCCTTCCAGCATTCACTCTCCCAGATCAGAGACACTCTTCTGAAACAGGGAGGGGAAATGTGGGCAATAGGCATATCTGCATTAAAGAGGTGGGAAGGAAAGTCAGGCAGAGGCTTTCTGATGGCTACTAATGTCTACCCTGCTCCATCCACTTCTGCCAGAGTCACCTGTGTTTCTTGCCCACACCAGCTTCATTCTTGTAATAGCAATTCCCTTGAGAACCCTCTGCCCCCCAATAGGTAACAGTTACCATGGACAACTCTTAACCAGCTCTGTGCAGGTCAGCAGTCACACCCCCTTTTTTTCTCATTCCCCCACCCCTACCCCCATGCCCTGGTAATTTTCTGCACAAGATAGATAACTCTCCTGGTTGCAAAGGATTTAGAAAACACCTCCTGGCACACATCCTATCATTAAAATATGTGCGTTGTTAAAATATGTGCATCATTAGCACCCTTCTCTTTTTCCATTGGGGCTTAGCAATTAGCATCCCCCTCACTTTTCAAAGAGTGTGTCAAGAGACTTGCTCTGGGCAGCAAAGAAAAATACATTTGTCATTGGAATGACAGCCACAGCAGTCAAAGCCATTTTTATCCAGTGGCAGTGGACATGGCCTTATCCCTTATGAGAAAAATAATGAATATTAGAGGTTCTGTTTATAAATACGCACCTTTTGCTGATTTCTCTCACTACCCAGCAATTTTTCAACAGGACACCTTTCTTGGAAACACTGTACATGGCCAAAAGATGATAAAATGTGCTATCCAGAGAGATGCCCGGGGCTCTGTTTGTTTAATCGAGTAATTGGAGTAATTGGCGTAGACTCTGAAAGGTCATCTTCCTGTAGCCAAGTTGCCCCAGGTGCTGGTCTGCAAGGAGGCTCCCTGGTTAAA
This sequence comes from Rhinolophus hipposideros, assembly GCF_964194185.1. Taxonomy (NCBI): domain Eukaryota; kingdom Metazoa; phylum Chordata; class Mammalia; order Chiroptera; family Rhinolophidae; genus Rhinolophus; species Rhinolophus hipposideros. The sequence goes on from NC_138052.1 coordinate 18,457,311, forward strand.
TAATCAGGTCTAAAAGGGCTCTTCCCTGCCTCTTCACCTGCTTCCCAAAGGGCCACCCTCTAGGTCAGGTTCAAAAGTCCCCTGCTGACCTTTATGTAAGCAAATCTTGAACTCACTGATCCTCATGAACCTTTCTAGAAAAGGCTGAATGTGTGAGGCTCATTTCCCCCACCCCTTTGCTCTTTGAAGCTAAACCCACTTTCCCTCCCTGACTCTCTAATACAGTTAGGCCCTAGAACAGCTAATGAGATCAGAAAGTGATGAGCTGACAGTGAAATTGATCAGTGGTGGTTTCAGGGTAAGCAAAGGAAAAGTTCCCAAGCCAGTCCACAGACTTTTTCCGATCCTATTTGTGTTCTTTTCTGTCACCCACGAGGTTTTTTTTAGGGCTTATTGTCTCTACAAGATTGTCTACAGAGCCTCATGGCAGGTGCTGTCGCATGTCCACTTTAGAAAGCCCAGAGTGACTATATATCAGAAACTGAGCTGAGGGTGAAGGCATAACGTTCAGAGTTTGCTACAGATGAGCCACATGGTGTGGTGGGAAAAGCCAGACACACAAATTTGGGCCTGATTCCCTGGCTCCTACTCTCCTGTGTTACTTAAGTAAACCACCTGCCTTTTCTGTGCAGCCACGGTTCTCACATCTGTGAAATAGGGAGGCCTCCTTTGCAGGCAGCATATCTAGCAGTGTCCAGATAAATAAAGGAGGTTGAATTAAAAAATTAGCAATTATTACTAATTTCATTTCTAAGGCCACCCCAGCCTGGTGTTAAAATAAAGATGCTTTGAATTCAGAAACTCATGTTTCTGTGGCTCTCGCTTGCACCTGCCATTTCAGGACCCACAGGCTAGCAAAGCCCTCTGGAATGGTTTCTGGAAGCCCCCAGGAGGTGCCCGTGTGTGTTCCCAAAGTTGGTCAGCCACTATTTCTCCTCTGTCATTTGATGTGCTCTAACAAGCCTGAGATGCTGGTGGATCTGCCTCCAGGGACCTCCTCCGAGTGGGGTGGTCAGCCCACACCCCAGCAGGGCCACAGCAGGCTTTCGTTGGTCTCTTTTTCCATTTAAAAATGTATATTAAAATTATATTTTGTGACACTGTTGGTGTTATAAAATGCCAGGCTGGATTAAAAATTAAAACATTTTTTTCAACTTTAAAAGTTATTTTCCTTTTTTTTTTTTGAGGTAAATTCACGTAACATAAAATTAGCCATTTAAAAGTTCCTACTCTAGTGGCATGTGGTACATCCACCATGTTGTACAGTCGTCACCTCTCTCTGCTTCCAAAACATTTTCATCATTTCCAAAGGCGATCTTGTACCTATGAAACTGCCCCACTTCCTTTTTTTACTTAGCATATGTCTTCAAGTTTCATTCATGTTGTGGCATGTATCAATACTTCATTCCTTTTTATGACTAATATTCTATTGCATGGATATACTACATATAGTTTATTCATTCATTGGTTGATGAGCTTTGGGTTGTTTCCACTTTTTGGCTGTTATAAATAAAGGTGCTGTGCACATTTGTGTACAGTTTTTTGTCTGGAAGTTTGTTTTTCATTTTTCTTGGTTACATACCTAGATTAACATTTTGGGGACTGCCACTATTTTCCAAAGCAGCTGCACCATTTCAGATTTCCACCAGCAGAGTACACGAGTTCTCATTTCTCCATTTCCTCGCCAACACTTGTTATTGTCTGTCTTTTTATTATAGCTGTCACAGTGGGTGTGAAGTGGCATTCATCTCGTTTTAAGTATGAATCAGCTAAAGACCATAGGGTAGAGGTAACCTATATAGGCTCACTGTGTTGCAAAGTTAGGCTCTTCATAGCAAATCTCTGTAAGTCCCAATTTGATGCTCGTTCCCATCAGATCAAATGTCCTTTCTCTTTAACATTCATCAAAAAGCAAAATCAGATTAGTATAGTAGTAATGCTAGAGGAGAGCCAGGCTCCCCTCACTAGCTAGACTAACTCCAGGAGCTCCCCAAGAGAAAAAAATAGTAGCAGTGAGCTTCAGGGGAAGGGGCTGCAGGTCTTCCCACCTAGCCCATAGTTTGGCGGGGATTTGCCCAGGCCCTTGCAGGACTAACTTTACTTTCTGAACTTACTTACTTACTTTATTTATTTATTTAGAGAGTTCTTTAGCAATGACATGTCTGCTTCACCTACACATTTATTGAGAAGCCGTTAGATAATAGTCATAATTTCACAGATCGGATGCACACCGATAAATAAGATACAGCTTGAACCCAACATATTTACATATTTTCTCCATTTTATTCTATTGCGTGTTAACAATAGAGGGACTGCAGGGTATGAAGGGAGTGTAGATATGGGGCAGGAACCCGGTCTGGAAAATGAGAACAGGAGCTAAGTCTTGAAGAACTCAGAGTGATGGTGGGAAGCTTGCCAGGCCTGCTCTGCACACAGACGTAGGTGGATTATGCAAGAACTTCTCTGGATGGGTGAGAACAACTAGAAAGTCAAGAAAAACATTCAACAGCCCAGAGCTGAGGCCCCTTGCAGTGTTTTGGTGGACTTATGCACAGCTAGGAAACCATTCTCAGGGGTGGGCCAATCAGCCTCGTGGTAACCTAGCACATACAATCTAAGCCGAGGATTTTCATACAGGTGGTCTGAGGAGGAGTGAAAAAGGCAACCAACCATTGACTGGCTGAGCATGCAACGTTCTAGCCACTAAGCAAGTTCTGCCCTTGAGTGTGCACGGTATAGAAAGTGCTGGGGGATCAGGCTGGCTTTGCTGGTCACACCGCCTACGCACACGATGTGACTATTGTTTTCTGAAGGAAATTGTAGGTCCCAAACAACCATACAGATAAAGAAAAACATGCATTGATTCATCTTTTCCATTTTGGGTTGTATAAAGTACATTTACATTTGCCTTTGGCTGTGTGGTTTCAGCAAAACTGCCCAAGCAGACCTCAGCAAAACTGTGAAACAAGTGAGGTTTCCTCCGTAGGCCCATCGAAAGCTACTGTAAACCCCCTGCTGATGGTGTGGGTCAGACAGAGGTACATTAGGTGCAGTGTGCTTTCGCTGCTGTTTCCCAGACATTTTAAATCTTGGTTTGGAAATCCTTTACTCTTCACAGTTTGATTCCAGTGCTTTGAGCTGGTAGAAATACTGCCATTTTAGTTTTGAAGCTCTTTTCCTCTTTTTTTTTTTAAATATAAAAAGCCCAGAGATCTGGTGACTTGTAGTAATGGCACATAAACATGAATGTAGTTTGAAGCAAATTTCAGCTGATAGTCGTATTTAGTCATTTCTATGGTAAGAATCCTGGCAGGCTCTGGCATTTATACCTGGGAACACGTAGGAATGGCAATTTGATTGAATGGTAAGAGGGTGGGAGAGTAGGGACCTCTTGGAAGCCTTAAAAAAATTACTTGGATAGTATAATACGGATCAATAAAGAATTGACATTTTAAAAAGACATTTAGTCACATTAAAAAAAATGAGATGGCAATTACCCATATTACAGAACGTTACAGTTTTTAAAAATTGAGATTGCTGGGTGGGTGCCAAGAACTCTTCTAAACCATCCATTGCATCACTGTTGTGGAAGAAGAATCACTCTCTTTCCTTTAGAGAATGGTTATGACTTTCTTCTGGTTTGGAATAAGGTCTGATCTCTAGGGCATTAGAAAATACACACACTCGTGTGAACCTAGTCTCCCTCTGTTTTCTTCCAGAGAAGGAACAGTTGTGGAAGGACTCTAGAGAGGGCACGCGAGTCTATTTCTCCTTCTTACCAGTGCTAAGTTATGGACGTGGTGGGCAGAGGACTGAAGGGAGGGCTGAGGGGAGACAGTAGGAATGAAGTCCATTAGGCAGGAGAATGGGCAGGGCTATATCTCGGGGGATTCTGAAGTGGGAGCAGGGGTGAGGAAGGGTCCTGGAGTGAGCACGTGCAGCGGGGGTGCAGGGGGCTTCTGGGTTGAACACCAGAACAAGCGTGAGTAGTGGTGCTAGAAGCGAGGGTGAGAGGTGAGGGAGACCTGGAATTTGGTGTTTAACCCTCCTTCTCTTCCTCTCTCCATCCATTCCCTCTCTCAACCATTTTTTAAATGAGCACCTACTATGTGCCAGAGACTGTGAAAGATACTGGTGTGGAAGATGCATGAACCAGGGATCCTGTACGTTCAGAGCCTGCAGTAGGTCAAGCCAGGGATGTCTCAGAGGAGGGTATGCAGAGTACATGTCTTACCTGTTGATTTTGGTCAGTGTGGGATGGTTTATGGGTGCTCACGTTCATGAGAGACCTGCAGGAAAAGAGAGACTTCTCTCTTTTCCTGGACTTCAGTTTGCTCCACAAATATCTGTTGTTTTATTTTTTTCTCCTAATTCAGCTGGAACATCCCTTCACTGTGAAAATTTCCTGACACTAGACGTAGATCACAGCACTCACAATTTCCTGTTTATGTCCCTGCCCCGCTGTATGTAAATGGTGAGGTCCTAGAAGTCAGGCCACTCCTTGCTCATCTGGCGTTCTGCTGTCCAGCACAAAAATGCTTGGCAATTGTTCTTGAGTGAATGAGTGAATGAACCTCAGGACTTGGGTTTTGTTTCTTACGCAGAAGTTGTGAAGGTCATTTTATCCCCAGCCTGCAGCCTCCCTGAGTCTCACCTAGCCATCTAGTTTAGCCAAGGACATCTATTGAGAAGGCCTGAAAACTTTCTGGTTGTACAAGTGCTTGGCCTATTATATTTTACTGCTGCTATTACCACAAACTTAAGATGGGCACCCCAAGCTGTAACTGACTGTCAGAGACTGAAATTTCTGGATAACATGCACTGAGCCAAGGCGATGGATGGTATATTTAAGGAAAGACATAAAAAAAAAAGGAATTGGAGGCCCCTGGCCCCCCCAAAACGTTGCCACAGACTTAGTGGAGTAAAGCAATGCAAATTTATTATCTGACAATTTTGGCAGTCAGAAGTCTGATGCGTGTCGCCAGGTGCTAAAATCAAGATGTCAGCAGGGCTGCATTCCTTTTGGAGGCTCCAGGGGAGAACCTGTTTCCTTGCCTTTTCCAGCTTCTTGAGGCCACTCACATGGCTTATTCATGGCTGCTGCTGCTTCTTCCTGTTGCTTCTCCCGGCAACAGTGTGTCGAGTCCTTTCCACAATACTATCTTCCTGGTTTTCTCTCTTTTGTGTTCCTCTTCCCCTTACCTTATGCAGACCCTTGTGATTATATTGGGTCCACTTCACACACAGGATAATTTCCCCATATCGAAGTCTGATCAGCAACCTCAATTCCATGTGCAACCTTAATTCTAATTCACTCTGTAACCTAACATATTCACAGATCCTAGGGAGTAGGATGTGGACATCTTGGGGGGGGGGTGGTGGGGGGGGGGCTTTATTCTGCCTACCGCAGCCTGTGATAGATGTCAAATCCCAAATAGGGAATCTTTGGGTTACTTACCTGTTTTAGTCCATCTGGGCTGCTATAACAAAATACCACAGACTCAGTAACTTTATTTTCTCACAGTTCTAGAGGCTGGACCAAGATCAAGGCCCTAGAGATCTGGTGTGTGGTGTGGGCCTGTTTCCTAGTTCGTAGGCGGCCGTCTTCCTGGGGTGTCCTCACATGGTGGAAGGGAGCAAGGAGGTCTGAGAGGTCTCTTTTCTAAGAGCACTAATCCCATTCATAAGGGCTCTGCCCTCACGGCCTAATCACCCGCCAAAGGCCCCACCTCCTAATACCATCACGCTGGAGATTAGGTTTCAACGTAGGAATTCTGGGGAAACACAGACCTTTAGACCATAGCACCTTACATAGCGCTCTCTCATTCCTTTGAAAAACTGAGAGCAAACTGTTTAAGAACTTGCCATTGTGACCAGTCAAAGACCAATGTTTGTTCCAGAAATATTCCGGTAGGTGCAGTGGTGATCCCTTCTCCACAAATGTGAGAGCGACTGAGACATACAAGGTTCTGGCTTCCGTCTGGTGATTCAGAACCCTGAGGATATCCTCTACCACAGCGAGCCATTCCTGGGTTAAAATGACTTGTTAAGGACAGCCATGAGGCAGGTGCTGTTTTGCATACACCAGCTCAATTACTACCCTCGCTGAGGGGTATGTATTATCATCTGCAGGTTCAAATGGGAAAATCGGGGTTGAGTCAAGCTGAGTAACCTGCCCCAGGTCACATAATAAGTGGCAGAGCTGGCTTCACAGCCTGGGCTTATCTGATTTCACTTCATTTATGGTCAGCTCTGAGGAAACCACTTCTCTTAAAAGTCCTCCCAAATTATTTCTGGGAGTCTCTAGGGGAGAGGCTGCACATGAGAATCACCTAGTGTGTTTTAAGTAATACCAATGGCCTGCTTCAAACCAACTGCATCTGAATATTTGAGAGTGGAGCTTGGCCATCTGTGTTTGTCTTGGTTACCTAGTTACTATAATGTGTGGTTAGGCTTAGGAACCGCACCTTAGTGAAAGTTGTGTGCGCTCTCCAGAACCCAGTTTTGTGTCACTCTGCATCCTTAACCTCCGCCCAGAACTGCCCCTCTCAGGCTCTGAGGCTAAAGAGACTAAAGGCTAAAGAGTTGAGCAGGTGGGGTTTCTCTGAATCCCTTGGGGCTGCATGGCTCCCTCCTTGCTTGTTAGCAGGCTTCTTGCTTCATGCTCCGGCTTACGGGGAACTTCTCTAAGTGTCCTTTCCCCCTGTCTTGACTTAGCCGAGGCTGCATGTGAATGCATTTGCCCTGGGCACCTGTGTTTACCCATGTGAATGGGAAAAGCAGGGATGTGGCCCTACTGAGTGCAGGAGTAATGTCTGCCCTTCGGAGGGAAAAAAAAACCACTTCATTTTCACTCCCTCACTCCCCTGTCCCTCATTGATTTTGTGGTGGGATAAGTTCTCAGTACTAGCAGAAAAAAACCCAGTAATTTGCAAAGACAGTGACTTAATTTTCTCCCCTGACTTCTCGTTGGTTTAGTAAATCCACATAACACTTTAGAGTGGAACTAACTTGAATGCTTGCTCCGAATGGCAGAATGTGCTTGTTTACAGAAAGAGCAGGCAGTGGAGTATAGCTGAGTTTTAGGCCCGTTTCTATCACAAGTTTGCTGTCTAACTCCAGGGAGATAATTAACATTCTGCGCTTTCATCACATAAGTGCTGACCCTGGGAGGGTGGCAGGATGCATTTGGGGATTTTTCAACTTTCTAGACAAGACGGTATGTTAATATGTGCAAAAAATTTTTCTTATTCATGAAACACTTTAAAAAATACAGAAGATTAGAGGAAATAATGTAACAGTTATGTATCTATCACAAAGTTTAAACAACGGTTATTCTTTTGCTACGTGTGCGTCAGAGTTCTTGCCAAAGATAAGTGAATACCTACCCAGATATTGTCCCGCCACATCTTTTTCTCCTTCCCCACCTTCCCCAATGGAAACCATTTACTTGAACTTGACATATGTTATTCTCATGAATGACTTTATATCTTAACTATAATGTATGTATCTATTAATGATCTTACTATGATTTTTGTTTTTATATTAACTGTATATTTCTTGTTCCTTTGTTTTTTTCTTTTTGGGACTTGAGAAATTCCTTGTCCTAAATTCGTAAAAGATATTCCTGGTCCTAAATTCATAAAACATATTTTCCTATGTTCATTTTAGAGGTTTTCCTTTTCACATTTACGTATTTAATCCATTTAAAGTTAGTTTTTGTGAAGGTATAAGGGCGGACTCTGATTTTAGTTCCTTTATCATTCCACCAGTAATTCATCCTTTCCCTATTGATTTATAATGTCACCTGTATTATATGTCTGGCTTTTGTGTATGTGGATCCCTATTATGCTCTGTTTTCAGTTCTATTGATCACAATGTGTTTTCCTATACAATACCACATTGTTTTAATTATTATAACCTCATAAGCTTTACTTATAAATTTTTACTGAGATATAATACATGCACCATAAAATTCACCCTAGCAAAGTATAAAATTTAGTATATTCATAAAGTTGCATAATTATCATCACTATTTAATTCCAGAATACTTTTTATCATCTCCCCACACCCAAAGAAACCCTATTAGCAGTCACTCCCCAATTCCCTCCCCTTTTCTTTTCCTCAGCTCTTGGCAATCACCAATCTGCTTTCTGTCTCTATTCTAGACATTTTATATAAATGGAATCATATAATATGTGGCCTTTGAGTTTGGCTTTTTTCAGTTAGCATTTTTCAAGTTTCATTTATGTGGTAGCATGCCTCAGTACTTCATTCTTTTTATGGCTGAATAATATTCCGTTTTGAGGATACATAGTTGTCCCTCGGTGTCCATTGGGAGATTGGTTCTAGGGCCCCCATGGATACCAAAACCCATGGTACTCAAGTCCCTTGTATAAAATGAGATAGTATTTGCATGTAACCTATGTACATCCGCTGGTATACTTTAAACCATCTCTAGATTACTTATACCTAATACAATATAAATGTCATGTAAATAGTTGTTATATTGTGCTGTTTAGGGAATAATGACAAGAAAAGTATTCTGTACATGTTCAATACAGATGCAACCATCATAGGCCTAACTACACATCAGCAACAACGTAACTTTGTTTTCACATATTTTTGATCTGTTGTTGGTTGAATCTGTGGATACAGAACTTGCAAACACAGAGGTCTGACTGTTATCATATTTTGTTTATCTATTCATGAGTTGATGACCGTTTTTGTGTTGTTTCCACTTTGGAGCTATTATGGGTAATGCCACTATGAACATTCCTGTACAGGTTTTTGTGTGGATATATGTTTTCATTTCTCTAGGAGTGATATTGCTGGGTCAAATGACAATCCTGTGTTTAGTGTTCTGTGGGACCACAAAACTATTTTCCAATGTGGCCGAACCATTTTACATTCTCACTAGTAATGTATAAAGGTTCTAATTTCTCTACATCCTTACCAGCACTAGTTGTTCTCTGTGTTTTTGATTATAGTCATCCTAGTGGGTATGAAGTTGTAGCTCATTGTGGTTTTGATTGGTATTCTCTAATGAATAATGATGTTGAGCATCCTCTCATGTGCTTATTGGCCATATGCACATCTACTTTGGAGAAATATCTATTCAAATCCTTTGTCTCATCAAGTGTTTCAATATTTTATTACTTCAAAATTGTCTTGCTATTCCTGGTACTTCACTCTTTCATATGAATTTTATCATGAGCTTGTCCCCCACAAAAATTCATTGGGATTTATAATGGACTTGATTTTGTAGATTAATTTGGGAAAATTGTTTTCTGCAGGTATCTATAAACATAGCAAACATCGTTAGTTGCCCCAGTTTCCAGACCAACTCTGGAATGTCTATGTCCAAATTATTAGCGAGAGATTCAGAGAGAGAAAGAGAGAGAGAGACTCATAGTTTATACACTATTATTGTTTTGGGTCTCATCATCCTCCATCAAATCCATATCCCAGATAACAAAATGGTTTATCTGTATATCTCTCCATTTACTTAGTTTCTTTAAATATATTCTTAAATTTTTAAAGCATAATTTTGTTCATAAAGGTTTTCATATCACTTATTAGATGTATTTCTATGTTCTTTATGGGTTTTGTTGCTATCGTTACATGCATCTTTTTCAAAATTGTATTTTCTGTATGTTTGTTGCTAGTATGTAAGAACATTATTGACTTTGTGTATTGTTTATGTACCAGCAACTTTATTGAATGTTCTTGTTAGTTCTACCAACTTGTCTACAGACATTTTTGATTTTTCTGTGTTAGTTGATATTATCTGAAAATTATGACTTTTTGTAATTCTTTTATGTTCAAATTTCTTTTTCTTGTCTTATTGCACTGGTTAACATTGACAATACAAGTTTATATAGAAGCAATAATAGCTGGCATCCTTATATATATGTTTTTTTCTCATTTTGAAAGAAGAAACTCTAATTTTTCACTATGAATTATGTTTGCTATTTGTTTTAGATAGATATTCTTTCTAATTAAAAAGAAATCCCCTTTACTTCTACTAAGAATTTTTCTCAAAAACTGGGAATTTAATTTTATCTATGCCTTTTTTGCTTTTATAGCTTTTCTTTTACCATTTATTATTTTGTGGATATAAGAATAGATTTTCTAACATAAAACCTTCCTAGGATGAAACCTACAGTCAAGATTTTTTGGTACATTGCTTAACTTACTTTGCTAATAGCTTATAAAAATTTTCTAATGTTTGTTAGATAGGCCTATGGTTTTTGATTTCACACTCCCCTGTCGGAATCAATCTCCTGTCGGGGCTTGGTATAAAGGATATGCCACTCTCATAAAATGAGTGGGGAGCATTTCTTCTTTTTAGGTTCTCTGAAACAGTTTGAATGGAATTGAAAATACCTGTTCCTTTGATGTTTGGCAGAACTTACCCATGGGATCATTTGAGGTTGGATTTGTGTGTGTGTGTGTGTGTGTGTGTGTATGTGTGTGTGTGTAGGTATATTTGTGTATATGTGTGCCTGTGTGCGTATGTGCTTATGTGTGAATAATTTTAAATTATTGGTTCATTTTCTTTACTGATTATAGGACTACTCAAATTTTATACATCTTCTTGGACTGTTTTGTGAAATTATATTTTTCTAATACATTATACCTTTAATCCAAATGTTCCAATGTTTTTTATAGTACTGTGTTGTGATTTCTGAAAAATCTCTGCTACATTTGTAATTAGCTTCCTTTCTACATGCCTTTATTGGTGGTTTATATGTGTGTAATTTTTAAATCAATCAATGTTTTTAACCAATCTTGTCACAGGTTTGTTTTAGTCATTAAAACAATAACTTTTCGTTTTATCGATTTTCTGTTGTTTCTATTTTATTCATTGCTCTACTGATCTTTAGAATTTCCTTTATTATCCAGTTTCTGATTAAAGGGAGTTTACTCTGTTATTCTTTTCCAACTTTTTAAGTTGGATGCTTAGCTCACTAATTCTGAGTCTTTCTTAAGTTCTATTACATACGTCATATAAAATTTCCTTTAAGTACTGCATAAACTGCACCCCCCACATTTTGATATATGGTATTTTCATTTACTTTCAGTGCAAAATATTTTCTAATATTTATTAAAATTCTTTTATTGACCCATGAATTATTTCCAAACACATGGGAGTTTGAAGGAATACCATTTTTGTTATAGATTTTTATTTTTGTTGCATTACAATGAGAGAGCATGATTGTGTGATATTTGTTGTTTGGTAGTTGTTGAGGTGGCTCTGAGTCCTAATACTGTGTATTCTCTAATTCTTAGTTACAGAGACCTACAAATGTCTCTTAGATAAAGCTGTTAATCACACTCTTTAACTTCTGTAGGTTGCCTGTTATAATACTTTTCTAAGTATAATTTTTCTAGTATAAGTTTTTAGTATAAGTTTTAGTATAACTTTTTAGTATAAGTTTTCTAGTATAATTTTTCTAAGTATAAGTTTTCTAAAGATTTCTTTTTCTTATTAGATATTTAATTGTTTTAAATACTACATGGTATTTTTTAAAAACTCTTTTTCAGATTGCAATTATGTTACCTCAGATTCTTGAGAGTCTAATCTTATATTTATGGTGTGTTCTGTCTTTTGCTTACGGTAGATTTCTCCTTATAGATTGTGAAAATTTTTAATTGGGAGCTTATTTTAGGTTAACCTTTTTTCTTCAATGAATTCTTTGAGGCATTAATCATTTTGCTTTTTTCCAGGAGACTGAGATTTATCACTGGGCCAGTACCAATTTTTATGCTTATTTCTCAGCTGAGAATTCCTAGAAAATAAGGGTAAATTGAAACTCCAGAACTGTCTGAGATTTTTAATTCCCAAAGGAGATGTTTTTGCTCATCTAGGATTCAGAGACAGACAAGACTTCTTGTTTATCTGTACTGATAGATTCTGTTCTAGTCTATTTTTTGAGAAAGGATATCACTTTTTGAGTGTTCAAATTTGAGAGTTCTCAGTTCCAACACTCTACTCTTGCACTGAGTCCAACCTGTTGTCTCCTATAGTTTTAAAATTAAGACAACATATCACTCACCCTGTGGTGACACAGCATTACCAGTTTCTAAGCTACCATTCTGGTTTCATGCTCCTTTTTTGGTACCTGGAAATTTCCACCTATTCTTTTTTGGTGAGCCTCACAATATATTTAAAATATATTTTAAAATTATATTTTTATCAGTAGTTCTTGCATTTTTTTAGGGGAACAGGACTTTATTGGGGAACAGTGTATACTTCCGGGACTTCTTTTTTCTCCCAAGTCAAGTTGTCCTTTCAATCTTAGTTGTGGAGGGTGCTGTTCAGCTTCAAGTTGTTGTCCTTTCAGACTTAGTTGTGGAGGGCACAGCTCAGCTCCAGGTTTTAGTTGCCGTTGCTAGTTGCAGGGGGCGCAGCCCACCATCCCTTGCGGGAGTCGAACCGGCAACCTTGTGGTTGAGAGGATGCGCTCCAACCAACTGAGCCATCTGGGAGCTCAGTGGCAGCTCAGCTCAAGGTGTCTTGTTCAGTCTTAGTTTCAGGGGGCCAAACCCACCATCCCTTGCGGGACTCGAGGAATTGAACTGTCAACCTTGTGGTTGAAAGCCCACTGGCCCATGTGGGAATCAAATCGGCAGCCTTTGGAGTTAGGAGCACGGAGCTCCAACCGCCTGAGCCACCTGGCCAGCCCAGTAGTTCTTGCTTTTTGAAGCAACTGATTTTATTGTTGTTATTGGTTATCTTAATCTTCCATATTTCCATAACTGAAATTCATCCTTAGAGTCTTTTCACTGTGAAAGATGGACGTTTTAGGACACCATGACACAAATGCCTATCAGAATGTTCCAAACAGTTGTTTTCTCTTGAATTCAACATCCCAACAATATTGAGGTAGGCCCTTCACTGTTGGCCTGAAGGAGCTAGCGTCATTTGTGGCTTGGTGACTGGCTTCGGGACATCTTGTGGGGCAGGCACCCTTTAATGGGACGACTGGAGGGAACCTCCGACCTGTGGTTCTCATACCATTTCCCCGAAAATAAGACCTCCCTAGACAATCAGCTGTAATGCATCTTTTGGAGGAAAAATGAATATAAGACCAAGTCTTATTTTACTATAAGACCAGGTATAATATAATTAATATAATATAATATAATATAATATAATATAATAATATAATATAATGTAATACTGGGTCTTATATTAATTTTTGCTCCAAAAGACACATTAGAACTGATTGTCTGGCTAGGTCTTATTTTCAGGGAAACATGGTAGATAAAAGAGGTGTTTTATCTCTTTCTTCAAATAACTCTACTGGGGCAAAAATGGCAGGCCTGTAATGAAACTTACTTGAGCTGCTTTCCTGGTGAAGTCCCCTTTGACTTCTGCCCATGGGGAGACTCTGTTATGAGGTTTTTCTTTACTTATTCCCAGAACAAAGGTCTCTCCCTGATCCAGAGGGGAAACAAGCAGAATTTCCAAATGAAGAGTCTTTAGGAGAAGATTTTCCGGTTATTCATCTCTCTGTGTTCAAATATCCAGATATCCTACAGGGAAATATACATTCCCTTAGTAGGCATTCCTTGCTTAAGAAAAATGATATTGATTGAAAACCTCCATTCCTGTAAAAGGAACAGTTATTGCACAGCAGATGCCAGGAAGCTCAGAAACTTTCCTCTGATAGACAGGAGTATAACGTAGCCATAAGAATTACAGTTCCGGGTTTCCTAAGTGCTAAGCATTGTCTTGGTGCTAGGCATCCAGGGAGAGAAGAAAGTGGTCTTTGACCACAAGGAGTTCACAGACTAGGAGAGATGAACAGACAATCACTTGCTCTTGAAGACCCTTCCTGGAATGAAAAAGACAAATCACAGATTGGCAAGGACGTGGAGAAATTGGTGTGGAACTCTCATACACTCTGAGAGGAAGGTAACATGGTACATCCACTTCGGAAAACATTCAGGCAGTTCTTACATAATTATACATACTCTGACCATACATCTGCTGTTTCACTCTTAGATATTTACCCAAGAGAAAAGGAAATATCTTTCCATATAGAGATTTGTATATGAATGATCACAGAAGTGTTATTCTAATAACCCCCAAATGAAAACCACCCAAATAGCCATAACAGGTGAATAGATAAACTAACTGCAGAACATCCCTACAATGGAATTCTACTCAGCAATGAAAAGGTTTGAACTATTAGTACACACAAGATGGATGAATCTCAGAATGATTATGCTGGGTATGGAAGGAGACAGGCCAAAGGAGTACATGCTGTATGATTTTGTTAAATAAAACTCCAAAAATAAAATGCAAAGTAATCTAGAGTGATAGAAAACAGATCAGAGGTTTCCTGGGGATGGAGTCGGGGAAGTGAGGGAGAGGAATGACAAAGGAGCATACAGAAACTTTAGGGATGATAAATTTGTTTATTATCTGGATTGTGGTGTATACCTATGTCAAAACATCAAATTGTTTACTTTAAATATGTGAGGTTTACTGTTGGTCAATTAAAACTCAAGGAATTCCTTTAAAAATAGAGTAATAGACATGCCTTGTAGGAGGTAAGTTCAGGTAAGTTCAGTCGACAGTACACGGGAGAGTCCCTTAGCTGACATTATCTGGAGGTCAGGGAAGAGAAGATGCCTGAGATTTGGAATTTGAATCTGTTATTCAGGGAAGAGGGGAGGAAGGGCTGGAGGGGTAGAGAGCTTTCCACATTGAGGCTTTACCAAATGCAAAGGTTCCAAAGCATATAACCATGTGATGTGTTTAAAGACCGACAGGTAGCTTGGCATGACAGAAACATGGGAAGCTCACGGAGAGGAGAGGTCTGGGAAGGAGAGGCAGGTAGTGACTCTCAGATTCCTTTCCAGCTCTATGAATTCATGAAATTTTCATTATAACATGCCACTTGTGTAACCAGCTTGTCCAAACATCCCATCCCTGAATATTAAATGAGGTCACATCTCCATTTATGTGCAAATTGCAATGGTATCACTTCCGAACCCCCTACCTGCTCAAAGTGTGCCTCAGTTATCTGGGGAAGTCTCCAAATGGACTTTCATGTAGTGAATGCTCACAAACAGTCTGCCGTGTGCTCCCTTTCCTTCCCAAGACACACTTTTGACATCTACTGCCCAGAAAGCTGACCCAAGAAGCTGCATTAATTTCCCGTTTCTGTGTTAGAGCTCTGCCTCCTGGGAGAATTCAAGGGTTCACACCAAACTTAAGAAAACACTGGTTGTGTCCAACGCCACCAGCCTCAGGTGCTGGAGGAGGGAGAAGGGCTTGTCATGCCTCTGCCTTGTGTCCGTCTAGCTAAGCATGAACCACCTTTCACAGAACTCCCTTTTCTCTATAGATTCAGGTAGCATTGCTCACAAGAGATATTTTGCGTGAGACTTGGAAGGCAAGAGTGAAGCAGCAGCCTTGTTTTTCATTCTGATGGTCAGTGTGGGCTCCGTGGCAGCTCATCCATGTTTGTCACTAATTTGCTATCTGTTTGGGACTGTTCCCACTAGATCTTCTGTTCCTATGAGTCTTTGGCCATATGTGTGTGTGCAGCTTTGTGGTGAAGGGAGCCAGTATCTCCTACAGATCATCCAGGGCATTGAGGCTGGAGGTAGTGGGAGACCGATGTGGGTCCCATGTCATCCTTGTGGGTTCCTGTTCGTCTTTGCTCTTGTCCACACCCAGCTTTTATTTTTCTTGAATGACAGTCTAGCTGATGTCTAGCAACTTCAAGTTTAACAGCAGATACAGAAGCAACATCCTGCATAGAACGCTGTTCCGCCACCCACAGCTGGTGAGGTATAACCCCTGTAATAAAATGCCTCATTCCATATCACTCACAGTGGTTCTTCTCTGATTGAACTTAAGACATGTCTCCCACCCAACTTTGTGCTACATGGACTCGGGAGCAGATCTGCTTTGCCAAAACTTTTATAAAGTCCTTTCAATGAGAGCAAAGTGTTCACTGTCTGACCAATATCTTTACAGAGACTCAAACTTTAGGGCTGACTGGGAGACAGGTGCCACCACAAACCTTCCGTTTTCCTCTCGTCTCCCAGCCCTACCCAGACCAATTGCCCTCTTTCTTCACAGTTAGTAAAAACAAAGCTCCCTGCACGTCCATGGGTGTAAACAGATGTTCCGCGTGGGCGTGAGTGCTGGGGGGGCTGCTTTGCCCTCCACCAGCTGCCTCGGGGCCCTGCTCAAAGAGCCCCCAGTGTTCAGAGAGACGTGATGAACTCCTCCCTGAGTCTTTGATGCTTCCGTTCAAAGAGTCCCAACAACTTGACCCTATTCTCATATGTCTTTGTTTGTACTCATTTCCTTTCCGTGGTGCTTTGCCAGAATTCTGGGATGGATTACAAGGCCTCCAGGAAGACCCAGCAGACTGGAGGAACAGAGCATTTTCTCGGCTTTTGAATGCCATGCCTCACTATATTTGGTAAACTGAGTCTACAAAGCCCTCAGAAAGTGAGAAACTTCTAAGGACAGATGAGAATGGATTAGAACTGGGTTAAAGTACCTGAGCTGGAACCCTCCAACATGTTTCTCCCAGATGCCGGGCAAGACCCTTTCTGCCCTGCCTCTGTAAAAAGATGCTAGACACTTACAATTTTTACTTCCTACTGGCCCCACAAGACATGGTGAATATGATGAGGAGAACAGTCTCTGAGGCCCAAAAAGCTGTGTTCCCTGATGCGGCCATTCCTATACCTGCCTGATCATTGGGACTCCCTCCGTTGGATTACTATTCCTACATACATGTTAGAAACCAGTGCTGCTTTCCAGCTTTAACACCTCCTCTCCAAGGTTTTAACTCGGTAGGGTGGACTGTGACATGGACTCTGTACTTTAAAGCAAAACAAAACATCAAACAAAACTTGGCAGTTTATTCTGATGATAAACCAAGTGTGGAAACAACGTATCTAGTAAAAGAAAGCGCCTTACAAAGTTTAGGGATTCTGTCTCCGGGTCCAAGGAAAATGGAAGTCATTATCTATAGAATTCCAGCACAAAAACACATTTTCATTAGAAGTATGTGGATCCTCAGTGACTGCTTCTGAGACATTTGGGTGGAAAGCATGCTGGCAAAGAAAAAGTCTTCTCACCTATTTCAATTTAGACCAAGCCCGGTATGTGGGTGTGGGGGGGATGACAGTGGTGGGAGGTTGGAATAGAGAAGCAAGAATTGCATTTTCTGAAGTTTTACTCTCATTGTGGTCACCATACATTCTGGATGTGCTGGGAGTCTCTTCCTTTCATATAAGTTTATTGCTAAGTACTCTTACAGCTCACAATCCATGAATCCCGATTTTTGACCTGGAAAAACGATGCCTGTTACTTATAGGACATCATGCTTTGGCTAACCGTGAGAGAACAGACTTTGGGACACCTTTCCATTTGTTTGGGATTTAACAATTTTAATGCATCTTTCAATGTATATGTACTTTAGGTCACCATCATTTGCCTTGTAACTAAGGTGGCTACATATCCTAGATGTTTTGGGGGATCTGCCAAGTTATTATTCTGCCCCATTGTCTTCTTGGTAATGTAAGAAGAGTCAGTGGCCCTGTGTTTCCTAATTCGAGTGTGGGAAATTGTGGCTTTATTTTCAGAGGCTGAATGGAATGCATGCAACCCCATTTTGGGTCTCTGCTCCAGAGTCTGCATTTGCTAGCTGAAGCATTTCTTCAATACCTGGGAGGCAAAGCTGTAGCTGTTTTGGTTCCATCAAATGTATCAGTCCATTGCTTGCTGTTGGGCTCTGGGTAGTCACCCTGAGAGGAAGGGGCGTCTGAAGGCCCAGCATTACTTTTCCTGAGAACACCAACTCAGTGCTGCCATCTCGTGGCTGGGCAAACTCTAAAGGCTACCAGAGACAGCAACCTTCCCCAAAGGAACCAGATCTTCACAATGCATGTCCTCTACCTGCTCAGCAGGAAAAGTTGACCATGAATTCCTAACATCCTTGCTTTTCTGTTTCCTGAATGAAGACAATCACTGCTGGATTATCCCACCAGTTCCTTAAAAGGGAAAGGAATCCATTTTTGTTTTGGTTTTAGTTGTTTTTGGATCAGCCCTCAGACAATATTTTGAGCCAAGGTTTGAAAAGTTTGAGGGAAGACCTTAAAAAGAAGTATACTACCCATGGCCAGAAAGAGAGGCAAAATGGCGACAGGTACGAATCTCACCTTGGGAGCAGGGGCCTCAAAATGTGGTCCTTGCACCAGCAGCACCAATAGCATCATGGAACTTGTTAACATGCACATTCCTGGCCCTGAGCCCAGACCTGCTGAATCAGAAACTCGGGGGTGGAGCCCAGAAGTCTGTGTTTTCAGATGACTCAGAGGCAGGCTCAAGTTAGAGAACCACTATGCTGGGGAATGGAAGCCATCCCTGGACAAATGTGAAGTAGACGGCGTTCAGCATCCATTTGGCTCATCGTGATACTCATTCCTCTTCAGTTCCCTCTCCCCATGTTATTTACTCAATAAACAGGTGTTTATTGAGTGACTAGTATGGGGAGGCCACTGTTTCAGGTGAGGTGGACATAGTGTTGGTCTGAGTAAGGGCCTGAGAACTGGCATTTCTAACAATTTCCCAGGTGTGGCCGACGCTGCTGATCTGGGGACCACATTTTGACAACTCAGGGTTAGAGACAAGAGCAGCAAGCCCAGAAGCCTTGTGGAGAGTGAAGTTCAGGCTCTTTGGGGTCTGTGTGGAAGTGAGACCACTCCTTGACCCTTCCTACCTCTTACTGTGGGCACTCAGGGGACGTATTTATTTGAAGTGAACTCTAGTCCATTATAAAGAAATTAAAATAACATTCTGTGATTTCACCACCCAAAGGTTAGGCAATTCAAAAGCCAAAGCAGACATGCGATTATTAAAAGGCCTTAGAGAAAATTGTCAATAGTCTCGGAAATTTTGGCCATACATCAAAAGACCTGCTCCGTGCTCTGCGTCGTCTCGACTTGATCAATATTGCTTGCTTGCAGCACATTCCCTTCTGGTTTAATTTGCCATTTATAAGTTTGGTTGGTCCAACGAATCTGAACAATTCTCATGCAAAGAATAAATGAGCAGAACAGAAAATCAAACTGGATTTGTGGGCACAATTATAGAGTAAGAAATCTTGGAGCTGGGAGCAGAACTCTAATTGCAGATTAGAATCCAAATGTTTGCTTGTGTGTCACATGCACTCTCTATATCTGCTGACCATAAACAGTTCCTCTGATTGATCTTCCAGCCAGCATTGCTTGGAAAGGGAAGAGCTGGGTTTTGCTTTGCAAAATCTAAAGTCTTGTACAGACAGTGGATGAGGCAGCTTAGTGTGGTGGCAAATATTCAAAGTTTTAGGGTCAGGCAAAGCTGGACCCCTAAATCCTTTATACCTGGTGGGAATTTATTTGATCTCTCTGGGTCTTATTTTCTATACCTGTAAACTTGGGACAGTGCAACTTCATGGAGTGATTTTAAGGATCAAGTGAAAATAAGTAGGTAGGCACATAGTAGGTGCTCAGTATATGGTAGCTGTACCTAAGCTCCCAGTTGCGGAGTGCTGGTGCTGGCAGAGTCAAGGACCTGAACATCCTGCCTGTTCCAGGCCTTCTTGTCCCTTTTGAGGTTGCTCTGTGTTCAAAGGGAAGTACAGCAGTACCTCGGTTTTCGAACGTAATCCTTTCCGGAAGTCTGCTCGAGTTCTGAAACGTTTGAAAACCGAGGCACGATTCCCCCATAGAAAGTAATGCAAAATGGATTAATCCATTCCAGACCTTTAAAATCAGCCCCTAAAACTGAAAATTTAGCATGAATTTTACTATCTAATGATGCCATAGATCCATAAAATTTATGGCGTTCCTACATCGAAATGATCGTCAACGGAGATGTTCGAAAACCGAGGTACCACTGTATATCAGCCCCCACTGGAGGGTACCCCCAGGGCTATAAAAGCTGTGTCACTCCGAGGGCAGCAGAAATGGTATTCCTAGACCAGATGATCATATTGCAGAACCAAACACAAGACTTTACTACAGAATTGACGGAACTGGCCTCTGCAGACTTGGCTGTAATTAGATGTGATTAACTTTTAAAGGGATGCCCCATACATGTAGTAGGTGTGTGCTCGTTACAGGCTCTGGGTTTGTCAGATGCATTCCTCCCAGAAAACTAGCTGAGTTCATTTGGTGGTGAAGCAATTAGGAGTTTGGGCTCAAGGAGGGAGGATCTGGGTTGGGGCTGCTGTGGGGTCGTGGAGGGTCCAGGCTTTGATATGAATGGGAGAGCAAGAGAGAAGGGGTGCTTGGAAAAGTGGGGAGGGTGGATATGGGACACTGGAGACTGAATTTGTAATTTTTTTGAAGAAAGAGCCCTCTGGGTAAGTCCTACTGGGAAACACTTTTCATGAATCATGGGTCAATTCTCCCACCTTATTGCCTAGAGAGTTCATAATTGAATGAATAAGAATCTAGGAGATGGAAAAAATCATCCCACTAGTCCTGTGATGAATGTATAGGGGAAAGAGTTGAGGCCATGGGGTCTGATTTGGTCCTGAGTGAGAATCCAGACCTTGTGACTTCAAGCTGAGTGGCTTTGGTCTAGTTATGTACGCATAACTAATCTGTGATTCAGATCTTACTGTAAAGTAGGATTACTAATGTATCTGTCTCACCGTTGTAAAGATTAGCAGGGAAAATGCACGGAAGCATTTAGCAGAATGCCTGGTTTATGGCAAGCAGTAAATATTAATTGGTGTTATGATAAAGAGCTTTTCTCTTTAGAGCCCCTTGTATGGGTTTTTAGCTGTGTGACCTTCAAGAGGTTACCTATTCTTTCTGAGACTGAGTTGGCTTCAGCTCTTTCAAAACAGAAATAGCCCCAGGGACTTGCAGGTGGGGGCATGGGTCACAGGACTGCTGTGTGGTTCTGATGTGTACAGACAAAGCCATTCATTATGAGGCTGAGTTTTGGTGATAGGATGCTTGAATTGATGCATGTGGGAGGCTGGAAGGGGTCTGAAGCCCATCAGGAGAAATTTGTTTGGAAAGAAGTGTGTCTTCTGTTTTGAGGGAGAGGAAACGGGGAGGGGATGTGGAGTAGAACGTCAAAGGCAGGGGTGGCTGATGAAACTTCGTGGTTTTATTTCTCAAACTGCCGGCGCAGGTCCAGGTCTTCAGCCTGTGCTGTGTTTGCACCTGTCACATGTCCTTACTTGCCTTTGGGTTAAACTGTTAAGGCAGCCACAGCAACTGGGGCCTGGAAAGCAGCCCTGCCGTTATGTGGACCCACTTTCCAAATTTTGCTGATTTTCATTGATTAATTTATTGCACATTTATTGAACACTTAGTATATTCCAGTTGCAGGGGATTCAGCAGTGAACAAAACACATACAAGTCTTGCTCTCAAAGACCTCTCAGTCTTGTATAATTAAGATTTTTGCCAGGAACTAAAAGTTCACAATAATGTGAGACTGATAGGGTAAACGTGATTTAGATTGGGGGTTTGGCAGCAGGAAGATAAAATGGGAGTGAGTTCAGATGAGAATGGAAAAGACATTGACTGAAGTAGAGACAGGCCTTTATTTATTTTTTAAACACAAACCTCCTTTTCATAAACAGGCATTGACCATGGGAAAAGCAGTTACCCTGCTTCCTAATACTATTGTCCTCTGAATGCACATACTTTGTGCTTCCCCACTCGATTCATTTACCTCCCTTCTTCAGTTACTCCTGACTATATACATTTGAACTTCAGGCTCAGTGCTAGGACCACTTGCATAAAGCCTTTTGAACTCTTCTGTTCTCCAAGATCTCTCTTCCTCTAGGCTTTTCTCAGTGTGTCTGGACTGTTTTTTTTTTTTTTTTTCAATTAAATGATGACAATGGTTAGTAAAGTTACGTAGGTTTCAGGTGTACAATTCAATAATATATCATCTACATATATATCACATTATATGTTCACCACCCGAGTCAGTTCTCCTTCTATTAACATATATTTGATCCCCATTTACCTTCACCTACCCACCCTCTCCCCCCTTACCCTCAGGCAACCACTAAACTATTGTCTGTGTCTGTGAGTTTTTGTTTCTCATTTGTCTTGTTCATTTGTTGTTTTCAGTTTTATAGATCACATATCAATGAAATCATATGGTTCGCAACTTTTTCTGTCTGACTGATTTCGCTTAGCATTATAATCTCAAGATCCGTCTGTGTTGTTGTAAATGACACTGTTTCATCTTTTCTTACCCCTGAATAGAATTCCATTGTGTATATATACCACATCTTCTTTATTCAAACATGTATTGACTGGATGTTTCCACGTCTTGGCTACCGTAAATAAAACTGCAATGAGCATCGGAGTACATATATCTTTATGGACTGTTCTTTCCACCTTGATTCTACTTGATGATATGAAATATTGTTTTGTTATTCCTGTATTACACGTGTGTTGTTAGTTCGTGTGCAGTATATCTCTGCGAAGGCATATGTCGCATCTCCGCAGAGAGAACATTGATGAGGCCATAGAATGTTAGAGCCAAATAAGTCATTTATAGATCTTATCTTCCAAACTGCTCATCCTGAATAAGGTGAAACTGAAATGCAAGAAGTTAAAGGACCCCACCGGTTACTGGATGGGCTTCGAAGACTTTGATCATGTCTTGTTATTTTATCTTTTGCATTTATCAGGATACTTGTTCCAGCGTCAGAATTCAACACTTATTTTCTCATTGATTGTTTATTCCTTTAGTTAAACCACGTATATACTATCCCATGTCCTTCCTTTACTCACTTCCAGCAGTGGATGTAGGCTGTGGTACCACTTAGCCCTCTGGGTGACTTGATTATCTTATTTGTGAAATGGTATAGTAACTTAAACAAACAAACATTTATTAAGTACTCACCATGTGTCAAGAACTTTGCAAAGCTTTGAGATAAAAAGCTGGTAAGACAACTCTGGTCCCTGACTTAGGGGAGCACACAGTAATAAAAGTTGGTAAAGAAGCAGTTACAATACAGCAAGAAAAAAAAATCTGTCATAAAGGGATGTGTAATGTATAGGAACACAGAACAGACCAAATGATTTTGTTTGGGAAAATTGGAGAAGTTCATTGATACCTTCTCTACTCACCTCAACTCTGTACTATGAGATGCCAATAAGACAATGCAGTGGAAATGTGAAAAATAGGAAGAACTATGTCTGAACACACTATCCAAGTGGTTGCTATTGTGATTTGGGAAGCTTTGGAGAGAGGTCAAAGAAGAAAATGATGGATGGGAAGAGAAGGGAGGGAAACAGTCATCCTTTCTGATGAACCAGTAAATTTTACACGGAGAAAATTAAGGTCCATGGCTATAGAACCACTGGAGCTATAGCCACCCAGCTTGTAAATTGAGCTTTCTGTCACAGGAATGATCACACCTATTCATTCTGTTAAGGCAGCTGAAAGCTGTCTGTGACTTAGCACGTTAGTCACCATTATCTTCCCATTGGAAGAAGATGGGTGGGAAGACCTGTGATAGAAGAGCAGATAGGATATTGGGGGGAAGGGTGGGGGGGCAGAATCTCTAGCAATGGCCATCTTGTCCAAACGAGAGCCATGATGGGCTGGTAAGAGATTCTCTTCTCTCCCCTTGTCCCCTGCATCCTGGAATCATGGAGATTTGAATAGTATGTTATTTTGAAATAAGTAGTTTGCAGGCATGAGCAGCTGTTGTAATGAAAGCACACATTCAGATTTATTCCTCGGTTAGGATTCACAATAGCATGGATCAAAGGACATTGCCCCAAACAAAATAATTATGTATGGTCAAAATCTGACATCATCCCAAGAGGCATTCTTAAGGAAACAAAAATCAAAAAGCCCTTAGTGTTAATTTGTGTGATGCACTTGATACTCGGTTCTGTCCAAACTCAGGAGGGATGTCCAACCTGGAGCTGAGAGGGAAAAATGACCACAGGGCACCCTCTGGTGGTGAGGCAGACCCACTACAGTTTACGGCCTGAGTCCATGTAAGAAGGAAACTTGGACATTTCAGGGTTTTGGTGTCCCAGATGTGGAGGGACATCTTCTGTCTGTTGAGAGAATGTTCTAAGGATCTTCTTGCTGGGCTGTATGGCAATAAAGCAAGCACACATTGTGGAGTCTTCCACAAATGGCTCATTATTGCAGTGAAAACGATGCAGGAACAGCTCCACTATAAATTACTGTGATAAATAGCTGCCTAATCCAGAATTAGGGGTTAGTTCGTGTGCCTTTTGCAACCATCTCTACTTCTTTCCTTGCTTCCTCCACTTTGCCAACATTAACCAACAAGGACTACTCATTCTTTGAAATTGAATCTGTATTATAGTGCTGGGGAAACAGCAGTGATTGTGGTAACCCCCAAACCATTATGGGCTTTCCTCTTTGTGGCTCTGGGAGACTTCAGGAAGTACAGATGGAAAGAGAAAGACTGGAAAGGAGGTAATTCAAATGACTCGTTGTCCTCTCACCCCAGGAGAGACGCCTGCGATACTGATCAATAAACAGATGTCACATTGCTGTTGGCATATGTCCCTTGAGTGACAAAGGGTCTGTGATTTCTAGGATCATGACTGGAGTCCTCACCTTGGTGTCACATGATACCTTAACTGGAACACCTTAAAAATGAGGGAGATCATATAAACCGCAGTACCTCAATGATGCTGGGTTTCAGTCTTTGGCTAAAGTTGACTGAGACACGTGAGGCCTGCTGGAGATGACCCATATTGGCAATTCGGCAGGACAGACTTTCCCAGTCTGCCTGGACATCCTTGGTTCTCTGTAGGGTCCTTTAGGCTCATCATTGGTGTGTCATGACACAATAGCAAAGCCAAGTCACAAAGCATAGTATCTGGCAACTCCTACTTGGCAAACAACTGGAGGCAGTGCTGTGATTACTGCAACAGAAATTTGGGACAAGAAGTAGACTACAGCTTGAATCTGTGGTCACAGGTTTTGCCTGCCTGGGCTTCTTTTTCACCTAGTGGTTCTCTCAAAGTCGTTCTTTGGTGATGGCAAAGAATGCACAGTGGGAATAGTGAATTTGCTCTCACGCAAGCTTTGCTGCCACCACCTCTAGAGCCTCTGAGCAGCTTTGGGTGAGTTGGGGAGGAGGACAGGGAGGGCAGGAGGGGATAGAACTACTCCCAGTAGTGCCACCAACTGGAACTTCCTGCAGCAGAAACATGGCCTGGCTGCTCCAGAGGACTTGGTGTCTGGCTCCACTTCACGTGAAGCAGAACATACAGTTTATGTCTCTTCACGGACAGCCTGGAAGGATCTACTTCTAGTCCATTTTGCTCAGGACCAGTGACTCTTTTGGGGCAGTGAAGCAGGGGTGGACCTCGTGGACAGATGGTGACCTCCATTCCAAGGATACCCCAGAGGAAATCAATCAAACCAGTGCTTTTTCACTTATTTTTTAAAACAACTAATGCAACCCAAATACTTAGAACATTTATTTGCGCAGTGCACACTTTTAACCAAAACAAGCACACCCAATGTCAATAGTTATACGATCATTGCAAAACCATTTTTTATAACCACTTAAATTTAAAATTTTAATATTTAAATAACTCCTGCCCCAAATATATTGCAAATCACTATGGCAGAAGACTTGTTTATAACTTAAAGGCCTCTTAGAATCATCAAAGGGCAACATAAGGATGTGACTTTTCAGGAGTTTATTGGTCCTAAAGGGCATTTTCCCACTGTGCTTTTTGAGAACATTCCATCACCATGAAAAGTTCTTTCCCTGGAGATCCTCAGGAAAATCACTTATTGAGAAAGTTCTGTGGTCACTGCCTATGGATATGTGGGGGACCAGGGCAGAGTATGTAGAGTCAGCTGGTCTGTGCTATAATCTATTGTAGACATTTGATTATCTCTAGGCTTTAGACCACCAGGTGAAGTTGCGAGACAGCTCCAGATAACAACTGTTTCCTTTGACTCTCCCATAAAGATGTCCGTGTAGGTGGATTACTCATGTTGAGAGTACATGCTACCCTCCAGCTGGCTACTTGGTCCACCCACACCCAGAAAAAGTCATGGGACTTCCTCTATGGGATATTGTGCAGCTGTGTGACTTGATCAGCAAGAAGAGATGCTCTTTTGATGTTGAAATTTCAAGTTGACAGAGCATTCAAAATTACTCTTCTAGATTTGTTAGAGGCTAGGCCTAGACTGAGAGTCCAGAGATGAACATACAGGCAATCATCTCATTTAAGAAAGTCCAGGGTTTCAGCTCCAAGGTGAAGCACAGATTTGTAACATGGTAGCTGGGTGCTCACCAAACAATTGCTCTTATTTGGGACATTTCCTTAATTAATTAAAAAACAGTTATTGAAAAGTTACTGTGTGTAAGGCAGTGAGAACATAAAAGTGAACAATAATTTAAATTTATCTTCTCAGAGATATTTTTTAAAATGTTTATCGAAGTAATAGTACAGAGGAGCTTGTGATGGCAAGCAGACATTTTCTACTTGGTTGTTACCCCTCCCCAACCCCTGCTTTAATCTATTTATGATTTGTAGTATATCAGGGGTCAGGATGGCCGAGTAGGTAAATGTTGTGCTTGCTTTCTCTCACAGCCACATGAAAATTACATCTAAACTACAGGACCACCATAACTGAGAATCTCCTGAAATTTAGCTGAGCTGTATGTCCTACAACTAAGAACATACAGAAAAAGCCACCTCAAGACTAGTATGAGGGGCAGAGACTTGAAATGGGCTGGTCCCACACCCATGTGGCAGTTAAAAATAAGGAGGGATATCTCCACTGTGAAAGTTCACCTGGAGGAGTGAGGGGTCCCAGACCTATGCCTGGTTCCCCAGCCCTATGCCAGGCTCCCCAGCCAAGGGGTCTAGTGCCAGGAAGACAAGTCCTCAAAATTCTGGCTTTGAAAACCAGAGGAGATTGTGGATGAGTGAGATGGAGGGCTGATGCAGTACCAGGTACTCCTCTTAAGGGGCCGATACATGAATTGACTCACTGATGGATTCACCCTGAGCTCCAACACTGGGGCAGCAGCTCAAAAGCTACCAGAGACACACAGGGAGGAACTGAATTGTCTGGCTTCAGGGCGAGTGCTGGAGGGGCAGCTTTCTTACATACAAAAGTGCTGGTAGAAACCACTGGGTCTTTGTTGAGCACCCCGCCCCCCATTGTGCAGATGAAGGTGGCTGCCATATTTGAGTCTCCATCAATGTAGCTAACACTGTTCACCCTGCTGGTGATTCCCTGAGACCTTGCCCTAACCAAATTTCAGGCACACTCAAGCAGCTTCCAGTGGCTTTGCCTTTCCAATAGCCTGTGTTGGCTGATGCTTCATGCTTTCCTAAAATGTCTCAAAAGTTCACAAAACCCAAACAAGAATCTGGCTTTAGTGTGCCCTGGCCCTCTTGGTGAGCAGCCCCAAGCTGGCACTAGTGGCAAGTAGCATTGGTTCACAGGTGGGCTTCCTGACGCACCATCAAACCCAGCATGGGTGACAGCCATCTGCAGATTGTTTTGTGGCTTATTCCAGGGCACAGTCTGATGCTGAACTTGGCCTCTGGCAAGGTTGCTCCCAGGAGGCCCTGGGACCAGCAAACCTGGTGGCCAGCTTCAGACTGATGCAGAGCATAACCCAGCTGCCTCCAAGGATGACACACCCAAAGGACATAGTGGGCAGGCACTAGAGCCCGGCCAAAGTGAATCCTGCTCTGTAGGGTCAGCTCCTGCATAACAGCTCCTCCATGGTAGTCATGGCCAGTCCTCACAACCAGTCACCCTGAGGGTCAGTCCCTCCCAGTGATGTGCAAAAAGCAACCAAAGCTCAACTGCAACAAGAGGACACACAATCCACACAAGGGACACAGCTAGAGCACCTGGCTCAGGTGACCAGGGAAACTTCACCACTGGGTCCCCAGGACACTTACAACATAAAGCCACTCTACTAAGATTGGGAGAAAAAGCAACCTTACCTAATATATAGAAATAAAAATAGGGAGGCAGACAAAATGGGGAGAAAAAAAATATATCTCAAATGAAAGAACAAAGCTCCTGAAAAAGAACTAAACAAAATAGAGACAAGACTCTACCAGATGTAGAGTTCAAAACACTGGTTATAAGGATGCTCAGCGATCTCTGGGAGAACTTCAACAAAGAGATAAGAAACATAAAAATGGAGATAGAAAATATAAAAAAAGAACCAGTCAAAAATGAAGACTACAATAACTGAAATGAAGAAAACATTAGAGGGAATCAACAGTAGATTAGATGAAGCAGAGGATTGAATCAGTGATTTAGAAGAAAAATAGCAGAAAACATGCAATCAGAAGCGCAAAAAGAAAAAAGAATCCCCAAAAAAGAGCATCTGGGACAACATCAAGGGGACAAACATTTGCATCATAGGGGTTCCAGAAGAAGTGAGAGAGCAAGGAATTGAAAACCTATTTGAAGAAATAATGATGAAAAACTTCCCTAACCTGGAGAAGGAAATAGACATACAATCCCAGGAAGTGCAGAGAGTCCCAAACAAGATGAACCCAAAGAGGCACACATCCAGACACATCATAATTAAAATGCCAAAGGTTAAAGACAAAGAGAGATCTTAAAAAGCAGCAAGAGAAAGGCAGTTAGTTACCTACAAGGGAGCTCCCATTGACTGTCAGCTGATTTCTCAACAAAAACTTTGCTGGCCAGAAGCGATTGGCATGAAATACTCAAAGTGATAAAAAAGCAAGGACCAAGAGGTCCTTGGTTACAATCTAGGTTGTAACATAGATTATTCTACCCAGCAAAGCTATCATTTAGAATTAAAGGACAGATGAAGAGCTTCCCAGACAAGAAAAAGCTAAAGGAGTTCGTTGTCACTAATCCAGTATTACAAGGAATGTTAGAGGGACTTCCTTAAGACAAAAAACCAAAAAACAAAAACAAAAAGAGAGAGAGATAAACTGTCCATAACTACATATCTATTAACAACTACTTAAAATATAAATGGATTAAATGCTCCAATCAAAGCATATATTGTGGTTGAATGGATGAAAAAACAAGACCCTTATATATGCTGCCTGCAAGAGACTGACTTCAGATCTAAAGATGCAACAGACCAAAAGTGAAGGGATGGAGAAAGATATTTCATGAAAATGGAAACAAACCAACAAACACACAAAACGCTAGGGTAGCTATACTTATACCAGACAAAAAAACCTTTAAAACAAAGGCTATAACAAAAGACAAAGAAGCATCCAGTAATCTCACTTCTGTACCCAAAATACTACTTTGAAGGGACATGTACATCCATGTATTCATTGCAGCATTGTTTACAATAGCCAAGATATGGAGGCACCATGGCTGTTCATCAATGGAGGAATGGCTAAAGAGGAGGTGGGACAGAAGGTGCCCCCAAAATGTATACACATTTTAAGAAAGGAAAACTATATTAAAATTGTAATACTCAATACATACCAATAACAAAAGACAGTACAAGTCATGTTTGACTTCTGCAATGACAAGAGGTGCTCAGAGTGGTTACTATCAGCGTCCAGACATTTCTGATTATGGTGAATTACTGTTTGAGCAACGTTGAGCAAAGTGTCCACTTATATACATTTTTTTGGCCTCCGCCTCTCCCCTGTGTATATACAATGGAATATTATTCACTCATAAACAAAAAATGAAATCTTGCCATCTGCAACAACATGGATGGACCTTGTAGGTACTGTGTTGAGTGGAGTAAGTCTAACAGAGAAAGACAAATGCCATATGATGTCACTTATATGTGGAATTAAAAAAAAAATGAACAAACAAAACAGAAACAAATTCATAGATACAGAGAACATTTTAAGGTTGCCAGATGAGAGGGGGATTGGAAAGATGGGTGAGAAAGGGGAAAGGATTCAGAAATACAAATTGGTGTTTACAAAATAGTTTTGGGGATGTAAAGTACAGCATAGGGAATATCAATATTGTAATAATTATGTATAGTGTCAGATAGGTCCTAGATTTATCAGCGTGATTACTTCTTAGGTTATATAAATGTCTAATGACTGTATTGTACACCTGAGCTTAATACAATATTCTATGTTAACTGGTATTGAAAATTTTTTAAATATATTTTAAAAATTAAAAAAAATCTATTTATCATTTAATTCTTATGGTGCCTTATAATATGTTATGAGGTCTGACAATTAAGTTCACAAACTCATCCTAGAAAAAGTGCTCTTTTGCATAGAATTTCACCATCTTCAAAGGAGCCTCAATAAATATCATTTGCATCTCCTCAGATGGGTGCATAAGAAATGCTTTGCTGAATATCACTACTGTAGCTTTCCAAGTACTCCCCTTGGGAAGATATGCACCAATGCCAGGACCTAGTCCACTCTTCAAAGCAATTTTGGAACTCTTTTTCTGGAATGGCCATCAGAGCTGTCATCGTATTACCCTTGATGTCCTGAATATCATCAAAATGTCTTCTTTTCAATATTTCCTTTATCTACAGATAAAGAAAGAAGTCATTGGGGGCCAGATCAGGTGAGTAGGGAGGGTGCTCCAATACAGTTATTTCTTTACTGGCTAAAAACTCCCTCACAGACAGTGTCAAGAGTGCTGGTGCATTGTAGTGATGCAAGAGCCATGAATTGTTGGTGAAAAGGTCAGGTAATTTTCATCTAACTTTTCCATACAGCCTTTTCAACACTTCCAAATAGTAAACTTAGTTAACTGTTTGTCCGTTGGTACTAATTCATAATGAATCATCCCTCTGATATAAAAAAAGTTTAGCATCATCGTTTTGACCCTTGATTTGGACTGATGGAACTTTTTTGGTCGTGGAGAATTGGCTGACTTTCACTATGCACTTTGATGCTTGCTTTGTTTCAGGGTTGTATTGGTACACTCATGTTTCATCACCAATGATAATATGGCCCAAAACATCGTTTTGTCTCTCCGAAATGTCTTGACAAATTTTGACTCTCCTTTGTTTTTGTTCATCAGCGAGCTCCTTCGGGACCATTTTTGCACACGTTTCTCATGCCAAGATTTTCAGTTAGGATTTTCCTAATTGTTTCTCTATCGATGTTTACTTGTTCTGCTATGCTTCTCACAATCATTCCACGATTTTGAGGCACAGTTCGACAAATCTTTGCAATGTTTTTGTCAGATCTGCTCGTTACTGGCTACCCTGATCTCTCTTCGTCAATGATGTGTTCTCTCCCCTCAGAAAAACGTTTAATCCATTTGTACACTCGGTTTTCTTCATCCCCATAAACTTGGACTAACATGCCCATGATTTCATTTTCACTCTTGTCAAGTTTAAGAAGAAATTTAATGTTTATTTATTGCTCTAATTCAAGCTCAGACATTCTTGCTATGACACACAAAAACACGCAATAACAATAGTGAACGCCACTCAGCAAGACACCACCACATGTCAACATGAACACAGCTGTGAGACACTGATATATCAAGGTTATGAAACCTTACTGAGCTGTCTGTACAGTGCTGCCAATGCAAGCACATGGTGGCAAGTTCGCAAACTTAATTGTCAGACCTTTGTATACCTCTATTTTTTGATTTGTGAATGTTAGATAATACTTTTTAACTCCCACTATGGAAAATGAGGATTTAGTTCATTTGTTTATACCATGCCATCTTATTTACACCTCTCTTCTTTCTCCTTCCTCTTAATATTTGACAATTATTATCAAATTATTATTATTATTATTATTATTATTACTATTTTCCTTCTCATCTCAAACCAAAGGAGAAGGGTCTTTAAGATCACTACTCAGAAAAAATGGGACTCTCTGCCAGAAAGAGAGACTGACTTATGTTTTCTCTTTTAGGGACCAAATTTCTGAGTGTCTTTTTTGTGACTGTTGCTTGTGGTCGCTCTCTGAGTACCTGGATTCTAAGTGTATGGCTTTCCCTTCATCTTTCTTGTGTAAGCTGATTTATGATTTAAACTCCTTGACTGAGGAATTCCACATTGATCTAATTTTTGCCAGTGATATGGAACCATAGTTTTCCCTGATGTGCATCACATCCACTGAAACCTTTTCTTCATAAGTTTAAATAGGTTGTTTCAGGTCTTTGGGG
Source organism: Rhinolophus hipposideros (assembly GCF_964194185.1). Lineage (NCBI taxonomy): Eukaryota > Metazoa > Chordata > Mammalia > Chiroptera > Rhinolophidae > Rhinolophus > Rhinolophus hipposideros. Next base: position 18,489,437 of record NC_138052.1, read on the forward strand.
AAGCGGGGCACAGACCTCTCAACTCCAAGAACTGAAACGCTCAAACTTTTCTCCAAACAAAATGGTTTTCCTTCTGCCTCTTTCACTATCTAACTACCCTGCATATCACTGCCCTGCAGGTCACTACCCTAACTAAGCCATGCTCTCTATTCCCCCAAGTTCTTGACTCTTCCCAGTCAGAGGATGGCCAAGAGATTTTTATCTCTGGTGCCTTTTTTATCAGTAGCTAGTAGTGGGTGTCAATGCTGTGAAGGATTAGAATTCCTTAGGAGACATGATGGTTGATTCTCCAACATCCATTTCAGCCCAGATGGACGAGTCTATGGCAGCCAGGATCATTGCCTTCCTTGGACCAGTAAATGACTTAGAAAAGGGAAAGTAACCTACCTCTGAACACTGAGACATTAGAAGAAGCCCGCTGGGAGTTTCTGGGAAAGAAACTCCTATAAGCAGGTATCTTCTGGACCCTGTCATCCTGGATATGATTTCTTCTGAGCCGTCTTGCAACCAGGATGGATATAAAGCCAAATTTGAGGATGGCAGACGAGACAGAAGGCGAGAAACTGGGTCCTTGATGACTTAACTGAACCATTGAATCAAGCAACCCTCAAGTCCACCCCAATTTTGTTCCTCTAGACTTCCTGTCATGTGAGAGAATATATTTCCATACTGAAGCCAGTTTGAGTCAAGGTTTCTGAAGTCAAATTGATGGATATTGTTTCTGAAGTCATTGGTGGAATCAATGTGCAAGGGACTTGTGATTGATTAGCTATGTCTGTCTGATGGAGGTGTGAACATTCACCAGCCTATGCCCTTCTTTTGCTTATTCCATTCTTATGACCTCTCTTCCCCAGTGTGGGGATTTAAAAATCCACCCCGGAGCTAAGCAGCACACTGCAGCCTGTTGGAAGCACCAGATGGGAGGTGCTGACAAGATCACACGTGAGGCTCATCTGGCAGCTGCGTGTGCCATCCCATCAATTTCTAGGGCTGAGTTGGCTGGTTTGAGCTAGACTACTGTCCTCTTTGTCTGGCCTTCACTGATTTGTGAGCAGTCCTTCAAGAGCTGTATGCTTGGTCAAGGAGAATGCCCTTCCCAGAGAGAAAGAGCTGGCCTGTGGTCAAGACACTGACCTGGTGACCCGGAAAAAACAGCTTTTGAGCTCCTCTGCCGATAGTTTTCTAGGAGCCTTTCTTAATTTCTCGTGTCCTCAATGCATTTTCTAGGTCTATAAACAAGAGGCTAAGGAGTTAAGTGGAAATAGTGGGGCTGCCATATCTCAGCTTTCTCATGTTTCATTTAACTTGGAAATAAGTTGCAGAGGTTCAACCGTGTTGCTTATAAATCCAACCAACAATAAAAATGAACAGTGCACATAGGTGTGCGTGTGACTTGTAGAAGAGTTTGTGATACCCCCCTGCAACAGACTCACCTCTTTTTTTTTCACTGTTTGCTAATTGATTAAAAAGCATGTATGTATTGCAAAGCTCATTTATTGATCGAGAGTGAAAAGAATAGCTTCTCTAATTAAAACTGATTGGAGCTGTAAAGGTTTAATTAATTGGATGCATGTCACTTCATTTCCATGTTGTTTTGTGCACAGAGCTCTGGTTTTCATAATTAACGGGTTGTGTTGGGGTGGCCGGTGTCTCTCTAATTAACAGTCTGAGGAAAAAGTGATGTATGGGCCTGCTGCGCAGGGGGAGTGGGTGGAAAGAGAAGTCCCAGCCAGAATGCACAGTCCCTTTTCTCTGGGGCCTGTTTCTTGCCATTTTATCACCCTTTGTTCAGCAAATGAGGTTTTGGTGGATCTTCCCAGAGGCGGCTGTTTGTTTGATTGTTTCTCAATGTATCTTTATCAGAGGATGGGGAGGCTGGATGACACTTCCAGAGATTGTAGTCTGAAGACTCCCGCCAGGTTGTGGCAAGTCGCTCCAATTGCTTTCTCCTCTGATGTCTACCCACGTTCACTGTAGTCATTCCCCATTGGGCAACCAACACTTGCCCACCAAGCCCAGATACACTTTTACTGAGTGTCCACTCTGTGCAGTGAACGAGTATGGTAATGGGCGGGCAGCCAGTGAGACCAGACCTGTGGCCTTGGGGAAATTACCTAACTCCTCTGTGCCTCAGGTTCTAAAATGGGAATACCTAGCAAAGTTGTGAGGATGAAATGATATAGCGTCCATGGCACCCTTAGCACATAGTATATTACCAGTCTGGATTTATCGAACAATCCTCTTCCTTTCCTAGGTAGCTTTTTTTAAAAAACTGTTATCTGAATGGTCCTGTTATAGATTTTAACTACTAACTGACCGCATCCTGTGTCCTCCTCCTCAAATCCATACACTACTTTGGAAACAGAATGTATTTCTCTAAAATGAAAAGTTGGTTATATTAATGCTTTGCTGAGACCCGTAAAGGCAGCTTTTTGCCCACGAGGTTGCTACTCTGCAGGATAGGAATTCTAACCTCTGCACAAATTGGTCCCTCATCAACTTGGCCAGCCTCACCTCCTACGGCTCCTCCTCTCCTCAGCCAACCCCCATCGCAGCACACCCACCCCAACCCCAAAGTCTCCCTCAGATCTGCAGACCTGCACACAACATGTCCTTTTCCTTTTCTGCCTAGAAGGCTCTTTTGCTCAGAAAAGCAAAAATCTTACCCATTTTTTTCACATTCAACTCAAATGTCTCCTTTTTCATGAAGTCATCTGTCCTCCCACAGCACTATTTTTTGTTTGAAGTCTCTCTTCCTGATTAGACAGGAAGTTCGTACAGGCAGGGGCTGCGTCTTGCTTATCTATGTGTCACAGTGTCTAGTAAGAGTGTAGGATAAAGCAGGCTTCTAATAAATGTTTGTTGAATGATGGATAGAAAGAACAAAAGTTTTCTTCATGTGGAATTGCAATTTAATATCTGCCTTCCCACAACACTGTTGGTTCCACCTGAGCAGGGAATACTTCTCTTTTGTTCTACATTGTTCTTTGTCGCCTGGCACATGGTAGGTGCTCAATAAATAAATGACATTGGCACGTCACCATGTCTGAGTACCTCATAACTTTGTTGTGGGGGCAAATTGATGATGAATATAAAAGTTCTTAAAGTTTAAAAATGATTGGCAAGGTTATAATAGTTGCAGTTGACATTACCATGATACTTTTTATTATTACTGGAAGTTGTGCACTTTTCTTTTTTGAGTAGTTTTCCTAAGTAGCATGACCTCTGAGTTCTTCTGCATATTGTCATTACAACTAGGGGTGGCATTGTGCATAGACCCAGAGGTTGTCACCATAATCCTTGGAGAGGATTGCAAAGCCGTTTTTCATCTGTAACTGAGTTGCTCACAAATCTCATCCTATCACTTTAAAAAAATTCTATAGCCCTCTGGTTTTCTTAATATGTTATTCTCCTACCTCAGTGACTCATACCATAAATAATGCATTCTGGTAATTTTAGAAAATCATTTTATTTCCAGGCACTTGTATAGAGTCTAATCAATTTTTATACTTATTCAAGGGATTTTCTTTTTTTCCATTAAGAGACGTTTTCTATTTTTCTTTGTATGAATGTTTGACCTTGTTTCAAATAACAAATCTTTACTCTAGTGTAAAACCCCCAGAACAAAACCCAGCTATGAAGATTGTCACCATGTCCCTTTTCGATAATTAGGAAGAAGTGCTTACAGAAAATAAGCCCTGACCCCATGTTCCATTTTTGCTAACTCTTCACATTTGAATATAGTTCAGAAAATTGGGTTATAGACTAGGTCTGTTATCTCTAGCCCAATGCCAGGGCAATTCTATCAGCAATACAGTGCTGGGAGCTGGAAATTATAAAAAGCCAAGGTAATTAAAAATAACTGTGGATTGACATGACTAACTTGTTTCAGAGGCCCTCTTCCTTCACACCAAAATTTAACATTAATTAAAAAAAAATAATCAAGCCCTGAACTATGTATTGAATCTGACAGAAAAGCAAGGAATGTTGGCCTTGGGGAATTTAGCTGGGTGTGAGGTGTGGGAATGAAGGCCTTGGACATCTGAGGGTCCAGGTTCTAGGGTGACTCTGCCACTGGTTGGTGGCATGACAAGGGGGAAGTTACTCACCTTTCTGGGCTTCAGTTTCCTTGTCAGTTGAATGAATAGGCTGGTCCAGTGATTTTAGGTGAGTTCTCAGTCAGCCAATCTGCAAGAATAGTTACTATGTTCCTACCTTGGACTAGCACTGTGCTAGTTTTGGGGACATAACCATGAAGGAGACCCACTGGCCAAGGTGTCGATATAAGTGTGCTAGGCCCTTAGTCCCAAAGCATAGCCTCTGTGCCCATGTGACTGGCTTGGGCCAAAGTTACCTTCACTTGTCAACATTTAGGCCTGCGCATCGGTGTCGAGGCTGAGTTACCAGGCCCCTGCTCCACATGGCATCCGTTTCCCTTTGCTGGGTTCCCTTTCCTGCTGACTGACTTCAACCCAATGCAGAATATAGGAGAACTTCTAAAAACATTGATTGTGAAGAAGAGGAAGCCGGTAGAGCTTAGCCCTCTCTCCTCCCTGAAGCATCTTGACCCTGCTCTTCTGCTACAGTGTTGGGTTCCAGGGCCATGGAGAGGAATTTGTAGCCAGTTCCACAGAAGTTCCTGTTAGGGCAATGAATGCCCCCTCCCCTAAGTTATGGAATGGAGAGGACCCTTCTCACGTTCAGGGGAAAATCTGCTTGAGGTTATGTACTAAGCTCACTCAGAAAGTGGGGGCAGCTTTTCTAACTGAAACAAGTCTGCTTTGCCTCACCAGACAAAAAGCATAGCTGTTAAGAAGGCCTCAAGACATTACAGAGACAGAACAAAGGCTAGGGAAGGTGCGGGCAGGGGCTGGATGGTGCAGAGTTGGGGAGCCACGTTCAGACTCTGGCTGTTACCCTATGACTGTGGGTCTCAAATGCTAGTGAGGTGCCAGCATCACCTGTAACGCTTGTTCCAACACAGATGCATTGTTCCTGATTCAGCAGGTCTGGGTAGAGCCTGAGAATTCGCTTTTCTGATACGTTTCCAGGTGATGCTGATTCTCTTTTTCATGCCACCATGCTAAGGAGAGTGGCTCAAAGGGAGTACAATCTTCATGAGCATAATATAGGCTCAATCAACCTCTTCCTCAGAATATTATTAAGCCGAGACAAAAGCCCTGGATGTACTGAATACAATAGAAAGCTCCACAGTGGTGAGACAGACTTTAGCATGATGTTGCTCAATGTGGTTTGCAAACCATCTCATTCAGAACCAGCTAGGACCTTGCTCCTCAAAATCTGGTTCCCAGACCAGCTGCATCAGCATTGACTGGATGTCGGTTAGAAATGCAGATTCTCAGGTCCCATCCCAGCCCTACTAAACTAGAACCCGCTTTTAAATAAGATCTCTGGTGACATGTAGGCATGTCATAGCTTGGGAAGCCTTGCTCTAGGAGTTTCTCAGATGTACTCCAGGGTGGGTGTTGTTGGGGGTGAGGTGGTGAGCCATTATAATCAGGAATTGTTACACACTGGCTCAGCCTAGGTATTGGGGGGGCGGGAATTGGTGACTATGCCTGGGGACACTGTCAGGGACAGTGGCTTAAGCCTTCACAGAGCTTGCATTCCTAGAAACAAAGCCTACAAGAAAGTAGGGTGATTTCAGTGTGTAGTCTGTCCATGTTGACGGTGTGTTTTTGAGGATACAATGGATTTTTTTAGCTTCTCTATGGCAGAGAAAGCATGGAAGGTTTGGGATTAATCACTGCAAAAAAAGGAGAGCCAAGAGCGGAAGGAGAGGTATGAGATCAGGCTCCTGAACTGTATATATATAGCTGAATCAGAATCACCCAGTATCATATTTCTTAGGGCTTAGGGGGTGAATGAAATGAGAGAATGTGGCAGGATCTTTATGCCAAGCACAGTAAGAGTACTTCTTCCAAAAGACCTAGAACATTTTTTATAAATGGCTTTATTGAGATATAATTCACATACCATACAATTTTCCCATTTAAAGTGTACGATTCAATTGTATTTAGTATATTGGCAGAGTTATGCAACTATCACCACAATCTAAGTTTAGAACATTTTCATCCCCCCCACAAAAAAAGCATACCCACTAGCAATCACTCCCCATCACGCTTCTCCCACCAGCCCTAGGCAGTCACTAATCTACTTTCTGTTGTCATAGACTTGCTTATTCTGGTCATTTCATGTAAATGAAATCATACACTATGTGGTCTTTTGTAACTGGCCTCTTTTACTTAGCATATGTTTTCAAGTTTCATCCACGTTATAGTGTAGATAGTAATCAGTGCATCGTTTCTTTTCATTGCCAAATAATTTTTCATTGCATAGATATATCATGTTTTGTTTATTCATTTATCAGAAGATGGACATTTGGGTTCTTTACACTGTTGGACTCTTATGAACAAAGCTGCTACAAACATTCACGTGCACATTTTTGTGTAGGCCTATGTTTTCATTTCTCTTGGGTGTAAACCTAGCAGTGGAATTGCTGGGTCATATAGTAATATTTCGACAAACAGCCAGACTGTTTTCTAAAGTGGCTGTGACATGTTCCATCCTCACCAGTAAAGCACTAGGGTTACAATGCCTCCACATCTTCAACAGCACTTGTTAATATCTGTCTTTTCTTCACAGTCATCCCAGTATCTCACTGTGGTTGTGATTTGCATTTCCCTGATGGCTATGACGTTGCACAACTCACATTTCTTGTCCTCAAGGAGCTCTCAGTCTTGCCTTAGCAGAGTCCCCTACGTCCAGTGACCAATATTTCTGTACGTGTTGATCTGCCCACCTGCCCCACATGCGCCAGTCCCCACAGATGGGGGCGTTTAATTCCTACCACTCCAGGCTCAATGCAGCCCTAAACTCTTGGACTTCAGAGAGAATGACATACAGATGGCAGAACCTCAGCATCAAGAGCCTCTGCCCCAAATTACTATCAGCGACACACCACTTCTGGCCCCATTCCCAGGGTGCAGAAGCCCCAGGCTCTTGTTTGGTTCTCCTTGCCCACATTCTAACCTGTGTCACACATTTGGCACCTGCCCATTATCTTGCTCTAGGACCAAACTCCTGCCTTTCTGTCCAGATTCCAGGTCTTGTAACCTAGGCTCTCTGGCTGGTTTACTGACAAGTGCTGACAAATCACATCTCCCTCCTTTGCTCAGCCTGCCCCTCTGGTCTGTGATGAGGTGGGCCTACGTACCTCTAGGACTTGAGGTCCCTCCAGGTATGCTGACCCTGCTCCTATACTCTTGGCCCCATCTCAGGAGTTACCCTGGCTCTGACCCTACTATTCTGCTTCCTGAACCACTTCCCCTTCCTTGCAATATTATCAGCATCTACCAGAAACCCTGTGCCAGTTAAGGGGTTTTTGATTCTCACAACTGGAAAAAACAACCCAAATTGACTAAAGCAAAATGGGAATTCTTCTGTGGCTGAAAAGCCCAGGCAGGTTCTGGTTTAAACATGGTTTGAACGAGACTCATATGGACTTTCTTACTTACCATCGTTTGGTGTTTCTCTTTTATGAGGATTCATTCTTAGGTTCTTCATTGTGGTAACAAGAGATGGTTGTCACTGTCCCAGATATTATATCTTTTCAGCTTCATCTCTCATGGGAAAGCATGAAAATATCATAAAATTTCATTGTAGCTCGTTGAATCTGATTTAGGTCATGTGTTTACCCCCAGTCCAATCTCTGTGGCTAGAGTGGAGATTTGATGCACTGGCTGGCTTGAGCCTAGATCTTATGTTCAACCTTTGGAATTGAGAGTAGGGTTCCATATGGACCATAAAAACAGAAAATGGGGAAGAGGTGGCATAGTGTAATAAAATAAACACTTCGTTTTTGTCCTCAGTTCCTGGCACAGGAGCTCTTAAGACTCTTGAAATTTGCTATCTTTTGTATTCTAATGAGATGACTCAAGGCAGGGGTTCCTATATAGCTTCAGGATGGGGCTAGTGACCGGAAAGACCAAGCAGTGATTAGAGGGTTAGAACTTTCAACCCCACCCCCCCATCCAGGGAGGAGAGGAGGGCTGGAGATTAAGTTCAGTCACCAGTGGCCAACGACAGTCAAGTGTGTCTATATAATGGAACCTCCATCAAAACTCTTAAATTATGGGGTTCAAGAAGGTTCCAGGTAGGTGAGCACATCCAGGTGCTGGGAAGATGGCATACCCAAAGAGGGCATGGAAGCTCCATGCAGGCCCCTCCTGCCTTGCCCCATGCATCTCTTCCATTTGGCTGTTCCTGAATTGTATCATTTATAATAAATAGTAATAGTAAGTAAAGTGCTTTTCTGAATGTGGTGAGTTGTTGTAATAAATTATTGAGACTGAAGGGAGGAGTTCAGGGAACCCCTGAATTATTGCCAGTCAGTCAGAAGTATGGGTGGCAACCTAGTATTTGCATCTAGTGTCTGAAGTGGGGGCAGTCTTATGGCACTGAGCCCTTAACCTATAGGCTGTGTGCTAACCCTGGGAGTTAGTGTCAGAATCGAATTGAATTATAGGGTACCCACTTGGTGGTAGAGAATCAGACAATTGGTGTTGGAAAACACACCACATATTTGGTATCAAGGGGAAAAAAATCCCTCAGGTGGATCCCTAGACAGTTACGAGCAGAAACAAGGTCAGTGGAAGCTGGTGATCAAAAGCACATGCCCACTGCATTTTTACCCCCCAACCCCCCGCCTGGGCGAGATTCCAGATAAACCTCTCCTGATGGACCGATTAATTCCATGGGCATACATGCTGATAGGACACCCCTTTCTTCCGGATACCACAGCTCAGCTGGGAAGTGGTTCCCAGTTTGATATAGAGAATAAAAGTTAAAATCTACAGTTGGCTGGGGGAGTAAAAATGGATACAACTTCTTTTGTATCCACTAACTTTTTTTTGCAGATAGTTTGACACTCTCTATTGGCTTAGACCTGTTCATACCCTTTGACCCAGTAATCATAAGTTTCGGGAATTTTTCCTAGGGAAATGATCTGACACATGGGTCAATCTTTAGGTAAAACATTATCTATTGAACTTATTTATATTATGGAAAACCTGCACAAAAAAAATGTCTAGCATTATGGGATTCATTAAATAAGTCTCAGCATTATCCTTTAGGTGGAATATTATGTAACTACTAAAAATTATTAAAGAATTTCAGTCCGTGGAGAAATGATATGATGTGGATGATATTATATGGTAAATGAATATACACAATATAATCCAAATTATATAAACCAGGCTTTAATAAAAATGTTGGAAACATACATCAAGATGATAACTGTACTGCCCTGGGTGGTAGGATAATTGGTGTTTGAATTCTTCTTCTTACGTTTTCATTCTGTAGTTTTAGATATTTCTATGAGGACACTGCCACTGTTCCTAATCTCCAGGGTATGACCCAGAAGGACAAGAAATAGAGTTCTCCTTTTATAATTAGAAAATAATAAAACAATTCCTGGGCAGTGCCTTCCACATCAGTCGAATTAGCCTCTGGTCCTTAGAGCTGGGGAGAGAGGCAAGGGAATGAGAGTTTATGGGCTGCATTGATTTCTGTATTCCTTTTCTTTCTTGCTTGTGACCTGTAACCCACTGAGGGACCATTAGCCATGTGAGGTGAGTCCTCTCATGAAGTGCCAGTAGGAGGTACAAATCAAAGGCTGGGACAGTTGGGATAAGGCCTGCCTGCTCTGTGGAGGAGGGTGCTCTCAAGGAGGAAAGAGGGCTTTGAAACCCACAATTCCCCTGGAATGGTCCAATGGGGGTGAAAGGCCTCAGATCTGGGGGTGTAAACTTTTACCAGGTGGGCAATTGAAATCACTGCTGAGGACAGTGGAGCCTGAGAAAATTTTCTGAGGTCATTAGGTGCAGCCTTCAGCTTCTTTGGAAGGCCCGACTCCTCAAAGGGGAGGCCCTGCAGAGGGTAAACTTGGGGAAATGCACCCTGTGTCTCCTGCTCTCCCTGCCCTCTCTCAGTAAATGCTCAGGGCTTCTGTCTTGGAGATCCCACTTTGGAGATGCCCTTTTATTCTTCTGGCTTTCTTTGGGTCTGACGGCTTCAGTGGTACCCCAAGTCCGGGTGTCTACCTCCTGACAAATTTACATGTCCAGGATCCTAGGCCTTCATGCTCTGATCTCTGTCAATCTGACAACTTAATGGTGGTTCTGGGAAAACGGGCATGCATACGCTATACTCCCTTCTCAGCGAGTGCTTGAGTTTGCTTTGATGTCATGGCCCAATGTCCACAGACAGTCAGGGATGGCAAGAGAGACCTCCCATCCTCCAGAACCCTTTTCTAGGCTGGCCCTGAGTGTTCCTGTGTTGTGTGGTCTACGGTAAGGATGGAGTACACACTTTCCAGAGAAACCAATCTCATCTGTGCAATTACAGGCTCTGTTCCTGGACAATCCAACTTCCATCACTTCTGGGACACTATTAATTTGTCTCTTTTTCCCCCTTTAACTTTTTATGGTAGGTAATGCTTTTGAGTAGTTCTAACTTCAAAAATTAAAAAAGTATGCAGGATATAAGTCTCTGACCCATCTGCCCAGTTCTTCGTTCCTCATCAGAGGATGGAGGGTCCAGCCAGCTTTTCCAGATGGCTGCCCAGTGCTCTCAGCTCCCTGTACTGACTGAACAGTCCACTTCTCTCCTCTAATTTGAGAGGGTATGTGTAGGGACAGAGTCCCAGAGAGCAGTTTCCAGGCTCTCGGCCTCACGTGGAAAGGTGCTGGTTCAGTTATTAGATGGCCATCAGCTGTAATCAGATGGCCATCCGCTGTGGCTGGGTGGCCATCTGCTGTAACTGGTTAGCCATTAGCCACTAATATAACTGCCATGTCTACGCTGGGGTTGGTTGGTTGGCAGAGATGTGGACAGCGGATTGCGACTAGTAAGTGGGGTTAGAAAGAGCGGATGGCGGGTTGCGGATCATGTTGATCCTACTTCCTGTGTCTCGCCTGGCTGCCAATGAGACTGGGGTGCAGGAAGAGCCCTCGTTGGCGTACTGGAGGCTGCTTGCTTTTGTGTCTCGACTGGCTGCCATTGAAAATATAGGGGTATGACTCCCCTATTTATGGCTCCATTGTTGTTCCTTTTTGGCCTCACCCTATCCTGCGTTCTTGTGTGAGGAGCGGGAGCTGAAACCCTGCATTACAGTATGGTATTCCTGGGCTTTGTATTCTGTCCCACTGTCTGCCTGTCTGTTTATATGCCAACATCACTGAGACGCGAGGGCCAGCAGCAGCTCCTTTCAGCCTAGGGAAAGGTGTACAGCTTTCCTCTTCCTCACCCCATCTTAGACTTCAGCTCCTCTCCTCCTTTCAGACCCAATGCTGATATTAATAAGTGTCATTTGTAGTAGATACTATCATCCTCATTTTATGGATAAAGAAAACGAGGAACAGAGAGGTTGAAGTAACTTGCTCAAATTCACATAGCTGGTAGGTAGGAAAGCAATGGGAGTCCTGAGATGGATATCTCACTGCCATGCTATCTGTGCAGTTTTGCGGAATATTATTATAATGAGCACTAATAATTACTGGTTACTGAGAGATATCTGCTAGACATTGTGTTGAGTACTTTGAGTACTTTGCCTATAGTGTTTCATTTAACTTACTCTCCACAATAACCTTACAAGGCAGATACGGTCATCAGGTCTGCACACAAGTAAAAATTGAGGCTCAGAGGGGTTATCTAACTTGCTAAAGGCTACTGGGCTGGTATGGGTTGCTCCAAAGAACATGCTATTTCCAATTATGCTTTACTGACTCTCCATTTTCACATTCACGATCAAGAATTTTTCCTTATTCCTTTGATATCACTTCCTTTGTCAGCCACCAGACCTGAAGCAGTCTCCAAAGGCACAGAGGCAGGTGTGCTGGGCTCCCTACGGCTCTCTTTCTCTGAACTCCTGAGGCAGCCCCATTCCCCTCACACTTTGATTTATTGAGCTGTGAAATTCTCTGAAACAACATGTGAGCTCTCAGTGCAGTGTCTGTCTTCTAAGGCCATCAGTAAATGTGCTGACGTGGAGAAAGCTGGTAGAGAGGTCCACGTTAGTCAGAAGGAAAAAAAAAGGTGAGTTAGTTAATGGGGGATCTTAAAATCCAAACAGGGAAACTCAGATTTGATGGGACAGCCGGGGGAAGCCTCAGAAGATTCTTGAGTGGAGAAATAAGACACGTAAATTGTGTTTTAAGAAAAGTTAGTGATGGCTCATATGCACTCTATATAATCTCTGCAAAAAAAAAAAGGAAAGAACCAGGACAACAACTAAACCCAATTAACCTTGTTTGTAAAGGTGTTGATCTTCAGGGCCCCTGACTTTGTAAATCTGATCTAAATACCATATCATCTGAATGGCCCAATACCCCTTATTTTTCTCTGTGCCCTAAGAGTCTAGGAGGACAGGGAAAGGCTTTCTCCTTTAGATCAACCTTTTTATTTCAAAACCTGGAACGAACCTGAGGCAAACTGCAGACCCTTTAAGTCTGATTATAGCACCATCATGATCTGGATCCTGCCCTGTCTCATTGGCCATCACCTTCTGCCTTTCTATGCTGCGCCTCCATCCAAGTTGAGCACTTTTCATTCCCAAATGCTCTGCACTCCACTGTGCTCCTGGGAAGTTTCCTGGAATAGTTTTTGCCTTTCAAGTCTAACTCTTCCTCTTCCTTGTGTCTTGGCTGAAATGTGCCCTACTTAAGGAAGCCTCCCTAAGCCCACTAAGGTGGGGTGGGCGCTCCTTCTGTGGCTTCCCACTACATGGTTATTTCTGCTGGCTCTGTGATGCTCTGATAAGTCACTTGTTCCCCTGGATTCCGAGGCCCATGTCTCAGTTGTCCCGGGCCTGGCACACAGCAGCTGTCTAGAAAGTACTGGCTCATAAACAATGAAGGAACATTGCCAGGGGCCAGCTGTCCCCATCTGTTGCACCAACTGACTAGTTGGTGGCTTTTTGGCTCCTTGAATCTCCTCCTTGTCTTCCCAGCAGGAAAACCTTGGCTCCCAAATCAGAGGCAGAGGAGCTCCTTCCTGTCCAGGATGGCCTTTGTTTCTGGATTCCTGAACTTATACCCTCCTAGGTCCTGGCTCTCTCAGAGAGCTCCCCCCGACCCCCAGCACGACCAGCAGAGCTGCTCACAGCCTCCTTCCCTTGGGCCAGTAAGTCGAACAGTAATGCACCATTGGTCATGTGACTTCCCGAAGCTACCAAACTCCTCTGACAATGACCTCCTTAACCAAACCTGTGTCAGGCTCCTCTGAGCCCCCATCTGGACTACACCTTGACCTTGGGCTCTGTCCTCAACCTGCTTAATCCAGCTTTAGCAAGAACCCTGCTGAGTCAAATTTAGCAAAAGTCTCCCCACACTTGGAATCTGATCGCTCTTATCACTCTGGGCTGCCTTCAGCAAGAAGCCCGTGAGATCAGTTTAACCAGAATCCCCCTCACGCCTGCTGTCTCCTCTTGGTTATCTTCTGTCCACTGCCTCCCACCCTGCTCTTTGGCTCTAAATCTCCACTTGTCCTTGTTGTATTGGGTGATAAACCTGATCTCTCTCCCCTACTACAGAGCCCCCATCGCCGTGTCTTCTTTACCATCTTTTTCAAGTGTCATGAATCACGTTTCTTCAACAGCACCTCCCTAACCTTGTACACCACTGGCTCCTCAGGCACCAAGGGTCGCTTCTCCACCACTTCCTACAGTCCTCACATCCCCTCCTCCTCTTAGTAGCACTTCCAACTATATTATCTCTCTCAGTTAATTACTCCCTTCCTTTAACTTCTGTGATCTCTCAGCATTTACTTTTCCTCCCCGTCCATTGTCTCCCCAAGCTGCTACTTGTCCACCCACTTCCTAAACACAGATTTTTTTCCAAGTTCGTGTTTTGAACCTTCTGCCCCTGTCACTCTGAGCTCCCTGTCTCTGCAGGGAGTGAGCTGGAAGTCCAAACACAGGAGTTGTTATCGGGCATCAGCACAGCCTGTCCCCCAGATCAGGATCCCTTACCCCTCAGGGCGGTCAGCTGAGCCTCATGTGTCTCTTAGAGGGGTTCTGACTTGGGAGTCTGCTGACATGGCCCACCAACCTGCTGTGAGCCCCTCCACCCCTTGCCCGACTCCCTGGACATCCACTTGTGCAGCCAGTTGCAAAGACCACTACTGCCCATTGAGGACAAGTGCCCAGGCAGCTGTGGGAGCTTTGGTGTTCCAGGTGCCCAGGTGCCCAGTTAGTGTCCCAGGCACCCAGGGAGCAGAGTACGGCATCCAAGGTGTTGGCCAGTCAGGGTGTCCTGGTAGACCCAACTCCAAGGGCTTCACATATTCTGGGTGATTATTTTTACAGCTTCTATACGCTTTTAGTGTCATCCAAGCCAGCTGTAAGCTGATTGTTCTAAGAATCCTTGTATATTTTACAAATACACATAATCATAATTATCTTGGAATAGTTGGCATGAAAAATTTGATTGAATTTGAAATCTGTTTATATTATCACAGAATGTCAAGATTACTCGTTTGCCGATGAAGGAAAGTGTTATTAGATTATTCCAATATAATTTAAATGTAGATTTTTGAATGGCTGTAAAAATTATTTAAAACTTTTTATTACCTCCTTGGGAGAACAAAAGTTTCTTGTTGATGGAGATCATCAGAAATTTGGAGAGATTGTCATTAAAAAAATGCTCTTCCAGTGTTACATAAGACATTTCCAACCTGTGTTCCCCCCCAGACAATGGGGAGAGGTTATGAAATGTTCATAGACACAAATTCAAGCGTCTCACTTACATATTTCAAAGCACTTTTTTTTTATTAGTAGTTTCAAGTATACAAAACAATGTAAAAGTTAGACATTTACACCCCTCACAAAGTGATACCCCTCCAATCTACTTGATAACCACCCTTCCCTCAATCTACTTGAAAGCATTTTATTTGGAAATTATTCTATTCACTATTTAATAGCTTTCTGAAAGTTTTGTTTTTTTATTTTTCTTATACGGTAGTCTCCCCTTAACTGTGGTTTTCACTTTCACAGATTTCAGTTACTTGCGGTCAACCATGGGCCAAAAATATTAAATGGAAAATTCCAGAAATAAACAATTCATAAGTTTTAAATTGCATGTTGTTCTGAGTAGCATGATGAAATCTTGTGCCATCCCACTCTGTCCTGCCTGGGATGTGAATCATCCCTCTGTCTAGCATATCCCCACCTGTTAGGTACTATCTGCAATTTCCGGCATCTACTGGGGGTCTTGTAGCATATTCCCCACAAATAAAGGGGGACTACTGTGTTGATATAAATAAAGTATAATAGTTCTTTTCCACTAAACTCTAAATTTCCTTCAGCTTATCTCAAGGTGTGATACAAATGCTATCATTTTTTTCTGTATGCTATAACATAAACAATGTTGGGAATTAAAAAAAATAACTTCATTGAGGTGTAATTTACATACTATACAGTTCACTCATATTAAGTGTACAATTCAATGATTTTTCGTAAATTTATTGAGTTGTACAACCACTGCCATCCATTTTTAGAACATTTTCCTCCTCCCAATAAAACAAGAAGCCAGTTTAGAAGGACAGTGAGAAGCGACCAGAAGGCATTCTTGGGGAGGGCAAACCTTGGGGTCCTGAGCAGCCAGAGGGCAAGTATGAAGGGGCTGAATTTCTGGGAGAAGTGTCCCAAGAGGGACACGGAAGACCAAGGAGATGGGTATTGCTCTGGGGAGGGGTTTGCCGTTCAGCTCAATTACCACCTGTGCCAGGGAGGCTTTTCCAGCTGACACAGCAGCTTGCTGCTTCCTTTCATGGGCTCCAATGTCCACCTCTTATGACACAATATTACAGGTGGATTTTTGATTCAAGGCTCTGCTGTCCCCTCTGGACTGTGAATCCCCCTTTGTGTCCCCAGAACTGGGCTCCATCTCTGGCCTTCAGCGGGGCCTCAGTAATCAATATTTGCCTAATGAATACATGATTTCCAGCTCCTTATCCTCCCCTCCAAAGTTGCTGGAGCTGACTAGGGCGCATGGGGACATCTCTCAGCAAGCAATGACTAGAGCAGAATCAGACTGTCTCAGTGCAGGGGGATGACAGAGAGTGCAGCCTAGGCATCTGAACCCTGGGTTCATGTCTGGCTCTGCTTCAGGCCATTTGTCCCTCTGTGTTGTCCTTGTGACTTTTAGCTATTGCATTGCCTCCAAGTGAGACTGTCAGATCGTATGCCGTCTCTGTTGCCTTCCAGCTATACCACTGCACTATTCCAATGGTGCATTCCCCCCTCTCCTTGCCACCCAGTGTCTAGAGGAGTGGACCACATTTGAAGGGACAATTTCCAGGGATCAAGGGAGGCCACTGTAGGGGCTCTAGCACCTTACTCTACCTGGGGACTTGGCATCAGAGCGTTTGCCCAGATGCTGCAGCCATCCCTAGATACTAGTGAAGGAAGCAAGCAGATAAATTGCCTCCATCACCTCCAGAAGCAGGTATGTGGGCAAGATGGCTTCTCTGGGCACAGGAAAAATAAAGGGGTTTAAAGCAAGCTTAACAACCTATTTTTGAGTGCATTTAACAGCTGCCCAGACTTGCAGCCCCCTTTTAAAAGGCGGAGTTACTTTACTAATAATAGAGCTCCATTATTCTTTACCACTAGACTCTAAACTCAGCTCCATATTTCCCCTCGGTGTTCTCCTACTCACTAACCCCTTTATTCACTCTTATAAACCTACACTTAAAGCCGACATAAAATACAGCCAGAAGCCATGGGAAAGAAGCTTTCTTGTGGTGGCTTAAGCTAGCAAAGTGACTGTGGCCGTGACAGAGAAACCCTCTCCAGAGGATTTTCTATCCAAGGTATCTCAAGTACCGTGTTTCCCCAAAAAGAAGACTGGGTCTTATATTAAGTTGTGCTCCAAAAGACACATCAGGGCTTATGTTCAGGGGATGTCATCTTGAAAAATCATGCTAGGGCTTATTTTCCGGTTAGGTCTTATTTTTGGGGAAACACAGTAGGTTTCTGGGTGGCGGGTGGGAGCTGCTTCTTGGTGTCCAGCTAAAGGGAGTTTAGGGCTCCAGTGCTGCCACCTTGGGATTGGGCAGGAGCAGCAGCCCCAGGGGAGGCAGTCAGTACCCCCTTCCCGCACCTTTCCCCCAACTCCCTGGGCAGTACAGGACCCCTCTGGGCACCCAGAGCGGACCTGACTGGTTTTCCAGTCTCCTCATGTTGTTAATTAACATAACAAATCTTCACAGCTGGTGGCTGCCCCTGCATCTCCTCCCTCCTCCTCCCTTCTGTACACTAATTAGTACAAAAGCAGGGAGCAAATCTTCAAGCATTGATTTGCCTTTGTAGTACTGATTATTGTGGGAACAACCCAGCCCCCTCCACGCAGATAAACTCCCCCACACCCTGACTTTGAACCTCAGGCTTCCTTCCTCATAGATTTTTGGCTTTGCTAGGCCAGGATGGAAACCCAATTATTGAAGGGAATACTACCACATTTGTCTCCTCTGGTTTTGAGAAACAAAAGGAACTGTGAATAGAGAAGGGGAAAGAACCCCTCCAGAGGACATGATTCATTTAAAGGTGTTGACTGGTCTTCTTTTCAAAAAGTCCGACCCCTCGAAGGTCTAGTCTAGACAAGTGTTAAGGAGAATGTCGTGAAAAAGCTGCTCCTAACACCTATCCATTTCTAAAAAGGTTCCTGCTTCAGACAGTTCTGAGCCTTGCCAGTTGGTGCATTGGACCCAGGGGCAGATGTGTGTCTGTGCCATGGGAGTGAAGTACGGCTGCGGGTGGAGTGGGATCTGAGGGTGGAGGGGTGGAGTGCTGCCCCTCCAGGTGGTCCCGGAGCAGACAGAACTCAGGTCCATCTCCTGAGATGGATCATCACTAGAGTGCTTGCCAGTGGACCTCTGTGGCTAATTAGTCCCTAGTAAGGCTGCATAGTACTATGGTAACAGAAAAGGAGTATGTGCCCTTCTGCTCACTAGGCAGTATTTGAAAGGATAGTTCATAGTGTGTTTGGGAGCATTTCATTTATTGTGTCTCTTTTCCTTCCTAGTACTCCCTTCCATCCTTGGTGGATAACCTCCGTTTCTCCCCTGTTCTTACTCCCTTTCCCAGACACACAGGCACATAACCTTAATCATTTCACTTTCTGCCCATCTCTTCTCATACTATTCTTTCCTGTATCAGGGACTGTGAAGACCTGGGCTGTGTGTGGGAGTGAGCAGTACTCAATTAGCAATGTCTGCCACGGTCGGCATGGGGGCAGTGTCAGATAAGCTATCTATCATCTACCATTCCATCTTTTAAAAACAGTTTTTTTTAAAATTATGGTAAAATACACGTAACATAAAATTTAGCACCTTAACTACGTTTAAGTGTACAGTTTGGCAGTGTTAAGTACATTCACACTATTGTGCAGTCCATCTGCAGAACTTTTTCATCTTGTAAAATCATAACTCTATATCCATTAAACTATAATGCCTTGTTTCTCACCCCCAAGACCCTGGGAATCACCAGTCTACTTTCTGTTTCTATGAGCTTGACTACTTTAAATAAATGGAACCATATTTATTTAATATGTGTCTTTTTGTATCTGGCTTATTTCACTTAGCAAAATGTTTTCAAAGTTCATCCATGGTGAGCTGTGTCAGAATTTCCTTCCTTCCAAAGGCTTAATAATAATATTCCATTGTATGTATATATCACATTTTGTTTATCCACTCATCTGTCAGTAGACATTTGGGTTACTTCCATATTTTGGCTATTGTGAATAATGCTACTATGAACGGGGTGGACAAATATCTGATCCTTTTCTTTAAAATTCTTTCCCCAACAATTCAATGATCTAACTTAGTGATTTTCAACTCTGGTTACAATAGAACAACCTGTAGAGCTTTTAAAAATACTGTCCTCTGAATGACCACTCTAATTAAATTTAAATGTCTAGGGGGTGAGCCCATTGATTAAGAATCAGAGGTGCTTATTAAAAATACAGATTTTCTGGAGATTGTAATTCAGTTGGTCTGGGATGGGGTCCAGAAATCTGTACTTTTAAAAAGGTGCCTAAGGAGATGCTCACGTTTGGGCATTTTAGAAAATGCTATCTAACTCATTAATTAAAGGCTTCCCTAACCTCCATGAAGACTTTATCTTTTGGTCATGAATGGCCTCAAATCATTTGCTCATTATCTTATATATCTTGGTCTTATAGTCCCACCTGGAATGTAAAGCCATGAAATTGTAGAATTTCTGAATTCAAAGGGTCCATAGAGACGAGATAATCTGTTCAACCAAGATCACACCTTAGTTAGTTTCAGGACTGGGTCTAAATTCAAAATTTCCGCCGCTCAATGGTAATTTAAACTGTTGTTTCCCCACTGTACCAAGGCAAGCCAGCACTTTACTTTTAAGAAAGACAGGGTGGCTATTGTTCTGCTGAAAGTTTGGGTGCTTCTATTTATACCTCCTGCTGCTCGGAGAAACCCTTGTCAATCAATGATTGGCACAGTGTCATGAGGTATAAGGGATTGAATGACAAGTAGATCGAAACTGTGCCTGCCATATCACAAGATGCCCAGATAACTGACTTGACTTTTAGGCCAACTTCAAGTCCACATCAACTGTGAGACCCTCGACCAGCATGGATGTAATTATATACGTCCTTCCTTAAGTCATGAATCATAAGAACCTGAATTAATTGAACATTGACTATTCATCATGTGCTATTACATGGATACATGGAATACACGGATAATTTGTTAGTCCTATGAGGAAAATAAAGCTTGGAAATGTTAAGTTGACCCATCCAGGGTGACTTGCTAACAAGTGACAAGGCTTGAATTTGAGGTCAGGCTGATTCTCTTAATCACTGTGCTATTTTGCATTGATGACAAGAAATAAGATAAGTAAAATGCTTAGCACAGTGTCTAGGTCATTAGAGAAACTCAGTAAATGGCCATCATTATCACCGCCATTGTCATCATCACTGAAACAGCAATGAACACTTACATGCCTCTTAATATGTACTAGGCACTGTTTTAAGCACTTAACCTATACTTCTTTGCTAAGTAACCCTATGAGGTAGTACTAGCATAACAGATTTTACAAATGAGAAAACTGAGACACAAAAAGATTATGTAACCCAAAGTTATAAAGCTAGTAAGTGGCAGAGGTGGGATTTGAACTAGGAAGTCTGGATCCATATTTAAGCCATTAACCAGTACAATATGCTGCCTTCCATGCGGTAAATGGAAAACAGTACTAATGATAGTGATTAGTGATAAGGCCGTCAGTTTCTTCCAACATAATGTTTTCCTACATGCTTTCCTTGTAGGCATGCCCTTAATGAAGTCAAGTGACCGTTTTATGTCTCCCCTTTCCGCTCTCAAAATTCTTATATGGTTCAATCTAATACTGTTTCACATCATCTGAGTTCTTAGTCATCTTGGAAGTTACCTTTGGGGAAGGGATGTTTATGGGGTCATTACGTTTTTGAAGCTGGAAGAAACTTTTGGGATTCTCTAGGACAGAAGTCTCTAAAATAAAAGTGCTTGCACCCTGTAATATGCATAAGGTTATCCATCGGAGATATGGGAGAAAATATTAGCATCAAACCACAATTAAAGGCCATAGTGATCGTCCTATTGTTAAGGCCAGCGGCCGTCTCCTAGACATTATCATAATGACTCCTCAGCTCCAGCTGACCCTTCCTTCTTAAAGCATTCATCTCCCCTCACTAAGTGAGGTTACACTCTTGTCCTTTTTCTAATCTCTCTTTCTCTGGATGCTCCTTCTCAGCCTCTTTGATAGGTTTCCTGTTCCCTGAATTAAAAAAATATGTTAAAAATTAACATATGGGTGACATCACATCCTCACTTGCTCTATGCAGCAAAATGTCACGGGTCATGTATGTAGGTCCCAGGTCTGAGGCAAGGGTGACGGTTCTATAGCATGCACAATGCTGCCTTCCCTGTTTCCTTTCCTTTCAACATACTTATGAGGTCTGACAGTTAAGTTCAAGAACTTGTTGCAACGATGTTGCTAACCTTTTTTCGATATCAGAGGGATTATTCATTATGAATTTGTACCAACTGGACAGTTAACCAAGTTTACTATTTGGAAGTGCTGAAAAGGCTGCATGAAAAAGTTAGACGACCTGAATTTTTCACCAACAATTCGTGGCTCTTGCATCACGACAATGCACCAGCTCACACAGCACTGTCTGTGAGGGAGTTTTTAGCCAGTAAACAAATAAGTGTAGTGGAACATCAGTTCCAATACAAACAAATAACTGTATTGGAACCTCCCTACTCACCTGATCTGGCCCCCGATGACTTCTTTTTTACCTGAAGATAGAGAAAATATTGAAAGGAAGACAATTTGATGACATTCAGGACATCAAGGGTAATACGGTAACAGCTCTGATGGCCATTCCAGAAAAAGAGTTCCAGAATTGCTTTGAGGGGTGCACCAGGCACCGGTGTCAGTGTATAGCTTCAAAGATGGCCATAGTGATATTCAGCAACGAGGCATGTAGCACTTTTTCTAGGATGAGTTTGTGAACCTAATTGTCCAACCTCATATGCATGCTGTTATGGTTTAAATTATGTCCCACAAAAAGATATGCTGAAGTCCAAACTCCCAGTGTCTCAGAATGTGACTTACTTGGGAATAGGGGCATTGTAGATGCAATTACTTAAATTAGATAAGGTCATACTGAATTAGGATGGAACACCTAAAATGGCTGATGTACTTATAAGAAGAGGAGAAGAGACACAGAGACAGAGACACACTGAGAGGAGACAGCCATATGGTGACCGGGCACACATTGGAATGAAGCATCAACAAGCCAAGGATTACCAGTTAACACCAGCAGCTAGATTAAGTAAGGAAGGAGTCTCCCTTTCAGGTATCAGAGGGAGCATGGCCCTCTGACACCTTGATTTCACACTTCTAGCCTCCAGAAATGTAGGAGAATAAATTTCTGTTGTTTAAAGCCACCTAGTTTATGGTACTTTGTTATAGCAGCCACAGGAATCTAATACATAAGCTTACTTAGATAGATTTATGAATTCTATTTCCCTGTTTAAATGAAGCTATCCCTCATTCAGTGGACACTTGGCAACACTACGAGGTGAAGACTGTGCAAGCTCTAGTGGACCACACAGACACAGCAGCGCTGCCCCTCTCCATCGATCACTGTCAGGAGGGAAAAACAAAGGCTGTTCCATCAAACCTGGGAAGAAGTCAGCCCAAAATGTCTTGAATTATCAAGATGTTTGATCTATAGATTTTCGTCTACTATTATGATAATATATTAATCTTACCCCAATTCCTACTGTGCCTTGAGGCGACAGCTGATGATCGCATCAAGCCATCACAATCAACAGGATATTTCGTATTCTTTATTTCATCTTTATCTCATCCTTTTAAATATTTTGTTTTTATGTCTTTTAATAATACGTGCAAAATTCATTGAAGCATATATTTGTACCTTATAAGTGAAAGGATAAATGAATGCATATATATTGGCAATATGTCCTTTTTAAAATAACGGTGTACATAATCCAAGTTGGAGTCCCCTGATCTAGCCAGCATGCACCCCTCTTTTATGCACAAGGAGACAGGTCCAGGGTGGTTATGAGAATTAGTTACCAAGGTCAGAACTTGAGCTTGGTCCTTCTGACTCCAGGCTTGGGTCAAGACAACTATCTCACCCTCAAAGATGTGGTGAGAGGCACACTTTGCATTATATTAGCATCACGAGGCCTTGGACAATTTTGAGTAAGATGCTCTTGGTTAGCAAGCTTTGTGGGGAGCAGAGGGGTTCCAGCAGAGTCAGGTACCTGTGGGCTTGATTTCAGGCTCTGCCACCCAGTAGTCATATGATCTGGGGCAAGTACCTGAACTTCTTTGATCCTCACTTTCCTCAGTTATAAGATGTGGATAACTGTGTTCATGGCATAAGATTGTTTTTAAAGAATAAATAGTATAATGTTATCAAAGAGTAAACTACATGTTCCTTGAAGTCTAGTTGTAATAATAATAGTTGATGTTACTGTCGAGAACATGAAGATACAGGAGACAGCTCTGTCTTATATATGGAGGTGTTCCTGGAGACGGAGGGATAAGGCCCACGTCCAGATGTGAATATGGTTTTCCTGGCTGGGCATGTGGCACAGAGGTGGTCCTCTGGCTATATGGTGCTTCAGGTGGCACCCAGCCGAGGTCACCCCGTGATGGCTTCTTTGGGCTGGTACTGGCTAGGTGGAGACCTACAATTTTTACTACCTTTCCCTGAGCTCAGTTACATTTTTGGTATTAAGAAACCCACATGGCTGATTGGAAGTCACATTATTTTTCTTTCTTGATCACAGGCAAACATCTTGAAGGACAGGCCTCTTTTTTCCTTCTACCCATTCCTCAATGCACTGTAATCTGGCTTTTACCCTTCAACTGTCTGGTAGATGCCCAACCAGGGGTCATAGTGACCTCCTTGTTACCAGGTCCAATGGACGGACACCTCTTGAATGTTACCATGACTTCTCGGCGTCATTTGTCACTATTTGGCATCCTTTGATCCCTTCCTTCTTCTTGAAGCACGCTCTCTTTCTGGAGGAAGACCTCACTCTCTTGGATTTCCTCCTCTCTCTGCATGCTTTTTCTCCTTCTCTTGTGCTGGCTGACATTCTTTTCCTCTGCATTTACGTGCTGGGACTTCTCCCAGTTCTGCTCTAGGCCCCTCCATGAAATATATAGTTATGGAAGGAGATTTATTATATCAGTCTGAATTCCGTCCTGATTATATGACAGCAATCTTATAATAAAATGTCACAAAATTTATTTTAATAATTTTAATAATGATACATCATTTGACAATGCAGTTAGTTCCTCCGTCAATATTATTAAAAGCAAAGTATTGGAAGTAGTCTGAATTGCAAAAGATTTGCTATTCAGTCATTAGACCTAATCACTTTTTTGATTTCTTGGAGTTACACTGAAAAGTATTTATTAATTGTTACCAAATTATTATTAATTATATATATTTTTTCACCTAAAAGCATCATATTTAACCTGAGATTTTTATAAATGATTGAGAAAAGAAAACTATTGGTCAATTCAAGACACCTTGCGAATGCAATATTTTTTATCAAATGCAAATGCTTTAAATGCATTTATATGAAGCTGTGGAGTTTACAGATTTTAATTTATGGAA
This sequence comes from Rhinolophus hipposideros, assembly GCF_964194185.1. Classification (NCBI taxonomy): domain Eukaryota; kingdom Metazoa; phylum Chordata; class Mammalia; order Chiroptera; family Rhinolophidae; genus Rhinolophus; species Rhinolophus hipposideros. Next base: position 18,513,703 of record NC_138052.1, read on the forward strand.
AATGTCCACCGTGGTCAAACGGTGGACATTTCTACTTGCCAAATCTACTTGCTTCCAATCAGAAAACATCTGACTTCATTTTCCAATTTAAGTAGACATCCTGTGACAACTCTCTCACTTCTGGTTCTAATTGTAAGAAAGTAAGAGAGATAAGTGGGACCAGGAGATTGCTGCCTAGAGAGATAAGCTCTGTACTGCTTTCTTTGCTTTGTTTCCCACCTCAGGAGCCTTGCTTTCTTCGATGCAAGTCAGAGATGGAAGAGGAGAGGACATTAAGTAGAAGTTCTCCTAGCGTGGCCAATATACTTCATCTTTAATACCCCAGTTGGCCCTGAACAGCAAGTTCAATGCCAGGAGAGACAGCCGCCCTGCCAGGTGTTCTGTAGGACACTGCCATCCCACATTCTCCCTTTGTTTAGGGCCTGGGTTGATGAAAACCTGACTTCAGTCTAGTAAGAAGAATCAGGCTGGGTGAGAGGGCTGGAGTTCCTAGTGAACCAGGGTGACAGTGAGCAGGGAGGTGGCGAATGGGACTGACAGACTGGCAAGAAGCCTCGACCATAAAAAGTGGCCACAGGAAGGTCAGTGTTAGGAAGAGTGGACATAGGAATGGGAAATCTGGAACTTGATTTCTTTAATACTGTCCATGGCTGTGGATCCCCGTTCAGAGGGTTTCAACTCCCCCAGGGTTGCAGCCTGCTGGGTCAGGGAAATGACTTTGCTGGCATCTGGGTTGAAAATGATTTGAGGGGCTGAGAAGTGGGAATGGAGGGGGTACCGGTGAAGTCCCTGCTGGTTCTGGGTCCCAGCACTGGGCTGGGATCTCCTCAGTCAGCTCTGACCTACAGGCAGGCCCTGGGATCCTGTCCTCTCCTTGAGAAGCTTGGACTGGAGGATTGTGGGAGAGCTCCAGGCTGATCTGCTTGAATCTCTCCTGGTGACTGAGAATGCCTTTTGTCCTCTTAGGCCACGCTTTGGACACTTCTATTTTCTCTGGTCAGGAAAATATCAAAGCAAAGCATTAACATTTAATCGAGACCCAGCCAAAGATGTGTGGGGACAGAGTGGTTTTCACAAAAAACATATTGAAGAAACCCTTGAGTTTTTTCCTTTTGAGAGTGAGACTTTCTATTATAGTTGAGAGACTTCTGGTGTGAAATAATCTATTCTGAACCTCTCTGAATCAACTCTTCATCTCATCTCTTGGCTTTTTAGCCTATGCATTGTGAAAGCTGAGCAGTGAGTTCCTCTCTTTCAGTTCTGCGGGAACACATGGAAGAAAAGGAGGGAACTCTTCTGATGCACCGCTTCTTACCCCTCCCCTCCTTTGTAGCCATTTTCCAGTTTGGGTCAAGGAGAGGTCATCCACCATTGCCATTTGAACTGTTTGCTCAATTTGAACATTATGCTCATTATTTAATTAAAATTTATTTTTTTCTCATATGTAAAACCCAGTAGATTTTACCTTCTCATCCCCAAATTTTAATTTCAAGTTTCTCTTGAAAGATAGAGCTTAAAACAATAGTGTCATGTGGCTATTCTGAGCTGGTGCTAAGTAGCGCTGTCCTCTCATGATGGTGAGAGGAGCTCTTTGCTTTGCCATAGTCCCTACCCCACCATTGACCTCTCCTGCCTGTTCTCTGTGGCAATTTGGAATTGTGACCTCTAAGTAAAGATTTATGGAGGCAATTCATTAATTTTGTCAATAAACATTAATCGAATACCTATGATGGCCGGCCAAAGTGACAAAACCCCTGACTGCAAGGAGCTTCTAGTGTGGGAAGACAGACAATAAAAAAATACTGTCATGTACTGCTTAACGATGGAGATATGTGCTGAGAGCTGTCGTTAGGTGATTTTGTCCTTGTGCAAACATCATAACGTGTGCTTACACAAACCTAGATGATATAACCTACTATTGTAATTGTATGTGCTATACTTTCATATGACCGGCAGCATAGTAGCTTTGTTTACACCTGTATCACCACCAACACGTGAGTAATGCCTTGCGCTATGTCACTGGGTGATAAGAATTTTTCAGATCCATTATAACCTTAGGGGACCACCGTTGTAGAGGTGGTCTGTTTTTGACCAAAATCTCATTATGTGCTACATGACTATAAGTAAATTACAGAAGATGTTGGAGCATGATTATTCTATGAGGACAATACAACAAAGAAGGAGGTAGCAAGTGAATAGGTGCAATTTAAAAACAGGAGAGGGAAGAACTCAGTAAGACATTTAAATCAAGACGTGAAGGAGTTGAAGAAATATGCTGTGCAAATATGGCTTGGGAAAAGCATTCCAAGCAAAGGGAACAGCAAGTGCAAAGGCCCTGAGGCAGTGGGATGTTGTTGAAGGAGCCATGGCTGAGGACACAGGCACTGCTGTGTGCTCTAGGTGCTCTAGCTCCTTCTGAGTCTCACTTGTTCTTATGAAACTGAGGGTTTGAGCAAGGAGATTTCCAAGGTCCCATTCAACTCTAATGGTTGGTGATTCTATAGTGAAGTCCTTCTCTTAGGAAAAGCCAGAGACCGTTTGCTAATGAGGATATGCTCATGGAAATAGAGTCTTGTTATTTCTCTGAGGCGAGTGAAATTTGATGTTGGTGGCTTTCACTCTTAACTTCTCTCACAAGGGAAAGATGGGTTATGCTGGGGTTTGAGAACTGAAAATGCACACTCTTGCTCACTGAGGACTGAATTTCCCATGTACCTAGGGTGCAGACGGGTTGGAAATGAATGGAATAGGCAGAGTCGATTGCTATCTTTTTTATTACTGTTCAGTGTTTGACTTCTGCTGCAGCCCCTACAGATGACAACAGATTGCTGGGCATGAGCAAAAGCAGATTATTTCTTATCTGATCATTCTTTGTGCATGTTTGCTGTGACTGAAGGTTTTTAATATTGAAAAGCCAAACAGCCTGGACTGTCTCATCCACGATCAGTTTAACCTGTTATTTACAGGTAATCTCATTCCCTTAACTTTTCAGTTCTTAAAAAAATATATCAGACATCAACAGCTTGGCCTGATAATGTTGGAAGATGAACGTTGGAGCTATATACATATCCATGGCTCTTGGATCCCTTCTGGGGAACTTTGGGTTTGATACACAATCCTTTTGTGTGTGTGTGCTTATTTGGTTGAGTCTCCTGAGAAACATCCATCACGTGGAGCAAGTCTTCTTTAAGCATGTCATGCCAAAGGTTTGGCCATAGCAGGTGGCTAAGTAACTGGAGGGATTAGTTTTGCAACTAGACAGTACTGAATAATATATAGAAAATTATTCTGAGATTTCTCTGATTTAGTTGAAAGTGTTAAAACTATTTTTATTTTCTAAAGGATGGTTGGGAGCAAATGGCAGAGTGTTTACATAAGGGAGATCAGTTGGGGAAGCAGTGGGGGAAGGTGACAAAGAGGCAAGGGACATTAAGATTGTGAAGTGTCTGGGCTTTCACTCTACTTGCAACTTGTAAGCCAACCAGTTTGCCAGCCACAGTTTTATGGATGCTGGTGGACTCCTGACTCAGAGTTAAAGCACTTTATTACCTGACAAAATAGCAGTAGTCAAAGAATTAGCATTTCCACCACGGGGTGATATGAAGAGGGTCAGGTGACACCTGCACATGCAGGGGATTGTTACAGGAGAGATACACTGAGCTTGGGAACCTGAATCTTTTATAATGAGCAGTAAGCCTATCTTCCCTTATCTCCAAAGGGAGTCTCTCTCTCTCTCTCTCTCTCTCTCTCTCTTTATATATATATATATATATATATACAATCAATATATACACAATATATACACAATATATACACAATATATACAATCAATATATTTGTATATATATATATACAAATTGTATATATATAATTTGTATGTATATATATGTATAAAGCAAACTTGTTTTTTGCTCTAGAGAGAGATACTATCACTGTCTTCAAGGCTGTGCTATGTACAGATATCCTGGAAAAGAGAGTCTGGAAGAAAAGCAGTCAGTATCTCTGCTGGCAATATGTGCAGAAACCCAAGAGATGCATGAAGAATTGTCTTCCAACAAGGACAAAGACATATTTTTGCCCTAAAGTTGCATTTCTCTCTTTCCTCCTCAGCTGGCACAGGTGAATTCATCCTGGCTTTGGATCCTAGTAGATTTCCATCTTTAATTTCTAAGGAAATCCAGGTGGACAGATTCCTGCCTGGGCTCAATGCAAAATTCAAACTCTTCCGGGGGTATAGACTAAGAAGAATTTAAAAAGTCCTACTCAGTTCATGTCCAATATACAGAGGGTGCCAAAAAACTGTATACCCATTTTAAGAAAGGAAAAAACTGTATTAAAATTGTAATACTCAATATACACAGATAACAAAAGATGAATACAAGGCATGTGTATACATTTTTTTGGCACCCCGGTATATTGCTTTTACCTTAGTGCTCTTTTCAGGGCAGTTGGACACTCCAACTATTGGAAATGTTAATTTCACATCATCTTTGAACTGGATAGTGGAATATTGGTTGTTACCAACCCAGGCCAGTCCTCCTTGATTGAGACAGGTTTTAAATTTAAGGCAACTACGTTTTTGAAGAATCAAATATCTTGTTCAAATTCATTCAATAAAGATGTGGTAGAATGATGATTCCAAGTTAGGTCTATGGAAATGAACAGTTTCCTATAGTTTTCTTCATAACCAGAGTTTAGACTAGGGGATATTTTCAGACAGGCTTGGCCAAGAAAGGTTGAGGAAAAGTGGGTGAAGTTCCTCAGAATATCTTTCTGAAGCTTCAGCAATTGTGAAGAAAGCAGTATGTGACAGAGACTAGTAGTTGTCTACTCAATATCCATTCTCTCCTTTTTAAGGATAAGTCTCATATATTTGAATATGGCAATTTGCCCAATTTTAAAACAAAAACAAAAAGAAAAAAACAAACTTCATTTGCTAGTTTCCTTGAGGTTTGGGTAGTCAGTGAGGTGTGGGAAGAAGTCACTTCCAGTCACTTCCATACTTCTGTCAAGGGGACTCACTCTGTTGGCAAGAAACCCTTATAGTTTCCCAGTCCCTCCTTCCCACCTGGAACATGACTGGGATGACTAGAGCTATAGTGACAATCTATGATCATAGTGGACATTACAGATGGAAGAATGAGTTACATATGGTGGAGCAGGAATACAGGAGGAGCCTGGACCACTGCAAACATGATGGAGCCATAATACCAGCCTTGGAGTACCTACTTCTGGATTTCTTCAGTGTGAGAAAAAAATCTCTCTCTCTCTCTCTCTCTCTCTCTCTCTCTCCACATATTTCATTGTATTTTTGGATAACAGGTATATGTAACTCCTTGCAGATATTATGTGCTTATTGATACCTAATTGTGATTCCTTTTTAATTCTTTCATCATGCTATTTTGTTTTATTTTACAATTATTTTTATTTTTTAATAATCTATTTATTTTTCTATTACAGTTGACATACCATATCACATTAGTTTCAGATGTACAACATAGTAATTAGACATTTATATAATTTACTAATTGATCACCCGGATAAATCTAGTGCCCATCTGACACCATGCATAGTTATTACAATATCATTGACTATCTTCCCTATCCTACACTTTACATCGCATGACTGTTTTGTAACTACTCATTTGTACTCATTAATCCCTTCCCCCTTTTTACCCATCCCCTATTCAGGTCTCAGCTCAGATGTTGATGCCTGAAACAGGGTGTGGGGACAGAGCCAGGAGTGCAGTTTCCAGGCTCTCGGCCTCACATGGAAAGGTACTGGCTCAGATAGTAAATGGCCATCAACTCTGATTGGATGGCCATCAGCTGTGGCTAGTTGGCCGTCAGCTGTAACCAGTGAGCCATTGGCCACTAATATAACTGTTGTGGCTACGCTAGCAGGAAATGGGGGCTAGCAAGAAGATGGTGGCTGGGCTAGCAAGAAGATGGTGGCTGAGCTAGCAAGAGCAGACTGCAGTTAGCAGGGCGGGTTGCGGACAGTGTGGCTCCTGCTTTCTGTGTCTCCAACCCAGCCGCCAGCAAGAATATAGCGGTATGACTCCCCTATCTATGGCTCTGTGGGTGTTCTTTTTTGGCCTCACTCTATCCTGCGTTCTTATGTGGGGAGTGGGACAGGAGACCCTGCCTGACATCCTGCATGACAAATGGCGCAGCGAGCAGGGTCTCCCGCACGACACAGGGACTCCAGAACTCCACTGCCTGGCTGCCATTCTTGGCTCTGTGATAGGCTGGCTGTATAATATTCAGCAAATAGTTAAGTGCTTGTGGGGACAGAGCCAGGAGTGCAGTTTTCAGGCTCTAGGCCTCATGTGGAAAGGTGCTGGCTCAGGTAGTAAATGGCCATCAACTGATTGGATGGCCATCAGCGGTGGCTAGTTGGCCGTCAGTTGTAACCAGTGAGCCATTGGCCATTAATATAACTGGCCGTGGCTACGCTAGCAGCAAATGGGGGCTAGCAAGAAGGTGGTGGCTGAGCTGTCAAGCGTCGATTGCAGTTAGCATGGCGGATTGCAGCTAGCAAGAGGGGGTGGTTGGTTGGTAGAGAAGCGGACAGCAGATTGTGGATAGTGTGGCTCCTGCTTCCTGTGTCTCCAGCCCAGCCACTAGCGAGAATATAGTGGTATGACTCCCCTATCAATGGCTCCATGGGTGTTCCTTTTTGGCCTCACCATGTCCTGTGTTTTCATGTGGGGAGCGGGACCAGAGACCCCGCAGGCTGCCCCACATGACAGTGCTTGTGGCTCGTTTTGCTTAGCTGTAAGTGAGGATCATGAGATCTTTACATGCGTATCATAAGGTTGCTGTGCAGTTTACGCAAGATGATATAAGTGAAGCCCTTAGAACAGTGTCGGGGGCACAGTTAGTGTTATGTAAGTGTTAGTGTCATTGTTTTGTGACATAGTCACTCTGTCACCAAACCTTGTTTGTTTTCTTTATAGCACTACTCACTGTTTGAAATTATTTTGTTTGCTTATTTATTGTCTGTTTTCCCCCCAGGCTATATATGCAGGTTGAGTGACTGGAACTACACAGAACTCAAAGTTTTATTCGTTAGAAAGGGGAGGGTGGAGCAAAACCTCATCAGTGCCCTCCCCTGCAGACCCCCCACCCCCACTCTGGTTTCCCACCCTGTGTGGTGAAGGGATGGGACCACATCAGTGGTTCTGTTGTGTGTCTGAATCACCCAGGGGGCCTGTGAAAACTAAAGATGCCAAGTACAACTACTGTATAGCCCAGCAATCCCACACTGCTGGGGATTTATCCAAAAGAATTGAAATCAGGGTCCCAAAGAGACAGTTTGCTCACCCATGTTCATAGCAGCATTATTCTCAATAGCCAAAAATTGGAAACAACCTAAATGTCCATGGGCAGATGTATGGATAAATATAATGTGACTGTGACACACACACACACACACACACACACACACACAGGAATATGATTCAGTCTTAAGAAGGAAGGGAGTCCTGTCACATGTTACAACATGGGTGAACTTTGAGGACGTTATGCTGAATGACATAAGCCAGTAACACAACAAGTACTGTATGATTCCACTTTTATGAGACATCTAGTGTAGTCAAATTCCTAGAGACAGAAATTAGAATAGTAGTTACCAGGGTCTGGGGGTGGGAGGGAAATGGGGAATTGTTTAAAGGATGCAACGTCAGTTTTACAAGATGGAAAAGTTCAGAGATCTGTTTTATTGCAGCATGACTATACTTAACACTACTGAACTGTGCACTTAAAATGGTTAAGGTGGCACATTTTATGTAATGTTTTCTTTTTATCACAATAAAAAAAATAAACGAAGATCTTGGATCTAAATTCTGAGCAAATAGACTGGAATGGGTGGAGCATTTACGTTAAAAAAATATCTTCCTAGGAGAGATCTGACACCCACCAAACTTTCAGGATTACTGTGTCATACCATCTTTAAAGATACATCTGTGGTTTGAATTTAGAGCATTTGAAATGTGTATCATCGCAGATATAAAGCCGTAATTATATAGAGGAAAAAATGATTCCCCAGTCCTTCTCATGGGCTCTCTTTAATTTTGCGGAATTAATTAGCTTCTCATTTATATTCGCATCTCTCACAGCAGCGTCTCTCAAAGCGGAGTGATAATCTGTGGGCAGAGAGCAATTGTTACCAGCTCATCAGGGTGTTTTCCTCGTAGTGTCCACAAGGTGGCAGGCCAGGCACTCGGATTTGGGCCGCCAAGGACGGCAGTTTGCTAAACTGGTATGAGGGACGCCCACGCCTTTGCGTGATTTGGGAGTGCCTGGAGGAGCCTGTGGGGTTCCCGTGGATGACCCTGGAACTGAAGTTTCCTGGGAGAGGGCGTGCATTTGTTCTCAGGGCAAGGTGAGCAACTCCTCCCTCCCCTCCACAGTGAGGGGAGAACTGGCCACAGCTACCTTCCCTTGGGGCTCGAGAGCATCTCTCAGAGGACGGCCGGCCTTTGAGTGTGAGCACGTGAGCTGAGGAATAACATTCACAAGCTATTGTGGTTTTTTTTGGAGGGAGCGCAATGTTTTGGCGATATTTTCTTTCAAATAATTAAAAGGCCAGAGGTAGAATAGGAGATTCCTGTGTTGTTGAAAACTCCTGAGTGATGGGGCCAGGGTAACTGACTCCAATTAACACGCACTAGCTGTTTAATGGGCATCTTAAAAGTATTGATTTACTGACCCTCTTCAGGCCTTGACCCAGCAAAGGGTCACGCAGTCCACAACAGTAAATAACTCAGAGTGGTTCGGTGACATGTTGAGATGAAAATTGGAGGACTTTCGACATGATTTTAATATGCTGTTTGTTTATATCAAAAGCCAGGACTATGGCTTTCAGTAGGTACAAAATATTTGCATGTGAAGAGAAAAATGACATGAGAGGAGGCAGTGTGGTGTGGCCCAAAGGGTACAGACATGTGTGGGAATTAGGGGTGTGGGACAAGTCCCGCATCCTGTCTAAGGCTCAGTTTCCTTGTCTGTATTAATGGGTATAAGAACACCAGCATCATGGGTAGTGGTGAGGAGTAAATGAAATGTGGACTCAGTCATTCACTCATTCTGCAAACATACATTCAAGATGCCAGGCACAGCTGGGTTTTGAGGGTGCCAAAACATGGTTCCTGATAGTCAGGTGCAGAGACCCATATGTCCATAAATGTTTTCAGTGCAGTAGGGGAATCATGCTAACAGAAGTTCCAGGGGACTACCTCAGGGATGTTCAAGGAAGGAGGAGACAGAGACTCCTTCAAATGGGGGTACCAGATTTGAATCTGGAAGGGGTCCAGACCAAACACACTTATAGTTTGGAATGTGCAGTGTTTGTCACCATTTTTTTAAAGATAAAAATTGAATTATTTACCATCGTTTAAAAATGGAGAAATTTCTCTTGGAATTCCATGTTTCCAGTTCCTACAAAAATACAGATTTGGCTACTCTAAACCAATATTTCTGCATGAAACAAGGGTGTCATGCAGGATCTCAGCTCCTGCTCCCCACATAAGAATGCAGGACATGGTGAGGCCAAAAAGGAACACCCATGGAGTGTTCCTTTTTGGTATAGGGGAGTCATACCACTATAGTCTTGCTGGCGACTGGGTTGGAGACACAGGAAGCAAACATCCGCCAGCACCCCAGCAAGGGGACTTCCTGCACCAGTCTTGCTTGCTAACTGCAATCTGCTCTTGCTAGCTGAGCCACCATCTTCTTGCTAGCCCCCATTTTGCTGCTAGCGTAGCCACAGCAGTTATATTAGTGGCCAATCGCTCACTGGTTACAGCTGACGGCCAACTAGCCACAGCTGATGGCCATCCAATCACAGTTGATGGCCATTTACTACCTGAGCCAGCACCTTTCTATGTGAGGCCGAGAGCCTGGAAATTGCACTCCTGGCTGTGTCCCCACAAAGGGTCTGAAAGGAAGTAGTGGCTGCCGTCTTAAGACAGAGTGTACACCATAGCCCCACCAAGCCCTATGGCTCACCCAGCTCCACTTGGGTCCCTAATTCCCTTTTCATCCCTGACCCTATGGGCACTGGAGTGTGTAAACTCTGTTACAACGTATCTAGAACAGTGGGCACTTAATACCACCCATCCTTTCCTTCTTGAGGGCTGAGATGGCCTCACAGGCTGCTCCCCTCACCACTGCACACATCGAAGAAGGGCTTAACTAAAGAATAACGAGGGAAAAAGATCACGTTTTCGATGGAACTACAAGTGTATATCAGGATTTAGTCGTCTGGGTGTTCTGTTTCCTTGGGGCGTCCTCTCATATTCAGAGTGAAGTTCTGGTAATCGACAGCGGCCTTGGTGAATGTCTGGGAGGCTGGCTGAAGTGATGGTTTGTACGCAGGCCTTTGATTGTCATCCATGCTTGGCTCATTTTAGAGAACCACATGCAAATGCCTCTCCAAAGTACCACTTCCCCACAGATAATGGGGAGCTATTGTTGGGAGGACGGTGAGCCTGGAGTTCTATAATAATAGCATTTTCACGAGGGAAAATCACATCCCCACCGGGCGCGCAGCTGAGAACATGAAACCTACTATTGAGACATTCTGGTTGAAATAAAGCATTATCCCATAAGATGGGCATGTCTGTCGGGGTCTGTGGGAAGCCAGGTGAGAGGGATTTGCAGGTCCTGCTGGAAATGAGGAGGTAAAAACCTGCATCCATCTGAGGATGATTAATCTCAATCATGAGGCTGTTAGGAAGCCCTGGCCTCCCTGTCCTGGCAGGAGGCGAAAGTGGATAATTCATGTCACAAAAGAAGGAGCTGGGGAAGAATGGTATGGGGGTGGCACAGTAGAATTGGGAGGGGAGAGGTGGCTGCATTATGAGGTCCAGACTCCCAAACTCAGGGGAATGACTACACTCAGGTTCTTCCTTTTTGGGGCTTATGAATGGAGCCATTCGTAGGTGACCCTGAGTTGATGTGGTTGCACCATCTTATGCAGGTTCCCATCCTGCTTTGGGAACCAAGTGACAGGGAGACAGGTGTGGGCAGAAGGAGCCTGGCACTAAAGGCCTAAGAGGGGGACCAGTGAGTCCTCCATACTCAGATGAGGGGGAGCACGGCTGCCCCTGCCTCTCGTCATGTGCTTAACTGCCTTTTGTCCCCATTGCATTAAAAAGCCATTTTTTTGTACTGCAGATTATCAAATATATTCAGAAGTATAGAGAATAGTATAACTCAGTTGTGCCTGCATAATAGAATCACTTAGAGATATTTAAAAAATCCCAACACTGAGGTACACTTCCAGACCATTTCACTCAGTCTCTGGGGTTGGAACCCAGGCACCAGTATTCCTGGAACTCCCTGGCTGGTTCCCACGTACACACAAGCCTGGGAACCACTAGCTTCCATGTCATGCACCTTCCACAGTGATCAACAGGTGGCCAGTCTTGCTGATCCTATAGCTCTTGTGTCCTGGGTCCCTAATTTTCTGTTGCCCCTCAGATTATTTTGAAGTGAGCACCAGACTTATGTTATTTCATCTTTAGTATCGTCTAAATGTCCTATCTTTGATGCTCACTATAGCTTTTGAGACATTTCTTTCTCTCCTTATATCTTTGATTTTCATTTGATTCCTAAGGGATAACTAATGTCCCCGCCCCCCATTTTTGAGGTAGTGGAATTGGTGAAAGGAGCGTACAGTTAGCTCAACTCTAGTTATCCACTCCTTTTCCTCAGTGTCATCCTGGGTTCTGAACCACCTCAGGGACAGCCCTGCCCATGTTTGTGGGTGACAGGGCAGCCACTGAGACAGAGATGCTCATGTATTCATTCAACAACTGTTGGTTGGGAGCTCCTGTGTGTCTAGGCACTGTGTTAGGTGCTGGGGTACTGGGTTTGTCTTTGTCACCATTATATTCTGTGTAGCACAGAGCCTGGCACATAGTAGGGACTCAAGAAATATTTAGTTCAGTGATGAAAATATGTTTTGTTACCAGTACAATAAGATGACCATTGATGATATATTGGGTCTGGGTATGCAATACTTCTTTATAAATTACACATGCATGAACTTCCATATCATATGTCTTCACTGGAGGAGCTGAAAACATCTTGTCATGCGAGGCGGCCTGCAGGGTCTCTGCTCCCGCTCCCCACATAACGCAGGATATGGTGAGGCCAAAAAGGAACACTCACGGAGCCATAGATAGGGGAGCACTACTATAGTCTCACTGGCGGCTGGATCCACACGACCCGCAACCTGCTGTCGCTTCTCTGCCTGCCAACCCACCGACTGACCAACCAACGCAGCTGCGGCAGTTATATCAGTGGCTAATTGGCTAACTGGTTACAGAGGACGGCCAACTAGCCACAGCTGACAGCCAGCTACTGCCCGAGTCAGCACCTTTCCACGTGAGGCTGAGAGCCTGGAAACTGCTCTCTGGGACTCTGTCCCCACACGTCTTTTTTTTCTTATAAATAATTTTTACTAGAACATCATATGGATTTCCCAAATGAGATGAAAGAACATGGCAGAGTTAAATCTCAGTTGCAGGAAGCAGTGCTAGCTTGAACAGCTGAAATGCAAACATGCTGTCTGAGACTCATTTCAGCTACAATGTTTCAGCCTTCTCTTTCTACCAAGTCCTTTCAAAGGAGTGCTAATATGCAGCAGAAATTGGTTTGAAGCTGACCTTCTTTCATTTCCTTCGCCCAGCCTCTAAGTGAAACACTTAGAAACGGACCAATAAAATGTCCACAACTAACATAGCCAAGGAAGAAAGTAGGATCTCACTGACACACACATCTTTTAAGAATATTTTTTTGCATATCATAATTTTATTATGAAAAATTTGAAATACATAGGATAAAAGTATGAAGAAATGAAAATCACCCATACCTTACCATCTAGAGATCACTACCTTTATCTACTGGAGGTACTTGATCATTTTGATATATTTCCTTCTAGTCTTTTTTTTCCTATGCCTTAATAGTTTCTGACTTAAAAAATCAAAGTTACTATAAATTTCTTTAAGTGTATTTAGTACTTTATGTTTTCAAGAACAACTTTTAATGTTTCCTGCTTTGTTTATCATTAGAATTCTATAAAGGGAAGATACTTTCTCATTTTACTTTATAAGTGAGAACTCAAGGTCTAGAAGGCTAAGTGATTTTTCTCAAGGGCACACAAATGGCCCAGGACTCTTCATTTATAATCCAAGGGTCTTTCTGCCTGATCCCAGGCCTCACTGACCCATCCGTGGGAGAGCCCTAGGATTATTTATGGCTGTGGGAATTACTGTTTCTTTCCCCATCTCCAGAAGGTTTAACTCAGGTGGACCCACACACCTCCTGGTACAGTCTAATTATGAATGCAGGGATGGAGGTATAGAAGATAAAATGCCATAATTTATGGGGCTATCCAACCTGCATTGTGGACAGTAGGCAGTGTTGGGCACCTATTGACTGGCCATATATTATGGTCTTTGACTTTCGAATTCTTACCCACCCACACCTTCTAAGGGCCACTGCCCAACCATCACCTCTCCTGCCTCAGCTGCCAGGCTTCACGCCAGGGGTGCCCCATGCCTTAGACCTATTTTACTGGTAGCCTGGGGGGTGGGACCTGACACAAGCATCAACACGCCATGGTGGATTATGATTCTGATCTGTTGTAAAAAGATGAGCACGAGCAATCAGATGTTCTTTCTCAGGTATATGAACTACTAAACATGGGGAGAGTTAACCAGTGAGGCATGGAGTCAGGGCAGAGTAATGGCCAACGTAACATGTCAAATGAGATTATGAGGGAGAAGAAAACATGCATATGTTGGTAGAGAGTAAAGAATGGTATGGATTATAGAGAGAATCAGAAGTGACATGGAGGGGAGTGGTGGGGGGAGGGAAGAGAGAGAGAGAGAGAGAGAGAGAGGGAGAGAGAGAGAGAGACCGACCTGTCCCAGAGCTGCTTGTTCCTGGGGTTTCTGAGTTCACGTCCAGCCCCTGTGTATCTGATAATAACTTTCTTCACCCACCCCCACCCTCAGAGGTAACTTGCTTGGTCTCCTGTCCTTGCAACTAAATGAGGCAGCCTGTCGTAATAGTCACTACAGCCTGATAGTCTGGAAGAGACCATCCGAAAGGCTTCACTTGCCCTCCCAAGTTTGCCAGTGAGAGAGCTGAGGCTGCAGGGGGTGTGGAGTTGTCCACTGTCAGCGGGTCTCCTGACTTCAGCCCAGGTTCCCTGCTGTCTCCAGGCTACACACGCTTCTTTCATTGCTTTTTGCATCTCAGCCTTGGCTTCCTGCAACATCGTTAAGCTTGAGGGCTGGACTTGTGCTTTCTTTATCCCTCTCTTCCACTTCTTTTTGCTTTGTATATTGCTAGACATGGAGTAGGTGCTCCATAAATACCTGTTGAATTGAACTGGAGGACACTGTAGGTCTGAGGCAGTGATGGAGGCCACCATTGATGAAAGCTCCCTTGACTGATGGACAGGTTGCCATTTGGGGTGAATTCAGATGGGACCTCTCAGCTCTTGAGCAGTCGCTAATCTTTGAGATTGGAGGTGACTCTTCATCTTATAGATTTGCTGCGGCAAAACTGAACAAGGAGGATGGCTTCTCCTGTGCCTGAATCCATTGCCAACAGTTGTGTATCCAAGAGAAAGTGGGTTCAGGAATGCACATACATCTAATTGAACTGTACATCTATCTGCTGGGCAAAAGTGGATATGGTGTATTGCAGGTATTGGTGGTTTGGATTCTCTGAATTAGTTTTTCAAAAATGTAACCAGGATTTGACTTGAGTGGAATAGGAAAGAGAGGGGGAAAGTGTTCGGAAATGGTATTTTAGACTGATGTCCTGTAGGTCTGTATTCTTTTTTATTTTTCAATAAATGTTTATTGAGTGCCAGTTTTGTACCATGCATTATTTTAGACACTGGGAATACAGCAGTAATCCAAACCTACAAAAATGTCTGCTTTCCTGGAGCTAGCATTCTGTTGGAGTTGCAAAGTTAGTTAAAGGAAATGTGACACATATTAGCTTCGTAAGGCTGCAAAAACCAGTATTACAGACTGGGTAGCTTCAACAACAGAAAGGGATTGTCACACAGTGCTGGAGGCTCAAAGTCTGAGATTGTGGGCAGGATTGGTTCCTTCTGAGGCCTCTTTCCTTGGCTTGTAGATGACCATCTTTTCCCTATGTCCTCACATGGTCTTCCCTCTGTCTGTCTCTGTCCAACTTTCCCCCCATAAAGGGACACCAGTCATATTGCATTAGGGCCCCACACTGCAAACCCCATTTTTAACTTAGCTCTTTAAAGACCCCATTTCCAAATGCAGTCATATTCTGAGGTACCGGGTATTTGGGCTTCAACATAAGAATTTTAGGAGGGACACAATTCAGTGCGTAACGTGGGATACATAAAAAAGTGATGTTGATGCGTGATACCTCACCCTATTTAAAGAATAATGGTTTTGTGTCGTTTTCCAAACTGAGGAAGGGTTGCTTATCCGTCCACCCATGATACCTATGGCCAGTGCTGGCTGGGAGGGAAGGCTGACATCGGGAAGCAGAGTGATCCAGGGTTGTGCATTGCGTTATTCTTGGTGAAACTATCTGGGTCACATGAGGACTGAATTGCTGACCTGGACTTAATATGATCATCTAAACAACTGAGAAAGAGGCCTAGGCCTTTCATGTATGTATTTTTAGAATAGCTTGCAGAATATAAGTGAATTTATTTTCGTAAATGACGACTCAGGGAAAGCCTACAGCCATTTCAACCTGAGGGCATTAAAGCCGTTTGTTTTTTCCCTTTAATCACCTTCTATTTTCCTAATGGGATTGGAATGTATGTGGTTCCTGTTGTTTTATATATACTTTGTTGCCGTGTGGCTCATTGGTTTCTCTTTTCATTTATGCTTTTGTGGTTTTACTGAACAAATGACCTTCTGTGTCATAATGAGTTCCTGGATATACACATGCCGAGCATAAATCCGTGAAATCTGGAACTCTTTGCTATGGCAGAAATAAGATAAAGGGGCTGAAAATAGTTGGTCAGGCACATAAGAGAAGGACTGATGGTCCTCTGGGGGCTTTGATGCAACAGATGCCTGGTCCAAACAGTGGTGTGTGGGCTTGATCTGTCTGTCAAGTTGGAAAAACCATCCATCTGCAAATCTAACAATGGGGCTTGTCTTACGGGCACTGGGGGGGAGGTCTCATTTGTTAGCAAAGAGCTTTGCAGGCCGCTGAGTCTCAGGGAGAGCTGGTGAAGCAATAAGAAGGGTGCAGAGGCTTTATTAGATTTGCGCCAGAGCAACCAGTTGAAAAATGAAAGATTGTGATAAACATGGGAGGTAGTTGGGCTCATTAAAAGCAAGATTAGGAAGGGAAGTTTTTCCTTGTGATTTCTTTGCTCTTCTTTTTTATATAGTCTTAAAAAAAATCTTTGTGGGAACTTCTATATTCATTGATTGATTCCCTCATTTCTGCATTTGTTAATTTACTGAACATCTATTAGGTAAAAGGGACTAGAATAATATATGATCCCTTCCTTCAAAAAACCTGTGCTAGGTAGGTGATGTCACCAAGGTGGCAGAATAGATGACTCCAGCCTTGGTCTCTTCACAAAAATCAACAACTAGACAGCTATCTATGCACAAAAACAGCTCTGGGAGAGCTCTGGAGTCCACTTAAGAAACTTCAGCAACATAGTAGAACAGAAAGCCTGAGAATAACCACAGAGAAAGGGAAGGAAGGATAGCTTCATTTTGTCTATATCATCCCATTCACAAGGCTGGCACTGGTCAGTGTCAAGAGGGAACTCCCCAGCGAGACAGAGTTCTTCTCACCAGCAAAGGGAGAGTGGGGTAAGAAACTAGCTTCCCCAGTCTTTCAGCGCACTGCACAAAGGACCCACTTCAGCTTCCCACCCAGAAACCAGCAAAGCTGAGATAAATAGAGATGGCTGGGAACAAGGGAGAACAGAGGCCACCACAATCAGACACATGACGGGAATGACCGTGGTTCCTGGTGACCAGCTCTGCAGAGAACCCCAGCAGCTTTCACTACTGAAGAAACCCACAGACCCCCTGCAGATTTCACTGGTTTTCACCCTGCAGGTACTTGCATTCATTAAAGCCAGCTGCTCGAGTCCCTCACTACTCCCTACCTCTCCTCCATTACCCCAACCTTCTGGACCCTGGGATCTACACAGGCAGCCATCCCAGGCTGTGTCACTCAAGTGCAAGACACCAGCCTAGATAGGGCCTAGTGGCTGATCTCACCTCTCTGTGTGCACTAGCGATATCCCCTTCGGCTGTGCACATGCACGCCTCCCACCTGGCTCCCATCAGTGGCCAACACTGTCATGTGTGAGACCCTGTAGGCATGGGAGTGCCTGCTGACAACCAAGGCTCCACAGCTGCTGTGGGCCAAGATTCAGCTGTCTTGTCGTTGGCCTGTACTGCTGGGCTTACCTGTAGCTAGCCCCTCCAGCTGTGTACCTGCATTCTCCTAGTCCAGCTCCTGTCACCAGTCTCCTGTGGTGATAGCTTGCAGCCATAGCAGCCATAGCAGTACATGCTGGCAGCCACTGGTGTCACTGTGTTTGGCCCTACTGGCCATGGCCCTTAACACTATGCTCTGGGTACATCTAGCTCCTGTTATTACATAGAGATGGCTGGGTGGTTTCCACAGCTGAGTGTGTGCGTACCACTTACTTCTCACTACTACTACTTGCCCTGGGCCCTAGCTGCTGGACCCAGAGGTGCTGCTGAAGACTCCCATAGGACTCTGCAAATGCTACACAGTTGTCAATATTGTGGACCCCAGTAGCCTGAGCCATGAGATGTTATGCCCCTCCAGGCCCTGATATACCACGTGCTCCCCCAACTTGGTGCCTTGCATCACTAGGCCTGGGGTCACAGCATGCTCCAGCATGCCCCCACCAGCAGATAAAGGTCTTTCCTTACCAAAGTCAGTCAATAATGTCTGGAAAAAGTGACTACTTCAGATGTGCAGAAACATACACAAGGCCTCAGGGATCACGAAGAATCAGGATGACACCATCAGAGGAATGCAGTAAACCTCCAGTAACTGGCCGCAAACAAACAGAGATCTAGGAATTGCCTGGCAAATATATCAAAATAATTGTTCTAAAGATGCTCAGAGAGCTACTTGAGAACACAGATAAACAATTTAATGAAATAAGGAAAACAATAAAGAGCAAAATGTGAAGTTCAACAAAGAAATAGAAAACAAAAAAGAACCAGATATTTGGAGCTGAAGAATACAGTGATTGAACTGAAAAATTCAATAGAAAGCTTCAACAGAAGACTGGACCAAAAAGAAGATAGAATCACTGAACTTAAAAACAGATTATTTGAAATTATCTACTGTGTTTCCCGAATAATAAGGCCTAGCCAGACAATCAGATCTAATGGATCTTTTGGAGCGAAAATTAATATAAGACCCAGTACATATTATATTATATTATATTACATTACATTACATTATATTATACCCTGTCTTATAGTAAAATAAGACCAGGTCTTATATTAATTTTTGCTCCAAAAGGTGCATTAGAGCTGATTGTCCAGCTAGGTCTTATTTTCAGGGAAACACAGTAGTCAGTGGAGCCAAAAGAAAAAAGAGTGAAAAAGAATGCAACCTGATGAATGGGAGAAGATATTCACCAATGATATATCTGATTAGGTGTTAATATTGAAAGTATATAAGGAACTGATACAACTGAACACCAAAAAAACTCCACAAACAAACAAAAGACCCAAAACAAAGTTTGATTTAAAAATAGGCAGAGGCTCTGAACAGAGATTTCTCCAAAGAGGACATACTGATGGCCAATAGACATGTGAAAAGATTCTCAACATCACTAATCATTAGGGAAATACAAATGAAAACCACAGTGAGATATCACCTCGCACCTGTCAAATGGCTGTCATCAATAAATCAACAAACAACTAGTGTTGGCAAGGATGCAGAGAAAAGGGAACCCTTGTGTGCTGTTGGTGGGATTGCAAATTGGTGCAGCTACCAATGACCCAGCAATTTGATTTCTGGGTGTTTATCCAGAGAAATCCAAACATTAATTTGAAAAGATACTGCACCCCTATGTACATTGCAGCATTGTTTACAATAATCAAGATATG
Organism: Rhinolophus hipposideros; assembly: GCF_964194185.1. Classification (NCBI taxonomy): domain Eukaryota; kingdom Metazoa; phylum Chordata; class Mammalia; order Chiroptera; family Rhinolophidae; genus Rhinolophus; species Rhinolophus hipposideros. The sequence continues at coordinate 18,532,868 of NC_138052.1, forward strand.
GGAGCAACCTGGGTGTCCATCAATGGATGAATAGATAAAGAAGAGGTGGTACATATGTTCAATGGACTATTACTTAGCTATAAAAAGTAATGAAATCTTGCCATTTGCAACAACGTGGATGGACATAGAGGGTATTATACTAAGTAAAATAAATCAGAGAAGTAAAAATACCATATAATTTCACTTAAATGTGGAATCTGAAAAACAAAATAAATGAACAAACAAAATGAAAAAAACCTCATAGATTCAGACAACAAAATGAGGATTGCCAGATGGGAGGGGAGTTGAGGGGCTGAGTGAACAATGTGACATTATTAAGAAGTACAAATTGGCAGTGACAAAATAGTCATGGGGTGTAAAATACAGTATAGGGAATATAGTCAATAATATTGTAATAACTGTATGGTATCAGGTAGGCACTAGACTTATGGGGTGATCACTTTGTAAGTATGTAAATGTCTAATCACTATGTATACCTGAAACTAATATAATATTGTATGTCAACTGTAATTGAAAAATAATAATAATGATAAAGAATGAAAAAAACTATGGGAGATCTAACACACATATACAGAACATTCCATTCAACAACAGTAGTATACAAATTCTTCTCAAATACACAGGTTATATTCTCCAGGAGAGATCATATGTTAGGTCACAAAACAAGTTTTAACACCTTTAAAAAGATTGAAATCATACCAAATATTCTTTTCAAGTACAGCGGAATGAAACTAAAAAATCAATAACAAGAAGAAAACTGGAAAATTCACAAATATGTGGATGTTAAACAACATGATCCTGAACAACCAATGGCCCAAAGGTGAAAACAAAGGGAAGTTAAAAAAAAAAAAATCTTGAAACAAGGAAACACAATATGCTAAAACTTAGCTGATACAGAAAAAGCAGTGCTAAGAGGGAAGTTTATAGTGATAAATTGCCTACATTAAGAAATAAAAAAGACCTCAAATAAAAACAAGAACAAATTAAGCCAGAAGTTAGCAGAAGAAAGGAGATAAAGATCAGAGCACAATTAAATGAAATAGAGAATAGAAAAACAATAGGGAAAATCAACAAAACTAAAAGTTCTCTTTTAAAGATAAACAAAATTGGCAAGCTAGACATACCAACAAATGCAGAGAGTTGATTGAAAAACATAAAGTTATAAATGAAAGAGGAAACATTACAACTGATACCACAGAAATACAAAATATCATAAGAGACTACTAGGTACAATTATATGCCAACAAATTGGGCAACCTGTAAGAAATGGATAAGTTCCTAGAAACATACAGCTTACCAAGACTGAATTATGAAAAAAAATGAAAATTTGAACATATCAATAATGAGTAAGGAGATTGAAGCGGTAATCAAAAACCTTCCAACAGGGGGGCGGTGGCAGAGGTGGTGGCGTCAGCTGTGGTGTCGGCAGCGTGGCTGGCAAGAAGCAAGGAACCCCAGGGCGGAACAGAGAACACAAAAGCCAGGAGGGCCCAGCTTAAGAGGCACAAGATTCAATATATCCAGAGGCCAACTCCAGACCAAACCAGAGTACTACCGTGTTAAACCTACAAGTCACACACCCAGAGGGAATTCTCTGCAGGCACAAGACCCCATAGAAGCCAAACCACATTTAAATGGTCAACCTTCATGCAGCAGAACACCCTGCAGTGGGCAGAGCCACGTCTCACAACTAGTCAGCCTAGGAATTAACCCCACCTACTCACAAGCAAAAAGTAATTAAAGATCTTCTTTAACAGGATCATATACACAACACAAGAGTCACCTTTGGAGCACATGCAGAAGAGAAGAACGGAGTAGTGCAAGTCAAATATAAAGGACACATACTACATAAGATAACCCAGCAAGAACTAAGAACTCTAGGGGATCTACCTAATACATCAAAGCAAACACAGAGAGTCAGCCAGAATGGAGAAACAAAGAAACATGTCCCAAATAAAAGAACAGAATAAACCTCCACAACTGGAACCAAATGAAGCAGAGGTAACCAACCTATCAGAGACAGAGTTCAGAACACTGGTGATAAGAATGTTTAAGGAGCTTAGAGAAGACATAAAGAAGGATGTAGAAATCATAATGAACAACCAGCTAGAACTAAAAAACACAATTACTGAAATTAAGAACTCACTTGAAGGAATTACCAGCAGGTTAGATGAAGCAGAGGATCGAATCAGCGACTTAGAAGACAAGTTAGCAGAGATCACCCAAACAGAACAACAGAAAGAAAAAAGAATAAAAAACAATGAAGATGGTTTAAGAGAACTCTGGGATAACATCAAGCGCAACAACATGCGCATCACAGGAATACCAGAAGGTGAAGAGAGGAAGCAAGGGATTGAGAACATATTTGAAGTAATAATGTCCGAAAACTTCCCTAACCTGATGAAGGAAACTAACATACAAGCCCAGGAAGTGCAGAGAGTTCCAACCAGGATAAACCCAAACAGGTCCACACCAAGACACATTGTAGTTAAAATGGCAAAGCTTAAAGACAAAGAGAGAATCCTAAAAGCAGCAAGAGAAAGACAGAGGGTTACATACAAGGGAATTCCCATAAGACTATCAAATGACTTTTCTACAGAAATATTAAAGGCCAGGAGGGAGTGGCAGGAGATACTCAAAGTGATGGAAAACAAAGGCCTACAAGCTAGATTGTTTTATTCAGCAAGGCTATCATTTAAAGTTGATGGAGAGATAAAGAGCTTCCCAGAAAAGAATAAGCTAAAGGAATTTATTACCACCAAGATAGCATTGCAAGAAATACTAAAAGGACTTCTGTAAATAGAAGAAAGATGAAAACAATTTACTACAAATTTAAAAATGGCAATAACTATGTACCTATCAATAATCACTTTAAATGTAAACGGATTAAATGCTCCAATCAAGAGACATAGGGTGGCTGAGTGGATAAGAAAGCAAGACCCTTGTATATGCTGTATATAAGAGACTCACCTCAGAACAAAAGACACACACAGGCTGAAAGTGAAGGGCTGGAGTAAGATATTTCATGCAAATGGAAATGAGAAAAACCTGGAGTTGCAATACTTATATCTGACAAAATAGACTTTAAAATGAAGAACATATTAAAAGATAAAGATGGGCACTATATAATAATAAAGGAATCAATCCGACAAGAGGACATAACCCTAGTAAACATCTATGCACCCAACATAGGAGCACCTAAATATATAAAACAGGTACTGATGGACATAAAGACAGAGTTCAACAGTAACACTATCATAGTGGGGGACTTCAACACACCTCTGTCAAGGGACAGGTCTTCCAGACAGAAAATCAATATGGAGACAACAGCCTTAAATGATACATTAGACCACTTGGATTTACTCGATATTTTCAGAGCATTTCACCTCAATGCTGCAAAATACATGTTTTTCTCAATCGCACATGGAACATTTTCCAAGATAGATCATATGTTAGGCCACAAAACAAGTCTTGATAAATTTAAGAAAATTGAATTCATACCAATTGTCTTCTCTGATCACAGTGCTATGAAATTAGAAATGAACTACAGGAAAAAAACTGGAAGACACACCAATTCATGGAGGCTGAATAACTTATTACTAAATAATGAATGGGTCAAGCAGGAGATCAAGGAAGAAATCAAAAGATATCTCGAGACAAACGAAAATGAAAACACGACGACCCAAAATCTATGGGATGCCTCGAAAGCAGTCCTAAGACGGAAATTCATAGCTTTGCAGGCCTATCTAAAGAAACAAGAAACATCACTAATCAACAGTTTATCTTCACACTTAAGGGATCTGGAAAAAGAACAGCAAAATAAGCCCAAAGGGAGCACAAGGAAGGCGATAATAAAGATCAGAGCAGAAATAAATGAAATAGAAACCAGAAAAACAATACAAAAGATCAATGAATCCAAGAGTTGGTTCTTAGAGAAGATAAACAAAATTGACAAACCTTTAGCCAGACTCATTAAAAGAGAGAGAGAGAGGATCCAAATTAATAAAATCAGAAATGAAAGAGGAGAAGTGACAACCGACAACGCAGAAATACAAAAATTTTAAGAAATTACTATGAGCAACTATATGCCAACAAATTCGACAATCTGGAAGAAATGGACAATTTTCTAGAGGCGTACAATCTTCCAAGGCTAACTCAAGAAGAAACAGAGAACCTGAATAGACTGCTTACCACCAGGGAAATTGAATCAGTAATCAACAATCTCCCAACAAACAAAAGCCCTGGACCAGATGGCTTTACAGGTGAATTTTACAAAATGTTCAATAAAGAATTATCACCTATTCTCCTCAAGCTCTTCCAAAAAATCCAGAAGGAGGGAAGACTCCCAAACACTTTTTACAAAGTCACTGACACCCTGATCCCAAAATCAGACAAAGACACCACAAAAAAATAAAACTACAAGCCTATATCTCTAATGAACATAGATGCAAAAATCCTCAAAAAAATATTAACGAACAGAATTCAGCAATGTATTAAAAAGATCACACACCATGATCAAGTGGGATTCATCCCTGGTATGCAAGGGTGGTTCAACATCCGCAAATCAATTAATGTGGTACACCACATTAACAAAATGAAAAATAAAACTCACATGATCATATCAATAGATGCAGAAAAAGCATTTAATAAAATCCAGCAGCCATTTATGATAAAAACCCTTAAGAAAGTGGGAATAGAGGGATCATATCTCAACATAATAAAGGCCATATATGACAAACCCACAGCTAACATCATACTCAATGGGGAAAAGCTAAAACCATTCCCCCTAAGATCAAGAACAAGGCAAGGTTGCCCACTAGCTCCACTTCTAGTCAACATAGTGCTGGAAGTTGTAGCCACAGCAATCAGACAAGAAAAAGAAATAAAAGGCATCCAAATTGGTAAGGAGGAAGTAAAATTGTCATTATATGCAGATGATATGATACTATACATAGAAAACCCTAAAGACTCCACCAAGAAACTATTAGAGCTGATAGATGAATTTAGTAAAGTAGCAGGATACAAAATTAATATTCAGAAATCAGTTGCATTTATATATCCAATAATAAAACATCAGAAGGAGAAATTAAAAAAACAATCCCATTTACAATTGCTCCAAAGACTATAAAATACCTGGGAATAAGTTTAACCAAAGAAGTAAAAGATCTGTACTCAGAAAATTATAAGACACTGAAGAAAGAAATGAAAGACGATATAAATAGATGGAAACACATATCATGTCATGGATAGGAAGAATTAATATAGTTAAAATGTCCATACTGCCTAAGGCAATATACTATTCAACACAATTCCTATCAAACTACCAATGACGTTTTTCACAGAAATAGAACATATAATCCTAAAATTTATATGGGACCATAGAAGACCCCGGATAGCCTCAGCAAACTTGAGAAATAAGAACAAAGTGGGAGGTATAACAATACCTGACTTCAAATTATACTACAAGCCTACCATAATCAAAACAGCATGGTACTGGCATAAAAACAGACACATAGATCAATGGAACAGAATAGAGAGTCCAGAAATAAATCCATGCCTATATGGCCATTTAATCTATGACAATGGAAGCAAGAATGTACGGTGGGGTAAAGACAGTCTATTCAATAAATGGTGCTGGGAAACCTAGACAGACACATGCAAAAAAATGAAGCTGGACCACCTCCTTACACCATATACAAAAATAAATTCAAAATGGCTTAAAGACTTAAATGTAAGATCTGAAACCATAAAATACCTAGAAGAAAATATAGGAAGAAACTTCACAGACATTACCTGGAGTAGGATTTTTACTGATATATCCCCTCGAGCCAGGGAAGTAAGAGAAAAAATAAACATTTGGGATTACATCAAACTAAAAAGTTTTTTCACGGCAAAGGAAACCATCAATAAAACAAAAAGGGATCCTACGGAATGGGAAAAGATATTTGCCAATGATATATCTGATAAGGGGTTAATATCACAAATCTATAAAAAACTCACTCTACTCAACTCCAAAAAAACAAACAACCCAATTAAAAAATGGTCAGAGGACTTGAAGAGACATTTTTCTAAAAAGGACATACTGATGGCAAGAAGACATATGAAGAAATGCTCAACCTCACTAACCATCAGAGAAATGCAAATAAAAACCACAATGAGATACCACCTTACCCCAGTCAAAATGGCTATCATCAATAAATCAACAAACAACAAGTGCTGGCACGGATGTGGAGAAAAGGGAACGCTTGTGCACTGTTGGTAGTATTACAGATTGGTGCAGCCACTACGGAAAACAGTATGGAGATATCTCAGGAATCTGAAAATGGAACTACCCTATGATCCAGTAATTCCACTCCTAGGTATCTATCTGGAGAAACCCAAAACTCCAATTCAAAAATCTTTATGTACTCCTATGTCTACTGCAGCACTATGCACAATAGCCAAGACATGGAAACAACCGAAATGCCCATCGGTAGATGATTGGATTAAGAAACTGTGGTACATTTATACAATGGAGTATTATGCAGCCATAAAGAAGAAAGAAATCTTACCATTTGCAACAACATGGATGGACCTAGAGAACATTATGTTAAGTGAAATAAGTCAGACAGAGAAAGACAAATACCGTATCATCTCACTTATATGCGGAATCTAAAGAAGAGAATAAGTGAATGAACTAATCAGAAACAGTTTTGGAGACAAAGAGGAAAAACTGAGGGTTGTTAGATGGGCGGGGGGGTGGGGATAAGGGGGAAGGTGAGGGATTAGAAAACAGTTGGTAACCACAAGATGGCCACGGGGTTTTGAAAATTAATTTGGGGAATGTAATCAATAATGTTGTAAAGATTTTGTAGGGTATCTGATGGACACGTGTCCCATTTGGGAGACCACCTCAGGGAAGATGTAGATGCCTGATCACTGCATTGTATACCTGAAGCTGAACAATAATGAATGCCAACTATATATATATATATATATATATATATATATATATATATATATATATATATATACATATATATATGTATATATATATACACACACACATATATATATATAAGTAGTTATATATATAAGTAGTTAGATATATATATACACATATATATACATATATATGTATATATACACACACACATATATATATATATATACATATATATATATATAAGTAGTTATGGGGACGTTGGGTATAGCCTAAAAATATAATCAATAATATTGTAATAAATATGCATGGTGTCAGAGGGATATTAGATTTGTTGGGGTAAAAGATGGGAGAGGGTTCTAGGGGCAGGGTGAAAAAGGTGAAGGGATTAAGAAGTACAAATTGGTAGTTACAAAATAGTTATGGGGATGAAACATATAGCATAGGAATATAGTCAGTAATATTGTAATAACTATGTATGGTATCAGATGGGTACTAGATTTATTGGGGTGATCACTTCGTAAGTTATACAAATGTCTAATCACTGTTATACACCTGAAACTAATATACTATTGTATATCAACTGTAATTGAAAAATAAAACAATTATTTAAAAAAACAAAACAAAACTTTCCAACAAAGAAAAGCCCAGGACTAGATGCCTTCATGGGTGAATTCTTCCAAACATTTAAAGATGGATTAAAGCCAGTCCTTAAACTCTTCAAAAAAATTGAAGAGGAGGGAAAGCTTACAATCTCATCTTTTGAGACCAATATTACCTCCCACTAAAGCTAGACAAGCACTACAAGAAAAGAAAATGACAGGACAGTATTCCAGATAAACATAGATGAAAAAAGCTTCAACAAAATAGTAGCAAACCATATTTAATAGTGTATTAAAAGGATCATATACCATGATCAAGAGGGATTTATCCCTGGTTTACCAGGATGGTTCAACATATGCAAATCAATAGACATAATACCTGACATTAAAAAATAAAGAATAAAACTTATATTATCATCTCAGTAGATACAGAAAAGGCGGTTGATAAAAATCAGTATCCTTTCATGACAAAATCTCAACAAATTGGGTATAGAAGGAACATATCTCAACATAATACAGGCCATATATGACAAACTCACAGCTGACATTGTACTCAATTCTGAGAGGTTAAAAGCTTTTCCTCCAAGGTCAGGAAAAAGAAAAGGGTGCCAACTCTTACCACGTCTATTCAACATAAAACTGGAAATCCTAGCCAAAAAAATTAGGCAAGAAAAAGAAGCAAAAGGCATGCAAATTGGAAAGGAAGAAATAACATAGTCTCTATTTGCTTAAGACATAATCTTGTATATACAAAACCCTAAAGATGCCACCAGAAAACAGAACTGATCAACAAATTCTGTAAAGTTGCAGGATACAACATCAGCACACAAAAATCAGTTGTGTTTCTATACACTAACAATGAACTCTGAAGAAGGAATAAAGGAAAAAAAAAACATTTAGAATAGCACCAAAAGTGATAAAATACTTAGTAATAAATTGATCAAGGAAGTGAAACATCTATACAACAAAAACTACAAGACATTGATGAAAATAATTGAAGAAGAAACAAATAAACAGAACATTATCCCATGTTCATGGATCAAAAGAGTTAATGTTAAAATGTCCGTACTACCCAAAGGCATCTATAATACATTCAATGCAATCTCTATCATATTTCCAATGGCATTTTCCCCCAGAAGTAGAAAAAAAAACCCTAAAATTCATCTGGAACCACAAAAGACCCAGAATAGCCAAAGAAATCCTGAGAAAGAAAAGGCTGGAGGCATCACATTTCCTGATTTCAAACTATATTACAAAGCTATAGTAATCAAAACAGTAATGCTCTAGCATAAAAATGTACACGCAGATCAAAGAAAAATAATTGGGAGCCCAGAAATAAACCCTCGTATATAAGGTCAACTAATCTATAACAAAGAAGCCAAGAATATTCAAAGAGGAAAATTATAGTCTGTTTAATAAACAATGCTGGGAAAACTCAATATTCACATGCAAAATAATGAAATTGGGCCCCTATCTAATGAAATTGGGCTACTCATAAAAATTAACTTGAAATAGATTAAGGACTTACACATAAGACTTGAAACTCTATAATTCCTAGAAGAAAACATAGGAGAAAAGCTCTTTAACATTGTTTTTGGAAATGATTTTTTTTTTTGTATATAACATCAAAAGCATGAACAACAAAAGCAAAAATCAGTAATGAGAGTACATCAAACTAAAAAGCTTCTGCATGGCAAAGACAAAACAAAAACAATCAACAAAATCAAAAGGCAACCAATAGGTGGGAGAAATATTTGCAAACCATATATATGATAAGAGGTCAATAAGCAAACTATATAAAGCATATAACTCAATAGCAAAAAAAACAAATAACATATGAAAAGATGAAATGTCATTTGTGACAACATTGATGGATCTTGAGATTATAATGCTAAGTGAAATAAGTCAGACAGAAAATGTCAAGAACCGTATGATTTCACTGATACGTGGCATAGAAATCTGAAAAAATGAACAAGACAAACAAATGAAGAAACAAAAACTCATGGGCACAGATTATAGTTACCAGAGGGTAGGGGAGCAAGGGGGTGGTATATGAAGGTAAAAGGATCAAATATACGGTGATGGAAGGAGAACAGACTCTAGGTGGTGAACACACAATGTGATATATAGATGATGTAATACAGAATTGTACGCCTGAAACCTATGTAACTTTACTAACAATTGTCACCCCAATAAACTTTAATTAAAAAAAAACAAATACCTCATTTAAAAACTGGGCAGAGGACTTGAGTAGATATAGAGGGTGCAACAAAAAATATGCACATTTTAAGAAAGGAAAAAACTATTAAAATTGTAATACTCAATATATACTGATAACAAAAGATGAATACAAGTCAGTTGTATACATTTTTTTGGCACCCATGGTATTTTTCCAGAGAAGACATATAAATGGCCAATAGGTACATGAAAAGGTGTTAGCATCACTAACCACCAGTGATATGCAAATCAAAACTACAGTGAGATATCACCTCACACCTGTTAGAATGGCTATTATCAAAAAGATAAGCAATAACAACTGCTCGCAAGGAAGTTGAGAAAAGGGAACACTTATGCACTGTTGGTAGGAATGTAAATTGGTGCAACTACTATTGAAAACAGTATTGGGGCTCCTTAAAAAATTCGAAAACAGAACTACCATATGATTCAGCAATCACACCTCTGAGTATATGTCCAAAGGAAATGACATCAGTATCTTAAAGAGATATCTGTTCTCCCATGTTCATTGCAGCATGCTTTACAATAGCCAAGATATGGAAACAAGTTAAGTGTCCATTGACAAATGAATGGATAAATAAAATGTGACACACACACATGAATATTATTCAGCCATAAAGAGAAGGAAATCCTGCCATTTGTGACAACATGGATGGAGCTTGAGGGCTCTATGCTAAGTGAAGTAAGCCAGACAGAGAAATACAAATGTCATATAATCTCACACGTGGAATCTTAAAACAAACACGAAAACAAAACAACTCATAGATACAGAGAACAGATTGGTGGTTGCCAGAGCTGGAGGGCAGGGATGGGTGAAATGGGTGAAGGTAATTTAAAAGGTACAAACTTCCAGTTATAAAACAAAGTCCTATAAAACAAGTCCTAGGGATGTAATGTATAGCATGATGACTGTAGTTAATAATGCTGGGTTGTATATTTGAAAGTTGCTAAGAGACTAGATCTTAAAAGTTCTCATTATAAGAAAAAAAATTGTAACAATGTGTGGAGATGGATGTTAACTAGACTTATTGTGGTGATCATTTAGCAATATATATAAATTTCAAATCATTATGTGGTACACCTGAAACTAATATAATATCATATGTCAATTATATCTCAATTAAGAAAAGTACTTGATAATTTTTTGTCTTATCACAAAAGCAATACTTTCCATTGTAGAAAATTTAAAAACGATATCAACAGAAAAAAAGGGAGAAAATAAAAATGACATACAATCCCACCACCGTACATGTTGGTGTGTCTCCCCCTGTTTTTTCTTTTTGGGTATTTATGTACCGTGTTTTCCAAAAAATAAGACTTAGCCGGACAATCAGCTCTAATAAGTCTTTTGGAGCAAAAATTAACATACGACCTGGTATATTATATTATATTATATTATATTATATTATATTATATTATATTATTATACCTGATCTTATAGTAAAATAGGACCAGATCTTATGTTAATTTTTGCTCCAAAAAACACATTAGAGCTGATTGTCTGGCTAGGTCTTATTTTCGAGGAACCAGAGTATGTGTGTGTATATGTCCTACAGGTTAGAGTTGAATTTGGCTTTAAGTGGCAGAAAACTCAACTAGAGTGTCTTAAAAAAATAGAGGTTTATTTGTCTCTAGCAAGAGATCTGTAGAGAAGGGGTAGTTGGCAGGTTCAGTGGCTCATGATGTCAGTGCCGGATTTTCTTCAATTCCCTTGGTCATTTGCTCAAGACTTGAAGATGGTGACTGCAGTTCTAGCCATTTCAGCTGCATTTACTGCAGGCAGAAGGCAGAGGTGAAAGGCCTCAGATGTTTGTGTTTCATTAACCAGAACTCTGACCACTCCTAGCTGCAAGGGAGTCTGTGAACATGAGCATTTAGCTTTTGTACCTTCCTGTAGAGGAGGCAAGAGTGAGATGCCTGAAACTGGTGTTGGGTGAATTGAACTGCAGTATCTACCACAGAGACAATGGTGCATTCAGTGTCCAATATTTGTGTATAGTTAGAATTGCTTTCTTAGGATAATTTCTAGACATGAAATGTATTACTCTAAAGGTATATAACCTAAAAAAGCTTTAGGGAATTACTTTTGGACTATGTTGATAGCAACAGTGACACATGACTTTTATTACATGTCAAATAAACCTGACTTTGGGAATATAATCAAATGTGGCTTTATTTTTATCTCTCATTGCCCCATTACATTTTATTCAGTGGGATAGAGGATGAATTTCCCTTGACTATGATGAAAATTTGGGTGGGTCCATAGTTTTTTAATTTTTTTCCCCCCTCACTTTTAGGCAGCAGGCAATTCAATGGTTATATTCGTTGGAAACACTTTCAGAAATTAGGATATCCAGACCCCAACAATAATCAAATCTTTGAATTTAGTTAACGTGTGATTGTGTGACTCCCACAGCTGGACCCTCACTGTTTCTGACCCTTTGCTAGAGCAGAAGCATGTTCTGCTTTTCTGTCTGTGCTTCTGTCTGTACCCTCTAACTGCTGTTCCTGACATCTACAGATCAAGGGTGGAAGAGAGGAGGAGAAGGAGGGACAAGGCAGTGCTTACTTCAACTGCCATTTGCTTCCCAATCCCAGGCCTGGCAGGTAGTTTTAGCTGAGTCTCTCTCCTCGGGGCTCTGGTGGGCTCCTTGGGAATGCCTGTGCCTGGGAACCCCACTGCAGCTCCCTTGTGCAGACTATGCAATCCCTCCCCTCCCATGCTGCCCTCATTCTAGTTCTCTGATGTTTCTCCACACATTGTCTCACCATTGGTGGCCTCACACCCTCGCAGGCATCCTTTTGGGCATGCTTTAAAATGGATCCAGGCTGGCTTTCTCTCGTGGTCCACATCTCGTTCCTGCAAATCCTGCGGGTGCAGCCCAGTCCTGAGTGCGTGCTCTCTACTGCTGCCACGTGTCGCCCATTTTCTATATAGTGTCCCCTAAGTTTGGGTACAGTCTTCACACTCCTTAGATGGCCCAATGGAAGCTCCTTCTTAGGGCTTTAGGTGACAGAAAGCACATCCTGCTCCCTTCGCATGGCAGTGTAGGGTGAGACTCACAGCATCTTAAAAGTTCTGTTTAAAGAAGTCATTTCACAAATTTCCCTTGCCTCCAGGGTCTCAAAATTGTATATTCCCCAAGCAAGTGAAAGCCTCTGCATGAGTGAATGGAGAGTCGTAAAACTGGTTCCTAACCATTTCCTATAAATTCTGCATTAGAAGCTTGTTGTAGTCTGTTTGAGCTGCTATCACAGAGTACCGTAGGTTGCGTGCCAGCTGCTTCAGTGTCTGGTGTGGGCCTGCTTCCTGGGTCATTGCTGTGTCTTCAAATGGCAGAAGAGGACAAGGGTGCTATGTGGGGTCTCTTTTATGAGGGCACTAATCCCATTGGTGAGGGCTCCACCCCCATGATCTAATCACCGCTCAAAGGTCCCACCTCCAAATACCACTACATTGTGGGGTAGGATTTCAACATATGAATTTTAGGTGGGGACACAAACATCCAGTTTATAGCAAGGCTGTTCTGCCCTCACTTTGCTGTCTTGTATCTGTACTATCAGTGTCTCAGTTGCAACAGACAGGAAGAATTCCATTCTAGCATATTCTTTTAGATGAACGCAAGGCTGTATAGCTGGTGAACCTCCCCTTAAGGCTTCTCTAAAGTTTAGACAAAGAAGGTTCCCGCTGCCTCTGGAATTGAACACATAAAAGGCCAGCAATTGTCCTGATAGTAATAAGTATGTGTAATGATTTCCATAATCCAAATGGCTCTGAGAACTGAAAAATCGCTGGTACAGGAGGTTAGGCAAATTCTTGCTAAGGGGTATAATGCTGTGAACTGTCACTGTCTATTTAAACTTCACAGGAAGTGCCTTATGGAAAAGGCAGCTGGAATTGCTATGTTCTTTCAGAGAATAGAGTGTGATGGCTTCTCACACTTATAGCTGTCCAAAATGCTAATGCAGTGGTTGCCCGTGATAGCTGGGTGCTGGAGGGCATGCTGAAAGCCCAGTAGCTGGTCTCTGCATCAAAAAGATGTGATCTGGCTGCAAGATCAGTGGCCCTGCCTTGTGGCTTTTCAGCAGCTCCTGCAAAGTCCCCACTATTGAGTTTGGGGAGCTTGTTCCACACTGGACAGAACGCTTTCTGTGGGGGCCTTGGGAGCAAGGGCAGCCTTTGCGGTGAAAGGCTGAAATTGTCTCTCCATATGTTAGCTCGTATTCTGTCCCTTTCCCAGGAATCCGGTGTGTTCTCCCTCCCTCCATGCAGCCTAGCCGCCTTCCAACCCCTCCTTCATTCAGTCCTTCTTCATCACTGGCCTGGAAGTCATCTGTCTTTGGTATTATGCAGCTGTGGACCCTGCGGGAGGGCATCTCTGCTGTTACCTTATGTGCCTTTTGGGAAAAGCTGACAATGTCCACATGAAAGACCAGAGCCCCAGGACCTCTAATGAGAGGCAAGCCTTAAGGATCCATCCTGGGGCTGGGACTTCCACTGTAGAATTCATCCTTATTGAATAACTGAGCCCGTCCATCTCAGCTTGAAGGCTACTGATCACTTTTTAAAAATTTATTTATTTATTTATTTATTTATTTATTTATTTATTTATTTATTTATTTATTTATTTTTGCCTTTAACAGATGTTAACTGAATCCTGGTTCTGTGCCGGGCCCAGGACTAGGCACCAGGACACTTTCGGAAAGGCTATGGTACTTGTTCCTCCAAGAGCGCAGTCTTGGGGGAAGCCTGGCATATGTGTACATGTAATGAGGTAGAGAATTTCATTCATTCTGGTCTAGGGGGTGCTTTCTGGCAAGATGAGCATTCAGAATCTCAAGCTGGGCTGCTGTTCCCCAGGGAATGGGTGTGGCGAGGAGGGTCTCCCATCAGAAGCAAGGGCACTGAAACAGAGAAAGCTGGTATGCATGGGAATGGATAACATAGCAGGGGGTGCGGTGAGAGATTTTTTTGGCAGCTGCTATGAGTGAGAGGCTTTGAGGAAAGGGGCAGATGTCTAAAGAGGATTTTTATGAAGCTTTTCTGTGGGCTGTGTGGTGTAATCCTTACCTCCTCCCACCCCCATCCCCACCCCTTCCCTGTCTGTATTCTTTAAGGAAAACATGGCAAATTTGGGGAATGGCAAATATCTGGTATGGCTGGGCACAGAGTGCTTCACAGCGTTGATGGGAGGTGAGGTTGACCAAGTGGCCCTCGTGGCTCACCTGTGTGCTGATGTCCATATGGCAGCCTGTATTTCTCCTGGCGCCCTGTAGTTAGAATGTGTTTTTACCAAAATTTATGCAGCCTGAATAATTGTATTTCACTGTTTAATCTTTTTAATATATTCCATTAGGTGATATTATTTACTTTTGTCTTTTTATCTATAGTTTTTATTGTATTATCTGTTTTTTATGATGTAATCTGGCAGTTTATTTTCTCTTTTATAGTTGTAACATTTTAAGTGCGTACTGTTCAACTCATCAAATTTATTTCCCAGCGTTTTTCGATTTTACTGGTATTCATTCCCGCATGTTTTAAGCTAATATTTACTTATGGGTTTTGCTTTTTCAAAACTGTTTTGCCCCTTGAGCTTATTCCATCTTATTACCATCAGAGATAGCTGTGCTGATGTCTGGCCTCGTGTGGCAGAGGTCTTTTCATCCTCCCACAGAACCTGGCAGTCCCATGGGCAGAACGGGTGGCGCTGAATTTTTACGGAGAGAGTGATTGAATGCATGATTCATTCACGTGGAGTTAATTACGGGGTCCCGGCCATTTTACCTCCTGAGCGTTGTAAAACCACCCCTTCACCCCGCCACCCTTGTGTAGGTACCGCCACCGCCATCACCGACCTCAGTCCCCTTCCAGTCTCCTGTCTCCTCTCTCCTTCCTTCTAATTCACTCTCCACCCCGCAGCACAGTGATATTTTTAAACTGTATAAAAAAATATCCAAACACACAGTCCCCTTTATTTTTGACTAATGGATTCGGATATATAACATTTTTAAGAATTTAATATAAATGCTTCTGTTATTTTTAAAATAAATCATGCCATCAAAGAATATTTCTAATATGGAAAATTTCAAACCGAGATGAAAGTAGAGTGAATAGTATAATAAAGCCCCATGTACCCACTACTTGCCTTCAACTGCTATCAATAGTTCACCATTTATTGTTTCTTCCATCCCCTTTTTGTTTTTCTAATTTGCTTGAGCAGCAAATTTTTATATTTTGCAATTCCCAGACATCATGTCATTTCAGTGTGATTGTTCTAAAAACACAAACCTGGACTTGAGAAGAACCTCCCTGTCCCATGTAAAACCTTTCAGCATTGCCTCAAAGCTTCAGGGTCGGGTGCAAAGGCCACACACAGCCTGGGCCCACCAGCCTTGGCTTATCGGCAGCCATGTCTACTGCTCTCATCCCTCCCACACCCATTCTCGTCCCAGGATCCCCTCGCTTTTCCCCAACCTGCCACCCTCTCTCTGCCTGCAGGCTTTGCACTTGCTAACATCTTTGCCTGGGGGGTTCCACTCTCTCACCGTACTCCGTACCCTGTATACTTCTTATATCCTTGCCGTATTTTAGATCTGGCTTCAAGGTCCTCAGCTCTGGGAAGCCCTCCTGATTCCCTTTCTCCGACTCTCCTTTCTACTACCTTTTCCGCCTATAATGCGCTGTACTCTCCTGCCATAGAATTCAATGCACTCTTTTGTAATTGCCTGTTTATGTATTTTCCTCCTAAATTCTTAGCTCTGTTGGGTCAGTTCCATGACTCTTGGCTTGTTTCCCCCCATTTTATTATTTCCCATTTTTAATTATGGGGGAAAAAATGAATGAAGAGGCATTTGATCTTGTGCTCCATTCTGGGATTGAGGTGCTTCTGACACCCCTCTGTCACCCATTCGTTGTGCTCAGGTCAGCCCTGGACAACTTTGGTGAGAAGTGAGGACACGCCAGAGCCCCCATGGATCCACCCTCCCTTTTTCCTGCCAGATTGGGGACGTTCTGAGGCATGAGATCCTGTGCAGCCCCCAAAGTGTGGGGCTGCTCAGTGCCAGTGTCCCATCCTTGTCCTGGGACTGGAGGCTGGGAGCATGGGCCCAGTATGCACACGCTCGAGGTCCTGAGCAGAGGCACAGGCTGGCTCTTCGTATAAATGTCCAAGGCTGTCCTCTGGAAGTCAGTCAGTAAGTCTGACAGACGGTCCCTGGGGCTCCATGGAATTGCTTTTTGTTAGAGGCATAAACGTTGGCTTGCTTGTGGCTTTGGCCTTTGTGTAAGAACAGAGCGTGTTTCTTCAGTGGGGCTGTCTTATCCATTTACCTTGCATACATTTACATCTGGATGGATTAGGTGAGCCCAGTGAATGGTCTCTCAGCTTCTCCAAGATAGGGCAGGGTTTCATAATCTCTTTTCTGAGAATATTGTCCAAAAACTAGGTCATCTATTCTAAAGGAAATTAGGCAGTAATTAAATTTAACTGGAAGTTACAGTATTGGTGGTTTCATTTTAGAGGGAGTATGCCTCCCTAATTACTTTATTGCTGCAGTTACACTGACTTTTTTTTTTTTTTGAGGGGAAGGTTGCATTTAATAAGTTAGATGATGATTTCTAGACTTGCATTTTTAATTGGCAGTGTCTCACCTTCAAGGACAAGTTCTGTTTCCTTGTGCCCTTTTCAGGTCTACGTGACGGAAACCAGTTCCCCTGTACAGACATTTGGGACAACCTAGGGATATTTTTTGTTAAAAGGGCTGTGTAGCAGACAAGACCAGTCTATGACAAAAACAGCTGATTTTGGTGGTTCTCACAGCTGATTCTCACAATGATCACAAGTGAATAGGCTATCAGCTATCTCCCACAATTGTCACAAGTGGATAGGCTCTATCTCCTACCGTCTTCCTGCTCTTCATTTTCTGATTAGAAAGGACACAGAGAAGCAAGTCCTGTGGAAGACCAGCCCATTAGTCCAGCGGCAGAGCTGGTAGAACTCAGGTTTCATGACTCGTGTTCAGCAACCTGCTGTCCACTTAGGGGAGCCTGAGGTCAGGGCAGCTGAGGAGATCTGGGCCCCAGCAACCCTGGGTGCCATCATGCCCATAGGAAATGCTGAGTGAATGCTTTCTGAATGACAGGACCACTTTGAAACAGTATGGCCACACCCTCAACATGTGGATTATGTGGCCTTCTCACATTTCTTTTAGACCTGAGATTCATTTAGATCACCCATAATGATTATCCATTAGGTCACCCATTTAGATCATCTGGGCAGCAATCCCAGACCTCAGTGGATCACCACTTGCTTTCCACCCTGCCCTTCACCCAAATGTCTTTGACACAAGGCCTTCTCCCCCAACGCCCTCTGCTTAAACATTCCATGCGAATCAAATCAAGTTCCCAAAAGTGCCCTTTTCCATTTTCCGGTGGTTTCTTCACTGGAGGCTATTTTCATTTAGTGTTTGTGAGAAAAACCTACCCTTAAACCCATAGCTTGCTGTGTTCCTTATAAAAAAAAAGTAACTTATTTCTTCTGAGGGCCCACAAATACAGTCCAATGACCATTTCCTAATAAGTACTTTTCATGCTGACTAACTCTTCCACATTATTACAGGGGATGAGGCAGCCATCCCAGTGAAGTTGTGTGTGTCTTTGCATGGAAGTTGCACGATTTGGATGGGAACTTTGCTGAGGAGGGTGACACTTGGATTGTGCCTCAAAGTTCCATCTGGGTTCTATCCACATGAAGTTCTGGTAATGTTTACAAGCCGGACAATTTTCTCGAGCAAGGAGTAAATCATAAACAGCAAAATAATAGCTCAGCTCTGGAGATTCCTTAAAGAGCCAAGAAGGATCCCACAGAACACATTTTAGCTGGTTAGTAAGGAAGCCAAGTACATGGGTCCATATATAACCTGCTCCCACCTTCTAACAATATATAATTACCACATATTTTCCAGTCTGCCCCTGGGAGACACGGCAGGTAAAATAGACTGAGAAGAAAATAATGGTGCTTGCTGTATGATGTATTAGATTGATAGCTGTTAATACCTGAGCGGGCTCCTTGCACGATGATTGGAAGGCCCTGGGTGCTCTCAGTACAGACAAAGCAAAGTGACTGTTTAAGTCTTTGTTCTTTTAAATACCTCTGTATACACAGACCTGTGTAGTGTGCAGAACATGTAAATGTATTAAGACTCCCTGTCTTAGGGGTTGGAGGTCTTGGTAGACTCAGCCAGGCGAAGCCTGTGGATTATATGGGAAAAATGATTGGTCGCCATCTCCCTACACTCCCCCAATGCCAAGGGCAGCACTGGAGCCTTTTTCTCCCCTGTTGCGGTTGGTGGAGGTCTTGGGAGAGACCCTGTGGAGCTGGAGTTAGTGCATGCTGGTTACCACCAGACCAAGACCATTTTCCAGGTTTTGTTTTTCCCTCTTTCTTCTCCCTTATTGAAAAAAAAAAAAAAAAGGAATATTTGGAAAATAGAAATAAAAATGCAGTCACTTAGAATCTCACTATTTAACTTTTTTTACATATTACCTTTTGATTTTTGTTCTCATAAAAATAATAATATACATGTTTTTTCTAGTTACAATAGTGTACAATACTTTTTGAAATCTGATTTTCTCCCACATAATGTATCACATTTTCCCAATGTTTTACTGAGATTTCACACTAGTCATGTTAAATTAAGTCTGCCTAACCTTTCATCATGACAATATGTCAGAATTTAAATAAGCACAGGTATGTCTATGGGGTTAGATTCACTCAATGTCAATAGATTGACTCCCCGCACAATGACTCTTCTTTATTTATTAATTCATTTGTGTGTTTATTCACTTATTGAACACTCGTCAAACATCTATTCTGTGTCAGCGTTGGAGAGAAGGAGGTAAATAAGACATAAGACATATGACGTATCCTTGCCTTTAAGGAGTTCCCGGGCTAGTGAGATGTAAACTAAGAATATGTTACTGGAGAGTGGGCCCTTCTCCGCACGGTGTCCAGGTTCTTGGCGTCTCGAGCAAAGAATTGAATGAGACACAGAAATAAAGTGGTGAAAGGGTAGTTTATTAGAAGAGCTAGTACACTCCAAAGAAGTAGGAGCGGACCCAAGCAGCGGAGAATGGCTCAAGGGCCCAAGGTGACATTATTAGGAGAAAAGTACACTCCAAAGGGGTTGGAGCAGGCCCCTGAGCATAAGCAAGGCTCAAGAGGTTCAAAGGGCTTGGACAGGTGAGGAGTTTTTATCCTTTTTCTCTCTAGAATGGGCTGTTCCTTTCTGAGCGTGGGACCACTTGATTGACACCTGTGATTGACAAGAGGCTATTACCTTGTTAGACTGCACATGTTCCTTCCCACAATTCAGTCTGTTATAATGATATTAATAAACTTCCAGGCATATGTATGATATTGTAATGATGGTATAATGAGGCCCAGGTGAAATGAAGGTCGTTGTGACCTTTACTGCGCAGGTACAAATCACTGGTCTAATTCAGTTGGGTATTTTGTACCCATTTGTTCCTCAGAGGGGTACATAATTACAATAAAAAGGGGAAGTTTTGGGCGGAGAGGGGAGGTCTTTTAGGTGGTCTCATTCTGTGGGTTTTGCAGGAATGCAGAAACCGGATGCCTATCTCTAACTGCCTGCCTTATTTTCCCCTTGAGAGATGCGATCCCCATAAAATCTCTACGGGAAGTTGAGGGATACAAGGTCTTTTCTTCTGTATCTGCTTCCTGCTGGGCAGGGGCATAGAGCTGTCCCTACCTATTGGGGGATTCATGGATTCTCGAGATCCGCCCAGAAGACTGCGCTGGCTTCTTTGGTTGCAACTGGCAACCTTGTGGGGCATCCTCAACATCCCCGAGGCCCCCAAATGAGGAAGAATAGATTTTAATTAATCCTTCAACCAGTCATTCAGGTGTCATTAATTGTCCAGGAGTTAGGCCCAGAATAGGTCGGAGAAAACACTAGGCTTCAATGATTACAATCAACAAGTATGAATCATAAGTTTTAGGGTAATTATCTAAAACAGGGGTAGGAGATTTCTATGATTCAGGTTTAAAACAACCTATTATTTATGATTAAGAAACTAATGGAATTAAAACACTAAACAAAGAAGAAAACTTAGTTTCTGTAGTGAGAAGCCCTTTCACTTGGCCTGTATCAAAGAGCCATTAGAAGAAAACATTTTTTTCTACTCATAATACTTCTGACACCAAATGTGTGGGACATTTCCCCACACCAACCAATTTCTAACTCTCCAGATACCAACTAGGTTTCCCACAATTTAATTGTGCGACTACTAACTACTTGGAGTTAGCACAGACCCCACAGGTTAACGACTCAATCCCACAAGACTGCCCCCATTTCAGATGCCAGTCACAAGCATGGGCCTGTGACCAATGTTCTGTAAATTGGGGGTCCCATGACTCCCTCCTCAGGTTTGATAATTTGCTATAATGGCTCACAGAACTCATGGAAACATTATTTATGATTACCAGTTTATTATAAAGGATACAACTCAGGAACAGCCACATAGAAGAGAAGCAGAAAGCAAGGCATGTGGAAGGAGCTCGGGGCTTCCATGCCTACTCTGGGCATACCAGCTTCCCAGCATCTCAGTATGTTCACTGACCGCATGGTTTAGGGATTTTATGAAGGTTCCATTATGTAGGCACCACTGATTAAATTATGGCCATTCGCGAGTAACTCGATCCTCCGCCCCTCTCCCTTCAAGATCAAGGAATGGGGCTGAAAGTTCTAAACCTCTAATTACACGATTCTTCCTCTGTGAACCAGCCCCCATACTCCAAGTCACCTCATTATCATAAACTCGGATATAGATGACGAGCTTATTGTGGCTAACAAAAGACACTCCTCTCAACCCTTATCACTCAGGAAATTTCAAGGGTTTTAGGAGTTTTGTGCCAGGAACCAGGGACAGAGAGCCAATATGTTATTTCTTTTCTTATATGACAGTATCACAGCCATCTAGGCAGAGATATTTGAGGACAGCATTGCTTTGTTTCTGTGTCTGTGGGTCCATGATTTAAAGGTGGAGGAATTCTCTTACCTGTAGTCATCAGAGAAAGCTTGGGGAGGTGCTTGAAACTTGGCAGACAGGTTCACTACATGCAGGCAGGGGCGAGCATGCTTTCTCTACCTTGGGTGACTACATACTTTGTTCAAACTGGGACACTTGAGAGCGAAGGAGGGACACTTGTTAAGGATGACAAAGGACACTGGGTGTAAACAGAGCCTGCTCTTGGAACTCACATGTGTGTTCATTCTCAGTGGAATCCTTTAATCGGAACCGTGGGTATCTTAGAGCTCAGGGTGGGGTGGGTGGGTGTTTGTTAAAGTACACCTTTAAGGCCATGCCCACCTCCCACTAAGTCAGAGAGGCCTGGGAATCTGCATTTTAACCATCACCAGCAGAGTTCATGGACTACTTTTATGTGTTTTTATTAGGAGTTCATTTAAATTTATTATTTTAAGCTTTTTACTATGGAAACCTTTGAAAATACATTTAAAAAAGAGAGCAGAATAAAGAACACCATATATGTTCCTGCAGCTCCAAAAATTAGCAACATATTTTCCCGATGTTGTTTTATCCCCTTATCTCTGTACAAATTTCTTTTTAGACTGGATTATTTTACCATAATTGTCAGATATTATTTCACCCATATCCAACATGGGCTTTTTAATTTGACCACAATGCCATTATCACACCTAATAAAATTAACAATAATCCTTAACATCCTCTAATACTGCATCATTGTTGAAATTTCCCTAATTAGCTCAAAAATGTCTCTTTCTATTTGGTTTGTTAAAATCAACAGAAGACCAACACCCTGTATTTGGGTGCTATATTTCTTAACTCTGAGGCCTTTGTTTTTAAACTTATGCTATATATTTATTCAAGAAATGGGTCATGTGTCCTGCACAATTTTAGGGATCACATTTTGATTAACACTGATCTAGTCTTTCTTATTTAAATTATTAACTGTCTTTCTTCCTGGGGATTTCTAGTATTGATTTAGTTAGCCCTTCACACAGACTCACAACTGACATGGGTGAGAACGTCGGCCACATGGTGAACAAAATTCCGAGAATGACTCTGTTCACTCACACTCATTGTATTGTTTAGTCTTTTCTTTTCTTCTTCTTCTTCTTCTTCTTCTTCTTCTTCTTCTTCTTCTTCTTCTTCTTCTTCTTCTTCTTCTTCTTCTTCTTCTTCTTCCTCTTCCTCTCCCTCTCCCTCTCCCTCTCCCTCTCCCTCTCCCTCTCCCTCTCCCTCTCCCTCTCCCTCTCCCTCTCCCTCTCCCTCTCCCTCTCCCTCTCCCTCTCCCTCTCCCTCTCCCTCTCGCTCTCGCTCTCGCTCTCCCTCTCCCTCTCCTCTTCTTCTTCTTCTTCCAACAAACAGTATTAATATGTGCCAATCACCCTATAGAGTCAATGAGGTAAGAAAAAGTTCCTGTCTTCAAGGACTGCAAAAATGAAATCTAACCAGACCAGCGAAAGTGCAGTGAAGAATTTTGGATGCTGCTGGTTCTTATCCATACAGGGAGCAAGAAAGTATCTGAAATTAGATATCATTTTCCCCACCTTTATGTGTTTATTACTTTTTTACTTTATAACTTATAATACCATGATAAATATTTATGGTAAGTAAAGTATTCATAGCTGAGTAAATGCAGAGTCGACAATTTCCCTCCTACTCCCTTGTAATTTCAATTGCAGAAGTCATCAATGTCAGTAGTTTGATGTGTGCCCGTCTGGGCCCTGGAGCTGAATCTTGTAAGCTGGGAGGGCCCCTCCAGGTGGCCCAGGTAGATGTGGACCTTTGGAAGAGGCCTCTGGCTGTGGCGGGTTGCCTCTGTGGGGGCAGAGGACAGCTCCTGAAGGACCTGAGCTAGAGAGTCATACTCAGATATGTGGTGGGACTTACATGGCCACGGTGTGGCCCAGGGGGGATGAGGAGCCCCTGAGCTAGGCCATTAGCTATGGGAGTGGAAAGAGGGAACACATGTGACAAAGGGGGTGAGGCGTGTCCTTTTCTCACTGGGGGCTTTTGTCCCCACTGCCAGAAAAATGGTGGCTATTACTTTCACTTGATGTATCTTGCTAACCAAGGGTGTCTACTTGGTTTGCTCATGCAACCCTTGGGTGGGTTGGCAGCAGCACCAGGCCGAGCAGCACCCCATCATTAATTAGTGATGAATAGGCATGGGGAGCGGCAGCGTGTGTGATGTTCATGGCCCAGCTGCCACGAAGGGTGGTGGTGGCGAGGGCTCAGGTAGCTTGTGACACTGCAAGAGCCAGCAGCAGCATTGGGGATAAAAGCATAGGCTTTGGAGTTGGAAATAGGTGTGTTCAAGCCCCGGTTTTCACACCTGTGTGATCTTAGACCGGTGACTAAACTCCTGTCCTCCAGCTTCTGCGTCTGTGAAGTGGCATGGATGGTACCTGCCTTATCCACCCTCACACCCCATAATGAGATAAGAGGATATATACAGTGCACTTAGCACAGTTCTCTGTGTGTATATTGTAGTATTATGACATTATGGCATGGGTCTGTCCCACGGCTGTGAATGAAGCAGGATGGTTTTGAGACCCCATGGCCCTGGGGAGGAACCTGGCAGCCAGTGGGTAGCTGGGGATGGTTCCTGCCCTCTGCTAACTCCCCTCCTCTCCTTTCTTACCCCCAGGCTGGCTGTTGCTGTGTTTTTAATTTTTTCCCCCTGCTATGTGATCTTTGATGTGTGTTTTAACGAGATACCACTCAGGGCAGTGCCTGTGTGTGAGGCTTACATTTCATGTTTGTCTGCTTATCAATCCATCGGGCCTGACAGTGATGGGCACACACTGTGCACCCCACTTAGGCATTGGCTTGTCATGATCCATGGCTTGGTGCCCAAAGGGGCACTGTATTTATAGCATCATGTCTGTCTATCTCTTGCCTTAACCTTGAAATGGTGGCTTTCATTCACTTTGTTAACCCTGCCTGGGGAACAGTCCACTGATTCTTAGAATCCCTTTCTCACCCTGTTCCATTTCTCTGCAAATGATACCTCTGTCTCCAGGGAGGAATTCTATCATCTCCATTCGCTCAGACCCTGATTGGAAACACTACCTGTGGGGGTGGCAGGCTCTCTGGGAGTACAATACGTGAGCAGTTTCCAGTCTGTTTTTCCTGAAGCAATTATTTGTGCATGGAACTGGGGAGAGGAGGAACCCCATACAATAGCCATTTTTTTCCTTGGGAAGGAGGCATGTCAGCCTTGTTAAATTAGATCACTTGCTGCAGCTTCTTGCATGTTTTTTTCTGGTGTTCAGCGACTCTTTCCAGTTCCTACATTCTGGGATATTGAATCAGGGCCCTTGTTGAGATTTGCCCACTTACTTATATGCTAGGATTTGCTGGGACAATGTTTGGTGGCCTAGATGTAACCAAGGGGGAAGATGGGGGGAGTGGACAACTCATTCTCCAGTGACTTCTTTCTTATCATAGTTTTTAAGATAATGTGTTGACACGATGGTTATTAAGATTATGTTGGAAAAACCTCTGGGAAACAGTGTGAGATAAGCAATTGAAACATCAGAATGAAGGGAAAGTTAGACCCTGGGGGACACCATTTTTCTGTGCTGGTTCACCCCACCAATCAAGGGTGCAGGTGAGACCTGCCCCGGTGCATGCTCTCTGCCCACACCTTTGCAGGTACTTGTGTTTCAAGGTGGTCTTTTACCTGTGTGTTTTTCTAAGAATCGAGGCACAGTAAGCTTTTTTCCTTTCCTTCCACAGCAACTAGACTTACACTTGACACTCCCCATGTGCTGGAGAGTATAAATTCAATATAGAGGGAGAGGAAGGACATGGGAGCTGGGAGAGGTGGAATCCAGCTTTGACTACTGACAGTGTGGTGTGGGGGTCTGTACAGATAGGCCGCCAAGTTTTGGGATAATCTGTTATGCAGAAATAGATAACTAATACAACGTCTATTGAATAACAGGAGGGTTTTCAGTCTCAGCCTCACACTGTGCTCAGAAACAGCACCCCCACTCACCCCGTAACACCCATCCTAGCCCGAGTCAATGATCCACATTCCCTCCTTCTTCAAGATCGGCTCCGCTTGGCAGTGGGGTGCGTGGCAGTTGTGCTTGGTCAGTCAGGATAGCATAGGTTATGCTGTGGGAACAACCAATCCCCAAATTTCAGTGGCATAGAATAACAAAGGTTCATTTCTGTACTTATTCATTCTGCATGCCCTTTGTAGATCAGAGAGGTGGCTCTGCTTTTGTTATAAGTACTTAGGGCCTGAAGCTGACTGAGCAGCTACTATCTAGAACATTGCTTGTCAACATGCCAGAGGGAAAGAATTCTAGAGGGTATTGCACTGCTAATTAAATTCTTCAGTTTAGAAGTGAAGGGGATCAGAATATGCCAACCCCAAATATGCTACTTTGGCATAAGGATTATTTTGAGCTGAAGGAAGTTGAGAAACAGCAGACACAGGAGGAAATTTTTTGCCCTCCCCCTTTCTGCCTAAAAGCGGGGCATGTCAAGGTATTTCCCCTCCCCTGCTCTACACCAGAAAGAGAACAACTTTTAATCACTTGAGATTACTCTTATCACTAGAGATGGCATTGACATGAGTCTGCATAACAACCCCACTAGAAAACTATTACCTATCATTAGTTTCCTGCACACACACACACACACACACACACACACACGTTCGCGCGCACACACACACACACACACACACACGGTGCCAAGAAAGGTTTACACATTTTAAGAAAGGAAAAAACTGTATTAATTATAATACTCAATATATACCGATAACAAAAGATGAATACAAGTCACATTTGACTTCTTCAATTACAAGAGGTGCTCAAAGTGGTTGCCATCAGCATCCAGACACTTCTGATTATGGCGAACTACTGCTTGAGCAATGTTGACCAAAGTGTCCACCTGTATACAATTTTTTGACACCCGTGCTGGCACTTGCCACTCTCTGGCTCGCATAGATGCCCTCACCCAACTCAGACTGTGATACCACTTTATGGGCCATTTTCCTACACAGATGACCTTCCTACCCTGCTTGGACTCTGACACCTTCTGCTGGGCTGCCCCTCACATGTACCCATGGATGATCTCTTCACCCAGTTGTGGCTCTGATACCCTGCACAATTGCCCTCCTTGCCCTACACATGCTTCAAAATCATACATTGGGCTGGACCACCAATCCTTCTGCATCTCTTGTGAATGCCTTGCCTCAACACTCTTGCAGTCCAACAAACCATCATGGACTATTTCCCTCCCCCCAAAAGGAATGCTTTTCTCACCATGGTAAGGCTCCAAAACCCCACTCTGGATCACTACAATGTCCTTCTCCATCCAGGGGTTTTGGATTAAATTGTTCAGGGAGGAATGGGGAGGGGAAGAAGAGGAAGAGGAAAATAACAGAGGTTTTAATGTACTTTGGTAATCAACTATTTATCTACCATACCGGTAGATTTACTTTTAGCATTTGTTTAGGCAGGGTGCAAAGTCATTTCTATTTTATCATAAAGCTTATGAACCATACACAGTCCTAAAATAATAATGCCTTTATTATATATATCAGGTTCATAGAGGCGTTCCAAATGCTTTTTTCTGTCAGGGATGATTTGGCTAATATGCTAGGATAGAAGCATTTTTTCTTGGTGCTCTGAGAGTCCTTGATTTTTAAATCTGCCAAGTATTGTTACTCTTGTTATTTTTGTTGTTCATGTCTTCATTGGATTATATCTGTGTGTTTCCTGTATGTTTCTTGCCTTCACTAGACTCACTAATGTATCTGATTTGTGTTATGAGAGTTTTTCCCTTTTCTGGCACTCAGATCCATGGCCGTGGGCACCACTCAGAGGGAGCAATTAAGAGCCTAAGATGCAAAGAAAGAAGCTGCTTGTAAAATTGTCAGATGAAAGAGTCACACACAAGATTTGGAAGCAGGTTTGCCGGATGAATTTTCCTGTATCTATAAACTACATATGACTGAAATGGGGGTGAAGAGGGAGGAATTTGAAAGCTGAACGGAAGAGGAAAGAATAGAAAACCCCCAGATCTCAGTTGGAAGAGGAGTGATGGCAAGACCCTCTTGTGGAGACTACCAGGGAGTCCTGGGTAAGTTGACTCAGCTGTCCCTCTCGTTGCTATCACCAAAAGCCAGTGGTTGGCCTGTCAGCCATGAGTGATCAGGTCAAAGTGACACTTAGCAGGGCCATGAAGATTCCGTCCAATCTCTTTCCTTGTCTCAATCAATTCTTGCTGATAGTCAGGGGCCATTGTAAGCCTTTGGGCTAGAGAATAGGGAAATTGGAACACTCATGCGGTTGATGTGGGTGAAAAGAGGATTTACCTCTTGATCAAGATGAGGCCAAGTAGGGTCTGGGTAGAACCAGTGGGAAATTGTCCCTTGGGTCAGGACAGTGGTGAACTCATAATCCCTGTTATATTATTGTCATCATAATAGATGCATATGGAAATTAAAATAGCAGCACAGAATGGTACAGCAGGAAAAATAAATCTCCCCCAAACCTGTTCCATTAGTATTATGAAAGCATAATTCTAAATAATAAACATGTACCTTAATTCATTGGTTTATCAACTTTAAATTATGTTTATTGATACTTTAGTAAAATAGATGAAAATGTAATTTCCTTCCATTACCCTTTTCATTTGATTTTTCTTCCTCCCAATTTTTATTTATGAATTTTTAAATTTCTGACCTCTATGAGAAATTTAGTGCCCTAACACTTCCCACCATATCTCCTTTGTCTACCTCTCTGCTGGTCAACCATACATACATTTTTACTGACAAGATTTTATAGCATTTATAGTATATTACATTTTAATTAAGTAAAATGTCAAGATTAAATAGCATTTATAATATTTATTGTAGGACTAGATAGTATGATTAGTCTTTCAGGAAATGATATGTAATATTTCACCAAACTTGGGCCATTCAAAGGAAGATACTTCACATTTCAAGGACTCTTCAAAATTACGCTGTGGTTTATTTTATATTTGGAATACCCTTTCTAGGAACACATATTTGCTTTACTGAAAGTTTATAATTCCTTTTTGTTTCTTATTGATTGGAGGAACATATGTCTTCTTCACTGTATAACTAAGTACATTCAGCTTTTTAAAGCAAACCACTTGTTGAATTCCACAATGTCTTTCTAGGCCTATTGCACAGATGTCAGCCTGGGATTCCTTTTCATTGTATTTTAAGTTGAATATACTGTTTCTAGGAGTCTATGTCTTACTTTTTCATTACTCATTTTTTTCATGTTTTGTTTTAGTGGATTATACTTTCAACAATTTTTTGAAAATTGTTTATGGAAGTTAAACTTTGTAAGTTAAAGCACGTCTGAAAAATGTTTTTTATTTTGCCCTTCAGCTTGATTGATGATCCATATAGAATGTTATATTCAAAATCATTTTTCCTTCTGAACTTGGAAAGCCATGTTTCATTGTTTTCTAGTATCCAAAAATAGCTATTAGACATTGTCAATTAAAACAAAAACTCTATCCATTGCAGGTAAACTGCTTCCCCTTATTCTGGATCTTGCATTTAGATTTAATGTTCTTAAACATGAGTAGAGTGGTAGGGGTTTCAGTGTTTCATCAGTTTGGGGAATTTTTCTTTGATTATTTCTATGATTAATTCATTCCTTGTGTATTTTTGTTCCCTTTCTGAAACATTTGCTTGATGTACGTGGCCCTCTTGGATCAATCCTCTCCTATCTTCTCTCTCCTTTTTTCTTTTCTTTCTTTTTTCAGTTTTACTGAGGTACACTTGACACATAAAAATATATATATTTAAGTTATGCAACAATGTGATAGTTTGATATATGTATACATTGTGAAATGATTACCATAATCAAGCTAATTAACACATTTATCACCTCACAGTTCCCCCCCCCACACTTTTTTTGGTGTAGTAACAACACTTAGAATCTACTCTCTTAGCAAATTTCAAGTATACAATACAGTATTATTAACTATAGGCAACAGGCTGTAAATTAGGTCCCTAGAACTTACTTCATTTAGCATATTGTCTTCTAGGGTCATCTATGTTTTCCCAGTGGCAGAATTTCATCCTTTTTAGGACTGAATAATATTCCATTGTGTACACCCCCACACCCCCACAGACACACAGACACACAAACATTTTCTTTATTCATCCATTGATGGACACTTAGGTTGTTTCCAATTTGGCTATTGGGATTAATGCTGTGTGCAGATATCTTTTGAGATACTGATATCAATTTCTTTGGATATATACCCAGTCGTAGAACTGTTGGATAATATGGTAGTTCTATTTTTAAGGAACCTCAAAACTGTTTTACATAATGGCTGTACCAATTTACATTCCCATCTACAATGCACTAGGGTTTCCTTTCACCCCACTCTTGCTAACACTTACCTCTTGTCTTTTTGATAATAGCCCTTCTGACAGGTGTGAAGTGATATCTCATTGTGGTTTTGATATGCATTTCCCTGATTAGTGATGCTGAGCACCTTTTCATGTAACTGTTGGCCATTTGTAGTATATCTCCTTTGGGAAAATGTCTATTCAGGTCTTTGGCCCATTTTTAAATTGGATTATTATTATTTTTTTGCTTCTGAGTTGTATGAGTTCGTTATATATTTTTGGATATTAACACTTATTAGAAATATGGTTTGCAAATATTATCTCCCATTCCATAAATTGCATTTTCATTTTGTTAATGGTTTCCTTTACTGTGCAGAAGCTTTTTAGTTTGATGTAATTCTACTTGGGGTATTTAAAAAACATTTTTTAAAATTTATTGGGGTGACAATTGTTAGTAAAATTACATAGATTTCAGGTGTACAATTCTGTATTGCATCATCTATAAATCCCATTGTGTGTTCACCACCCAGAGTCAGTTCTCCTTCCATCACCATATATTTGATTCCCCTTACCCGCATCTCCCACCCCCCACACCTTTTACCCTCTGGTAACCACTAAACTATTGTCTGTGTCTATGAGTTTAAAAAACATTTTTTTAAAAATTGCTTTTGTTGCTTGTTCTTTTGGTGTCAAATTCAAAACATCAAGACTGGTGTTAAGGGTTTTATCCCCTATATTTTATTCTAGGAATTTTATGGTTTCAGATGTTATGTTTAAGTATTTAATCCAGTTTGAGTTGATTTTTGTATATATTGTAAGACAAGGGCCCAATTTTATTCCTTTGTATGTAGATATCCAGTTTTCTTAGCACCATTTATTAAAGAGAACATCCTTTCCTAATTGTGTATTTTGGGACCCTTACTGTAGATAAATTGACTATAATGCATGTGTAAGTTTGTTTCTGTGTTTTCTATTCTGTTCTATTAGTCTATGTGTCTGTTTTTATGCCAGCACCATACAGTTTTGATTACTCTAACTTTGTAATATTGTTTGAAGTTAGTAAGTGTGATGCTGTCAGCTTTTGTTCTACTTTCTCAAGATTTCTTAAGCTCTTTGGGGTCTTTTGTGGTTTCATTCAAATAAAAAACAATTTTTATTTCTTTAAAAAATGTCATTGGAATTTTAATAGGGATTGAATTGAATTTGTGGATCACTTTGGGTAATATCCACATTTTTACAATATTATTTCTTTTATTTCAAGAAGCCAGGGTGCCTTTCAACTTATTTATGTCTATTCCAATTTCTTTCATCAATGTCTTATAGCTTTCATTGTGCAGCTCTTTCACCTCCTTGGTTACATTTTTTTTCCTAAATATTTTATTATTTTTGATGCTATTGTAAATGGGGTTATTTTCTCAATTTCCTTCTCAGATAGTTCACTGTTAAAATTTAGGAATGCAACTGATTTTTGTATATTGATATTGTACCCTTTAACTTGACTGAATTTGTTTATTCTGAGTTTCTTAGGGGCTTTATGTTTCTTACCCATAAGATCATGTTATCTGTAAACAGACAGTTTTACTTCTTCCTTTCTAATTTGAATGCCTTTTATTTCTTTTTCTTGCCTAATTGCTCTGTCTAAGACTTCCAGTACTATGTTGAATAAGACTAGTGAGAGTGGACATCCTGTCCTGTTCCTGCCTTAGAGGAAAAGCTTTCAACCTTTCACCATTCAGTATAAGATTAGCTCTGGGTTTGTCATGTATTACATTGAGGTACATTCCTTCTATACCTAATTTGTTGAGGGTTTTTATCATGAAAGTGCGTTGGCTTTTGTCAAATGCTTTTTCTGAATCTACTGAAATGATCATATAATTTTTATCCTTCATCTTGTTAATGTAGTGTATCACATTTATTAATTTGCCTATATTAAACCATCCTTACATCTAAGGGATACATCCTATTTGATCATGGTGTATAATCCGTTTAATGTGTCATTGAAGTCAGTTTGCTAGTATTTTGTTGAGGGTATTCTATCTATGTTCATCAGAGATATTGGCCTATACATTTCTTTTCTTTTAGTGTCCTTGGATGACTTTAGTATGAAGGTAGTGCTGGACTTATAAAATGAGGTTGAAAGATTTCCCTCCTCTTCAGTGTTTTTTGGAAGAATTTGAGAAAGATTGGCATTAATTTTTCTTTAAATATTTGGTAGAATTTACCCCTGAGGCCATCTGGTCCTTGGCTTTTTTTTTGTTGGGAGGTTTCTGATTATTGATTCAATCTCCTTACTTGTTATTATTAATCAGTTCAGATTATCTGCTTTTTTAAAAATAATTCAATCTTGGTAGGTTGTGTGTTTCTAGAAATTTATCCATTTCTTCTAGGTCGTCCAATTTATTGGTATGTAATTGTTCATAGTAGTCTTTTATGGTCCTTTGTATTTCTGTTTTCAGTTGTAATGTCTCCTCTCATTTATAACTTTATTTGAGTTGTCCCTCTATATTTTTTAGTAAGTCTAGCTAAAACTTTGTCAATTTTGTTTATCCTTTAAAAAAACTAACTCTTAATTTCATTGATTTAATAAACATTTTTTGATTCTCTATTTTATTTATTTCTGCTATAATCTTTATTATTTTCATGCTAACTTTGGGCTTGGTTTGTTATTTTTCTAGTTATTCGAGGTGTGAAGTTAGGTTGTTTATTTTAGATCTTTCTTTTTTTCTTAATGTAGACATTTATCGTTATAAGCTTTCTTAGACTGCTTTGCTTTATCCTGTAAGTTTTAGTATGTTGTGTTTTCATTTTCATTTGTTTCAGGATACTTTCTGATTTCCCTTTTGATTTCTTTGATCTATTGGTTATTCAGGAGTGTGTTGTTTAATTTCCACATATTTGTGAAATTTTCTCCTAGCATTGATTTCTAGTTTCATAACATCGTGGTTGAAAAGAGTACTTGATATTATTTCAGTCTTCTTAAATTTGTTAACAAGACTTGCTTTGTGGCCCAATATGTGATCTATATTGTAGAATGTTCTGTGTGTACTTGAGAAAAATGCATATGCTGATGCTGTTGGGTGGAATATTCTTTGCATATTTGTTATGTTCATATGATATTTATTGTTATTCATATCCACTGTTTCTTTTTTTAATTTATGTCTGGGTGTTCTATCCAATTTGAAAGTGGGGTATTGAGTTCTACTATTATTGTAATGCTGTCTATTTATCCCTTTAGTTCTATTAATATTTGCTTTAAATATTTAGGTGCTCCAATATGGGTGTATATATAATTTATTATTGGTACATTTTATTTGTGGATTCGCCCCTTTATCACTATGTAATGACCATTGACTCTTGTGATTGACTTTGACTGAAAGCCTATTTTATATTATATATGTACAAGCCACTCCTACTCTCTTTTGATTATCATTTGCATGGAGTATCTGTTTTCATTTCTTTACTTTCAAACTATGTATATTCTTAAAGCTAAAGTGAATCTCTTTTAGGTAGCATATTGTTAGGTCTTGTTTTGTATCCATTCAATCAGTCTTTTGATTAGAGAATAGAAGCCATTTACATTTAAAGTAATTATTGGTAGGTGAGGACTTACTATTGCCATTTTGTTTATATTTTTCTGTTTTGTAGTTTCTTTGTTCCTTTTTTCCTCTCTTGCTGTGTTCCTTTGTGATTTATTTTTTTGTAGTGGTGTCCTTAAGTCCCCCTCCCCCCTTTATTCTATGTGTGTATCTGCTAGAAGTTTTTTTTGTTTTTTTTTTTCGGTTACCATGAAGCTTACATAATATATAGATATGAGTCTATTTTAAGCTGATAATAACTTTAGTCATACACAAAAGCTCTTCATTTTTACTTCCCCTTCTCTCACCCTTTAGACTATTGATGCCACACTTTACATCTTTTATATTGTGCATCTAATAACAAATTATTGTGGTTATGGTTATTTTTAAGACTTTCGTCTTTTAACTTTTATACTAGAGATAAATGTGATTTACACACCACCATTACAGTATTAGAGTATTCTAATTCAATGAAATATTTACCTTTACCAGTGAGTTTTATACTTTTATATGTTTTCTTGTTGTTACTTAGTATCCTTTAATTTCAACTTGAGAACTCCTTTTGGCATTTCTTGTAGGGCATGTCTAGTGGTGATGAATTTCCTTAGCTTTTGTTTGTCTGGGAATGTCTTTATCTGTCCTTCATCTGTGAAGGAGAATTTGCGGAGTATAGTACTCCTGATTGGCAAGGTGTGTGTTTTTCAATACTTTGAATGTGTCATCCCACTCCTTCCTGGCTTGCAAGTTTTCTTCTAAGAAAGACACTGGTAGTTATATGGGGGTTCTCTTGTATATGATGAGTCATCTTTCTCTTGCTGATTTCCAAATTTCTCTCTTTGTCTTTGACTTTTAACTTTTTGATTATAATGTGTCTTGGGGTAATCTTCTTTTGGTTTATCTTGCTT
Source organism: Rhinolophus hipposideros (assembly GCF_964194185.1). NCBI lineage: Eukaryota > Metazoa > Chordata > Mammalia > Chiroptera > Rhinolophidae > Rhinolophus > Rhinolophus hipposideros. The sequence goes on from NC_138052.1 coordinate 18,567,545, forward strand.
GAGGTCCTTTGAACTTCCGATATCTGGATATCTATATCTTTTCCCTAGATTTGGTAAGTTTTCAGCTATCATTTATTTAAATAAGCTTTTTCTCCACTTTCTCTCTCTTCTTTCTGAGACTCTCATTATGCAAATGTTAGTTCTCTTCATGGTGTCTCATAATTGACATAGGTTTTCTTCTCTTTTTTTCATTCTTTTTTTCTTTTTCTTTTTCAAACTGGCAAATTCTAGATGACCTGTCTTTGAATTCACTGATTCTTTCTTCTTCTTTGACAAGCCTGTTGTTGAAGCTATCAATTGAATTTTTCAGTTTTGTCATTGTATTCTTTAGCTACAGGATTTTTGTTTGCTTCTTTTTTCATGGTTTCTATATTTTTATTAAATTTATCATTTTATTCATTCATTGTTTTCCTTATTTTGTTTGTTTACCTGTACTCTCTTGCATTTCATTGTTTCTTTAAGATCAAATTATTTTGAATTCTTTGTTGGGTAATTCATAGATCTCCATTTTTTTGGGATCAATTATTGGAGTTTTATTAGTTTCCTTTGGTGGTATCATGTTTGCCTGATTCTTCATTATCTGTGTAGTCTTGCTTTGGTGTCTGTGCATTTAAAGGCGCAAACACTTTTTTCCAGACTTTACAGACTGGTTTGGACAGGTAAAGATACTCTCCTGTTGGTTTCCCTGGGTTGATGGGATTATTTTTGGAATTATAGTTGTGCTGGGTTGGAGTCACGTCATGAAGTTGCTGTTGGGACCACCAGAGGGTTCTGCAGTTTGTGGGCTTGTTACCAAGAGCTTAGGTGGATATGGTTCCTGTCTGGTCCCTGGGTGGGTAGGTCTGCCTCCAGGACTTTATTCAATAGACTGACATTCCAGGCATGAAGGGGCATGTCTCCTGGTGGGTTTCCAGATGGAGGGAATTGCTTGTAGACCTTGGCTGGCAAGGTTTGGAGCCAAGCCACAGGTCTGTTTCAGGATCTGCTGTCAGACCACAGTTGTTTGGCCTGCCTCTGCAGGCACTGATGGGGACTTGTTTCTTGGTGGGTCCTTGTGTTGGCAGGACTGTTCATAGACTGGCTAAGCGGGACTGAAGTTCAGTTACAGGGCCATTTCAAAATTTACAGTTGGACTAAGTTTGGCAGGCTTATCTCCAGGGGCTCCCAAACTATGGCTCATGGGAGCTGGAGCTGGGCCACAGGTCATTTCAGGGTCCACAGTTGAAGACCAAGGTCAGCAGGTCTATTACCTGAGGCATGGGTGGGAGTGACTGCTTTGAGGTCCCTTGGTGTGTGGTGCTGGTGGCAGGTCCAAGTGAAATGGGGTTATAGCCAAGTCCTCAGGGGTATGGAGCTGCTTTTAAGTCTGTAGATGGGATGACAGTTGGAGTTAGCAACCTGGGCACAGGCCTGCATTCTTAAAATGGCCCTCCTTTGTTTTGGATTCACTAGGTTCTACAGTCTCTTACCTGTATCCTAAAGTTCCCACAAAGATACTTTTGTCAGTAGATGTCTGCCAAATTATTGTTCCTGGAAGGTATATGAGTGGAGGACCTTCTATTCTGCCGTCTTGCTGATGTCACTCTTCTCTGTCCTTTTTTGCTAAACTTTGACTTTTCACTCTCCAAGCTGGTAATTTTTAAGTGTTTTTGTCTAATCATTCTACTTAATATTTTATTTTAGCAATCATATTTCTTAATTCCATTAATTCAGTTCTTCGTTTATTGCTTTTCCAGAAGTAGGATCTTGTCATCTGGAAACAATACTTTTCTAAGGACATTAGTTATATATTTTTAATGCTTTAAAATTTTTCCTCAAATTACTTTCCTCAAACTACCCTTTTAGGTAGTTTTCTGTTAGTTTGTCTTTCTCATGGTTTTTCTGTTTTTCCTCAAATTTCTGGTAATCCCTGCTTGTACATTTATATTTACAAGGGAAAGACTGTGTTAATTAATGAGCAGGTAAGTAGGTTTCTTCTGTACAGAGCTACATGAGGTCTGAGAATGTGTCCTATTTATGCAGGCAGGGCTTGTCTACTGGGATCCTTCACTTTAGGTTGTACAAGTAGGGACCCGAAAGCAAGGAACTCTCTTTACCTGGGATGATCTTACTTTTGGAGTGTTAACGTGTCTGATAGCCCCATTCTGCATTGATCAGATTACTCCTTTTCTTCAGAGACTATTTGTATGGCTTCAGCCTTGGGGCAAATGCCATTACTGCACAATTCTTCAATCAATGACTTCAATTTCTATCTTCCATATCACCCCTGTTCTGGGTTCCTGCTGGCTTCAAAGAGTTCTTCCATGAAGAAAGGCTCCTATCTCTACTGCAGCCTTCTTTGGAGCAAGCTCTATGCAGTGCATTTCTGCTATAGTTCATTCTGTTTGCCTTCTTCCATCTTTCAAAAATGTATTAGAAAATTTAGTCTACTGATATCCTTTTCTATAAGTCTCAGTACTTTGAGGAATATATTCCCTTTCTTACTGCCACTACAATGTGTTTTAAGAGTAGGAGGAGAAACATGTGCATTTAGCCTGTCATTTTGAATTAGAAGAAATTTATTCATTTAATTTCATAGTTGGTGGAGTGTCTCTTTAAGTTTTTCAACAGCATGTAAAGGTTATATTTTATAAAACCCTATGTACTTAAGAATATACTTCTGTTGTTTGTACATAAGTAAGAATTCTTAGCTGAGTATAAAATTCTTGGCTCAAAATTCAGAACATGTTGCTCATATCCTAGTTCAGAAGAAACTTGAGGCCACCCGAAATGTTTTTCTTTCCAGGTAGTACCCTTCGACTGTGTGTTTCTGCTGTAACACACAGGATATTTTTTACCTCACTTAATTCTTCAAAAATGTTAACATGTTGAGACTAGGCATGGAACTCTTTCAAAATTATTATTTTTCCTGGAATGCAATTATGTTCATCTTTGTAAACTTGCCACATAGTGAGCACTCATTAATAACAAGTAAAGGAATAAATAAACCATTCGAATTTGAAGTCTCAGTTTCTACTCAGTTTAGGAATGTTTTCTTTTATTATGTCTTTGATATTCCTTCTTTTTAAGTTATCCTGATTTATTTCTCATGGTCTGTTACAATTCTTGGTTTATTCTCTTGCCATTAATTTGATTTTATAAATGCATTTCTATTTTTCTACCTCCACTGTGGAGGTAGAAATTCTGGGTTTAAATTCTCTTATTGTGGGCTTAAATTCTCTGACTGCATTCTAGTTTCCTTGTCATCTTTCCTCAAAGATGGAAATCTTTTCATTTTCGTCTCATGCCACTGTTCTTACATCTCACTCTTCCTTCTTATGGTTTTCTGTCTTATTCCACAAAGCTATGTCTCTGGATATTCTAATGGGTATGCTCATTTTTAATAATTTTCATCTGGTTTTAGTAGTAAATCATTTTCAGAAGTGCCTGTTTCCCCCCGAAGCATTTAGCATGAATTTTCCTTGTTCTATAGTGATTTTTTCGTAAATCTTATTTTTTACCCTTCTGTTTTCTTACCCTCACATAAAGAAGGATCTAAATAGAGTCAGTGGAGTATTACACAGCCATAAAGAAGAAAGAAATCTTATCATTTGCAACAACATGGATGGATCTAGAACATTATGTTAAGTGAAATAAGTCAGAAAGAGAAAGACAAGTACCATATGATCTCACTTATATGCGGAATCTAAAGAAAAGAATATGTGAATGAACTAATCAGAGACAGTTTTGAGGACACAAAGAAAAAACCGAGAGTTGTTAGATGGGCGGGGGCGGGGGGTGTTGGGGATAAGGGGAAAGGTGAAGGGATTGGGAGGCGGCTGGTGGCCGCAAGATGGCCTCAGGGTTTTCTGGAAATTAATTTGAGGAACTTATTCAAGAATGTTGTAGGGGTTTTGTTGGGTATCCGATGGGCATGCGTCCTATTTGGGAGAACACCTCAGGGATGGTGTGGATGCCTGATCGTGGCGTTGTGCACCAGAGGCTGGACATTAATGAATGCCAACTATAATTTTATGTGTGTGATGTGATGGCTGGGTGTGAGGTCGGAGGGATGGTGGGTAGGGGGAGGGGGGTTCACAGTGTGAGGGATGTAGATGGTGGGCATCTAAGTATTACCTTGTCTTGTACACCTGAAACTAATAAAAAAAATAAAAATAAATAAATAGAGTCAGTATTTGTCTGCAGAGAAGTCACAACTTGACCTGCTGTCTGTCCATCTTGGTGCTGATCATGTCTCCTTCCCAGGGGTGGTTGTATGTGCACTGCTTCTACCCTCAATCTGGTATTGTCATGGTTTCCTCTATGGTACTGAGTTGGGATTCTCTTTCCTTCTCTGCCTGACCCAATAGGCACCTGGGCACACTCCCACTGGGCTTCTACTTTTCTCTACCATGTACTTAATGTTTCATTTGAGGTACTTTAATCTCCCAGAATTTAATATGCTAATGCTATCTTCCCCACTTCAAATTCTTCTGTCTCCTCCCTAGCTGTTATTTAGGAATTATAATTCTATGTAGAATTGTATGTAGAAAATGACCACTACTTAATTTCATGTTCATAGCAGTATTCACATAATAGTCAAAAATGGAAGCAACCCAAATGTCCATCAATGGATGAGTGGATAAACAAAAGGTGGTATATCCATACAATGGAATATTATTCAGCCTTAAAAAGGAAGGAAATTGTGACACATACTATAATATGAGCTTTGAAGACATTATGCTAAATTGAATGATCCAGTTACTATAAGGCAAATACTGTATGATTCCACTTATATGAGACATCTAGAGTAATCAGATTCATACACAGAAAGATTGGTTGTTGCGAGGGAGTGGGGCATGAGAGGGAATGGGAAGTTATTATTTAATGGGAACAGAATTTCAGTTTGGGATGATGAAAAAGTTCTGGAGATGGATGGTTGTACAACAGTGTGAATGCCCCTGAACTATACAATTCAAAATGGTTAGAATTATAAATTTTATGTTATGTATATTTTACTATAGTTTTAGAAAGGGACAACTATTTTGGATTACAGGGAAAGTGCTATGGAGCCTCAGAAAGTGGTGCCCATACCTCAAAGATCTGACTGGTACAGACAGTGTGTTGGCAAACTAGGGAGCAGACAGTGCAGAAGGAGGTAAAACGATCTTCCAACTTTCTCAACTCCTCCTCTGTTTGGTCAGTGGGCCAGTTTTTTTTAGTTTTTTTTTTTTTTTTTTTTAACATGGGTTTCTCATTTTTGTGGCTATATCTTGAATATTGGATTTGGTTTCAGTGTTGAGAGTCTTATCTTTTTTTGAACTATGATTTCAGAGTTGTTTCCACGAAAACATGGGATAGGCCATTTTCACTAAAAGCTCTATTTTTGTTATAATTTTGGTGATTTATGGTGGCCATACTATATACCGTGTTTCCTCGAAAATAAGACCTAACTGGAAAATAAGCCAGAACATGATTTTTAATATAAAAATATAATCTAAAATAAGCCCTAACGTGTCTTTTGGAGCAAAAATTAATATGAGGCCCAGTCTTATTTTCAGAGAAATATGGTAGGTCTTATGAGCATCCTGAAAACTCATGATACGGCTTGTTTTCCGGTTAGGTCTTATTTTCAGGGAAACATGGTAGTATTTGACATTGGAATAATTTCTGGAAAAATCTAGGGTATAGGGCTACGAAATATATTAGGACTTTCTTTTGGCTAAAGAAATCAGTGTAACCCTTTATTCAGCCTCTACCTGCTAGGTATGAAGAAACCCAACAGCTATTATTAACTCATGATTGTTTCTGTGATGCACTGTGGAGAGATATATGTGAAAGAGAATGCATACTCCTTGCATTGGAGTATCTTTTATGTTCTTGGGAGAACAGGATATACATGTTTAGAAGAAATCAGACCTAGCTGTAGGACCCTTGGCATATGCCTAACTTCCCCAAATCTGTATTTCCTCACCTGTAAAATGTGTATAGTGTGGTGAACATGGGAGCTGGGGAATAACAATGCCTTATGTGGAGCAATGATGTAAGATTAACTAGTGCAATACAGATAAAGGATCTGTTTTGCACATAGTAGGTGCTCAACTAGTATTATATTTCTTTCCTTTAAAAAGTGAAATTAAAAAATGAGAAGCTAAAACTCAAGCAAAACATTCACTTTCAGTGTGACTAGGGCATACTACCCTTTCTCCTAAAATGCAGATGTTCTGAAATAAAGAAGGCGTAACTAAAATCATCTGTAAGTGGATTTTACTGTGCAGTGTTGCCTATGTGGGCAGATTGCTGATTATCTCTAACTCTGTGAAGAAACTAATATATTACACATGTGTGGGTTCTAATTTTCATACAATGAATTCTGTCAACCTATGTTTTAAAGGCACAGGAAAGTACCTATTATCTAAGTTACATTTACCGAGGATACATGTGCCTGCACACACCCACATCACATAGTTTTTATGCTCTGATGATTCAAAGGCTCATATAAATTTTTGTCACCATCTTTATCCTTCTGTCTTCCAAAATCATTTTTACATTTTGTTAGGCATAAACTACTGTCATATTTTTGGGTGAGAATTATAAATTGTTCAGGAAAGAAATTTGAATAATGATTTGAATTTTTGCTGTTCTTTTAAGACCCTTACCTTGAACTCAAAGCACTTCCACATGTTTCCATATCATTCGGTGTATACATCTATTATTTTACATCCAAATTGTATTTAATTATGTATGGGTATGTTTCTCCCCATAGATTGCAAACTCCTTGAGATCAGGGACTGTCTTATACATTTCTGTATCTATGCCATCCTGCACAGGCTGGCATAGCCAGCAGGCAGGACTCAGTAAGTGTCCTCTGAGTTAAATTGAGTCCTGACCATTACGTTGAATTAGTAATCTCAGTTTTCTCCCCTTTTGCCTTATATTAAAGAGGATTATCACTGCTCTATACAACAACGCTAAAGCCTTGATTATGAATCAAATGACTCAAACAACCTGGGTGTGGGGGACTAGACTATTTCTTCATTAGTTGGAAATGCTATTTGGAATGCTCCAAATATTTTTCGAATTAATGATACCATTTTTTCCCTCCCAGACCATCCAGAAGAGCTACTGAGTATATGGATTCATCATATCTCCAGAAGATCACATATCAGAACCTCACAATCATGAGTTGGCCCAGTCCACATTATGGCTTTTTAGTAATGAAACCCCATAGGATAAAGTACAGGCCAGAGTACCTCATCCTCAGTTCTGTTCCCTCGTTACCCGTTTTACGGTGAGATTTTCAGTTCTTGACACTGAGGAAGATTTAAAAGGGTTTGACTCCCTTTTTCCTATTTGTTCTCCTTGCAGAATAGAAGGGGATTTTGACAAGGATGAGTGTGAGCTCATGTTGGTGACAGAATTGTGAGGAGTGATTTCTAAGTGACTGACTGAGGTGGGCTGAGATTAGAATCTGTTGTTTTTAGCAAAGGGGCGAAGACTGTAAAGAGCCACCAACAAGAAGGCAATTTCTTCGCTGCTATCTTTCAACATGAAGCAAATATTAAACCCACAAATTTGATCAAAAACAATTGAACAAGAAACAACAAAAACAACAACAAAAAACTCCCACAAAACCAGAAAACCCCCAGTAATCCATGTTTTGAATTCACTAAAGTAAGACATAATGGAATTCAGTGTCAGCTAAGAAATAACTTGTTTTGTCAACATCTGGCCATCAAAATCTGACTTTGCTGTGTGTTGGAGGAATTTACTACTGAATTGTAGATAGGAACTTCCATAAATATCAGCCTCCCAGCCTTTTCGACCCCATATTGACTAAATAGACTCAACTCAGAGAAATGAGGCAATTCCTTCTGAGAATGAAATTTAGGGAGAGAGCCATACAATCCTAGAGACAAGGATTATTTACTGCATGCCATTGTACACACTATGAAATCACAATTGATCAATGGAGGAAAAATTCTGTCAGCAACTCAAATAAAGATGCAGGAAAGGGTAAAGGTCAGACAGCAGGAGGAAATAATCCTTCTTTGCTGGAGAACACTGGGATTTAATAAATGACAAAATGAAAATTCCAGAGTGTTGTAATGCAGATGGCATCGGATAAACAGTGAGGTGTCCCCAGAGCTCTGTGACATAAACTAGAAAAATCAGCCCTAATTGGTGAGATCAGATACTGTATTTCCATGAAAATAAGACCTAGCCGGACTATCAGCTCTAATGTGTCTTTTGGAGCAGTATTAATATAAAACCCGGTCTTATTTTACTATAGTAAAATAAGTAAAATAAGACTGGGTCTTATATAATATAATATTATAATATATAATATGATATAATAATATAATAATATCGGGTTTTATATTAATTTTTGCTCCAAAAGATACATTAGAGCTGATAGTCCAGCTAGGTCTTATTTTCAGGGAAACAGGATATCTGCAGAGGCATTTTACAAAACAGGCCCTAAACCAGAAGAGCAGGGCATGGTGATAGCTGGAAAGATGCATTAACCTGGCCAAGAAAAGACTTCTAAGAGAAGGGGCTGCTCTATGGGTTTATAGAAAGGATATGCAAGGATTCAGAATATGGTTGGTTTACCTAAGCTGTGTAGGGGACAAAGACAGAGCATCTGGGAGACTTTAGCTACTCAGCCTCCTTGGAAAAGTCTGCTCTGTCACAGGAAAAGCTTCATGAGGCTCCTCCACGGCCTGGTGGGTGATGCAAGGAAACAGTGTGTTCCTGTGGTGGCTGCCACCTGAGATGGCCATGTCTGTGAAGTCTCATTTATGTCATCCTGTCAATCATCCAACCAGGATTTACTAATCATTTCCCATGCATTATTACTCAGGATTATAACATCCCTCCCTTTGTCTTGACTGCTGTTTTCAAAGTAAGCTTTGAGACATTAAGCACCCATTTTAAAAAAATAAAAATTGTAGTTTCTTCTAGAATTACTCCAAGAAGCTTCCCCACATAGTCATTAGTTACCTTTGCCAAAAAATAATAAAAACGTATATGTTTGCTTATTCTTTCATCAAACATATTGAGCTGCTGTTGTGTAGCCAGGCTGTGTTATAGGGATGGATACAGAAGTAAAAGACAGAGGAGGTCATGATCCAGTGTGGGAGATAGCAAATTATGGCAGAGTTTGAGAAATATTCTGATGAAAGAGAGTAGATTCTGCAGAGAGCAGCGGAGTTCAGCTGAGATTGCTGGGAAGGCTTCTTAGAAGAGTTGATCTCTGAGCTGGTTTTGAGGAGTAAGCCAGAGCTAGGTAAAGATGGGAGGGAAGGGTATGCAGAGTGAGCCACTCACATTAATTTAACCAGTAATCATTGAGCATCTAGTATGTACCAGCCACTGTTCCAAGCACTGGAGATGCAGTACCTGCCTTCATGAAACTTATATTCTGGTTGAGGAGTAGGGTTAGGGAGACAGCCAATAAACATTTAATCCATAACTAATATGATTTTAGATAGAAGTACTTTGGAGAAAATAAAATATGGCACAGGATAAAGAATAACTAGGTGGAGTGGCAGGGGATGGAGCATTTTAGTTAGAAATAAGAAGAAAGATTTCCTGAGATGACTTCAATGATGAAAAGAAGGCCTGTAGGAAGAGTATTCTAGGCACATACGCAGCAGTGGCATGTTTGGAGAGGTAGGAGTGGGAGAAAGGCAGTGGGTAGGAATAGAATTGATGGGGCGGGGGAGGATAGGAGAGAGAAAAGGGACCAGGAGATGAGGTCAAAAACAGGGGTCTGCTTAGGACAGGTCTTGTGGACCATGGCCAGACTTGAAATTGTATTCTAACGTCAATGGGAAACTGGAAAGTTTAATCAGAAGTATAATAAGATCTGATTCATGCTTTATGAAGATCACTCTGGCTGTCACATGGAGAGATAGAATGTTGGGGACAAGAATGGAAGTAGATGAGCTGGAAGTCCACTCTGGCATCCAGGCCAGATGTGATGGGGCTTGGATCAGAATTTGAACAGTGGAGGAGGAGAAAAATGGGCTAGGCTCAGGACTCACTTGAGGCCAGTGCAAGCAAGACTTGATGACGAATCAGTATAGGGAGTAAATAAAGGAATCAGAGATGACCCCTGGGTTTTTGGCAACAGTACAGAGACGGGCCAATGCAGGTATTAGGCACCAGTGAACAGTAAATTTAGTGTACTAAATAAGTTATTAACTTTGGTATCAGAAAACCTATTTTAATCTCGACTTTGCCACTTCCCAGCTGTGTGACCTTGGACAAGGGATTTACCCTTTCTGGGCGCGGATTACCTCAGGGTGACTGTCCTCTCAGGATTGCTGTAGGGGTTCAATAAGCTAATATATGTCCACTTTCATGGTACCTGGAATGCGTTAAGTATCTAATTAATGGTAGCTCTTATAATTACAGGTTTAAAACTGCCTATGTTTTGTCTTCACAAAAGGCTTGTACATTAACATACAAATATGCACATGTTATATCCAGGTTTTCCAAAAGCTTTGCATGTCTGAGGGTTTCAGTTAGAGTTTCATGGAGAAATCAGTTCTCTAGGACTGCTGGTCATTGATTATGAACATTCTTTCTGTTTGTATAATTGAATATTCCCCCTCATTCTTCCCTTCTCCTCTTGCCCACATTTATTTCTTTGGTTGGTAATGATTGACCTTATCTGGAATGAAAATACTTGTTGAGCATTGAACACTCATAGGCAAGTTCCTTTCATCGACGGGGGATGGGAGACCTGTGCCGAGCACATCTTAGCACTCCTGATTCTAAGGCTAATTCTCAAAGAAGAAACAGTCATTTTTTTCTTTTCATGGTTAAGAAACAGCTTATAAGGGCAGTACACAGAGCAGGGAGGAGAGAATTAAGTGATAAAGCAGAGTGGGAGGAGGCTGTTACTGGGCTCTGAAAATGTTGCTTTCCAGACTATTGAACTCAACATAGGCCGAGGGCCTACTGCGTGTGCATTGTGTGAAGGAGCGGGTGCAAAGCTGACAAGTTAGACTCTAGACCTCAGAAGAATTTGTGAGGGCAGAACCAACATGTAAAGGGCAAAACACGAGGGAGACTGACAGGAGGGCTGAGACAGCAGGACAACAAAAGCTATGGAAATACAGACGAGAGGGCAATTCATTGCAACCGGGTGATCTTAGCTTTCTAAAGGAGGTGGCACTTGAGCTGGACAGCGCTAGTTTGTCTGTGGGTCTGCACTGAGCACAGGCATGAGCTGTTCTTCTCTAGTGCTTAGCACAGTACCTGACACACACTGGGCTTCAAAACACACTGACTGAATCACTATGGGAGACTTGGTACCGAGCCGCAAGTAGTCAGAGGCCCTGGGCGAGGATGGGAAGGGAGACACTTTGTTTGTAACTTTATATGTTGATTTCACGATCTCATTTTTTAAAATTATGGTAGAACTTACATACATAACAATTGTGATTTTCACCATTTTAAAGGGTACAATTCAGTAGCATTAATAACATTTACGATGCTGTGTGACCATCACCACTGTTTCCAAAACGTTTTCATCACCGCAAATTAAAACTCTATAACCCTTAAGCAATAACTCCCCATTCTCTCCTCCCTTCAGTTCCTGGTAGTCTCAAATCCACTTTCAGTCTTTATAAATTTGCCTATTCTAGATATTTCATATAAGTGATATGATTATAGTATTTATCTTTTTCACTTCTTCCTCTTTCATTTGGGACATGGAAATATGCAACAAAATTTCATTTGGGACATGGAAATATGCAACAAAAATTAGTCTGGCTTCAGGCTTTATCCAAATCACGCTGGGTTGTGCTCTCTAGTGACTGATTTCACACAGTGAAATCTCTTATGAGAAGTTCAGAGCCACTTCTTCTAGCAGAGTTATGGGTGTGCACGTCTTTCTGTCCTAGACTGTAAGCTTTTGGCAGGCAGGTGCTTCACATTCATGGGTCAGGACAAGTCCACGCACTCAGCCATGTTTGCTGAAATGATACTTAAGTCAACACAGGAAACGAGAGAGGGAGAAACAGCTCCACTTTTCTCCACAGAAGGTTTAATGGCGGGGACGCAGAGGGACTGGCGCTCAGACTGAAGATATTTAATAGTCCTGGGTGATAAAGCAGATAAAGAGCGCAGGGAAATATGTGGAGCTCAGAGTGACAGTCAACTCATCTGAGCAATGAGATAAAAAGGCAATAAGAAAAGGCCTCAGTGATTGACAGGAGGGGTCGGCGAGGACCAGTGGTAATGAGGGGACTAATTAGAAACAGCTTCCTTTTCATGAGGTCTGCTATTGGCTGGATGCTTCCACACAGCATTGCTTTTCATTGCAGCAACTTTGCATTTACCGTCTTTTAAGTGATCAGGTTGAGTCTCAGAATGAGTTGCCCTCTTTAACTCACAGACCCAGGACGTGGCTGAGTTGGGATTAGACTCAAGGTACGTCCGGTTCCAAAAGTCAGTTTTCTTTTGTTTCCATTATGGGAAAAGCTGTCCCTCTCATTTAGAGTATGGAGTGGGGGCAGAGATAGATCAAATGACAACCCAAGAATGGAAATAATAAAGCAGCATAGACACATTTCCTGAAAAAATTGGTCTAAGGTGCCCCAGAGGGGCCAAAGAAATATTGGATACCATGGCGAAGGGTATTAGGAAAACTAAAACAAAAAAGAAAATACCATTCTGCCCACAGCGAAGCTTGAAGAGGAATGATTATGAGCGCAGTGCTGGTGTAACCATTCGAGGGGTGAGTACTTGTAATAGCACCCACCCCTGTATGCTCCTTGTCATTTTGTAGTGCAGAGGCGACAAGGCTTATTAAAAATAGTTCTGAAGCGTGTGGTGGATCAGCTACGTTTTTTTCCTTTTAGGTCATCCAGGCTAACACAATAGCAAAAGAAAACTCGTCAATTTGTTTTAAAATGTACCGCAGGCTTTCACCCCGGGATTTTTTATTTTTTATTTTTTTAAAACAGAGCTGTCTGTACTTAGAGGCTATTAGTAGCTATAGAGTAAGGTCCGCTAGGGTTGTTTTTTTTTCAGCGAGAGAATCAAATTTCTTATTGTGCTATCAGCCTCTTGCCACATCATTTTTAAAGGCGAGCTAGAAAATGTTTCTATCCACTGTGGTAGCAAGGAGGAAAACTGTATTCGAGGAAAAGTAATACAGTTTAAAAGAGTCTTGTAAACCCAAATCTGTTTAGAGCACTTAATTCTGGGCTTTACAAGGCAACCGCGTCTTTCTTTGCAAATAAACGCATAGCTTTGCAATTCATAGGCCAGGCAGAAGGAGCCTTTGCAGGAGCCTTCCCGTTGTGGTTGGGCCGTACTGGCTTCATGCACGGGGGAGAATTGGGGGAGGGATAGGTGGTAATAAAGTCCTCTTCCCTCCTGCTGCGACCCACTAAGGGGCAGAACTGAGAACTGAGAACACGGGTGAGATCAGTCTGATAAGGATATTTCATTTGCTGCTCACTGTGTGAGGCTGGGTCTCCATGGAAGCTAAGTGTGCCTGAGCCTAAGTATGCCTTAGTGTCTCTTTCTTGCCTACTCCCTATCCTCCTTTCAAATTAGTTAACAGTTAGTCTGGTGGTTTCCAACTGATTAGTGATTTTGACTTGTTCTTTCCCTCACCACCAAAACAACCACAAAAAAATTCCCTAAGCATTGTAAGAATAATATATATTCATCATAGTACACTTGGAAAATGTAGAGAAGCGTAAGGAAGGAGAAAACGATTAGTCATAGTCTTACCAGAAAAAGTAACCATATAGATTTTCTTTTTTTGGTGTGTGTGCATATTAAAAACCATAATTATGATCATATTGTATGTACAAAATTGTATGTACTGATTTAAACATCTCTTTTTGTGGATGTGAAAGTGATAATATATGCTTTGCAGAAAACTTGAAGACTACGGAGTATAAATTTAAAAATTGCACAGTATTTCACCATCTAGAGATAAATGCTATTGCTCCATTTTATTGTATGCATTTTTAAAATGTTGTTGTTTCAAAGTGTAAAATATAGTAAATGCAGGGATATTTGTAATTGTTAGATGGAAGGTGATAAAGAAGAAGGATTGAAGACGGTATCTGCTATAGATTAGTTTTTTATTTAGCTTTTACCAATTTAAAAATCAGAACAGCTCTGAGACTTAGGTTATTTAATATGAGTTTTAAAGTTGCAGAGAATCATTGCTTGAGTTCTTTGGCAATGAAAATGATTATTATGTTGCTCTATGCAGGTATACTTTTATGGAAGAAGAAAGAAAAAATGGGTTAGTGATTCTCCCAGCATAGCATCTTAGCCATGTAAATAGTTTATTTATTATTAGAGCAAGTGCTGGAACAGAATAATATAGGTTATTTTAAGTGGTACTCAAAGATGGCAAACGCTTTTTATCTGAACTCTGGGATGAAGAACAGGACTCAAGAAACATGCTTTCCCATATTGGTAGGCTAAAGAAAGCAGCCAAAGGTAGCACTGCAGGGCCAACCCATATCCTGAGATGTGGAATCCATCTGGGAACATAAAATCCATCAGGTATTCTTGTTTGAGGCCCAAACTGAGTCAGGATATACTGGAACATCATACCACAGCTGACACATTTTTGACCTCTTAAAAGTGATTCTTCTTTTGGTTTCTGGAACATATTGTTATGTGACTTCTTTTCCACAGAAGAATATGGGGTAACATATTTTACCTATACATTTGATAAAGAATTTAGTTGGGTATACAATTCTTGGCTAAAACTTTCACCCTCAAAATAGTAACTGTAAAATAGTTTAAAAATTAGAAATCAAATATTAATGTTCATCATAAACCCACTTAATACGTTTAATATTTCTTTGCTCTTCATTACCTTTGGAAAATATACCCTAATGAGGTGCTGTTAAGTGTTTTGTACTCAAATAAATTTTGAATACTGATTTTCTCTGTGAGCTTTACCAATTTTATATGCAGTTGGGTTCATGCGTTTCTGATTGTGTGTGATTATTATGACTTTTTAAAAACTTATTGGGGTGACAAGACTTATTTTTAATTTAATTTTTAAATATGTAGACTATTTGTATATTTCAAAAATCAAAATTATATACAGCAGTATGTTTAGAGAAGTTTTCATCCCTATTTCCTCTGCCTTATTATCACCACCCTTTGTAGACAATCATTAGTTAATTTTATCTTCCTTTAAAAGATAAGCACATTATCTGTGCATATACTCATTCCTCTGTCTTTCGTATGTAAAAGATGTCAAACTATATATTTTGTACTTTGATTTTTTTAACTTAGCAATGTTTTTAGAAGTCATACATATTAATTCATAGCTATATGGCTACATGATTATCCAGTGTGTATTGAAGGCTACTCAACCAGTTCTCTACTGAGAGGCATCTGGCTTTCCAGTCTGGCCACAATGCCACAGCCATAAGTGACCTTGTGCACAGGTTGTTTCATATTTGTGGAGGTTTGTCTTCTGGATCTTCATCATTGCATTTTTGTTCAGGTGGTCCCGGTTTAGGGGACAAACCCAGGGTTAGATTACTCAATTCAGCTTTATTTGCTTTATAGTCCAAGTCAATTCTTTTCAGATACTGGGATTAGGTTGATATCAGTTTAGACCTTGGTATTTTTGTCTCTTTTTTTGGTCATAAGTATGGAAAGTTCTCTCACACATAATACATTCTTGAAAATTTGAGGTCAATGTGGGGAAGTAAGATAATAGGCTTCTTTGATATAAAGGAGGTAGGAGTTCCATTCCCAGAGAGCTAAAAAAGTGATAAGATCCCTAATTACACCCCAGTTTTGTAAACACAATCATTTATGATTTATTGCCAGCATTTGGTACCTGTTCTTTAATTGTGTTCTTTTCTTTCACAATTAATTGAACACACAACTGATCTGCTTAAGTCCAATGAGAATGTGATTAAGGTGAAAGATTCTCTGACTTCAGGCTGCTTAATGATTTTCATCTTTGTCTCAATTGTATTAACTTTACATGACCCATGCTTTGATCATTTGTATCAGCACTTACCTTTTTCTGTTTCCTACTCCTCATTTTTATAAAATAACAGGAAAAAATACAATAAACGTCCAAATAATTATACAAACATTTCTGGACTGAAACAGAACCACTCACTCTCAGGTAACATCACTGTGTGATAGCTTGAATTGATCGTTCTTTAGCTGTTGAATGAAAGTCAGAATTTGGCATACGAAAAGAGATTTGGAGTGATAATACATAATATGTGAATATACAGGTTGTTTGCGAAGTCGAATGTGAAAGTTGAGGTGCCTCTATATTTGGTGAAAAGTTGGGCAGCTGCTAGGCCATTGCCATTTGAAGAATGTGCAGGCAGTTTTCAACTTATGACCTAAGGTGTACCCTAGTTGCATTATTTGGTATAAAATTATTTGGTTATTTGGTATAAAGTTCTAATTCTCCTCCTCACCTCTCTCTCTTAACACTTTTCTTCCATCCCCACCTTTCCCCAGTTTTTATTTGAATCCTTAGATGTCCCTGAGAAGTGGATTATTGATGGCAGGGTCATCTAAAAAAATGTGTGAATTAGAGACGTTTTGGTTCTTGGGCTAGTCCATGTCCTACTCACAGAATTTTTATAAGGCGAGTGATTTTGCCTCTGCATCCTGAGTATTAGTCATGATTTGTGAATGGCATTGAAATGTCCAGAATCAACTCTGGATGGTACTTAAAGGAATAATTCTACTGGCTTCAGAAAACTTGGAAGGGATGGCAGGAAACCCTTGCTGACTTTGTGGGGAAGTAATGTGTGGCCTAGAGCAAGGTGACAGGTGACTCAGGATGGATAGGAGAGCTTCAGGGGGTGCATAAAATGAAACCAAAAGCCAGGGTCAAGATCAGGGGCCTGTGACTGAAAAACATGAAATGACATCAAAAGGAAGGTTCTGGAACAGGCCAAAGACAAACCCTGGGGGTAAAGGTGGAATTAAAATGGAGGCTGAGGAAGAGAGGAAGACACCAAACCACCAGTTTAAAACAGGGCAAAGGAGCCAGAATAAACTGCAGTTAGGAGAATGTTCCAGAGGCTGTGGCTCAGACACTGAGAGCCAGATGCTATTGTTGTCACCTTTTCCAAAGAACACTCCTGTAAGGGAATGATTGGTTAAATAAAACAACAAGGAGAGGAAAAGCAGACACGGGATGGGAAGCATGCCTAGGGAATTAAAGTATTAGAATACTGACTATGATGAATGATTTAGAAGACTTGTTTTCAAACTGTTCCGTAGAGCTGCTTTGTGCTCAAGGCCAATGGGAGTGAGCCTTCTGGGTCTTAGGTTAGTGAGAGCGGAGGAGGGGAGAGATGACCTGTGCTGGGGGGCTACTGCTCCCCACCCCGCTTTGAACTATTGTACGAACTGGGGGGGCTGCATAAGATTTCATTTGAAAGCACTGTTCTACTGTGTGTTGGTTTCCGGTGGCTGCTGTAATAAATTGCCACAAACTTAGTGACTTAAGAATAACAGAAATTTATTTTCTTGTGGTTCTGGTGGCCAGAAGTCTGAAAGCAAGATGTCAGCAGGACCACACTCTCTCTGGAAGCTCTGGCAGAAAATCCGTTTCACGTGTCCTCTAGTTTCTGGTGGCTGTTCGCACTTCTTGGCTTGTGGCTGCATCTTTCTCTGCTCCATCTTCATATCACCTTCTCTTCTGTAGATGTGTGTCTAATCTCCCTCTGCCTCTCTATTATAAAGAGTTGTGATGGTATTTAGGGTTAACAGGGATAATCCAGGGCACAGCGGGCACCTGCACGCCTTCAGACCAGTCTGCAACCTCAGGCTGAGCAGCAGTGAACTCGGGAGCTAGAGCAGTCCGTTCGCCCTGAAACTCCTTCTTGGTCACAGCCTTCTCAGCGGCGGCCTGCTCTTCCTTTTCAGTCTCCTCAGGGTCTCTGGAGAAGTAGAGATCAGGCATGACCTCCCACGGGTGCTCACGGGAGATGGTGCCACGCATGCACAGGACTTCCCGGGCCAGCATCCACCACATCAGACCCACGGAGTGAGCTCCCTTGTTGCTGCAAGGGATGGCAATGTCCACATAGCGCAGAGGAGAGTCTGTGTTACACAGAGCGATGGTCGGCATGTTAATGTAAGATGCCTCTGTGAGAAGCTGGTGGCCAGCCCGGGGTTCGGTCACCACCAGGAGTCTCGGCTCCCGGAGGCTGCCTGGATCTGGTTAGTGAAGGTCCCAGGGGTGAAGCGGCCAGCGATAGGAGTGGCTCCGGTGGCAGCAGCAAACTTCAGCACAGCTTGCTGGTTGGTATTCCTGGATAATATGACTCTGACATCAGCTGGGTTTTCAATGGCAACAATGGCACGGGTTGCCAGCAGAAGCTTCTCCCAGGTTCTCTTCAGATTTATGATGTAGAGGCCATCACTTTTCCATTTGTAGATGTACTGTTCCATGTGGAAGTCAAGGTTGGTGCCACCTAAGTGGGTTCCTGCTGCAAGGAATTTGAGGACACCCTCCTCTTTCATTTGTAGGACATCAAGTGGTCCGGACATTGTGAAAGAGTCCCTTTACGTTATTTGGGAACCAGGAACAATGCCGTAGGGATCCCTCTCTGAAAAGTGTGGAAAGAGGCTCAGTCTTTTTTCTTGATCAACACTGAGCACTGATTATTTTGAAGAATGATCAGTGGGACTCACCTGCATGTGGGGTGGTTCTTTAATAAAACCGAGGCTTTATGAAAAGAGTAAAGGGAGTAGTCAAGAATGACCCTATCCCTAAGTACGTGTAACTAGAGCATTACTGTAAGCATAGCATACATATCAAAGATGTAGGTGATATCTATGTGATGTGTGGGATTCTGATCTTATTTCCCATTTCCTTCTTGGTAAGGAATAAGTGAGAAACTTTGGGCATGTCTAAGGGAATGGTCCTTGTTTTGTTCTATTTTCTCTATTGTACTGGTTTTCCTTTGGAATTAGTTAAGTATTTTATAGGGAGATACAAGTATATTGAGACCATATAAATATCCCATTCCTCATCGAACTTTTCTTTCTAGATTTAACATTCATGGATGATTTTTGTCTCAGTTTTTGCTATGATGTTTTAAATTGAAGTTTTACTAATTTTATCATTCCATCTATATTTCTTAGTTAGCATTATGTTAAAAGGAAGGGCTTTCCCTTTTTCATGTTTGTTTAACTTCTTTACTTATTATCTGTATATACTCATGAATTTTTATTTTATTTGATGGGTTATAGTCTATTAATGTTTGTATTTATTTTGATGTTGAATTGTTCCAAATTTAGCCAATGAGAACCCCTTCAAGCGCCTTCTTGTGTCCTTTTAACATGTTCTCATCATTCTTGGAGCACTTCCTCAAGTTTTTTGTACGAGATATGTCATAATTGTCTGGTACCTTCCCTGCCCCATCTCTGGAATCATCCTTTCCTCTAAGAAGCCTGGTTCCTTTTAGTAGGCAGTGGTAATTGCAAACCATGTTCTGGAGCTGATTTTTTTCCCCCTACTGCGTGGGTACTATCTAGGAATTTAAAAATCTGTCGTAGGTGGTACCTTAGTCCATTCAGGCTACTATAACAAAAACCATAGATTGGGTAGCTTATAAACAGCAATAATTTATTTCTCACAGTCCTGGAGGCTGGAAGTCCAAGATTAGGGTGCCACATGGTTGTGTTCTGGTGAGGCTTTCTTCTGGGTTGCAGATAACTTCTACTTGTGCCCTATATGTTGGAAGGAGCTAGGGAGGTCTGTGGGGTCTCTTTTATAAGAACACTGATCCCATTTATGAGGGCTCCACTCTCATGACCTAGTCACCTCCCAGAAGTCTCACATTCTAATACCATCACATAGGGAATTAGGATTTCAACATATGCCTAATGGGGGGGCACAAATATTCAGACCATAGCAGGTGGTCTGAGTGTGGGTCCCCCAGAAGCAGAACTTGAATCAAGAATTCAAGGGCAAGCTATTGATTTGGAAGGGCAGTGTTAGGTGAGAGTAAGGGAGAAAGAAAGGGTGACATCAGGCTGGCTACCCCAGTAAGTCACCTTGGAAAATGGTGTAAAACACATGCCTCAAAACTACCCTGGGGTGAGAAAGCTAGAGTGTTTATGCCCCACACCTATCAGATGTTGGTCCAGGGCTGCTGTGTGGGCGTGTGGTAGTAGGGTAGGCATTCGTTCCCAGGACCTTCTAGCCTAGAAAGATAGCTGAAGTCAGGTTGGCTCGCACAGACATAGTGAGGAGGTTGGAGGGTTTGGACACCAACAACGTCAGCCACAACAAGACATTGGTACCACCAGGAAAGGGTAGTGAAGCTCACTGAGAAATAAAGAGAGAAAACCTTTGGCTTTCTGAAGGAGGATACTCTGAGAGTCCTGGAGATTTCGACTCCGGTGGATGGAACATTTTAGATAGGGGTCCTCAGGACTTTCTGCACAAAGACCATCCTGGCTTTGACTGATACAACTCTCATTGTTCTCTCCTCAGAAACACCCCAGGCATGGCCTCATCCACTCTTGAGACATTATTCTCTATCTGTTTGTACAACTGGGCAAGTGACTTTGAAGAGAGTGGTGTTGGGAGTGTGGTGTATGTGAACAGGAGGAGTTAAAATTTGGGCTGGAAAAATAGGAGGATGGGGGAACAGGAACTGTCTGACTTTTTACTTCACCTCACATTCAACACCTCAGCAATATTTACATCCCAAATCTGGCCGCCTCTTACTACAACCATCGCTTCACACCAGTCCTGGCAGCCAACATCTTTGTCGATCATTCCAATGGGCCCATAAGCATTCCATTACCTCCATCCTCGGGTGGAGTCAGGACATGTTACTGTGCTGCTCAGACTCTTACAGTGCCTTTCTGTTACACCAAGGAGGAAATCCAGAGTCCTTCCCATGGCCAACAAGCATGGCATCTGGTCTGCAGATGCCTCAACGGTCTCCTCCATTAGCACTCTTTTCCTCCTTTTTTCTGCTTGATGATGCTGGAATGCACCAGCTTATTTTCTCCATTGGCCTTTGTGTTGCATTTCGCACTGCTTGGAATGCTTTCTCACCAGAGTCATATGGCTCCCTCTTTCCTTCCCTCCCTCTTCTCAGGACTTGGCTCCAATATCACCTTCCCATCCACCTATCACTCTATCCCTCGACTCCACTTTACTT
The DNA here is from genome assembly GCF_964194185.1 of Rhinolophus hipposideros. NCBI lineage: Eukaryota > Metazoa > Chordata > Mammalia > Chiroptera > Rhinolophidae > Rhinolophus > Rhinolophus hipposideros. Next base: position 18,588,712 of record NC_138052.1, read on the forward strand.
CAAAGCCTTATGGAAATAATGAGAACAAGAAAAGGCTTCTTTTCAGAGTTTGCTGTAGTGAGGGAGTCAGCCACCATCACTTGCATTTAGCAGAGACCCAAAGACAGGCAGAGGAGTGGGAAAGCTTTAGAATGGGACAAAGGGAAGGCTTCAGCTGTGCTCTGACTGGAGGCTGTAGTCCTGGGGAAGCTGGAGGCAGGCTAACTAGAAGCAAGGTATCCTTTATTAGTTTGGGGTGCTTATTTGGCTTGCTCTGATTGATCCTAAGTTAGAAGCAGAGACATAAGGTAGAGAAACTGCCAGTTATTAATCAAGTCCTGGACATTTGGGGCTAGTTATTATAGGAGTTATTGTTTGGCTTCCTGGACTGTCACTAGAGAGAGTGAGCAGTCTGATTTCTTTCGAGTGTGACTTACAACAGACTGGCTTCCTGGCTTGTTTCCTGGGCAGGTTGCTGTAGGCCAGAATTCTTTTTTAATCTACAGTCTGGCCATTGTCCGTTTGTATATTCAACCTGTTAACACTTACCGTTTACCAGATGGGATGCATATTTATTTTTCAAGTTTTTGACTGTCTTGCAAGAGAAGAGAAGGAAAACTTGGTGGGGGCAGGGATCTATTCTTGTTACTGTTCCAATTCCAGCTCCTCAAACTGTATGAGGCACATGGTGGGTACATAGTAAAAGCATTTTGAAAAAGAGAATGGTGATGCCTGATACTTCCTCCATGTAAATTTCTAGAAATAGAACTTTTTGAATAAAGCTTTTGCTTTATTTGTTTTTCTTGCTTTATGAGCTGATTATCTTTTGGCATTTTGGACCAGGCCAACCACCACCTGGAGAAACTTGGAGAAAAGACCCATTTAGAGAACCCTGGGTTGGGATTCAGGGGAACAAACTCAAATGTCTATAGGAGGTTGGCAGGTAAAAGAATGAACCAGCCTGGTGGGATGGGAATGACAGAGAACAAAGAGTCTTTGTCCTGTGGAAAAATGGCCACCTCCACTCAGCACTTACCAATTTTTAACATGTCATAAAATAGTGCTATTTGTGACAACATGGTTGAATCTTGAGATTATTATGCTAAGCGAAATAAGTCAGACAGAAAAAGTCGAGAACCATATGATTTCACTGATATGTGGGATATAAAACTGAAAGCAACAAAGGAACAAGACAAACAAATAAAGAAATAAAAACTCATAGACACAGACCATAGTTTAGTGGTTACCAGAGGGTAAGGGGGGAGTGGGGATAGAAGAAGGTAAATGAGGTCAAACATATGGTCATGGAAAGAGAACTGACTCTGGGTGGTGAATACACAATGTGATATATAGATGATGTATGGCAGAATTTTACACTTGAAACCTATGTAACTTTACTAACCATTGTCACCCCGATAAACTTTAATAATAATAATAATAATAATAATAATAATAAAAGAACACATGCAGGCCTTCTATTTGTAGAAGCATATGAATTTTCAAAAGAAGCTGGCATCCAGGAGTTTTATGTAAATACTTCCAATATTTAAATCTTAGACACTTATAAAATACTATATATGGGGGAAAAACAAACAGTTTTTGTAGACCTTGTTTAATTCTCAGGTGGCCAGGCTTGGCCTTTGGTCTAGGTTGTCTCCTCAGATCCTCTTTGGAAGTCTCCCTTTCTCTGCTTTCCCTGACCTTCCCCAAGATTAAGACTGATCGTCTACGGAGAAGAAAGCTTGTGTGGGCCTCCAGACTCTAGCCATTAGACACTACAAACTGGGTCTCGGCATGCCAGTTGCCTTCCAAATGATTTTCTTCATTAGGAATCATCTGTAGATTTGAGGAGGGTGATTACATGAGGCCATCTTGGCATCGAGCTGATTGTAACGGCAGCCGCAGGAGCCATCACCCTGATTAGAACTGAGATTCTGAAACCACATGAATTAATAATGAGGTGATGGGGATAGAGAGTGACTCTGACAGCTCTTGCTTATATTAAAAGAAGTTTAGGTGCTTTCCCTGACAATAACAACAAATCATTTCTCAAAACTTTAAATCACTGATTGGTACCTGGAGTAATTAAGTTCATTTTTCCAGAATATGACCCTTTAGGAAAATCCTTTTCCTAAGCACCATTCATTATAATTTGCATAGGATTAAAAGGTGAGGATTCTGGGCATTGCAGATTATAAAATGGGACAGGAAAGGGAACACAGAAGAGTTATTGGATGTTATATTCATAGCCAGCACTTAAAAGCCAAACAGAAATTATATTCAAAATGGACTTTCCCTCCTCCAATTCCCGGAAAACACCAAAGTACAAACTACCTAGATTGATATTGTTTAAGAAACTATTATCCTTGATTAAATCAAAATACGACAAAAAAAAGCTATCCAGTTTCTTCAGAAATGGGAAATAAACTATAGTTGGGTAAAGTTATTATTTTGGCACATTTTGTGGTGGTAGCAAATCCCATAATATTTGAAACTGCTTAAAATTTTATTCCCCCCAGCCCTGATTGAGCTAATTAGAAGCCAAGGGGAATTATGTGGGTAATGATGGGAACAGGGGAAGTATAAATATGCAGCGCAATTAGTGCCTGCTCTTTTTCTGTGTGATGCAATCTGGGAGCTCATGGGTGTGCAAAAGACTTGGAACAATAGGAACCACTGATACTCAAGCTGCTAGGGGAGTCCATAATTATGATATAATATCTCTCCAGCCTCTTGCATGCACAATGGTAGAATGGAATATGAGTAAATAAAAACCTGCAATTTTCTCTATCTATAATTCTTTATATCAATAGCATATTTTCTGGTCTCTCTTTCTCTCTCTCTCTCGCTCTCTCTTTCTCCCCCCCCAAGAAGATAGACATTTATTTACTTGAACATTTTAGATACTATTAAAGGACTCCATCTCCATGGGAATAAATTTGGTTTGCAATCCATCAGTTAAATGAAAGGTTTTTTGATGTTATTCTAAGTTGAAGAAAGCCATTCCACAATGCCTGCCGCCCATCATATGCAGATTTCCTTGACTTTGCTTGCTATTTCTTTGTAAATTCATGCCAGGAAATAACTTACATTTTGTCATTTAATCCGTACATATGTTAAGATTGTACACAGGCTGGGCTGAATACTCAGGGAGTAAGTACTCAGATTGTACTCCCTGGGTTTGTGACCTCTGAAGTCTCACTGTTATAGTTGCATTTCAAGTTAGCATTATCCAATATAAAGATGAACAAGATTCTTGCTAATAACTTGCATATTTAATATATCTTTAGTTTTAGATGACATTTAATTTTAACCACTTTACATAGCAAATACAAGACACCTGGACAAGTGGAGAGACCACAGAACAAAGGAAGATGCTTTATATTTTAGGACCTTTAACATCACTTTTTTGCCTGCTTTTTGAACAGGGGGCCCAGAATTTGCATTTTGCCTCAGGTCCCGTACATGATGTAGCTGGCTCGGTACCCAGGCACAGATAAATGGAATTCAGATTCATTTGCTCACTGAGCCATCATTTACTGACCGCCTACTCAGTACAACAGGTGTAGGACAGGCAGAAAAATGAAGTTGCTGATCTCTGCTTCCTAGGTCTTAGCACCTGATTTTGGAAGACATACCTGCGGGCAAGTTTGGTAGATGCTAGTTCTATGGCGCCTGGAGGCCCAAATTTGGGAGCGGGAGTGCAGTTCCAGTTATGCCTGATGATGGGACGGCAGGAAAGAATTTGTAGGAGTGTTACTTCAGATTGAATCTGAATGGTCAAACTTGTAAGACAGTTTAGAGACGCTCGCTTTGTTAAGATGAAGCCAAATACAGTAGTACCTCGGTTTTCGAATGTCTCCATTGAAGAACATTTCAGTTTACGAACGCCGTAAATTTTATGGATCTATGGTATCATTAGATAGTAAAATTCATGCTACATTTGCAGTTTGAGGGGTTGATTTTAAAGATCTGGAACGGATTAATCCTTTTGTGTTACTTTCTATGGGGAAACCGTGCCTCAGTTTTTGAACGTTTCAGAACTCCAACGGACTTCTGGAACGCATTATGTTAGAAAACCGAGGTACCACTGTAATTGGAGGCTTTCTAAACTGTTGCTCCAACTTCCTGAGGGATGTTGAGCAGTTAGCCTTATTCGCATTTGAGATGACAACTGTATTCTGCTAGGATGTGTCAAAAGTAGTACTGCCATGCCACCCAGGTCATCTGGTTTTAAATTCTTTCTGTTCCACTGTGTCCCAATGTTTTACTCCACCACAATCCCTCAATCCCAAATTCGACAACTGCTGTTACATTGCTGTTACTCATAGTAAGAAATTAGGAAGTGATTTGCTGAAGATTTTTGTTTGTTTGTTTGTTTATTTGGCTTCATAGTAAACTTATGTAAGGATTCTTTTTTTAATTTATTTATTGGGGTGACAATTGTTAATGAAATTACATAATTTCAGGTGTACAATTCTGTATTACATCATCTATAAATCCCATTGTGTGTTCACCACCCAGAGTCAGTTCTCCTTCCATCACCATATATTTGATCCCCCTTATCCTCATCTCCCACCCCACACCCCCCTTACCCTCTGGTAACCACTAAACTATTGTCTGTGTCTATGAGTTTTTGTTTCTCATTTGTTTGTCTTGTTTTTGGTTTATATACCACATATCAGTGAAATCATAGGGTTCTCTGCTTTTTCTCTCTGACTTATTTCGCTTAGCATTATACTCTCAAGATCCATCCATGTTGTCACAAATGTTCCTATATCATCTTTCCTTAACGCCGAATAGTATTCCATTGTGTATATATACCACAACTTCTTTATCCATTCATCTATCGAAGGACATTTTGGTTGTTTCCATGTCTTGGCCACCGTAAACAAAGCTGCAATGAACATTGGAGCACACATGTCTTTATGTATAAATGATTTCAAATTCTTTGGGTAGATACCCAGGAGAGGGATTGCTGGGTCATATGGTAATTCTATTTGTAATTTTTTGAGGAACCTCCACACTGCCTTCCATAGCGGCTGCACCAGTCTGCATTCCCACCAACAGTGTATGAGGGTTCCTTTTTCTCCACAGCCTCTCCAACATGTGTTGCTATTTGTCTTGTTGATGATAGCCATTCTGACTGGGGAGAAACCAGCGACAAAATAAAGAGGCAACCGACTGAATGGGAGAAGATTTTTGCAAACAGTTCCTCCGATAAGGGTCTAATATCCAAAATATACAAGGAACTCATGAAACTCAGCAACAACAAGACAAACAACCCAATTGAAAAATGGGCAGAGGACCTGAAGAGACATTTCTCCAAAGAGGACTTACAAATGGCAAATAGACATATGAAAAAATGCTCAACATCACTAATCATCAAAGAAATGCAAGTAAGGATTCTTTTAAAGAGAAAATTCTTCTAGTACACTTAAGGTACAAAAACCATCTTCTCTGTAACCACTACCGCCCCGAGTGAGGAAGGCCTGTATTTTGGAGCCAGCCTTCTGGTGTGGAAGTAGCACAAACAGGTTTGCAGTCAGGCCTGGGTGGAATCTGAGTCTGTCTTTGAAGAGCCATATGCCTCTGGAACTGTAACGAGCCTCCTTGAGCCTCAATTTCCTCATCTGTAAAATGGGGATAGAAATGACTGCATCAAAGTGATGTGGGGTGGGGTTAATGAAATGAGGTCGTAGAGTACCCAATAGGTGCTGGGTCCTTAGTGAAAGTTGTTTCCTTTTCATGAAACACAAAACATATTTTCATATCTTCTTACCTCTTTTTAAGGCTTTCACTATTTATTTTATACCAATGGCCTATTTTATCTGTTTGATACTTGAGAAATTTCTCTGACTTCTAACTTTCTATTAATATGTTGATAGAGAAAAAAAATATGACTCTTCAATTTCAATATTTTATTTTTCACTTTCTATTCCCATGGTAAGAATTTTGAGGGAGGTATCAGAATCATAGAGTTGAGTAATTTTACGATACACACTTTGGAGATAATCACAATAGCTGACTAAGAAAGAATGCTTTGTTCTGGGTCAGGCACTATTCTGAGTACTTTACATGTATTACTTTGGTTAAATCTCACAAGGAGTCTTTGAGGAAAGTCTGTTATTGTTTTCACTTCATAGATAAGGAAACAGAAGCAAGGAGTTTGGCGACTTATCCAATGTCACTTTGGCTGGCTCAAGACCCATTCTCTAACTGTTGTGTAAACTGCCTTAATTATGATGCATTCCAGATCCCCCCAAATTAACAGATGACTGAGATCCACAAAGAAGAATTGACTTTCTCATGGTCATTTAACTGCGTAAATGTGGGGTCAGGCTTGGAACCCTAGGATCCTAACCCTGGGATCCTGACCCCCCCCCCCCAGGTCCAAGATTCTCTCCATCCCCCACAGAATTACTGGTAGAACAAACTCACAAGAAGCTCAAACTGGGAACTAGCTGGGCTAGGTAATAATATTTCTATTCCTGTGTCTTTCATTAAAGATGTGTGATTTTTGTAATTCTTCCCTTTAACAGTAATTGCTATGTTTTGTTTTTCAGGAACCTGGGCAGGAGGAGATAAGCAAATACTATGTAGACCTGTTGTAGATCTGTTGAGTCTACAGTCAAAAATAATTATGGAGAACATGGAGATGCTTTGGGAACTGTCAGGTGAGGTGACATGTTCAAATCATACAGTTTTACATTATTCAGTTCTAGTCTGGAGGAAATACCTCAGTTTAGAATAGAGAAAAGAAGGGGAAAAGAAAAACCAAACGTAGTTCACTCGTTTGTTCTATGGCAAATGCCCAACCATTATTATATGAAGGTAGAAACAAATGAAATTTGGATCTATAGGTTAACCAAAATTTTTTATTGATTATACTTTCACTTTTCCAAAAAGAATTTTGTGTGTACAATGAGATTAGTCAATCAGTTTAGTAACCTAGAGTGTAGCCTTGAAAATGAAGAGAAAGCTAAGGTGCCAGCTGTAAGGGATAGTGCTGTCACTATAGTTGAACAAAACGTTGTGTCTAAACTTCCTGGACACCATTCTTGTTCTTCAGAGTGGAAGGAACGTAATAGCGGTACTTAGGGGAGGCAGAGTTTATTTGAATGAAATTCAAGAGGAGTTTCTCCCAAAGAGTGTGATTTAGGGAATATTAACCAATAGCAAAACATCCCTTGTATTAGTAGTTATGGTTCTGCAGATAAATAGAACAAGCAGGATAGCTATCTCTATCTTTATCTCTATCTCTACCTCTCTATCTCTATCTCTATGTCTGTCTCTATATCTCAGTCTCTCTCATCTCTCTCTCTCTCTCCATCTCCATCTCCATCTTATTTCTATCTCTTTCAAGAAATGAATGAGAGAGAGAGAGAGAGAGAGAGAGAGAGAGAGAGAGAGAGAGAGAGAGAGAGAATTTTTTCTTATTCAGCCTTTTTGTTCTATTCAGGCCTCCAACATATTGGATGAGGTTCATCCACATTGGGGAGGATGGTCTGCTTTACTCAGTCTACTGATTCAAATGTTAATCTCATCCAAGGACACCCTCAGACACACCTAGAATAATGTTTAACCAAATATCTGGGTGCCTTGTGGCCAGTCATGTTGACACATAAAATTAACCATCACGTCCCCCTCTTTTTCATACACAATCTTCTGCAGTTCTCTAATTCATGACACAGGTAAGAATCAGGATTCTGTGCGAGTATAAATCTGTATTACATTAAGAGTTCAAGTTTATAATTTACTTGTAATAAACAGTCAATGAGAGAAAATGAGACTGCTTTGGTGAACACAAAAGTATGCAATAAGGGGTTATGGATGGCAGTTGCAATCTTTCATTAGCTTCAGGTCCCAGACTTCTGCATTGTGATTTGATTGCATGATACTGAGATGAATTCACAGATAAGTAGCTGTAAAATATAACTTTTGTTTGGAGCTTACCTTGATATAGCAGAATACATTTCTGTTAAGCTCATTTGGAAGCTGGAAAGAGGAACAGTAGGAAATATTTGTTTCAGCATTAAATCAGTGATGATATCAGCTCATGTTTGACTTATAAGTTAAAGAAAAGCACTAAGGCCTTAGAACAAGCTGTAGAGAGCCTCCACATTATTTCTCTTTATGGTGCAGCTCTTATGGTGCCATTTGCAGCCGAAGAGAGAGCCTGGCTGGCCTGGCATTTCAGTGGTGGACCTGAAGGCTATAGTCATCCTATTTTTCTCTTATGCGATTTTTTTATCCACAGGTCCAGATTTGTAACAAGTGCAGTATAAAACTACACACTTTCTGATTAATAACCTAGTTATTACTATTGTTAGCCGATATGAGCTGAGGGTTGAGTACTACTACTTACATGTACTGGGTACCTTTTTGAGTGGTGGTCTCTGTCTCTCTCTCTCTCTCTCTCTCTCTCTCTCGCTCTTGCTCTCGCTCTCTCTCTCTCCCTCCCCCCCACCACACAAAATTTATCATCTCACAGTTCTGGAGGCTAGAAGTCTGAGACCAAGGTGTCGGTAGGGTTGATGCCTTCTGAGAGATATAATAGATTCTGTTCCAGGCCTGTCTTCTTGGCTTGTAGATGGTTGTCTTCTTCTTACGTCTTTACATCCATCGTCTTCTCTCTGTACAGATCTGTGTCCAGATTTCCTTTTCCTATAAGGATACTGGTCATATTGGATTAGGGGCCACTCTAACTGCTCTATTTTAACCTGGTTACCTCTGTAACCTGGTTACCTCTTTAGACCCTTTCTACAAATAAGGTCACATTCTGAGGTACTGGGGGTTAGGACTTCAAATATGAATTCGTGGGGAACATAATTCAACCCATAATTATTTGCATATAGAAATATGTATGTATATATATGTATAGTATGTGGACAAATATGTATGTGGTATATATCTGTTTGTATATATGGATATACATATGTATGTGTGTCTATAGTATACACACTAACACACACACAAACTTATTTAACCTCAAATCAAGCCTATGAGATGGCTACTATGATTATTACCCTTCCAAATATGAGGACCCCGAGGCACAAAGCCCAGTGCCCCACAGCTATCAAGTTCAGGAGCTGAGATTTGAACCTGGGACCCTGGCTCCTGAGACTGTGCCCAGTTCCACCCAACAGTGAATTTTCCTGGTAGCACTAGGTAATGCATTGATAGACTGCAAGCGGTTAACATTAGGGAGTTATTCTCTCCTTTTAAAAAGGAGTTTACTGAATTGTGAAAAGATGTGGAAATAATGCCTGAAAGAAAACTGCAGCCAGCACTCATGAAATGGTTTGGAAAACCTCATGTACTTGAGATGCTTCTTGAGGCGGTGAAGGCTTGCCCCGAGCTGTGGACTGTGGGGCGCGTGGGCTGCGCCTCTGCTTCATTTGCCTGGCCTGCAAGTGGCCTGCGTGCTCAAGCTCAGCTGCCTCTCTGATGACCCACCCTAAATATTCCTAAAAATAAATAAAAGCCACGAAGCAGTGACTGCTGACTCAAAGTGTGAAGACCCCATGTGGGACGTGGTAGGTCAGGTCAAGGGGCGAGAGAAGCATGGCCTTCAGCTGGCCCAGGTGTAGGATCATTCACAGAGGCTTGCTCACCTGCCTTCCTCTCTTCTCCTTCCTTCAACGGGTGGCACCTACCTCAAAAAGCCGTCAGTATGGCGTGGCAAGAGAGAACAAGCCACTAGGGATTTGATACTTTGGACCATAATCTGCTTCACAGTTGTCTTTCTGACCGAGGACAAACTATATAACCTCACTGTTTTTCAGATTCCTCAAGTGCCAAGCAGTACTCATTGACTAAATCGTGTTTCTGTTGGCAGGTCTTTGTTGAGTGCCTCCCCTGTGGTGGCCATTGCGGGGCACACGCCTCCCCTGTGTTGGCCATTGCGGGGCACATGCCTCCCATGTGGTGGCCATTGCAGGGCACAGAAGTCTAAAACAAAGGGGTGATGAAGAGCATGGTCTCAGGAGCTAGCCCTCATGAGTTCTTAGCATAGCAGCTGACGCGTTGCACCCTTGACAAGTGATTGAATCTCTTTCTTCCTCAGGTTCCTCATCTGTAAAACAGGAATTACAATATTTACGGCCTCATGTGATTGTTATGAGGACTTACCAAGTCAATGTTCATAAAGATTTAGAGCCGAGATTGGCACATTCATGCTGTGTTTATGAAATAATCAACCATTGCTGGCTTTAAAGAATTTATCCTGTTATGAGGTTTGAAAACCATACTCATGAAATGAGGCATAATTGCCAAGCCAGCATCATACTGTTCTTGGAAAGGGTGTGAGTTGTTGATCTGGAAGAGACTGGGGCTGAGAAATTCAGAAGACAAAGGAAAAAGTCACCGGGTGCTCACTGTGTGCCAGGCGCTGAACTGAGGACTTTGCATGCATTTCCTCTTAACTGTGAAAATAATCCCAGGCAGCAAATACCATCTTCCCTATTGAATAACTGAAAACACTGCAGCTTTAAAGAGGTCAAGTCAGGTACTCAACTTTGCAAGTGACAAAGGCAGGATTCCTTCACGGCTGTGAGTCCTGGAGGAGGCCAGGTGGCCCAGATGGAGTCACCTGGACAACTGTGGTGGGGACACACTCCAGTGTTTTAAAAGGGTCCTGAGGCAGTTGCTTGTGCTGCTGCCTTTCCGAGGCCTCCATAGACTTGGGGCCCTTGACAGGTGCTTCTTTTGGATTTTGCTCATTACTGAGCAGTAATCCAGTGTCAATATTTGACAGAGTGATTTGATTATACTTCGTTCCTGAGGCTTTAAAATAAGAACATGTTTTTAAAAAAACATTAATAAATAACTCTTTTATCTTTCTGTGTTTTTAACCATGCATGATGCTGATAAGTTTTCTTTGAAGAGCCAGAATGATGTTCCCTGTTCATGGATTTCTGAAATCAGTGATGTTTTTGTTAATTGGATTTTGTTCTTTTTTTTTGACCTTCCCCTAGCATAGAACATAAAATCTGAGGTTAGTCCTCTCCCATTGATGGATGGCACCCACGGGCAATACAAGCATTTTTCACTAGTCTGCTTTGTTTTTCCAGAAGTCTCTGAGTGGCCATTGCCTAAGTCTAAGGCACCCAAGGTCAACTTCTATTTATATGACAGATTCCTCATGTTTGCCTATTTCACCTGAAAATCTAACCCAGCAGAAATGTTACAGGATGTTGACCTTTAAACACTATGGATAAAATTGTGCTTCTTTTCCATGCTTAACAACAAAAACAGCGACCGAAAGTATGACAATAGCTGCTACTCACTGAATGTTTAATACATTCCAGGCACCCTGTAAGGGGCTTTTTATGCATAATCTCATTTAGTTCTCCCAGTAGCCCTTTGAGCTAGGTAGTTTTTATGTCTCTGTTTTACAGGTGAGACGACTGAGGCTTAGGAAGGTAAAGACCGTGCACGGGGTCACATGGCTAGATGCTGGTGGAATTCCACCCTGTCCTTCTGCCTCTGGAGTCAAATTCCTCAATGTTCCCTAAATGCAGATCTAGCAGCCAGCAGTCTTTATATCTGAAGCCTTGTCAGAGGATTTGGAAAGACTTCTTGTAAAACGAAGTGGGGAAAAGAGAAGGAAAAAATGTCTTTTATTTTTTGAGCTTCTGTCTTGTACACTAGACATTTTTTTTACACTGCATTTCATTGAATTCTCGGAGCAATGCTGTAAAATATGCATTCGTGCCATAATTTACAGAGATTGACACTGTTCTGTGGTCACAGGGTTTGTAAGAAGTAGAGCTGATATGGACTTAAGCCTATCTCCTTCCAGAGCCATATTTTCCCCACTTTGCTAACCTCCCTTCCTTACCCAATTACAAGTGTGTGCATGTGTGCTGTGTGGATTAAAAACTGAACTTGCTTTGCAGCTCCAAACAGTTACTCCCTCTGTTCTGATTAAAAAATCTGGATAGGGATGGGTTCAGTCACTGGCTTCACCTGGAAAGCCTTCTAACCGGCTTTGAATATATCTGCTTGTGCAAATACAAACTACTTTTGTCTGTAAGGCACAGAAATCCCACCTAAAGAAGTTTAAATGATGAGGAAATGTACTGTTTCTTATAATAGAGGGCTGGAGGGAGGGCAGGCTCCAAGCACAGCACATCTAATCATTGGGATTATAGTGCTATTTTTCTGCAAGTCTTCATGCTCCCCCTGCTTACCCTTACCCTTGTATAGGCTCTGTTCTAAAAGGGATCACCTTCAGTGTTTCAAGAGGACTGCCATTAACAGCCAGGACAAGTGACTTCTTCATTCTGTGTGAGTGAAAGAAATCTCTCCCTCAATTATGGACTAAATATTCCTTCTCTTCAGTCTGGTTGGGTCAGTTAGGTTGTTAGTTTAACCCTGGATCGATAGCAGTCAACAATGGGGTACTCTATATTGGTTGGCTCAAGGCAGGGTACCTAAACCAATCATTGACAAGAAGGATAAGATTACTGTGATCGGCTAATACTAATCAGAATTTATTTCTGTAGTCAGGACTGGTATGTAAACTGCCTGGGGAGAGGAATGAAATTCTAAATAAGGAAAATCTAGTTTGGACACAACAGTTTGGACACAATCAATCAGAATGGATACTAGTTATAAACAACAATAAGTCTGTCTGATGTGTACTAGCTGATTATCAATCCTAGATACCTATCAACAGTGCAGGTTCTCCTAAGAAGGAGGGAGGGAGAATGGATCTTGGGTAGGCAGCCAACAGTGTCTACTAAGTCTGATACATGTCTACCTGCATGGTGGGATAGAAATCTAAGGCACTCTTCGATCTCACTTTTCTAGTCTGACAGCTCAATCTGTGATTGGGCAATCTTACTTTTAACTTGCTATTTCAATGAGGCTTATCCCAGAGGTGAGCCTAAGTGTGACCTGATCCAGCCAAGTGCAATTCACTCCTGAGTAGGGGCCTGATAACAAGTCAGTCCAAGGTGGGTCCAGCAGCACATAACTTTGCTTAACACATAGGCAACGCGAGGAAACCTGGAGTGAGCTCCTGCCCCAACTATAAGTTTTAAGTCCTTAACCTGTCTTTTCTCTAGTTTACTCAGTCCTTACAATGCCAGACTCTATGGGAGCATAGGCAACTTAAATGAGCTACAGGTCTGATCACAGATTTTAAGAGATGTAAAGATATATCACTTTCAAGCGCAGGTGGTAACTCAAATGAGATTATAGAGAGATACCTTGTAAAAGCCCCTAATATACAGATAGATAGATAAGAGTGATTTATAATGAGCTTATCAATTATTTGTATTTAACTCTTTGCTTCGACAGTGCTTATGGTGGCTTAACACCAGTGTGTTCTGCCAATTACTTTTAACCTTTCCCCCAGAAATCTTGTTTGCACTATTGATTTCGACTATCAATGCAGAGTCTGAAATAATGTTTTGGCCTTTTCCTGATTTTGCAAGGAAGATTGAAATTTTATGTGTTCGTCAGGTCGATTTTTTATTGAACACACAAAAAGGTGTTTGTTCTTTGGGTGCTAGTTATTTGCAAAGTCAGCTGGAAAGAAGAGTTGTGTTTTGCTATTATTATTATTTTTTTTTTAAGGGAAAACATGGGGACTTGATAAGTAGGATATATTAAATGGTAATGCAGTGGAGCAGTTTGCACAACCCAAATGTGAACAAGCAAATCAATCCAGGGACATAAACTCTCTCAAGATTGGCAGTGTGGCCAAGTTGAAGGAACGCTAGATCACAAGGACACCTGGATTCTGCTCCTTGCTTTGTAGTGGCAGTTTATGTGACCTTGGACAAGTCACTTCACTGTTCTGAGCCTTAGCCAGATCCTGTAGGATTTCACTAGCAGTGGCAAACATTCATGGCCACAGGGGCAAGACAGAAAATATATGTAAATAAAGAGGCCTGGGAAGAAAACAAAACAAAACCATAAAACCAAAAGCCAACAAAACCCCAGCTTTAATGTGAGGCTAGTAGGGGAATAAAAAGGGTTGGCTGGGACTAGGGCAGAGCACAGCTCACCATTTAGTTTCAAGCTGCATGTAGGCCTCCCACGACAGTTCCTCTGATGTTTTTTTCATTTTTTTTTAAAGAAATGCTTTAAAATCTTAATTTTTATGTGAAATCTTTTAATTCTTAAATGTCGGATGACACAATAAACCTGTGTGGACCAATGCTCTGTGAACAACATACAATTTTCTCCTGGGTTGAATTCAGCTTAGGGTTGCTAATTTGCAACCTCTAGACAAGATATACTTCAAAATCCGTGCCGGGTACAGAATGCTGTGGCTCTGTGAGTTTACTGTAGAATACCTCTTCAGCGTCACCCCAACTTCAAGTTGGAAGAGGGGGTAGCGGGTGTCTGGCTTGTCTCTCACGTACCATTTCTTGAGTATCCCTTGCAGCTAACCTCTGTTTAGCTGTTCCACAAGACGGACTGTTCTGCAAGGGACTCTGAAGCTGTCTCTTGTATTGAGAAGAAACCCCCATTGAACGACTTTTCTCATTGGTTCTAATTGTGTCACCTGGAGCAAAACGGAGCACATCTTTGATCTCTTGGAGCTACAGACCCAGAGAAGCATGCTCCCCTCCCCCAACACTGGCCAGGCAGCTGTTTTCTGGGCAGAGTCAGGGCTTTGGAAGGTCTTCTTAGAGCACTGAACCCTTGGGGAGCTGGAGATAGTTTTCTAAAAGAGAATTCAAATGAAACCCCTTCTTGCAGTGGGTGGGACCCAAGTTTGGACATTTCCTGGCTGAGCCATATTTCCCTGATGTGGGGGAAAGGGGTGCGGGCTGGGAGGCATGGACTGGAGAGCCATGGGTAGCCTGTTGAGAAGCATAAGGGGTGTGGATGCGACATGCCTCTTGTGCAGGGTCTCCATTGGGAGATGTTGTTCTCTAGGATGGGTCAGCTGGGAGAGTTGTTTTGTCCCAGCCCTGTGACCTGTGTCCACTTCTCACCTCATTGCAACCTGCAAACACTTTCTCCCCACAAGGAACTGATCTGGGATCACTTCCTCCTGCCCAGCCCCTGGCCAGGCTCTGTAATGTAGCGGCAGAGACGGGGCTTTTGCTGGACTGGGGGGAGATGGGGAAGTGGCCGCGGCTTGTGTCTGCATGTCTTAGTGCAGGGGCTGCTCAGAGGCTGTGACTACACATGGGGCAGAGTCTTGAAGAGAAGCACAGGGGCTCAACTACTGTTCAGAGCTATTCTGTGGGTGGCGAAATGTTCTTGCTAACTGTGACTCTGCATTATAGTGGAGTCTTCATGACGGATTGCAAGAATAATCTTTCACATGCTCTGTGATTCGACCCATAAGGCCAGTACAGGGAAATTAACTAGGTGTAATAAATAATATAAAATCTGGTGAATATTTAGGGTCTGGTAATGATGATAAATCAGGTTTGAAATGTTCCTTGAGGAGATTGTGAGATTCTGAGAAATGAAGCCAGGAAGATTGATTAGAACCTATTACCGCTCAGAAAATCTACTGTAAAAAATATGGGAGGTATTGCTAGGCTACGTAATAGAAAAGACGAATAGAATCCACCTTGGCTTCTAAAAACCAAATGCCCTTGCTCTTATGGGCAAATGAATATGAGAGCAAGAGACACCCCAAAGCACGAGGGTAGTTGATTTGATGGGTGACAGCAAAAGAGAACACGTTAGGCTTTCTCTATGGTCCTTACTTCCCTGGAAGGCTTGTTTGTTTGTTTGTTTGTTCATTCATTCATTCATTCATTCATTTATTTGTTCCTTCATTTAGTTATTTATCTGTCCAATTTTAAGGAAAGACCCCTATTGAAGAAATAAAGATTATGTTTATAAGGGTTTGTGCCACCAACATTTATTTTTCCTAGGGGTCACATAGCTGTTTTTCAGCTCTTGATGTGAAGATTCATATCCTACATTTTGTACAGCTGAACTGGGTGGGTGTTTACGTTAAATACTTTGGTGATAAATCACCCCATTCGCCTAACTTGTTGGATGAATTTAGCAGTAATGTAAAATACCAACCTTTTGGAAGTTACCTGGGAAGAGAGTGTTCTAACCCTGCAGCATTTAGGGAAACACACACACACACACACAGTCAGGCAAAGTGTAGACTGTGACTAGAAGAGGAAGCATAAAGAACAATGACATGTGGGGAAGAACTGTAGTCAATAGACCAAAGATTATGATGTAACAGGAAGAAGATGGCTTGGATTAATAATTGGCTGTGTGACGTTGGGCAAGTTTCTTTCCTCTTCTGAGCCTCAGTTTCTGCGTGGGTAAAATGAGGGAGACCAAATTAGTATCTGGTGGGAATTAAAGGAGAAAATGTGCCACAATGCTTAGCACTGGTGTGGCACATGGTGGCTCCAATCTCTTCACCTGGTGGCCTTCTGTATCATTCCATCCCTTGCACATAATGAGCATTTAATATTTGTTGGTTCATGTACAGAGGCAGGGAGTCAGGAAGCATTCTCTGAATCCCTGGTGGCAGATAGCCTCCCTCAGCACTGCTCTCTGATCTCTTGTTTGGACCCAGGATGAATTGTGGGAGGGTGGTTGAGTATCACGATGTGGGGAACGGATCTGGTGTGAGAGAAAATCTACCTGTCTTCCACGCATGCACACACATGGGCGCAGCATGCCAGACAGACCCTGTAGTGCCTGTTCCAGTACTTTCTTTTCCTTCTGCCCCCACTTCCCAGAGTGAAGAGAACTGATGGTGACTGTGGATGGAAAAGGGGCCACATATTAAACCTGACAAGCTCAGGGGACTGAAAATAACTACATAAGATGCTATGAACATAGAAATTCCTAACTAAGGTGGGCCATGGTGGGAAATCACAACCTTGGCTTGTAGCTTCCTTGACAAAGGTCAATCTTCACCTTAAGTGATCCTATCTGTTGTCTTTTTCTATCTAAGATAACATACCCATGGAATATAATCCCTTTCCAGATCCCCCAGGGGCACAACCCACCACACTAGAGCAGGAAACTACAAAATCCCTCATTGTTATCTTGTTCCCCAAATACTATCTCTATGTGCTGTAAAATGCTATTAACTATCTTGTATCCACCAATGTAAAAGAAGTATGTCGCTCCATTTTGCTTTTTATCCAATCCCAGAGATTTCCCGGCTTTGCTTTCTCCCACCCCCTTAATCTACAACCAATGGATTTCAGGTAACCTTCCTCCTTTGATTCTAATGTATAAAATAAATTGCAAAACAGCCATTTTCCAGAGCATTTTCTCAATTTGTTGAGACTTTGCTTCCCGGCAATTGTCAGTTTGGCTCCAACAAACTCTTAAAAGCTTTCTGTTAGGCTGGATGTTTTCTCATTGACACGGTGAACCAGGTTCCAAATGGAAGACTAGAGATTTAAGTTTTCCTTTCCTCCTTTTTTAATGTGAAGTATGAATAGAAATGTCGATTCTCTGTAAATAAATTATTTGATTAAACAAGACATCAGTGTGCTCAGTGGTTAGACTTGCCAAGAAACATGAGGCAAGCTGGTAATGGTTTTCCTAATTTACTGGAGGATAAATAATGCAGGAAGCTCATCAGATTCATCTGCAGACAGATTTGAAAGAAAAGAATTTGATCCCCAAAGGTAGGGAAGTGGCGAAGGAGGAAAAATATTGCCGTGAAGCTGGTTTTACTGCTAGAGAAATTTGGAGCTGCAAAAAGCCATGTTAAAATCACATCACAAATCTGTCTTCGGCCAGAAAAGGAAATTGAAAGTTAAAGAGAAACTTCCCTCTCAGACTTGGTTCTATTAATCAGCTTCCATGCTGGGCAGTCTGTTTAAAGATTGGCCCATTAAGGCTATTGTGCATGAAGGAGGCCCTTCCCCAATGGGCCATCCAGTTATGTGACTCCACTGTTTGATAGGAAGTGGATTATCATGAGAAGAATTCTCTTCGGTGAACAGTGGTGTGTCACTGTAAGCGTTTCTAAAAATATGCATGCTGTCTTCAATTGGCTGCAAATGGTGGCGAATTGGGGGCACCAAGGTATTTTATGACAGATAAATATGCAGTTAAGATGCCCTGCTGTCCTTGAAAGTGGATGGAAGAGACAACTGACTTTGGAGTGTGAATCATTATATCACAGCCCTGGAATCTGTCTACAGTTATTTCTTTGAGGTGTAAAAGGATTAAACTATGATCACGCGTTAATATCAGATTAATTAAGCACTGTCTTGAGAGGAGACCATCATGATCTCCCTTCCTCCCCTCTTCCCTCCTTCCCCCCCACTTCCTCTTTCCCTCCCTCTCTCCTTTTCTTCTTTTCTCCCTTCTTTCCTCCCCTCCCTTCCTCTCTCCTCCCCTTCCCTTCTCTTCCTACAAATATGTATAGGCAAAGTTCTAGGCTCTAGAAATATATCAGTGAACACCACAGAAAAAGTCCCTGCCCTTATGTTACTGGGCTTGCATTTAAATCTCTCTCTCTCAGGAGACAAATGCAAAAACAAGTGTATTTTTGTTTATGTACACATAATTGTACATGTCACTCTTCTTGTCACTTAAAGGCTTATCCCATGATCAATTAGATATTAGAAGACTAAGTAGAGGCATTTAAGACCCCAAAGAGTTTTCCTGATGCTCCCCACCATCGCAAAGAGAGGTGAAGGGGGACAAACTACAAAGTGTCTGCCCTTTGATTTCCATATATATGGTCCTGGGACACCTCTGAATAGGAGAGTCAAAGGGCAGCCTGGTGGGCAGGAGGCAGTTGTTACTCTAACTCCAAAGTACTCCTGAAGAATTGAAGTATCCTTTAGGGTAGGCACGTCTTTAATGTCAAGAACTCTAGGGTTTGGTTCAAGGCAGGTTAGTGCTGAAGGCCCCTTGAGGCTTAGCCTCACCTTAATTTGGGTCAGTGGTTCTGAAGGTGTGGTCGAGAGTAGGGCACACTACTGTGTGTCTGGGTCACTTCGTGTGTTGGTTATCTATTGCTGAGTAATACCAGGAGTCGCCTGGTATCTTAATTAGCTCAGGCTGCTATAATCAGATACCTTAGACTGGGTGGCTTAAACAACCAACATTAATTTCTTACAGTTTTGGAGGCTGGAAATCCAAGATCAGGGTGCCGGCTTGGTTGAGTTCTGGTGAGCGCTCTCTTCTGGGTTGCAGACTGTTGGTTTCTCATTGTATCCTCACATGGCTGGAAAAAAGCGAGCTTCCTTTTATAGGGCACTAATGCCATTCACGAGGAATCTGCCCTCAGGACCTAGTCAATTCCCAAAGGTCCCACCTCCAAATACCATCACTTGGGGATTAGATTTCAACATATGAATTTGGGAGGACACAAAAACATTCAGTCTGGAACACCTGGTGTATTTGTTTTCTATTGCTTTGTAACAAATTACCCCAAATTTAACAGCTTAAAACAACTTATGTTTGTTATCTCACAGTTTTGTGGGTCAGGAGTCTGGGCAGGGCTCACCTAGATCTTCTGCTTCATTTCTCACAAGGCTGCCATCAAGATATTGACTGCCTGGGTTGTGGAAGAATCCACCTCCAAGTTCACTCAGGCTGTTGGCAGGATTCATGTCCTTGCGATTGTCAGGCTGAGGGTCAGGACTTTTTGCTGACAGAGGCTGAAGGCTGCCTCAGCAACTAAAGGCCACTGTTAGTTCATTGGGCTCTTCCAACATGGCCACTTACGTTAGCAAGCCAGCATGGAGAGACTCTAGAGTGAGTCTTCTAGCAAGATGGAGTCTTACATTATGTAACCTAATCATAGGAGTCTCATGTTTCAGCACTATCTTCTGATTTATTTTGGACTGTCTCACCATAGATTTTTCAAGGTAAACGGAAAAAACAAAAGACAGAGTAAAGGAAATGTAGCAGTAGTTTACCATTGCCTTCTACTGTTCAGTATACGGGTCCAAACCCCATGTGTTCAGCTGAAGAGGAGCACTAACAGAATCGTATTGCCAAAATATACTGTAAATAACATTCCTGACGGATTTAAAGTCCACATAAATGACAGATTCTCACTGTTAAACTTAACTGAGAACCAGAAGAACTGTGGACTCAAATAGAAATATTAGGAAAGAATATAAAAAGATAAGGCCACAGTAAACGGAAAGAAATTGAGATGCATAAAGGAAGAAACACTGAAAATTGTTAAAGACAGGCAAAGAGGCAAAGTTAATGGTGGCAAAAGCAGGGTTAGACTCCTATATACAGTGTTTCAATGACTAGCATCACGTAGCAATAAAGGGAACTATTACAATAGTCAATGTAAGGAGATAGAACAACAAAAAAGGAAAGACAGGAGATGTATACCAGAAGATTGAGGAAGTAAAAGGGAAATTTAAAGCTAGATTAGAGTGAAACCTCCATCAAGGAAGCACATTATCTGATGAAGAGAAAATAAAGGGAAATAAATAAAAAATAAAGGGAAAATAAAGGGAAAGAAAGGGTTCTGAAAACCTATACAGACGAGACAAAAGGATGACAGATACTTTTGAAGAAGATTCTTATAAGAAAGAACCGATAATTCTAGAAAGAAAAGTGAAAGCTGCCCTGAAAATATTGGGAAGAAGTAAATCACCAAGGGTAGATGGGAAACCGATAGAATTATTTCAGTCCACAGAGACTGAATCTGTCAAAATCCTAACAAGAATATGTCAACAAAATGGAAAACAGTGCAATGGCTTCCGGACTGGAAACATCCAATGTGCATCCCAATCTTCAACAAAGGAGATGCCAAGGAGTGCAGTAACTATAGGACCATTGGTCTAATTTCTCATGCAAGTAAAGTGATGCCCAAAGTGATGCAATGAAGGCTTCTATCTTTTGTATATGGAACAAGAAATGCTGGATGTTCAAGCTGGATTCAGAAAAGGAAAAGACACTTGAGATTGAATTGTGAGCATTTGCTGGATGCTGGAGTTGTCCAAAGAGTTTCAGGAAAAGGTTAGCCTATGCTGTCTAAGGCCTTTGGCTACATGGATCATGAAACGATATGGGTTGATTTGAAAGAAATGGTCATATCTCAGCACTTGATTGTCCTGATGTAGAATCTGTATTGTGGGTAGGAAGCCGCTGTCAAGACCGAATATGGAAAGGCAGAATGGTTTCCTCTAAGCAATGATGTCAGGGAAAGATGCATTTTATCTCCCTATATGTCTGATCTCTATGCAGAGCATAACATACAAAAAACTGGGCTAAATCCAGAATAAAAAGGAATGAAAATTAATGGAAGAAATATCAATAACTTATGATATGCAGATGATACCATATTACTGTCAGAAAGTAACAATGATTTGAAATGACTTCTGATGAATGTGAAAGAAAAAAGTACCAAAGCAGGACTGCATTTGAACATCAAGAAGACAACCCCCCCAAAACAAAAACAAAAACAAAAACAAAACCAAAAACATGACAACAGAAGAAACTACACAACTTTAACATAGACAATGAAGCCATGAAAATTGTTGAAGATTTTTCTTACGTGGGGTCAGTCATCAGTTCAAATGGAGACCGCAGCCAAGAAATCATGAGAAGACTCAGAAGGGGCAGCAGTTGAAGAACTAGGGAAGATCATCAAGAATAGCAATGTGTCATTAGAGACCATGGCTAAGGTCATCCATACCCTTGTATTCCCACTTACTGTGTAGGGATGTGCAAGTTGGATAGTGAATAAAGCTGGCAGTGAAAAAATGGACTCATTTGGAATATGTTGTTGGAGGAGAGCTCTGTGGATACCCTAGACTGCCATAAAGATGAACAAGTGGGTCCTGGAGCAAATTAAACCTGAAACATCACTGGAGTCAAAAATAACAAAACTGAAGCTGTCCTACCTCAGGGTCCTTTAGAAAAGACATAATCCTGGGAAAAATGGAAAGCAGCAGGGAAAGAGGAAGACCAAATATGAGATGGATTGACTCCATGAAAGAAGCTACAGACATGAGTCGACAGGAGCTGAGTGGGGCTGGGGACTGGACAGCGTGGCTATCACTCTTTCATAAGGTTGCCAGGAGTCGGAGCCAATTCGGTGGCACATTGTAGCACACACAATCATAGGAATGAGATTCCATCACCTTTGTCAAATTTCATTGGTTGAAAAGCAAGTCATGGGTCCCACCCATATTCAAGAGGAAGAGATTACACCAAAGTGTGAACCAGGAAGGGGAATGGGGCTGGAGCAACCATACCTGGTTTGCCTGTTATAAATGCAGGTTGCTGGGCTCACTGAATCAGAATCAAAATTTCTGGGGCAGGGCCCAGGAATCTGCCTTGTAGCAACTCCCCAGATGAACAGCCCATTATGGTTGGAGATGCTGAGGGAGCAGAATGGGATAGCTAGAAGCCCCACTGAGCAATTGGGACCCTGGCGTTCTTTCCTGCCAGTGTTGCTGAGCAACCCCAAGCCTGTTCTAGTGCTGCCTGGAGGGCACAGAGTGACGGACCTTTGAAGCCCAGGACTCCGCACCCAGCCCAGCATCTAAGGGATGGAAATGTGTCACCTGCACAGCTCATCTGCGCACAGTGAGCCACATGCTCAGTCGCCATTTAAAAATGGGGCCTGCCCCAGAACCTAGTCTCTGAATTCCATGCCGGGCATTTAAAAACCTGTACGCGAATGCCATAGCAGGTTCATTCATAATACCCTGAACTGTAAACAACCCAAATGTTCTTTAGTGAGCAAAGCATTAAACTATAGTACTTCCATACCACAGAATCTACTCAACAGTAAAAGAAAGAACAAACTACTGGTACACACAACTTGAACAAACAGCCAGGGCTTTATGTGGAGAACAAAAAGCCAATTCCAAGAAGCTACATGGTATATAATTCCACTTACATAATAATTAGAAGTGACGAAAGTTAGAAATAGATTTAGAGGTTGCTAGGTGTTAGAGGTGGTGGGAGGGAGGTGGCGGGGTCCTAAAAGGGCCACATGGGGGCCTTTGGTGTTGCAACTTAACATTTTCTTTACTGTGGTGTTGGATACATGAAAATATACAGGTAATGAAATTGTGTAGAACTTCATGGACAAACACACAAAAATGAGTCCAAGTAAAACTGGGAAAGCTGAATAAGACTAGTGGATTTATGAATGTCAATATCCTATGCAGTGACAGTATAGTGTAGTTTTGCAGCATGTTTCATCGGGGAAAACTGGGAACAGTGTACAAGGGATTTCTCTGTAGTACCTCTTACAACTGCATGTGAGTCTCCAATTATCTCAATAATAGTTTTAATTAATAAAATAGAGCCTGGACTTCACCTTTCTCACTTCACCTTTATTGTTGCTCACACATCGGGGGCAGATCTTTGTTAAGGTGGTTTTTCTTTCCTCACAACCCCTAGGGAAGAGGCCTTGGCTTTGGTTAATTCACTCTCCTCTTTATACAGAGATTGTTCTCCTCAGGTGACTGTCATTCTTGGGTGAGGGCTTTCAGCACAGACAACTCAGAAAGGTGAGACATGGAGTTTCTTGGGGGGTAAGTGGGACAAAGCCTCTACTAATCCCAGGGCCACAGCCTGCAGCTGCATTAAACCGAGAGCAAAAGCAACACCCCAAAGGCATGCCCCAGCATAGCTTTCCCATACTCCCCACTGAAAAATGAGGATGCCACCCCCATGGCTTGATGATTCACTTCTGTAGCATCCTGACACCTTGTGGCTGTGAGGTTAGCAGCGTAGTCAGTCAGATCAGAAAACCATGGACTGGAAGCATTCGGTCCTGTTTATCTCTGTACCCCCTAGCACAGGGGTCTCCAATAAGCCCCTGTTAAATGAATGAATGAGTGAGTGAGTGCATTTCAAACATGACTTTATTACTGTCCAGTTCCACTTGGGAAGGAGAGGGGCAGACAGAGTGGTTCTCTAAGACAGATGTTATGTGGCTCTTCTTGTCAGGATTCATTTCTCGAGGCTGGAATTTGTGTCAGCATGATATTATTTTGTTTTTCCCCCCTCCTTTGCATCCCAGGAGTATGTTCTGGTTGAGCAATTCTAAAAAAAAAATAAATAAATAAAGGTGAAGAGGAATATTGGGCTAGAAGTTTGATGAAGAGAATGTACTTATCCTTTTGGATCGTGGCAAGTTATTTCCTTTGGCATTTAAATATTGGGAAAGGAGCTCTGTAAGGAAATTGGAGTTAAGGATTGGGGCATGTGCCCTTGCTGAGCTGGCAGTCTCCCCGTTCTCCTCTGGTTCACTCTGAACCCCCACTCCTCTTCTGAGTTATCTTCCCAGGGAATTGACTCATCCAAGCTGTTTTGCAAATTCTTTGTGATTGATGGATTGAAGATGTTCCCCATCTCAGTGTTTCTGCAAAGACAGCTCTGCTTGCAACAAATTGCTTCATAGCTTCACAATTTCAAAAGTTACACTTCATGAGTTTTTGAATAAAATGCCGTTGACCAAGTGAAGAATATCAGCAGAAATGTCAAATAGTGTATTGTATAGATCAGGGACGGTTGAGTTTGGGGCCCCCAAGAATATGTGTTGCGAACATCAAAGTTTAGGTCACGGGCCCAATTGGCCTGTGAGCCACCGGCCTCGCTAGGTAGTT
Organism: Rhinolophus hipposideros; assembly: GCF_964194185.1. Lineage (NCBI taxonomy): Eukaryota > Metazoa > Chordata > Mammalia > Chiroptera > Rhinolophidae > Rhinolophus > Rhinolophus hipposideros. Next base: position 18,613,227 of record NC_138052.1, read on the forward strand.
GCACCATGTGCTTTTTTGGCCTCAGCAGGAGAGTAAGCCAGTGGGGTCCCTTAGCTTGATGACCACTAGGATAAGACTGAAGGTGCTGTGGGCTGTCTGGTTAGTCATGGGGGACCAGTCTCTAGCTTAAAGGGTGCTCTTATGGGGAGAATATTCTTGTTTGCCTTCTGGATTTATGTAGACAAGGAACTTAATGGAGAGTATCTTAATGTTATTGTGGGGTAGTGATGATGGTAGAACCTATAGGTGAAGTGTTAGGCACCAAATTACGAGATATTCATGGTGGGCAGTTGCTGGACTATGGACCCCCTTGGGATGGGGGACGGGAAGAGGGTGCCCTGGAGTTGTTGATCTGGAAGGAAACATTGCTGGCTGAATCAACAGTATGTCTCTCACATACATGTCTAAATGGTAAAATCCTGGTGTCCAGAATAATTGGAATAGTGATTTGAGGCTCCTGCATTCTCTTTTGAAATGTTAAAGGATGAAGGTTGCAAGGGAGCAGATCTGGCTAGATAATCCTGCTCTCTACTTTCTGTAAACGCCCACAGACTTTCTCTGACAGCCGAAAGAAGATCTCCCTTCACAGTCTCTCTTTCTTGATCAGCTCTTTATTATGTATATCAACTCAGCCTCTCTGGCTTCCTTGGGCTGAGTCAGCTGCACCCATCCTCCACCCCATAGCTCATTCCTGGGGATATGCACTCTGGAGGAGCCTGGAGGGCTGGACCAGCAAGGGAGCATCTTTCCTCCCTGGAAGGGGCATCGTTTGGGATGTCAAACAGAAGGTGGAAAGATTGCAGCCTGTATACAGTAGTACCCTCTCACCTGTGGTTTCTCTTTTCATGGTTTCAGTTACCTGCCATCAACCGTGGTCCAAAAATATTAAACGGAAATTCCAGAAATAAATAATTCTTAAGTTTTACATTGCATGCTATTCTGAGTAGCGTGATGAAATAAATTTCTCATCAGTCTGCTCCGTCCTGCTCAGGATGTCACTCATCTCTGTCCTGCGTCTCCAGGCTGTATAAGCTCCCTGACATTTAGTCGCCCTCCCAGTGAGCAGATCAAAGGTCTCAGTATTGCAGTGTTTGTGCTCAAGTGACCCTTGTTTTACTTGGTAGTGCCACATTCACATGACTTTTATTACAATGTATTGTTATACTTGTTTTATTTTAATGTTAATTACTGTTGTTAATCTCTTATTGTGCCTAATTTATAAATTCAACTTTGTCATAGGTTTGTATGTATAGGAAAAAAAACAACATCATATATATAGGGTTTGGTACTATCTGTGGTTTCAGGCATATACTGGGGTCTGGGAACGTATCCCCCAAGGATAAAGGGGCGTTGCTGTAAATTAAAATGTTTTGTTTTATCTCTATGACACACGTTTTGCTATATCTCAAGTGTGTATAGAGTACTGTTATGATCTACATAATAGAAATCTGTTCAGAGGGCCATTAAATTCATACAAACTTTTCATCATTTACATTTTCCTAATCAATAGGCACTAAATGGACAACTTCTATTAAGTAGGAAGTTTGTCAGATTTTTAGGTATAGAAATAGGGTTCTTGTTCTTAAAAGAGCTGGAGGAATCTATAGGTTGAAAATTGCTACTTTTATCTTTTTTTGGATAACTGTTTCAAGTGTGTTTTGGAGTTTTTAAAAATATTTTGAACTTTAGTTTTTTTCTGATTTAGCTTAACCATTTCCAGGTAAATTATCTCACTCTGTGGTATACTTGTAACATGAAACGATTGATTAATCCAAATAAAATCCTTATTGGAATAGTGGCTCTAGGCAATGATAATCAATGGCTACACAGACTAGGTGAAAGTTCATTCGGAGACTTTTTAGTGGTTGAATAAAAAACTGTTTTGGATTAAGAGAGACTTAACAGATTAACCAACAAATGCTATTTGTGGACTTTGGATTCTGGTTTAGACAAATCCTAAAATAATTGGACAAATATAAAAATACATTTTTTGAGACAATCAGGGAGAAAAGAGGCAGAGTATTAAGTGATTCTAAGAAATTCTTGTTAATTTTGTTAGATGAGGTAATGGCATCATGGTGAAGTTAAAGAGAAAAAAGTCCCAATCACTTAGAGATCATGCCAAAGTATTCATGGGTTGAAATGGTAGAAGATCTAGGCATTGAAATGCAACAAGAAAAATGGTGGAGAGCAGAGATGAAATCAGAATGTCAGAATTGTTGGTAATTATGGAAGTTGGGAGTAGGTACTTGGGGATCGTATTCTATTCTTTCTACTTTATATATTTAAAAGTTTCCATAATGGTTAAAATTGAAACATGTTCTAGTCTTTGACTGATGGCCTCTAAGAGATGAAGCAGAGGACATAACTAATGGAGTAGGTTTATGCCTTTCATTGATGCTTTCATTTTTCTTTCTTTCTTGAGGATAAATTGTGTGCATGTCGGTGAGATTAGGAAGTGGAAATACTGTATATATAGGCTTGGACTTATAATTGAGGTGAACAGGATCCAGAGAAGGAGGTTGAAATGGCTAGTCAGATGGGTGGAATATGGGAGGGACAGTGATAATTTAGCTGTCCAAGAGTTGTTGAGTACTTTGGTCTGAATGTTTGTATCCCCCCTAAAATTCACATGTTGAATTCTAATGCCCAATGTGATGGTGCTAGAAAGTGGGGCCTTTGGGAAATGATTAGGTGATGCGGGATGAGCCTTCATGAATGGGATGAGTACTCTTATAAAAGAGACCCCACCAATGTCCCTAGACCCTTCTTCCATGGAAGGCTAAAACAAGAAGTTTGCGACCTGAAAGAGGTCCCTCACCTGACCCTGCTGGCTCCCTGTTCTTGAACTTCTAGCTTCCAGAACTGGGAGCAATAAGTGTAGGTTATTGATAAGATACCCAGTCTGTGGTATTTTGTTACAGCACCTGGAAGGGACTATACATTGGGCCATGTTTAATTCAAATGTGTTTCCCTTCTCTGCTGAACTTGAGGCCAGGAACTATGTCTTAGCTATTGACCTATCCTCAGTGCCTGCCATAATGTTTGGGTAAAGGTTGGGCACTTAGTAAATGTTGACTTGATGAATAATTAAATTTCAATGAATTGGCACCAATGTTGTATGAGCGACCTAAATAAGGCTTTAATAAATAACTAATACAATGAGTAAGTTGATCTACACAAATCCTTAGTTTTAAAGACAAAATGGCCACTATTAGGTATCAGGAACATTGTGCCAAATAATTACAAATTATCTTCGTTCTAATTAAGCACTGGGCTGTTTTGGAAATGGAGTCACTATACTTGCTTTTCAGGCTCATGAATTCTCATTATCATCTCCTTGGTTATAACAAACAAGTGTAATGCTAAAAATACTTCTTTCTTAGGGACAGTATTATTGGCATGGAGACACAAGAGTACTTGCAAATAAGGAGACAAAAGTGGCTTCAATAAAATTACTTCCTATCAAGTAATAAACATGTAAAATAAGTTCTTATTAAGGACCTTTGAGGCTGGCCACATTAATGAGGTATGGAGACAACTACATGAGATTTTCAGTTAAAAAAACAAACCAACAAACAACGCCCGCCCCCCCAAAAAACCCAGAGAGAATAAAGATGAATGTAAAGAAAAGAGGAAAATAGAAAATGAATAAAACAAAGAGGAACAGGTATGATGAATATTGCCCTGCCATTCAGTGGCAAGAGTGAAAGTAAGTCTAATGACTTTCTCTGCTTTCAGTTTTAAAAATAAGACACGTTTCTCAGATAGGAAATACAGTCCATTATCTGTCAGTGGTGTTCTATGTTGTCTTCAGGCAGCAAATATATGCCATAAAATAAACTTCAAACTCCCCATCCCCATCTTTTTAGCGGTGGCACAAATCAAGGCTGTTTGGAAAATTGGCTCTTGACAGCTTTTCTACCCTTGCTAGAGAAATTAATTGATGAGTGTGATGAGCGTGCATGTGTGTGTATGCCGTGGTTCATAGGTTTTTTTGATGAAAGCTTCTTCTTTTTTTTTTTTCACATTTAACATCTCTGAAACCAAGGTGTGTGTCAGGGTTTAATTGGCAGCATCGTATTTCCTTTCTGGATGGCTTACGAAATAATGCTGCATATTATAATCAGCCACATCTTAGGCTATAAATTTGATTTATTTGGAGGCAGGGCAGGGGTGCCGAAGGAAGAAAAGGACAAAAGTAGGAGAAAAATGTTTTGTATAATGGCATAATGTAGAAAAAATTTTTTTTTCCACTTCAACTCCTGTTATTTGATTGTATGACTATTGGGAATAAAAATGGCATCTGCTTACATTCTTTGGATGAGTCCATGAAAATTGTTAAACTCTTCCTTTTGAATTCTCTTTCATTTTTTTCTCCTACCCCTTCTCTGCCTCTTGTATACTTATGATTTTGGCGAGGTGCGAGCTCCACATTTACAATTTTCCAAAAGGTGTACATGACTTAGATCAACTGTTAGTTTGAGAACACCCAGCCATGAAAAAGCTGAGAACAGCACTAGAGCTGTAACATAAGGTAGAACTCAGAGCCCTTTAATATCTTCGAGAATTTCACTTCTGCTAAGTCCAAACACATTGATGTGTGCCCAAGATCTGCTTCTGCTTCTATTTCTCATTTCTGGTTTTCTGGGCACAGCCTCATGCTAGATACCAAACAATTGCAAGCTTCAGTTCAGCAACTATGAAATAAGGGGGCCTTGGTCCTCTCCCACAGGAGGGAATTGCTTTTAACCCTTTGGAGCAATGCCATTTGTTCCTTTCAGCAGCTGTAGGTCTTGGGAACTTGCATTTAGATGTGAGGGCATTACCTGTCATGGACTCAATTGACATGCCATCCATCTCACAGAGGGAAAGGAAGAGCAGCAGGAAACCTGGTGCTGGCACCCACAGGTCAGGAGCCTCGAATGTTGAGTTTTTACATAGGATGATGCATCTCTTAAACTGGTTTTGATTTTGTGATATAACCGAACTCAGATGAACCGGTGAAAGACTGTGGCACTAGCTGGATTGGCAAGATGACGCTGCTAGAGGTTATAGGGGAGAGAGCAAAGGTGACTATCTGCATATTGGCTGCTGACAATCGGGTAATGAGTTTGGATAATAGACAACAGAGAGAAAGCTATAGTCTCTGGCTATATTTGTCAACCACACAATGGGCTAAAATTCAGTGAAAAATATTCATCAAGTCAATTGAGCCAAATTAGTGAAGGCAAGGTTGAAGAGTTCTGGGCATAAACTCACGGCAGACAGCAGAAATTTGGTGATGTTCACCTGTGTCCTGAGCAGATGTTCTTTTATGCATCCATAAAGTTACCAGTTTCGTCAGACCTAATCTTCCCTTGCCAGAAACCAAACAAAATATCACTACCCTTTTGGAGTGATTTTGTCATTGACAGAACCATAATTTCACTTATTCAGAGAGAGAAATGTTGACATTGACGAGAAGATAGTACCTTTTACCTTCAGAACTGTTTTGTAGGAAACAATTTAAGCTCAAATAGCTTTTACTTCCATTTTTCTCAGTTTTATCAGCAAGGATTACTCCCTTTGCTGCTTTGCCATGTCAACCCATGTCCCAAATGGATGAGACTGATCTGATCAGTTTCTGGTTTAAAATGAAGATTAAATATCCCCAGGCCAGGTCTTGGTGTTGAGGCACCTTTGGGCACCGTGGGAATGGTTTAGCCTCCTGGTCAGCTTAACCTTGTAGCTGTGAAGGGGTGAAAGGGCCATGAAAGCTCAAGGCCGCGAGAACGCCAATGCTGGGGTTCAGGACCTCATTGAACAAGGTAATTGTAGGGAGAAGAGCTTTTTCAGGTCCCAAGTAAGGACATACATGGGAATAAGGGAGAGAAATAAGTTAGGCAGGAAAGAGCCAAGGAGAATATTAAGGGAATCAGCTACGTGTCTATGTCCCCAAATAGATGTGGATACCTTTGTGATCAGTGTCACACTGCCTACCTTTAAATCCCTACTCTCTCCCTTGCTAGCTTTGGTGGGCTACGAACTCTCTCTGCGCCTTAGTTCCCTCATCTGTAAAATGAAGATAATAATAATTACTATTTCACTGCGGGCTTTGATGATAATGTATATAAATCATTGAGCTTAGTTCCTGTCACATAGTAAGTGCTCAATAAATGTTACACTAGCTTTTTATTCCTTCATCAATCATATCGGTGTTTCTCATCAGACTGTGAACACTTCTGGGGTGGGAATTCTATCTTATTCATCGTTTTACTCTTGCATCTTCACGTCTCAGCAACCTTACAGTAGTTCTTAAGACAGTCTCTCTTCTTGCTTCCATGATATTATCCTCTCCTGTTTTGCCTCAGACCTCACTGGCTGCTCCTCTCTAAACATCAACCTCTTCCTTGGGCTTCTCCTCCCTCGTTATTCATTCTCTCAACTCCAAAATTGGGATCTCCTGAGCTGCCCTCTCTTCTGAGTCCCATATCACATAGCTGGAGTTTTACTGGACGTCTCTACTTGGATGTCTCATAGACAAGTTGAATTTCAGAAACCGAGAGTTCAAAATCAAAACTATTATTGTCCTTCTTCCCTTATCAAACCATCTCAATCTATGGTTCCACTATCTAATTTCTCCAGCAGAAACCCAGTAGTCACCTCCTTCTTTACTCCCTATATCATCTATTAGCAAGTCCTTTTGGTTCAACCTCAGAGCCAGCTACTTCCCTCCACCTCTGTACAATCACTCTCATCTTGGCCTCTTTGCCTCTTCCCTGGAATACTGCAACCCTCTCCTAACTGTTCTTCCTGTCGCTACCATTGGCCTCCAACAGCCCATTTTCTATGTGCAGCCAGACAAATCTTCAAAGAAATAATTGGATTACATCCCTTTTCTGATTGAAGTCTGTCATGGCTTCCTTTGCATGCAGCATAAAACCCTGAGTCCCCAAAGAGCCTACGAGCCCCTGAAGGATGGGGCATTGCTTGCTTCTCAAGCATCCATCATACCCATTTCCTATACTCATCCCTGGCCAGTCCGATGAGCCTTGTTTAAGTTTTTTTCATGCTCTGGATCTTTCCATGGATTGTTCCTGCTGCCTGGAATCCTTGTCTCCTAGTTTCGATGCCTACCCCTCTTAGTCTTCAGCGATTATCTTGAATGTCACTTTCTAAAGCAGGCCACCCTGCCCCCAGTACTCCTTGTTCCCACCTCCTTCCTATTTCCTTCACGGCACATTCCACAACTTGCAATTTTTCATTATTTTATTTTATTGCATGATGTCACTTTCTCCCATCAGGGCACAGGGATGACATCTGGGTCTTGCTGAGGTATCTCCAGTGCTTAGCACAGTGCCTGGCATATAGTAAGACTCTGTAAATACCTGGTGAATGAATGACTCCAATAAAATGCTCAACAGATATACATTGAATGAATGGGCAAAGTTAGTGACATCTAAAAGTGTGTGATTCTTTTTAGAGGTGATGACTTTTTTATTTTTTATTTTTTTTACCAAGAGATGAACTGTTAAGCAAAATGGACGCAGCATAGTGTAGGACAAAGATGGGGGACTTTGGTGCTAAAAGATCTAGCTTGAGTTGTGGCTCTGCCTCTTATTATCTGTGTCACCTTGGAAGTGTTTCTTCATCACCCCCAGCTTTTAGTTTATCATCTGGAAAACGGAGATTAAACATCTTTACCTCAGAGGATGTCATGAGGAGTAAAAGAGATAATGTATGTAAATCCCCTAGCATAGAACTAGCACAGAAATAAATGGGCATTTATTTCTTTTTTCTACCAAATACAAAACTCGCTGGAATTTCAGGCGTCAGTGAGCTGGTGAGAAAGGTAGTTTTGGAGGAGAGAGGCCTTCTAAGCTCGCTTCCCCACTCTCATCCCACAATCACATTGCGTTAGCAATCTCAGACCAGTGCAGGAAGCACACATTTTCCAGCAGTAGAGGTTGCCAATCATTGTGCAACATATACGCTGGGTAATTGCCTTTGCTTATCCTTCCTTGAAGTTGCAAATTTCAAATTCTTAGATCGTTCTGCTCAGAATATGACCATATTTCTGGGTGAATCCCAGTGTCATTTTTTTTGTTTCCTAATTTTCTCAACTATGTTTCATGTACCCTCCTGACTCCCACTTCCATTAGCTGAAAAGCCTGCTTGAACAAATACCCGGAGGCCTGTAAGAGCTCCTAACAGTATTTCAATAAGTGGCACTGTCCTATTTGTGTGAAAATCCACTCTCTGTTCTTCATCCTGTTCTCCTGAGGAGGGAGATTGAGCTTTCCCTGGGATTCTAACTCCTGTCACTTGGCTTCTGGACTCCTTCCTTTTCCCTTTCCATCTCCTTCCTATCCCTGTTCCTATCATCTTTCTTTCTCTTTTTTCCTCCATCCTTCTGTAGTCCCTTATCCCGACTACCTCTCCATTTAATGTTCATTTCATCATCTTTCTGCTCTTTGGCCCTCCTTGAGTAGTATAACAGCTGGAACAGATGCTTGGATGCCCCTTGGCACATACCTGGGTCTATCTGTGATTTCAGCAGAGCTGTGGAGGACAGTTTCAGGCCCCCCTTGCTTCTCTGCCTCAGGACCTTCTCCAATACCAAGGCAGCCTGGAAGTGTGGAGTGATCACTCCAGGAACAGCTCTCAAGCAATGGGGATTGGAGCAGGGACCCTGGGTCTGGGTGACTAATTTGAGGGTCAAGGATGGCTGCTAGATTGTTGAGGTCAGGAAGAAACTGGGAGAGTTCCAGGGACGATGCTGTTGAGATAGAGGACACAGACAAAATATCAAGTGAGAATGAGCGACCTTAGGGCAGGGATCCTACTTTATTTGTCTTTGTATTCCTAACATTTAGCATAGTATCAGCACCTGTGTTCACTCATTTCCTCATGGGCCAGCGCCTTTCAGGAAATCTGTTATGTCAGTATGGCATCGTCAGAAAGCCAGTGCCGCCACCCAGCCACCATAATATTATCCTGGAGATACCGATAGATTCTTCTCTTTTAATATTTGTTCCATTGTCGCATAAAACATCAGTATCAGGTTCATAAAACTGCTATTTCATTGTCATTTGTCAAGCCACTTTGGCAGTGATTTTCTTTTTGGGGGCATTAATCTTCTAGAATATCAGTATCGCATGATATTTCAGTAAGCATTCCTAAGTGGTTCAGCAAACGTAAATTGTTTAGCATTTATATATCAGCTATATTCTCCAGGAGCTCAACATTAGTTAATTCTCATGATACTTAGAGATAAGTGTTATTTCAAATCATGATTTGTACATGTTTCAAGTTTATAAGTGTTTTCCATCTGTTTTTTTTATCAGTAGCTATTTCATTTTCAACCACTAAGACTTCTATTTAATTTTTTGTTTGCTGCACTCTTCCTGGACTGGGAACACATGAAGACTTTCATTAGATGAGCAACTGCAATTTGAATAGCTTATGACTCAGAGCTGATCTCAAATGTCCTGTGTCCTGGCCATGTTCCTTAGAGTAAGAAATTGATTACAGGGAAATAGAGTGGCAGGTGATAAACTAGGAAGTTGTTTCAGGAACAGCAGAGTAGTCCTGGGTTCTGACTGTTCCCACCCTTGGGAGAAGGTCCATTAGTCTTCACAAAGACACCTACCCCCTTACCTTCCCCCATTTTCACCCTAGCTCCTTGAATGGAGGAAGTGTGAACATTAGCCCAGGAGGGAGTACCAGGGTGCTCCCTAGGAGGTGCTTGACTGAGTACCCTAGGAGGTGCTTGACTGAGTAATGAAAGAACACCAATGAGGATACCTCGGTGTGGCATGTGCTCCCGTCTCAGCCACAGGAAGTCTTGGTTACCCCTTTGAGAGTCTGCACTCCAAAGGGGGAGGCTGGGAGACAGCTGAATGCTGCCAGAGAAAGCTGTGCACCATCTAGGACGAGGCATAATATCAGAGACAACCAATGTTAGGTCAATCCAAGTATAGAACTAGGAGGCCTGCCTTCCCCCTACTGGCCCCAGGCTGTGGCTATGGCTGACATGGGCACTTCTGGCTTTTGGACCAGAAGTGATGTGAACGCCAGTAATGAGGGATGACTAGGCCGCTCCATCCTAGTACCATAAAGAAATCCCTTGTACCCAGACACTTTCCAGGGATGGTGAAGTTTGAGGGGCAAACCTTGAATTTAAGTCAATATTTACCACCAAAGAAAGTCTTGAATCAGAAAAGGCCAACTTATATCCAAGGATTAAACATTTTCCACTGTCAGCAGAAATGGAAGCCCAAAAGCTCAGCTGAGATTGGTTATAGATTAATTTTTTTAAATCAATTTTTTGCAGGTTTTATAGACTCATGACTATCAAACATTCTGTCCATTATTATGCTATTATCCCATTCAGCAAAGGAGGAAATTGAGGCTTAGAGATGTTAAATAACCTTCTGGAAGGCAACCAACTAGTAAAGGGGGTACTATTTTTCAAGCCATGTCTATCTGACCCCAGGTCTATCTGATTTTTCTTCTTACCCTTTTCCCTAAAGAATTATTAGTGCTTGCTGAACTTTCCAACAAAGTGCTCTTAAGAGGCAGAGGAGCTCAGATGCATAGCCCTCTCATGGTAGGGTGTGGATATGGGAGAGTAGGGGCTAGTTAGAGGTTAAATCACACACTGTGAGCAATTTGGAATTTCTTTGAGTCTCATTTTTTTTTCAAAATCGTAATTGAAATGAAGAACTCATACATTTTATGTCCTGCTACTTATATGTTTTCTCTACTTTTGAAACGTTTTAAATTATGTAACATTTAGAAAAATGAATTTTCCCAGATAAGCTGTATTTATCCTCTGGTTCCAAGTACAAATCAGCAAACCTTGGTGAACCCTCCAGCATACATACATCTCAATTTGAGAACCAGTGGGTTGTCTCAGACAGGTATAAGTTGGGGAGACAAAATATGGATTCATGCAATTAAAGAAGGCTAAAGCAAAATAGAAAACATTTGTACCACTGTATGAGAAAACAAAGAAATAGAGATAAAGTGTGTGTGTGTGTGTGTGTGTGTGTGTGTGTGTGTGTGTGTGACAGAGGGAGAGAGAATGTTGATTAATTGGCCCAGAAGCTTAGAACAGAGTGTTAATGGAGGCTATTGTTTTTGTGCTCTGGGCTTGCGTGGCTGATTAACTCTGCAAGTTGGAGCAGGACGTGAGTGGGATGAAAGTTGTTTGATCATCATGTGGGTCTTCCACAGCCAGAGACCCCTCTCCTGGCCATGTCTGTGAAGTGAGTGGGTCTCCGATGGGCTTGGTGAGAATACCTTTCCTCAGGATATGTGGAGCTAGAGAGAGAATTCCCTAGTGGGTGGGACCTTGGCCCTGTCTGCAGATATACTCTGGTCTCTAGAAATGCTCTCCTGTTGCTCCTCCCTGTCTCTGGGGATACGTTTTTCCTCCTCAAGTAGCCTTCTGATTCCTAACTTGTTTTCCAGATGGGAGTATCCTAGGTATTGGACATGGCTATTCCCATTGTTGGAAATATCATATCCCTTTATTGTAAGTTGATAAATGAGAATCCTGGTTTAGCAACCCATCTTCTGTGAATTTTCTTAGCAAACATCTGTTCCCAGAGCCAGCACACACTTGCGTGAACAGAAGAAGTCAGGTTTTGTATCTGCAAAGCTGAGGTACATCTCTTTGCACCCATGATAGCACCTGCAGGCATAAAGAAAGGATCTCTCTCTGAGGCTGGGTGTCAGCATTTGGCCTACTAGTTTCACCTACCCCTTCAAAGCCATCTTTCTGTAGGAGCTCAATCATGTGCTTAGGAGTTACAAACGCACTTGTAAAAATATTCAGACTCTTTAATAAGCAGACGAACGCAAATGGACAAATGACATGGCTTTCTTTACTTAGCAAATTGGCAAAGTTATAATAATACCCAGTAATAACCATAATAATACTTCAAAGGGTGTAGAGAAAACTGCCCTTTCATACTGCTGGTGAGAGGATAAAATTGGTGCAGTTTTTCACTTTTTTTTCTTATATAATAAAATATTTTAAAATACCCATGCTCCTTGATTTGCCAATTTTCTATCCAGGGATGTATCCCAAGGATAATTACAGTATTGTTTGTGACAGTGAAAAACCATACATCTCCTCACATACGTGCCCTTCAGTAGGTTGCGATTCATATACATGATGCTACATGAAGGTCACTGAAATGATCATGAAGCAGTAAGTTCACAGACATTGAAAGAGGTCCTTCATCTAGTTGAGTGAAAAAATACTGGTCAATGTATATACGTATAGTCTAGTCCCATTTTGAATACCTGAGAATATATGTATGTGTGTATACGTGTATATACACATGTATGTTTGTATATATGTACATATGCCCATTAACGCTGGCTGTCTCTGAGAAGTGGGATGGTGACGGCTTCCAACAGAAATCCAGCTGGTTCCTTACCCTTGGTGAGACATCAGAAGACCCGTTGGTGTTAGTCCATTTAGAATTCCTAACTTTGCCCACCATCCATGTGTTAGTGGTCCCCTGTTCCTGATTTTTTAGACTTGGCCAGTCTGTTTTCTGGCTGCTACTTCCAACTGACGCCTGCTCTGTGATCCTGCTCTGTGAAGGTTATTCCACTTCTGCCCCACCAATCCCAAGCCCCTCACACCACTGGGGTTTGATTCTTCACTAGTACATGACTATCTCCTTTGGTTTCCTGGCCATGGTTGTTCTTTGCTAAGCTGGTGCCTTTGGGACTCCACTTTTTTGTTCCTCTCCTGGTTCTCTCAGCCACACATATGCCCATTTGGCCAGCTTGCTGCTGTGGTTTCTTAGCCACCTGCAGCGAGGCCATGCCATCTGTTTGGCTTTTGCTCATCCCCGATATGTTTCTTTCATCTCCTGTACACTCTCCACCCCACCCCCCCATGCCTTTGACTGCCCACATAGCAGGACCTGTCACTCAATCCTGGAGAACGTCCAGGGCAGTGGGGTTGAGTGGCAGAGAGTTCGCCTTCCATGTGGGAGGACTGGCTGAGATCCAGGTGGCTTTGCCGCTGACCTGGCCCTGCCATTCTCTATTAAGCATGCCTGGTGCTTGGGATGGGTGACATTGTCTTTCCATGGAGAATTGGGCTTAACCTCTGCATGGAAAATGGATTCACTGATGGGTAGAACAACGTTTAGAAAAAACAGTTTCAGAAATCAGGAATGATTTAGTGCTGTACTTTGAAAGCATTACCCAAACTCTTTCTTTCTCACTTAAAATCTCTACTCTTTGTCCAGGCAGCCCTGAGACATTATTGGAAAGAAGGTGCCAGAACCACTGATACTCTCAGGTTTAAACCTGAGTTTGACTGCTGGTTCTATTACTTATTATGTGATTGTTTGGGGCAACTTTCAGTTTCCTTAATTCGTAAAAGGAGGGTTAGTAGTAATCTTAGTAGTGGTAGTAATAATAATAATTATTGTATATTTACTATAAGCCGCTACTATGCTAAACCCTTTATTTTAATCCTCCTAACAACAATATGATAGGTACCTTTTCATAGACTGGGAGAAGAAAATTTTAAAGAGCTTAGATATCCGAGTTCAGACAGCTTGTAGGCCATGGAGCCAGCATTTGAATCCAATCAGCCAGTTACAAGCCTACTCCAGTCTACACTCTTTGCCTCTCCTATGAACCAGTGTAGGTGAAGTATTAGGTTGGTGCAAAACTAATCGCGGTTTTTGCAATTATTTTTAACGTTTTAAACTGCAATTGCTTTTGCACCAACCTAATACCTCATTGAATGCTAGCACATACTAAGTGCTCACAAATTGTCCTCTCCTTGGGGCATCCCAGGACTTTACAACTCAAACCCAGCATGGGGGTCAGCTTTATGTGTCTGTCTCATCTCTGAGGCTGTAGGCTGGATCTTTCATTCCCTATGTGACAATGAGCAATGAACTTCCAATTTATGATCTCCCACTCTCTTTATGGAGCCTCGTTCCTGTATCCCATCAATCACTGTCACTTTGAATTTTTTCAGTGTCTTACAAAATCAACCTCTGTTGACTTTTCAGTTGGTTTAAAGCTCCTGCAATGAAGATCTATATCTGTGTTTTCTCCCTGAAATGGCCATCGTACCACATAGAATCGTCAACAATAAACCCTCAACAACAACAACCAGGGCAATAGCAATTACATTAGTCATCACTATGATTAATATGATCCCAGATCCCACCACACAGGCACCCACTGTTGGGTACACTAAATACAGAGCCCAGGGGTCTCAAACTCCAATTCCTGCCGGGTCAGCAGCTTAAATGAGGAAGTAGGCCAGGTGGATGGCAATGAACCCAGAGTCTGTGGCTTCGCCAAAGAGGAGACTGCCACTTGGCTCTGGCGGACTGAGGCCATGCTAGACTACAGACTCACTTTTGTCAGATCTTAGCATTTCTCACGAGAGATTGTAAATAGGGATTTCTATGTGCGGTTTCCCAATGCGAAAATGTTGGCAGAAAATTCGTATTAGAAAGGAGTCCTCGTCTGTGTGCTGCATACCATTGGTTTCACATTCTCTGACTTAGCATTCTTTTAGGTCGCTGAGTGAACACTACACAGTAAGAGTTTAAGCAATGATCCTGGGAAAGGGGATATAATCAAAGGTTTATGTATCGGAGGTTGCTAAAGAACCATTGTATGGCCATTGCCACTTGAAGAGGCAGCCTGGGTCTCCACAGGGCTCACCTGTGTGGCTTCCATGCCAATTGCAGGATCCCATCCTGGTTTCCTCATTGTTGTTTTTTTTGGCTTTAACATTTCTTCTCTTCTGCTCTCTTCTGGTCTGATCTCCTACCAACTGAGCACAGTTCTGTTGCTGGACAAAGAAGCTCTGCCAGAGGTGAGGCTTTCCCCAGCGAGGCTCCATGAGCCCCCAGAACTTCAGTTCGTGATGCCTGTGCTGCTTCTGCCGACAGGGCCAGCTTCACCATCTACTCCGCTAGGAGTCTTTGAGGTAGGAACCCATGTATGGATGCGAGCTATGGCATGGAGTCTCTTATATGTCTTCACTGGCCACAGCACACAAAACACCCTGAGGAAAGATCTCACCCAGTGCTTCTGAGCCCCCAAAAGGACATCCACAGTCATCACTAGGTGTAGCCTGACCTTGTGGCTATAGCCATTCGCACCATGCTCCTAGCCGAGGAGTTCTGAATGGCTGGTTCAGTGGGAGTGTGGGCATGGATGATTCTTGACTCGTCTGGGTGGCTCACCTGGGACCGGCGGGAGCTTTGACCATAGAGCCTCTGGAAGTGGATGTGCTCAAAGGGAGAGGCAAGGATGTGTTCTGATGGGAGAGAAGTCCTGCCAGAAGCCTGTGGGATCAGGGGCGGTTAGGGTTCTGGTCCAACGATAGGTTGGAATAGGTGCATCAGAAATAATCAGAGGGTATTTGAGGCCTATTTTTATGTCAGTGTAAAGGGTCTGGGCCAGGACAACTTTAACATTCTTTGGTCTGTTAGAGTTGATTATATCATTTTGGTTCATTTTCTGTCAGAGGCAAACTATGTATTGAAGTGTTCTGTCTGAAGACCACTTACACCTTCTCAACATCTTCATTATTTTGCCTGATGTCTGGATCTCTTACAAGTATTGACCAGTACTGCTGTTAGCAAAACAAAAACATGTTCGTTGATACCCATGGGACTCCCGCTTTCCAGAAAAAGACAGAACCGCTATACATATTATGTTTACATCTGAGGACTTCTAACAGATAAAGATCCTTCTTCTTCCTGGCAAAGCCGTGGGAGTCACTCGAAGCTGCTGGCCATAGGCACGTGGCATTGGCAGAGGCAGCGTCCTGTGACGTGCGGTCAGCCCTGCTGGGCGGCTTCCCCATCGATCGTGTCTCGCTCTGAGGGTCTGAGAAGCTGTGAGGGACAGCGTCTGGGCTTGCAGAGCCTTCAGGCTCCAGGTTTGCGTTTACCACAGCCGACAGTTTTCATTTTCGACAAGTTAAACAGTCTTCGTGGTGTATTGGTGATTCATCCAATTCATTTATGCAAGGCATTAGCACAAGTTTGTGCAGAACAGAAAGTTCACAACATCGATTTTGTAGGAAATGAGGTAAGAGAAATACTGGGACCTCAGATGAGGGGATGTCCTTAGGGCCAGCACAACTGCTGATCCTGGGCTCAGGAGGGGAAAGGTTTGGAACTACACTGAGTGGGACCTGGGCTTTCACTTCTTTTCCAAGGACAATCGATGATAACTGACTATGGGCTACCACACTCCTTTCCTTGGACCATAATCCTTCACTTCTCAAACATTTACGGAGCACTCAGTATGTGCCAGGGACTGTTCTCGGTGTTGGGGAAAGAGCACTGAATAAGAAACACCATCGCTGTACTCATGGATTTTCCATTCTAGTTGTGGAAGGCAGTAAACACAAAAGCAAATAATGTCACATAATGACATGTTACAAAGAACATTAAATAGGCTAATGGGATAGTGAAAGGTGGTGGGGGACTGCTTCATGAGAGTTGGTGAGGGAAGGGCTTTCCAGTGGGGGTGACATTTAATTTAAGCTGAGACCTGAAACACGAATAAGAGGCAGGTGTGTGGAGATCAAGGGAAAAATCACCTGGAGCAGAAGGAACAGCAGGTATGAAGGCTCTGAAAGGACAACCCACTTGCCATGTTGGAGGGAAGAAAGAGGATCCACTCTACTGGAGCATCATGAGCAGAAGAGATGAGCAGAAGGAGGTGAGGTCAAGAGAAATCACGTGGGCAAGGTCAAGCATTTAGATTTCATTCTAATCACCCCTTTCAACCAACAGGAAAGAAAGTGCTGGGTTTAGAAAAGCAAGGCCAATCATAGGCTCATGGATGGAATCAGACGACTGTCCTAGTTAGTCGCATGTCCCAGGTTTAAGCCAGAAAGTGGCCAAATCAGTGTTCTAGGCCTGTTTACCCCAAAGTGTGTGCTTTTCTGATGCTGCTCTACCTCCCTTTCTACCTGATACTGAAGAGAGAGATGGTGTGTCACAGAGCATGTGGTTCTGGAGCTATCCCCCACCCCCACAGTGATCACCTAATGCTCTGAGCCTTGGGGTCCTCATCGTATGAAGAGCCCTCAGGTGAGCGCAAAGGTCTCTGCTGGGCATTACCTGTGAGGAAAGGTTTTACAGCCCTGGTGTGACAGGACTGAGAGCCGATTTCATCACAGGGTCAAAATAATTCCTTTATGAGGAATAGTAAATGTTACCTGTTTCCTCTGAGGACTGAACAAGATAATAAATTTCTTTTAAGTAGAAGTTCTTAACTGATGTCCTTTGACCTGTAAGACAACTAGTGGGGTCCATAAACTATTTTCCACATTTCAAAAATCTCTAATGTCCAATGGATCCATTTTGGCAGATTCTGTTTGGCAGAACCTATCTACTAAAGCTGAATATGCAAATATCTAAGGGACCAGAAATTCTTCTATTAAGTATGGGTACTAGATATAGAAATACTTACATATTGGGGGTACCAAAAAATGTATACATTTTAAGAGATGTTACCTATGTATTACTTTTCGAAGTTGAATTGCAGTAGCAATGTGTAGTATGACATTCGCTCAAAAGATGGCGTTAACCAAATGCTAGCATCATTCATTGTATTACAATTTTAATACAGCTATTTCCTTTCTTAAAATGTGTGTACATTTTTTTGGCACCCTCTGTATATTCCCAAAAACCAGGTACCAGAATGTTCAAAGTAGTCCTATTGGAAATAGCCAACATCTGGAAATGACCCAAATGCCCATCAAGAATGGAACTGATACATAAATTATGTTCTATTCATGAATGATCTTTAAATATGTGTAACATGAATCTTATTAGCCAATGCTGACTGAAAGTAGCTAGGGACAATAGATACTGTAGACCAATTTACATAAAGTCCAAAGACAGGGGAACTGTGTTACTAGAAGTCAGGATAGGTGTTGCCCTTAAGGGATGGTGGTGCATAGAGACAGGAAGGGAGGAGGAGGGGCTGACAGAAAAGGGTGCTGATCGTGTTCTGCTTCTTCATCGGGGTGCTGGTTATGTGGGTGTGTTTAATTTGTGAAGATAAATTGAGCAATACACTTTTGACACGTATGCTTTTCTATAGCACATTACATTTCAATTAAAATTTTAAAAAATGTTTAATGGAAAAAATATTTAAAACATTTAAGCACCTCCCCTAAAAAATGTTTAGTGCAAATCGTATGATAGTCATTTCTGTTTTTTATTAAATCCCCAGTTGAATATGACTTTTAACAATATAAAATGGGAGAGGAAATTAATTATTCGTGGAAGTCTTTCTAAAACAATAATTTTTAAAATGTGGACCCAACCCAGGGAAAAATGATGAATGGTTTTCTTGAGGGACCACTTACGAAATGGTTCGGAGCCAGTGGGCTAAACTTTTAAAGCAAACTGTCTCACTGGTGGTGTATTTGTTTCCAAGGGAGTCTATGGAAAGTTTGTGATATTTTCATAAATGTTACAAGAAAATGTTGTCGTTCGGGGCTGATTTAGATTTAGACCTTGCAAGACACAGGGAGATGGGTTAATGATCTTTTCCTGCCAGCGCTTTTAGATTGGCTTATTATGAATTTCCTGTTTAGTTACAGTGAGGTGAGGGTTCCAAATCCATCTGGGTTCTTTCCCTTTGCCCTATCCAGAGAACTGCAGATGGTCAGCGATGTAGTCTGACGCTGCTATGCCATGTCCCAGCCAGTCATAAACAGGGGCCTCAGGAAAGGAGAGGAATCCCTATGCCGATTGAAAGTGAGTTTGTTATGTGAATCAAGGAGACAAAGGGCTTATGTGCTTCTAGGACCAGCGTTTATTGCCCCTCTTTGCAACTGAGCAACCTTCCACCATCTGCCACCCACCCTTTGCCTCCATCTGTCAGCCAGCCAGCCTTTCCAGCTTCCTGCCTGTTGTGTGACTCAGTGGGGTGGGGGACTCAGGCGGTCCATGTAACTGATCCAATCTACCCTGGTTTTGCAAAGACAAAGCGGGGGTAGGGGGTGGGGGGTGGGGGTTGCAGCAGGTGGTGTGGGGAAGTGAGAAACTGCCACCCCTATTTGCCTCGCTCCATTGAACTAGTTCCAGGACCATGGTGCTAACTTCAGTCTGGATGCCTAGAGGAGATGAGGTACAGCTATGTCCCCTTGAAGGACATGAAAACTCAAAGGCTGGAAAGGAGGTGGAAGGGGTCAGCAGCCAGAAGGCAGCTGTCCTCTGCAGGAGGCATGTGACAGTGAGAGATGTCATCAGAAGCCATCAGGACACCAAGATGATATCTTACCATCTTGTATCGCTTCAGTCAGCGGTACAGGCTGGTAAGACACCACTGCCCGGCAGCCATGCTTGTCTTTCATCTGGGTATCCACATTGCCCCTTACTGATGCAGGGGCTATATCCAGATTAATCTATGCCAAATTCAGGAGTCCAAGTCTTCTTGCCAATGTTTGGTTTAGGGAGGAGACTTTATCCCAAATTCTAGCCAAAGAGAAGAGAGGGTGAATACATTGGGGGATATCTAGCAAGTGTTTCCTCGCAGGAAGAGTGGCTTATTGTGATGTCTTAATGTGAGAGGATAGTAGGCCTAGCGGTAAGCCGGCATGTCCAGGCTGCGGGGGGAAAGGTGGAAAGAACTGAGTCCCTCAGGACATTGCAGAGCCCTTAAAATAAATAATCCTGAGCTGTCCCACCTCTGTACTTCCCCTTTTGGGAGATAATCTGTTTCCTTTATTGTATATGCTAACAGAGTTTGAGTTTTTGGTTATTTGCAGCCCAAATCTTCCCAATTAATCTGAAGCTTCATCCAACTTTTCCCCACCTGCATGTACATATTGTCAGTTTTCAGCTAGAAAATTATACCTGGATATATCCTGTGCACCATTGTTTTTCAGACTCAAAAGGACTTAGTTCATCACCTTTCCTTCAAATTTGCATTCAAATTAGTAGTTTTGGACTTCTCCTATTTTCAATCTGTCAGTACACCACACACACACATGCATAATCACACAATTTTATTTTGATAGTCATATTCAGTAAAATTGTCTGTCAGTTATGAAAGGCTTACTGTGTGTGTGACAGGGCTCCTACCAGGAACTTTAGGTTTACATAAACTATTACAAATTCTTAAAATGGCACTGCAGAATAGAGACTTTTATCCCCATTGTGTACCTTTGGCAAATAAAGCAACAAAGCTGTTAAGTAACATTCCCTAAGTCACACAGCTTATCGTGGTGAACGTGGACTTGTACACAATACAGACTTTTCCTCCATAGACACTTCTTTTCTCTCATCACATCTTCCTTCTGACCTGTCTTGCACCTTTAGTTTCATTTCCTCTCCCACTGACACTGTTCCGGTTTGGGCCTAAATTTCTCATGCCTGGACTATCACAGTGAAAATGCTCTAGACGCCCTGGTCTCAGATCCGAGCTGCACGGCCTGCTGGGCTGATTTCCCTACGATCGTGGTCATTACACTTTCTCATTGTAAAGTCGTAAGTGATTTATCATCATCTATGGCAGCAGTCACAGTAGACGGAAGGTAATGTAAACGTGTAAAGTCTGTTGAATATAAGGTATAGGCTTTTAACTGCTTGTACTGGGACCAAATACCTTTAAAACACGGCAGTTCAGCTAAACAGGCATCGATTGACTACCAGTTTGTAACGAAGAACCTTTCAAACAAAAATCCATATTTTTTAATCTTGGCATTCAAAGTCATCTGGAATTAAATCCTGAACTAACTTCTCTCTGTCATCTTCTAGGCGAAGCCTCTCATTCAGACACCTGAGTCTAATCCCTCCATTCTCCTCAAATGGTCTTGACCTCTATGCTCTTTCTCATGGCTTTGTCGTAGGAATCTTATTCACTCATACTTACCTGTTACTTGATGACAAAGCACTCCTGGGCTCAAATAGAAGAGACTCCTGGAGTGAGAGAGGCCTCAGGCTTTTCAGGCCAGGCTCCTAGATCATCCTTGCCAGACATTTGCCACTTCTTAGCTTGAACTCTGTTGGTGACAAAGAGCTCACCATTTCCTAAGACTGCTCACGCCACCACCAGGCAGCACGGCCTGCTCAAAGTCCTGCTGTAGGTTGAGCCAAATTCATCAGCCTAACTTGTACCTTTTGAGGTGAGACAGGGCAAGCCTGCTTCTTCCTTTTAAATATTTGAGGAACAGTGGTCATGTTCTCCCTCTTCTCAGAATCCTCCGTATTCAAATCTCTCTTGTTCCCTCTCAGATCTTGTCTGTATTTCACAAGCGACCAGATACCGTGTTTTGATTGTCCAACTAAGTTCTAAAGTCCTATAAGGAAGCTTTTGACTTTCAGTAATGAACAGGTGGTCAGATCAAAGGGGAAAAAATGGAGAGAAATACAAAGGTGGTACAGTTCACAGTGTAAGAGCCATTCCATTAAAAGTCTTCCCCACAGAGTAATGTGTGCATGTGTGGGTGTGAGTCTGTGTGTGCGTGTGTGTGTTTGGAAGAGGAGTTCCTCATGTAGGGTATAGTTGGGGAGTTGTAATTATGTGAATGTGTGTGTCGGGGGGAGTGCTGGTGTTAGGAGTGGAGTCAAGGACTTGAGAGTTGGGTGGAGGTTTTTCTGAAACATCTGCCTGAAAAATCTGTTTTGCTAATAGTGTAGTTAATCTAAGTCTATAGACTAGGCAGCTGCCGCAGTGAATTTTGGAATATCTATCCATCCCTTTACACTGATCGTCTGTGACACATTCTTGGCAATTAACCTTGTTCCTCCTGTGACATTATGAGCTGTTGTGTCATTGTTGGCCATGTCATTGAACTTTCTGTGGGCGTCTATTGTTTGCCCAGGTGGAAGGTGAACGCCTCAGTGGGAGGGACTCTGGTCCTGAGTCTGATGTCCCTCCTAACTCAGCAGAGTGGGGGCAGAGCCCAGGTGCTCACAAGCATTTGTTGTCAGACAATAGAAAGAACCATAAATACAATGGAACATTTGCCCGATGGGCTTTTCAAGTTAAACCAAGCTATTACCTGTATCATTGCATCTCAGGGTTAAGGGTCTTCCGAGGCCTTCTGTTTGAAAAGTCTTCTATTTAATGGAGAAATATTTCCCTGTGGCTTCAACCAATTAGTCTACACAGAATAAGGATTTCTATTCCTTAGAGGAGCTCTTAGGACAGCCATTATGTCTCTTCTCATATACGTGATGTGTATGTGTGTGTGTGTGTATGCATGTGTGTGCACACCTAGCTGTGTGTGTTGGACACATTATATTACCTATAGTAAACCCTTATAATATTGGGCCATGCCAATCAAGGGGTCTACAAGTAATGAAAATATTTACATTACAAAAGCAAATTTAGTATATAATTCATTTATTTGAAAGAAGAATATGAAAAAGAAGTAGATATAATTTTGTAGTTAGTCAGGGTGGGGTTTTGTGATTTTTATTTGCATTCCCTCTTTACCATACCTACTGGTATAAATTTAAATTATTGGACTTAAAAAAAATTTTTTAATCTCAAAAAGAATGTCTCTGTTATCCTGAGTTGATGAGAACCAAACTGAATCCTAGCAGAGAAGGGTTCCATTCTTTGGAGACCCCGTACAGGAAGGACAAAGTTAGGCAGCAACTTCCATTTCCTGTCTCTTGTTCTCACCTTCTGGAGGCTCCCAGCACAATCCAGTGCCCTGTCTGGATACCAAACTCCACAAGGATTGTCTATTGCCAGGCCCCTGCTGAGCTAGAAAGGTTATTCAGAAATAGTGTTCAGCAAAAAGACAAGCAGAATCTGTGCATTTAAGCTTGATTTCTGCATCAGGTGTGAGCCAAGGTAAGGAAAGATGTAAATTACAAAGGACCTATAACTTGCTCATCAGTGCATTCCTTGGGGACATTGGCCGTTAATTGAAAAAGAGTAAGTTTATTTTATTTTATTCTCAACACTTTTCTATGCTGTTTAAATTTTCTTTAGTGAACATTCATTCATTCACTCATTCATTCACCAAGCAACAGTTGAAGTACTTATGGTGTGCCAGAAGTGTGCTAGGGTTTGAGTAAATAGTAAGAAAAAAGAAAGCCCTGCCCTCCAGGAGCAGTTCATTTTAGTGAACAATTACTATGTTCCAGGCATTGCACCAAACATTTTACTTACATGATCTCATTTAATCCTCACAATAATTCTATAGTATAGGACTAATTCTCCTCATCTAATAAATGAAGACTCTGAATCTCTGAGAATAGAAGGAACTTTGCCAAAAGCTATTATATAGCAGGCCAGGATTGGAACTCGTGATAGATTGATTTTTCTGGTCACCCATATTTGGTGTTCCTTCCCCATCCTGTTGAGCTGGGCAAAGCCATGTGACTAACTTGACCAGTGGGAGGAGACTGGAAGAGATGTCCCTTTTGAGCAGAAGCTTGAAGGTTCAGCATGCAGTTTAATTGTTCTTTGCCACGATGACAGTTCCAGGTAGAGGCTGCTCAGTTAGCTTGGGTTCCAGAGTGGAGATGATATAGAGCATGGCCACAGCCCATTCGTAATGTAATTGCCATGTGGAATGAGTGAGACATTTTTAGAATTCAGAAATTCTGTTGAAAGCCACTGAAATCCTTTGTTCCACAGCATGACCTTCTGATGGGCATAGGATCTTTGAACAACTACACCTGTGTCTTCTTTTATATTGTTTCTGTAATTAGAAATAAAAACAATAGAAATTGGAGAAAGCATTATCTGGGCAGGAGTTTTTAGTGTAAAATGTTTATATGAATGTTAAATCTTTTTTTGTGTGTGCCTTATCTGCGCCCACTCCTCCACTGTTAAAATCTTCCATACCCAGAGAACTTGATTAATTACCCCCAGGACTTGTCCTAGTTCTTGCTCTCTTCATGGCCTTGCTGACACCTCTTCTTGAAATGTTTTATAGTTGAGTTCAATTCCACAAGCTTTTATTGATCATCTTTGGAATGTTTGTTATCCTGCTCCTTTCAGGTCCCAAACTCCTCCCCCTTCATGAAGCCATCCCTGATGACCCCAGAACCACGTGATCTCTCTCGCTTCCCCTAGACTCTACTACCATTATATGCCATACATGATTGTTACCCAAGGCTGTTTACTATCCTTATTAATTGAAATAAAATTCACATTACATAAAATCTACCATTTTAACCATTTTTTTAAAAAAATATTTTTTAACTATAGTTGACGTACAATATTATACTAGTTTGAACAACATAGTGATTAGACATTTATATATCATGAAATGATCACCCCAATGAATCTAGTACCCATATGACACCATACACAGTTATTAAAATATTATTACTATATTCCCTATGCTGTACTTTACATCCCCATGAGTATTTTCGTAACTGGCAATTTGTACTTTTTAATCACTTCAGCTTTTTCGCATATCCCCCACCAGCTCCTACCTGGCAACCATCAGTTTGTTCTCTGTACCCCGGAGTTTGTTTCTGTTTTGTTTGCTTATTTTGTTTTTTTTTTTTAGATTCTGCATATAAGTGAAATCATATGGTATTTGTCTCTCTCTGACTGATTTCACTTTGCATAATACCCTCTATGTTCATCCATGTTGTCGCACATGCCAGGATTTCATTGCTTCTTATGGCTGAGTAATATTCCATTGTATATATGAGGTATGATCAAAACATATCATGAATGTTTAAATAAAGAAAAATTATTACAGTAAAAGACGCCTTGCCATTAATTCCCTCAAAATACTCCCCCTCACTTCGAACACACCTATCCAATCATTCTTGCCACTTTCTGAAGCAGTTCTGGAAGTCCTCTTTCATGAGTGTCTTTAGCTGTGCTGTTGTGGCTGCCTTGATGTCCTGAATCGATTCAAAATGTTACCTTTCATGGTCATTTTGACTTTGGGGAAGAGGCAGAGTTGTATGGTGCCAGATCCAGTGAATAAGTTGGATGAGGACACATCATAATGTTTTTATTTGACAGAAATTGCCATATACCAGAAATGATGTGACACGGAGCGTTGTCATGATGGAGAATAATTTACAGCACACTTTAAAAACATACCTTCTTTCAACCTTAGCTCACACCTGACTGACTGCACCGAACAAGTTGAAACTTGTCACACACTGTTACAAAGGTTCGATGTGCCACTTCCCGTATTGAAGATCCCTGCCTTTCCGTTGGATGGCACTCGGCAGCAGCATTCACCATATTTTGTGATCACGCCTTGTACGTACTACATCCTCTTTATCCATTTGTCTATCAGTGGGCACCTAGGTTACTTTCATATTTTGCTATTGTAAATAATGCTGCAGTGAATATCGGGGTGCATATGTCTTTTTGAATTAATGTTTTGGATTTCTTTGTATAAATACTCAGAATTGGGATTGCTGGGTATTAAGATAGTTCTATTTTTAATTTTTTGAGGAATCTCCATACTGTTTTCCATAGTGGCTGCACCAGTTTACAATTCGAACAACAGTTCACGAGGGTTAATTTTTCTCCACTTCCTCACCTACATTTATTCTTAGTTGTCTTTTTGATAATAGCCATTCTGACAGGTGATATCTCATTGTGGTTTTAATGTGCATTTCCCTGAGGATTAGTGGTATTGAGCATCTTTTCATGTGCCTGTTGGCCTCTTTGGAGAAATGTCTGTTCAGATCCTCTGCCCATTTTTCAATCAGTTTTTTTTTTTCATGTTGAACTATATTGAGTTCTTTATGTATTTTTGATATTAACCCCTTATCATTTACAAATATTTTCTCTTCTTCAGTAGGTTGCCTTTAAAGTGGACAATTCAGTGATTTTTTAGTATATTCACAATGTTATACAACCATCACCACTATCTAATTCTAGAACATCTTCATTAACCCTAAATAGACCTCATACCCAGTAAGTAATCACTCCCCATTCCTCCCTTTCCTCATTCCTTGGCAACAACTACTAAATACTGTTTTTCTCTATGGGTTTACCTATTCTGGATATTTCAAATAAAAGGAATCATGCAATATGTGGCTTTTAAAAAAAATCTAGCTTTTTTCACTTAGCATAATGTTTTAAAAGGTTCCTCTAATGTTGTAGCATACGCTAGTACTTCACTCCTTATTATGGCTGAATAATATTGGTTTATATCGATAAACCACATGTTGTTTATCCTATCATCTGTTGATAGACATTTGGGTTGTTTCCACCTTTGGTTATTATGAACGTTGCTACTGTGAACCCTGGTGTACAAGTTTTTGTGTGGATCTGTATTTTCATTTCTTTTTTTAAAAAGTTTATTGGGGTGATAATTGTTAGTAAAATTACATAGATTTCAGGTGTACAATTCTGTATTACATCATCTATATGTATTTTCATTTGAGTATATATCCAGGAGTGGAATTGCTGGGTCATATGGTAACTCTATCACTTTAAATCTCTGCTTTTTTTTTCTCTAAGAGACTGTGAGTTCCTGGGAGCAGAAGTTTTCTAACACTCTATCTGTGCTGCTGCACACATTCTTTCCTTTGACAAACATATGTTGTGCTGAGTGCCTACTGTGTACCTGGTTCTTGCCTAGACATTGCTGGCAGACTGATTATCACAGAGTCCTGGTCTATGACCTGAGAGGTCAAAGGGTCCAGCTTTCCATCCAATAGAAGTATCCTATATCTGGGTCATCTGGTTCATCCTCAAACCATACAGCTCAGCTCCTTAAAAATATTTTTTTCTTGTATTTTGTGATTACAGAAACAGTATTTACTTACTGTAGAAAACTCGAACGTACAAGAAATATAAAAAAAGAAACCAAAATTATCCGTAATTCTGTAACCCAGCGATAGACACTACTGGTGTGTTATTAACTTTCCTTCCAGATATTTTCAGTCTGATGCATTTATTTCATATAATTGGGAACATCCTATATTTGTCAGATACTTCTTGTGCATTGCTTTCAATTAGCTCATCATCACCAGCCATGGCTATATAGGCTTCAATCAGTTTCCCACAGGTGTAACCCACCAGTGCCTTACCTTGGGCACACATCATGTGCCTCTTGCTTCTCCGACACAGGTGTCAGTGTGTGACATGTCTGAGAGAACCACTCAGCATGTGCAACCCAAACCTTTGACCAAAGAGACTTGCCCTTTTTTCCTTGGGCTTCTTAGAAAGAGATTGTGTAGTTAGTTCCCTCTTGTAGTGGCCAAGACGATATTTTATCCTTATAGTCACTCTCCCTCCTGCTCTGCTCAATCCTCCTATTCCTCCATGCTTGCTTTCTGAGATCATATTCCTGAATAAACCACCCACACATCAAACTTTGTTGTGGGTGTTTCTTTTGAGGGAAACAGGCTAAGGCACTATATACCGTGTTTCCCTGAAAATAGGACCTAGCCGGACGATCAGGTGTAATGCATCTTTTGGAGCAAAAATTAATATAAGACCCGGTCTTATTTTACTTATACAATGTAAGACTGGGTCTTATATTAATTTTTGCTCCAAAAGATGCATTAGAACTGATTGTCTGGCTAGGTCTTATTTTCAGGGAAACAGGGTATGCAACTTTAAACACAGATTTTATTTAAACATTGTACCAGTGCCTTAGTCTGTATACATATGTATACACACATACCGATAACGAAAGATGAATACAAGTCACATTTGACTTCTGCAATTATAAGAGGTGCTCAAAGTGGTTACCATCAGTGTCCAGACATGTCTCAACATTGCTCAAGCAGTAGTTCGCTATAATCAGAAGTGTCTGGATGCTGATGGTAACCACTTTGAGCACGTCTTGTAATTGCAGAAGTTAAATGTGACTTGTATTCATCTTGTTATCGGTATGTATTGAGTATTACAGTTTTAACACAGTTTTCCTTTCTTAAAATGTGTATATATTTTTTGGCACCTTCTGTGTATACACATACACACACACACACACACACACACACACACACACACACACACGTGGACTGACAATTAAGTTCATGAACTCATCCTAGAAAAAGTGCTACATACTTCGTTGCTGAATATCATACGGTCACCTTCGAAGTACTCCCCTTGGGAAGCTATGCACTGACACCAGTGCCTAGTCCATCCTTCAAAACAATTTTGGAACTCTTTTTATGGAATGGCCATCAGAACTGTCGTCATATTACCCTTGATGTCCTGAATGTCATCCTTTCAATATTTCCTTTATCTTTGAGTAAAGAAAGAAGTCATTGGGGGCCAGATCAGTTGAGTCGGGAGGGTGTGCCAATACAGTTATTTGTTTACTGTCTCAGAACTCCCTCACAGACAGTGCCATAGAAGCTGGTGCACTGTCGTGATGCAAGAGCTCCTTCGGGACCATTTTTGCACACACCTTTTTCATGCCAAGGTTTTCAGTTAAGATTTTCCTGTTTCTCCATCAATGTTTAGTTGGTCTGCTATGCTTCTCACAGTCAGCCGACAATTTTGACACACAATTCGATGAATTTTTGTAATGTTTTCATCAGTTCTGCTTATTACTGGCTGCTCTGACCTCTCTTATCAGTGACGTGTTTTTCCCTTCAAAAGAACCTTAAATCCATTTGCATACTCCTATTTTCTTCATGGCATTATCCCCATAAACTTGGACTAACATGTCCCTGATTTCACTTCCATTCTTGCCAAGTTTAACAAGAAATTTAATGTTTGTTCATTGCTCTAATTCAAGCTCAGACATTCTTGCTATGATACACAAAAACATGCAACAATGATAATGAACGCCACTCAGCAAGACCCCGCCACACATGGACATGAACACAGCTGTGAGACACTGATATACCAAGGTTATGAAACCTTGCCAGGCTGTTTGTACAGTGCTGCCAATGTAAGCGCATGGTGGCAAGGTGGTGACTTAATTATCAGACTATATACATGTATATACATATTAATTTATATTTATGCTAATTATAAGTTATATAGAGATATATGCCTGTGTATTAATATGTATATATGAATATAAATTATACATATATATGTATATATACATATATACATATGTATATATATATTGGCCTTCATCTCTACTCTCTTTGATGATCTCCCTGTGTCAGAGGGGCTGGAAGCCTAGGACAACACGTCTCAGAATCCTGTGCCAGCTGGTTCTGATTTAGACCATGTCAGTGAGATGACTCACGCATGATTGGAAAACAGAGAGAAGAAGCAGAAGGTAGTATTGCTCTGCCAGCACTGAAGTTTTTTGCAGCTTCTGTAGATCCACATGCTATTGTAAAAAATAATGCGGAGAGATCTTGTGTACATTTTACCTTTTCCCCCAATGGTAACAGTTTGCAAGATGATAGTACAATATCACAACTAAGATATTGGCATTGACACAATCCACCTGTGCTATTCACAGTTCCTCAGTTTGCTTGTATTAATTTGTGTGTGTGTGTGTGTGTGTGTGTATTTAGTACTATACAGTTTATTACCACTTAGAGTATACAATTCAGTGGTTTTAGTATATTCACAGAGTTGTGCAACTTTCACTATTGTCTAAACCAGGGGTGTCCAAACTGTGGCCCGCGGGCCAACTGTGGTCCGCAATCCATTTTTTATTGGTGGGCAGCACATTCCAAAAACATATTTAGTTTACTTAAACCAGATGAGGCAATACGTACTTCACCTCGAGTGAGTGGCCCGGCTGTTTGTGTATTTTCCCGCATATGACCCTTGGTAAAAAATGTTGAAAAAAGTTTGGACACCCCTGGTCTAAACTCTAGAAATTTTTCATCAATCTCAAAGAGACTCTATACCCATTAGCAATCACTCCTAACCCCTCTCTCCAATTCTAGGTAACCACTAATGTACGCTCTCTCTGGATTTTCCTATTTTAGACATTTCATATAAATGAAATCATGCAATATATGGTCTTTTGTGACTGGCTTATTACACTTAACATAAATAACATTTTTAAGATCCATTTATGTTGTAGCGTGTACCATTACTTCATTCCTTTTTATTGCAGAATAATATTCCATTGTATGTATATACCATATTATTTTATCTACTCATCAAATGATAGCATTTGGGTTGTTTCCACTTTTGGACTATTATAAAATTAATGCTGCTATGAACATTAACATGAAAGTTTTTTGTGTGGACATATGTTTCCATTTTTCTTAGGTACAATTGCTGAGTCAGATAGTAACTCAATATTTAACATTTCTAAGAACTTCAAAACTATTTTCCAAAGTGACTGTACCATTTTACATTCTCACCAACCATGTATAAGTAATTCATTTTCCCTGCATCGTCACTAGCAGTGTGTATTGTCTCTCTGTTGTTTATTGTATCTTTATTTAATTTTGGTTTACTGTATCTTTCTCTATGCAAAATTTAAAAAATTTACCATGTTAAAAAAAGTCATCTTTTCATTTATGGACGTGATCTCATGTTATGGTTAGGAAAGACTTTTTCACTATGACATTATGAAAACTATTTCTTTAGTTTTTCTTCTGGTATTTTTATAGGAAGACCAGGTTGGACAGAGTAGTTAAGAATGATTGGAAAGCTCCCTGTAGTGAGATTTGCTCTATTCTAGAGCCCACTTTGGTTGACATGCTCCTCTAAACTTTTTTCTTGAATGATATCTCCAGTCCTTCAGCTGTTACGTAAGTGATGTCTTTTTTTATACTGTTTTTATGCTGGTCAATTTCTGCTGGATGTTCTCCAGTTTAACAACATCAACAATGACATACCCACACCTGAACACTGTATTCCAGATACATTTTGACAGGGTAGAGAAAGTGGCTCTTGAGCTCTTTTATGCACTATCAGTGTTAGCCATGATTGCAATGACTTTAGGAGGCAACTCTGTAAAACCCATGGCCATTATTTAACTCATGAAAGCAAAACGCCATCCCTTTTACATGAACTACTATTAAATTGAGCTTTTCCATCCTACAATTCTGCATGCAATTTATGATTGTTATCTCTTCCTGGAGAAGTCCCTATGATTAAAATTTAGTGGCCCTATTTACTCACGTGAATCCTTTTCACAAAAAGTCTATTTTCTTTTGTAAAAATATTGCTGTTTTAGAAATTTTCTGCCAAGATTTTTTTCTGCATTTCTTTTGCCATTACATAATTTTCAAATTTCTAATATTATTTTATCTTAGGGTTGTCTCTTATGTATGATATATAGCTGGTTGTTTTTTCTAAATCCTATGTGATACTCTGAATTTTAACAGGTGAGCTTACTCATTTATATTTGTTGAAAAAACTGATATAATTGGACTCATTCATGCCATCTATTTTTTAACTTTTATTTTATCATTTCTTCTTTTTTTCCTTTCCTGTTTTCTGCTTGATTTTAAAAGTCCCCATTCTTTTTTCTCCTGTTTTCAAGGTATAGGTTATATTTCACTTTTAAGTGTTTATCATTGAGAGTTTTAACCTTTATTCCTAAATTCTTAAAGCCTAAATTTGTTTACTCTCTTTATCCTATTCCCATCCTATATGTCTTCTGTTTTTTTAACTCTAGGGCAGAGCTTTATATTTTTAAATTAAAATCAATCTTATTCATTTCAGTTCATCCTGATAGCCTGTGGACTGGTCTTGAGGTCCAGGTCCAGTTCTGTAAGTTCTCTTCCTGTTTTATGTCATCTGCATTTTAAATATAAATGAGTTTATCCATTTATAAATAATAATAATAATAATAATAATAATAATAAATGAAATATTTGGCACTAGGTTCAGGGCCTTGTTTTCCGTTTAGGAACCCCATGCCCTGGGGATGGAAGGGTGAGGAATCACACATAAAATCCATGGCCTTAAATCTCATGAGTCATGTCTGACTCTGACCAGCTTTCTCTTTTGTGAGTGTTACAAGACAATTTCATCACTTTTCCCCCAAAGTTCCTATCACGTCTACTCCATCATTCAAGACTGACTGTTGATTAAAATTAATTGAGAAAAAGCTGCTCCTCTAGTTGCTCCCTCAGCCTCCTGAGGGATGAAATTGTCAATGATGCAAGGCAGGAATCAATCAGATTCTTAGCCTTTAGTTGAATGAGACTGCTGGCCAATGTTTAGATAAGAGTCCTGGAGCTGTGATGGGGTAGAGGTGGGAGAATAAGTGGACACAAGATGTGTGTGCTTTCCAGCATGGTGTGTTGGAATCAGGACAGCTAGGAGACAGGAAACCTGGGTTCTGGCCTCAGCTCTGCTGCTGGTAATATCAAATGTCAGGAATTGAAAATTCTGCCCATTTACAAACATACAAATTCTAGATGTGGTTTAGTTGCCTTGGAGATTTTCCCTCACTACTTAACCCCTTGCAATCTGTTCTGACTTCATTATTGTGTTTTCTCCTCTTTGACCAAAATCCCAGAGCCTGTTTTTTATCCTAATTCTGGGAAACTCTCTTTTGTATTCAGCACCATGGTCTCTGCTTCTGTCCTGAAATTCCTTCCTTTTTTTCATTTCTGTGTCACTATGGGGGCATAGTCCTATGTCCTCCTACCCTTTTCCTTTGATGCTGTCACTTTTCCCATCCCCCTGTTACTTAAATGTGCCCTCCAGGCACAGCCCCAAATACCTGCTGAGCGATTTTCTTCAGCTCTTTGTAAAAGTCATTGTGCCCCATGCTGATTCTTCACATTATTCCCCAAAGGACTTCATCCTCAATTTATCTATTTTTCTTGATAGTACCATCATTTCCTCAGTGACAATGGCTCAAGATCCTGAGTTTGAGAACTGGGTGCTATACTATCTCCTGTCTTACTGTAATTAATTAAATATGTCCCGAGCGCCCCCTGGTGGTGCTGGGTTCCTGGCTTTTCCATTGGAGAGCTGAGTCTGGAGGATTAGAATGAGGACAGCATATAACCAGGACTGCCAGTACATGTGCTCTGGTAGCCCAGTGAGGAGAGGGGTGGAGAAGATGACACACATTCATTTCCTAGGTGCTATTTCCTGTACTAGAATTTTTACGTAGATCATCTCAGTTGAAGCTGATGGCCCTCTGAGGTAGATATTACAGCTGAGAAAAGGTAAGCTCAGTGGGGTCAAGGTTATATGACTACATGATAAATGCTGGAATAAGGGTTTAAAATTGGATCTGTTATTTTTCAGGACACCATGTTGCTTCCTGGTCTGTCACAGAGGAGGTGACAAGTGTGTTAATCATTTACAGATGAACTTTTCTCAGTAGTTCATCTCCAGAAAAGAATCCCTAGCTAGGGAACAGAATGTAAAAAGATACAGCGGTGTAAAAGAGTGTGCATTCACGTTCTAGGTAGAAATAAGGAACACAGGAGGACGTTTAGGGAGAAAGGATGTGTTAGGTTTCAGTACGTTGAGTTTAGGGCATTTATAGGTTGGCCAGATTGGTGGGTTAGTGACTAGTAGGAAAGATTAGTTTGGTGTTTAAGAAAGAAATAGGAAATTAGAATTTAAATTTATGTCATCAGAGCAAGGTAGGAGTGGGAGCCATGGAGGTGGTAAAATTATCTAGGAAGGCTGTATAGGACCAAAAGGTAATAGACATGAGCAAGGAACCCTGGGGAATAGAAGGAACAAAAGGAGCTGTCGGTGAGATGGGGGTCAGTATGAGAGAGCAGATGATGAGAACCAGAGAAGAGTTTCAAAAAGGTGAAGACCAACAGGGTTTTCCAAGGGATAATTTGAGATCAGGACTAAAAATTACAATTGAATCTGGCAACCAGGAGGTAACTGGAGAAATTGGTTAGAAAAGTTGAATTGGGTGAAATGTAAGTTTCAAGGGGTTGGGACATGAGCAGGGGATGAAGAGTAGAAAAAAATATGGCAATGGGCTACTCTTTTAAGTTAAGAATATTTGAGTGTTCTCTTTATGTGGTATTGCCTCCCATTTTCAAGGCCTAGATCAAATATAATCTTATCTGTGAAATTTCCGTCCATACCCCTTTCCATCTCTATGGTTGTAGGTGATTCTTAACCTCCATTGTAATCCTGATCATACTCCAGTCTGTGTTTGTTATTTGAGTACAGCTTCCTTGGAAAGGAATGGACATGGGAGACACTCTTCTTCGTATCACTCATTACACCCAGCCTTGAAACCAGTGTTTGCTCATTAAATGCCTTACACACAGTAGGCACTTATGAATTGAGTTATTTAGAGACCAGTATCACAGAAAGCAATGCAAATTCTTTTGAGGTTTACTATTTATTTATTTATTTATTTATTTATTTATTTATTTATTTGTTTATTTTTGAGGGGAGGGGTATATGCTGAGTGAAAGAAATGTAGATAAGTTTTCTGACTGGATTTTCTGCCAGGCAAATGGGTTTGTGTTCTAAAGTTAGAGAGCTCAATCAACAATTCCTTCAGAAGTTTAAATATTTTGTCTGCATGAAACCACACAATGGGCATGACATTTTGTTTAACTTGATGTTTTGTTCAATGTGTTAAGGTTTTTTAACTGATTTATCTAGGATGTTTTGACTTAGTTTAAGAATTAGCTTTCAGGGGGTACAATCAACCTTAGTGTCCTGCATAGATTTGGGGTGATGAAATGGAACAAGGAATGCTAATCACAGAGGAAGAACATGCCTTATTGTGTTCTAGAAAGAGCACTGCACGTAAAGTCAGGATATCTGATTTCTGTTTCCAACCCTGAATAGTTAGTGTTGCTACCTCGTTCAGCTACTTCCCTGTGTCTTGGTCTCTACATCTGTGAAATAGGAGGTTGGACAAGATGTCTCCAAGATCACCTTTCCTATTTTAACATTTTATGAATCTATTATAAACATTTCTACAGTCATATTTTGCAAAATATTTCTACCCTCATGCTTGCTACTTTCCAATATCCATTTGGCAGTGAACATGGAATTACTGGAGGAGGGAAGCTCAAAATTGGCTCTGTTCTTCCCTCTCCTTCATCTTAATCTTGCCTTGCTGTCATTATAAAGAACTAAGTGCAACTTGATTGCCCCGGTTTGATTATTGAACTGTAAGCTCCGCAAGGAAGGGGACCTTGTTTAATCTCTGTGTATCATGCCGGAACCATGGTTCCGAATCCTACACACACTGCTCTGCTTGTTTGCATAACTGACCATTTGAGTGCTTGACCGTGTGGCGTCTGTGTGGTGACCTGTTGAAGGTGAATTGCTCAGCTTGGCAGGTAATTCATGATTCCTATTTGTTACTCTTGATTTTAATTATGTACTGTATTTCTATAAATGTTCTAAATAGACCCAGAAACTTTCAAAACCATATGAAATATGTAACCCACAGAACAAAAGAATATCCTTAGCAGTGACTTCTTTGTTACATTTTCTATCACAGTTTAGATGACAACTCCTGCCATTTCTGGCTTCCTGAGTTCTGAGCAATTTCTCAATTGGGTTTTTGGAGTAATGTAGGGGTGGGTGGATGGGAAGAGCCTTCTTATCTGATGTGACAGGACAGGTGGTTGCTTTAATGTAAAGACTGGTTAAAAATGGGAATCTAAAAAAGTGATGCATACAGAGCTCAAACCTTTTATTTTTAGTTTAAAAACCTGTGAATGCACATCTGTTTTCCAATCTTTTGATAGAGAATCAAAACCGTACTCTTTCATGCACATTACCAACCATGCTTAATTTTTCTCTCTTAAGGTGGAGGGGACCTTAAACCCTTGTAAAGCAAGGTTAAGCACAGAATCCTTCTAGATATTTATGGTAACTTTCCCAGGCTTTTAAAATTCCTTCACCCCAACCTAATTAAACACAACTTTAGAATCTGTCTACACTCTTCAGCCTAATTTTCATAGAATTAGCTCTCTTTTTTTCACTCGCATTTCATTGGTTTCTCTAATATTTAGTTATGTAATTTTAATAGCATGTAAAGCTGTTAACAGGCTAAGGAATAAATTCAGCATGTTCTTGGCAGGCACAGAATATACCTGGTGGTCACAAAAGCCCAAGGCCTTCCTACTAGTCATGTGCCTGGATCAGGCCACAGCCATCGATCACTACATTTTTTAGAGCAAATGGAGTATGTTGGTTTATCTGGTGATTTGGTTAACAGAGATCCCTCATAAGGGCATTGACTATAACTTTGAAGTATCTCTTCGCCTAAAGAGCCGGGGATATTCTTGGTCTTGTTGCAGGTCTTACTCAGAATGGCCAAAGCTGATTCTTTTTTTTTTTTTTTTTTTTCAAATCTGATGCTTACTCTGGTGATTGAGCACACTCGCGGGTTGGTTTCCTTCTCTTCATCTCTGTAGCCTGCTTGTAGCCAGGCGTAATTATCTCAATACTTTTTAGGCACTGAGATCACTAAGATAGTCTTGGACAAATCTTTATCATTGTCATCACTGGCAGTAAGTATTTTAGTGTACTTACAAATGGGAGGTGTTTTATAAGATGCTGAGAATGCAGACTATGAGTTCTGGTCTCTGTTCCTGAGAAGCATGGACTCAAGTTGGAGAGGAAGGATGTGTTTATGTGTACCTATGTGCACATATATGGAAAGATAATAGTATGGGTAATATATGCAAATTACCAAATGAGCTGTATAGATGGTAAGGGCTGAATGTTATAGTCCTAACCATGTTTTACACAAAGAGTTGAAACCACTTTTACCATATTTTATGGCATATTTGGACATAGGTGAAATAACTGGACTTAGGGCCATTCCAAGAGGGGAATCCACATGGAAATGGACCCGTCACTGGGTGGAAACTGATGCAAAGTGAGATCCACGGCATGTGCTGGAAAAAGTGCAATCCAAATGGCAGAAGGCAGTGTTCTGAGCATGTGCACACAGGCCAAAGGTGCTCAAGCTGGTGGTGTTAACTACACAGTGTCCTCTCATGATCTGCGGGGTCACTATTACAATATTGGGCCAGACACACAATTGTCAGAGGAGACAGGGATCAAGTCACTGTGCAGGGGTTCTTGGGGGCTGCTGCCAAAATGTAACTTAGCCTCATGTGTTGACCAAATCGAGCACTCTTGACATTAGATACTGTACTGTGGAAGGGAGGCTTAGTTATTTGGGCACTAGAAAAGTGGCACACACCCCTTCTCCCACCCCTGTTCTGAGAAAGGAGACTTTTATAATTTGAGCTTTTCCCCTGAGGATGCACGTGACCAGTGGAGGATGTGCCTCCTTCTGGTCCCATATTTGTCTGCTCTGCGTCCCTGACAAGTCTCCTGCTTAGGAAATAACTTAGAGGAGCTGCGTGCCGTCTCAGAGTCTCATCTGAAAGGGACGCATCCTCCATAGGCTTGCTCCATAATGAGCTGCTACATGAGTCCTGTACTTCAGTACATGACCGGTTGCCCACTCCTCAGAAGCAAAAATAAACTCTTTCTTTTTTATTTTATTTATTTATTTATTTATTTATTTATTAAATTTATTGGGGTGACAATTGTTAGTAAAATTACATAGATTTCAGGGGTACAATTCTGTATAAACTCTTTCTTAAGCTTGTTTTCTCCTAAGATAGAATAGTTATTTGTTTTTTATTGTCTTAGCGAGTTTATCTTATTCCGAAACGCAAAAGCATTTGGCCAATACTAAAAATCAAAACCTAGTTCTAGCTAGGTCTCATTGATTCACCTATACTTTTTCTGATTCCCAAATCAGAAGCACAGTATCGAACTCTAAACAGAGTAGCATTATTTTCAAGGTGAAATAATCACAGCAACATTCAGTGGAAAATGCTTTCACAGGGTGACACCTGCATCTCTCCAGAAGGTGATCACAAAAAGAATATGACAAAATACCTTTATTTTCGGAGCAGTACCAATCAGGCCTGAGATTAGGGTCGGCTAAGGGATACCAGGCCTGGAAATTGAACTTTGATTTCTTTGTCCCAAGGTCCACACAAATCGTTCCACTTGTACCTGCTAAGGAGGCAGGCTTGTAGTTAAAGCCTGTGGACCAGTCTAGGTAGCTGTATGAATGACAAAGAAGGCTGCTTTGTATCTGCTAGAATCCTCACCCCTCACCTGTACTGCACATTTCTGGGAGGACTTGGGGGGTCATCTTTCCATGTGGGAGTCTGTTGTGTTGCTTCCTTTTTTTTGTGTGCCATCTGTGTGAATTTTCCTCTTTGTCATTAGAGGAGCTCTATATCTGTTGTCTATCTTCCCCATGAGAAACAAGTCCATGACTTCACAGATGTATCTACTCATAGTGTGTAGAACAGAGTCTGTGCATAAAGAGTCCTCAATAAATACCCGCAGAGTATGTATATTCTTTATTTCGGTATATTGGTATATTCCCATCAACCCACTGCCTCCTTGTATCAATCACATACTAATAAACAGCCCAAGATGCCAGTCACTGGTGGGGAAATAGTTAGGAGAGGTCATTGATGATGGAAAAGCAGGACCTTGGTGCTGTAGCACCTGGGACACTACTCAGGTTATTGAAGGTGGGTCAGTAAAGATTCTATTACCACAACCAAGACTAGGGTGTTTTTTTATTCTAAATTTCCAAGACTAAGGATTCAAATCCTGGGGTGGACCTCAGTCTCTATATTAGAGACTGAGGTGAGTGTAACTAAGAGATGAGTGTTGCAGGGACAGAAATCAAGACAAATCATGATAGAACTTTTTTTGGGGGCCAGGGATTGTCATGTGTCTATTTTTTTAAAAAAAATATTTTTCAATTACAGTTGGCATCAATATTATATTAGTTTCAGGTGTACAAAATAGTGATTATGCATTTATATACCTTACGAAGCGATCACCCCGATAAATCTAGTACCCATACATATAGTTATTACAATATTATTGAGTATATTCCCTATGCTGTACTTTACATCCCTGTGACTATTTTCATAACCGGCAATTTGTACTTCTTAATTCCTTTCATCTTTTTCACTCCTTACCTCACTCCCTCCCATCTGGCAACCATCAGTCTGTTCTCTGTATCTATGAATTTGTTTCTGTTTTGTTTGCTTATTTTGTGTTTTAGAATCCACATATAAGTGAAATCATTTGGGTTTTGTCTTTCTCTGTCTGACTTATTTCACTTAGCATAATACTCTCTATGTCCATTCATATTGTTACACATGCCAGGATTTCATTCTTTTTTATGGCTGAGTAATATTCCATTGTATGTACTCATATGTACTACATCTTCTTTATCCATTTGTCTATCAATGGACACTTACATTGCTTCCATATCTTGCTATTATAAATAATGCTGCAGTGAACATAGGGATACATATATTTTTTTGAATTAGTGTTTTGCATTCCTTCAAATAAATACCCAGAAATTGAATTTCTTGGTCATATGGAAGAACTTTATCCCCTTAACTCTTTTAGCTAATGTAATCCCTGTGACTTGACTGGAATTAGGCATCTTTGATTCTCGTGGGGCTGAGCAACAATTTAGTTGTTAAATAGCCGAACTGTGGACAAATACTTGTTATTTAAATCTCTTTATTAAGAAAAAAATTAAAAATTACCTCAATATCCTTTCTGCTTGCCTCTGAAAACCAGGTTCTTTTTAGCAGAAAAAATAAATATATACCTTTTTTTCCTCCACATGACTGCACAGAATACTCTCAGAAGAGAGCAAAAAACTTCCAAAGTACTAATTTCAGGCACATACCCAGTCATATTAGCTACTGCAGGGGGAATCTCCTCGTATTTATTCCATGAAACATTGGTTTCTGGGCATCTGCTATCCCAGCAGTCTTCGCTGCTCCATTGGAATGCACTGCCACCACTCCCATTCCTTCCCCTAGGTACGGTGTCTTTGGGCCAGTACAATATATGTCCTGGCTGTTGAGAGCCCAACCTCGATCCATGTGGCCTGAATTTATTAAACTCCATTACTAGGAAATTGTGTATCACAGGGACATCAAGGCCATATACAGTGAGTGAATCCTGTTTTATATTTCTAAACTCTACTCTGTTTGCATCTCTCTCTGCCCAGAATTTTTGTGTTCCTCTGAATTTCCAAATCATCTACTATAAAGTGCCCTTTTCTCTTTCCTAGCTACTCTCTTATGCTATTTATAATAGACCCAGAAGAAAATTTTCATTCAAATCAGAAAGAGATTATGTCAGAGAAGAGAGAGATTTGGCAATTGTATTTGGAATAGAAGCCTGTGACATTAAAAATATATAACATGCTGAGCAAGGGCTACAGCAGAAGGTGACAATTGAGTGTATGGCAGCCAAGAGCAAAGTCCACTGGGCTGATGACAGGCAGGGGCATTATTGAATGTGTAATCCTAGAGCTTCAGGAATCGATTATTCTTTTCGGAAAGAATTATTTAAGAATAAGCATGTTAACGAAAATTGTTATTGTCATCCATGTTTTACCAGGACTGAAGTAATTATGTGAATTGTGAGTTGAGAAATATGACAAATATCTAGACACTCGGGGAAATGAAAGCTTTCTGCTTGATCTTGTCCAATCAATACAAACTCCAGAGGTCCCTGTCCATTGAAAAAATGGAAAAGATCTCTGGCATTCCCACAAGCTTTCTGAAAATCTTAACATAGATTCTGTAGTAACTGATGGATTTGTTTGTTCCAGATACTGGCATTCAATGTGAATTCTACATTTCAAAGGACCTTGGAACATGGGCCCAGGACACAGGTAGATAAATCCCTTGTTTCTAGAAGTATTAACGATGCCAGTACTTATTCAGAAATTGCTAGGACTAACATTCTACCCTCAAATTTGGGGTGGATGGTTCCCATAGACTTGTTATTTCCGTTTGAAGACTTGTATAATTCCTTACTGGTCTGAAACTGTGTAGTTCCACGATTGATAGAGAAGTTTCTTAGTTTCTTTATCAATGTATTGTTAAGTCTGATTGAGCTAAGAACATGTCCTGTTTGCAGGATACCAAGTCTAATGTTCGGTATTGTAACCTGTATTCACCCATCCCTCAGCCCTGAGATTTGGTTGGCCTCTAAACTACCATATCTCAGTATGTGGCCCTGCCACCAAATTGGTCCCTCAAGGCAGTAACATCTGAGTCCACCCTGGCTCCTTTCTCTCCCCGACTCCCCACACCAGTCCATCAACAAGTCCCGTCGTTTCTTCTTCCTAGATATCTCTTGAATTCCTTTTTCTTCTTTCCATCAGCCTAGCAGAGCAAGCTATTTCTCTCTCTCCCAGATAATGCAAGAACCTCTTAGAGTCCTTGCTGCTAATCTTGCTCCCCACCTGCCCTCCACCCAGTCTCCCTAAAGCAACCTGTGTGATCATTAACAATGCAAGTATTTTGTGCTTTATTGTCCAGTTTTCTCAAGGCAGCGTTCAGTGTTCTACAGGATCTGGCTTCTCCTTGCTGTTC
This sequence comes from Rhinolophus hipposideros, assembly GCF_964194185.1. Lineage (NCBI taxonomy): Eukaryota > Metazoa > Chordata > Mammalia > Chiroptera > Rhinolophidae > Rhinolophus > Rhinolophus hipposideros. The sequence continues at coordinate 18,654,482 of NC_138052.1, forward strand.
CAGCCATGTCCTACTGTCTCTCCTTTCTAGCCACGTTGGCTCTCCTTCAGCAACATGCCAAGCTCTTTACTGCCTTTGGTCATTGGCAGATATACTTTTCTCTACTAGGGACACTTTCCCATCCTCCCTCTTCCCCTCCATCCAGCAAACTCCCATTCAACTTACAGATTCAGTTTACACTTTACTTCTTCCGTGGATTCTTCCTCATCTCTCTAGGTGATCTCTTGATTTATGGCTTGGCAAAATGCTGCACTTTGTAGGAGCAAAATCTCACTAATATTTGATTGTTCTATGCCTGTTGGGTGCTAGGTTTCATGAAGGCAGAGTGGGTTTGTCTTATTCACAGGACTTGGAACATATCAGCTACTCAGTAAATATTTGTTGCACACATGAGGGATCATAAAAATGATTGATCACCCTTCCTTAAATGTGTTTTTCATGTAGAAGAAGCCGGTCAACAGAGCAAAATGGAAGGTAGAGGCATTATCTAGTCAGTATATTTCAACCCATGGGGATCTGAAGGTCTTTTGATCAATGCTAATTTGACTTCCAAAGTGAATTCCCCAAGTACAATAGCATAATTTAGCCTCCCTATACAGTTGCTCCTTGAACAGTGTGGGGATTAGGGGTAGTGCCTCCAGCGACCCCCTGCCCCCACAGTTAAAAACCTATAAATAACTGTTGACTCCACCAAAGACTTAACTACTAATAGCCTATTGTTGACTGGAAGCCTTACCGACAACATAAACAGTCAATTAATACATATTTTATATGTTATATGTACTATAACTGCATTCTTACAATAAAGTTAGCTAGAGAAAAGAAAATGTTATTAAGAAAATCATAAGGAAGAGAAAATACATTTACTGTATTTATTGCAAAAAATCTGCATTTAGTGGATCCACACAGTTCAAACCCGTATTGTTCAAGGGTCACCTGCATATATATATATGTAACCTGAGTGTGACATCCACATCCTGGGTAAATAAATTTGGTTTTAATTATTCATCCTGTGCCAGCCCTCTTGTGGCCATTTGTGTCCAGATGGTAATGGAAAATTTGTTGTCTTCTATGTTGTGCCTTCTTTTTAAAGTATTCTTCAGAGTCTGTGTCTTTCTTTATTTCCATATATTTTTCAAACACATACATACAAAGATGTTTTTGTGGGTGGGAATGGGTTAGAGGCATACATCTCATACTGTTTTGGTATTTAATCTCCCAAAAGCACTTTTTGGTAACAGGTTGAAATTTACAACCCTCCCAAGTCATAGTCCGTTTCAGAAATATTGCCGAGTGAAACATACCAAGTAAAAGTTGAAACAGTTTGGTGGCCTGCCACATGTTCCAGCGATAGCATCGCTCTTGGTGACTTGCCTTGGGCTGAATCGCAGCCTCTATATTTATGAAACTTGGCTGCCGTAAAAATGACGCGGTGAGAAATGGTGCTGTGCTGTGCTCACAGGGTTTGCTTCAGTGAGATGGTTGCTGTTTCATCACACAAAATGCCATCGGTTTTGGCATCTTCAGATTAGCACTGGTTCAGCTTTCTATCATGATATTTGGCATTTTCAAGTAATTGTGATTGCTTTGGTGTAATAGAAACATGAGCATCGTTCTTGCCAGGAGCAACATCTCCTTGGGTTGTTCACCAAGGATCCAATGCAGCTTTAGCCTTTTGAAAGACAGATGGAGGCTTCCAATGGTTGTGTGAAAATGGCACGCATCAGCTTCCTGGAAGACTTTAATGTTTTTATTTATTACCAGCAGGAACAATCAACATCATCAGCATGTCTGAATAGCTCAATAATGAATTTAGTTTATCCTTTTGAGTTGAAAAATGATTTGGGGGAGACATTTTTCTTGAGCATAGTTATGATATTTTATTTGATTTCAGGAAACATTTTCTTATTTGCTTTTCCTGGAAGTACCCTTGATGTGAGGTTTGCTGAATCAACATTTAACAAATAATCATAGTTCTCAAAACACCTTTAATGTAAATTGCTTTGGCCATATGTATATTTTTCCTTTACATATACAGTGAATTCCGCATTACTTAGACCACTATCTAGTTGATTGTCCAGTTTCTGGAGTATCTAGGTCCCTTGCCTCTCCTTCTTCTTTTTCTTTTCCGTTTTCTTGTCTCTCTCTGCCTGTCTTTTGATCTGTTTGTGTCTCCTCCACAGAAGGAGGGATAGGGCCATAGAATCTACCAGTCAACAAATTCTTATCACCTGTGGAGGCCCAGTACCATCTATGCATTGTGGGAGTGCACTGTTCATATGAGGAGGTGGTTTCCATGAAGAAGTTGTGATCCATTTAAGATGGCTTGTTGTCAGGTTGTGAGTTGATGGTTCAGACTGGTGAGAGACATAGAAGAGAAAGGCAAGACTGCTGAGAGACAACATCAGAGGATGAGGAAGATTTGGGCAGAAATAAGATAGAGCATCACAAACCTTCAAGGGACTGGTTTTCAGCCAGTGATCTGTGATGGGCAAGCAGCAGAAATGATTGGGGGCAGAGTGGGCTGGATTATGGAAGGCTTTGATGGTTGGACAGGGCATGAGTTTGGAGGGAATGTAAGAGGATTTTTAGCTTTGTGTGGTACAAGGCATTGATTTTGACCCAATCTCTGAAATTCAAAAGAATTATCATGATTCTTTGTAAGGAGCTTTGGCTAAAGTCTTGACAGCGAAAAATAAATGAAAGCTTAAAATTAAGTTTGGGGAAGTCTGTCAGTTAACTTTAAAAGTTTTCATTCTTCTAGTTTTCAGAGATGACTGAGAATTAGCTTAATGTCATTTCCCCCCTTCTTTATTTTGTCCCTCTGTATGTTCATCGATAAGAGATTTGCATATGAAAGCTTTTATTATGCATTCCAGTAGGAAAATTACACATTGTTGATAAATGTATCTTTTACAATCCCTACTGTTATTGGAACACTGTTAATTTTATTAACACTTTCTCAAAGAAAAAATGAAAGTGGAATAAATGCTTGTGCAGCCCCTTCATTATCTTGTCTGCCCTTGCTTTATTCACTTTGCTGAATTCTAATGGAATAAAAAGGGGAGTGCCCAGTACTTTTCTTTTCATATGCCATTTCAGCACTCCTCCAGTCCCTTGCTGTAATGAAAATTGGCAGCTCTTGGAAAAAAAAACAGTAACTGTTGAGAGAACACTGGCTACATGGACCATGAACAACAGCAGAGGATCTTCTCCAGCTTAAATATGATGCCATTCCTCAAATGTATCAGAGGCAACCCTGTTAGATGCTCGAATGTTAGTCTCAGGACAGGAGATGGGCAAACCATTTACCCCAAATGCCTCGTCATCCATCATCTTGCTCACAACAATTAGAAGTTTCAAGTTTAAAGGTAGCAATGACCCACAGGCCTTATCATTTTTAATTTGGACTTTTCAGAAACAAATTAGGGGACAAGATGCTTTAATAGTATTAACATCAAAGATTAGTTCTTTACCCAGATTTCTTTTTCTTTTTTTTTAATAAAGCGTTCCATTTACTGGTGGTTAAAGCAACATCAGATTGATTTGCTCTGAAGAATGACGAAGGTCTGACTATTGTCACAATGGTGGTGTTTTAACAAATATACTAGTTCAATGTTGAACTCTGAAGGGGCTATCTCAGGTCTCGGTCTTTATTGCAGTGATAGAGCTATTATTGATCAGAATCTGCTCGCAAGTCTCCTTTGGGATTTTCACTGAGATAGTAGATAAGACACACAAAATAATTACACTCCTTTCTTAAACCTCAAATGATATCACCTAGCAGTGTGTCACCTAGAGTTTTTAACTAGCTTTGCTTTTAGTGACTTTTGGCTGTTCCCTAAATAAGCTCTACTCTCAAAGCAGGAAGATTTACCATCAACGGAGATAATCAAAAGATTGTGCTTAAGTCTATCATGGAAATTTCAAAAGTGGGTTCCCAGGTGATTTTCATCAATGGCAACATTACTGGAACTACATCATGGCTCCAAATGAACAGGAAATTTCAACAAAAAAATATGCAATTAAATATACATATTCTTTGGCATTTGTTAACCAATAAGTACTGTAATAACAGCACGGGATTTGATGCCAGAAAAACTGGGTCGAATTCTACTTCTGTTACCTTAGAGAAGTTACTAGCTATGAGAGTCTCAGATTCCCTGGGGTAAAAGGGGGATTAGAATATCCATTTCATAAGTGTTTGTTAGGATTAAGTGGAATGAAGTAAAATTTCGTAATTAAATACACACACACACACACACACACACACACACACACACACACACCGCGGTGCCAAAAAAATGTATACAGGTGGACACTTTGGTCATCGTTGCTCAAGCAGTAGTTCTCCATAATCAGAAGTGTCTGGACGCTGATGGTAACCACTTTGAGCACCTCTTGTAATTGCAGAAGTCAAACGTGACTTCTTTCATCTTTTGCTATTGGTGTATATTGAATATTACAACTTTAATACTATTTTCCCTTCTTAAAATGTATATGCATATTTTTGGCTCCCTCTATATACAGTATACTTATCCATCCATCCATCCATCCATCCATCTATCCATCCATCCATCCATCCATCCCACACAGCAAAAGCCCAATAAGTGGTAGTTATTGTTACCAACATGAAAATTGTTATTGTGATGATTGATCCTTTCTATTCTCTATGGTCTAAACTTCTGGATGCCTCCATCAGTTTTTCTTCTCTTCTTTTCCTCTTATACCTTTAAAGTCTTCTGTTTCTTCCCTGTCATCATTTTCCTCTCTTTCTTTCATCTTTCCCTCTTATAAATCCCTTTTCTCTTATAAATGAAAAGTGGGCTAAAGAGTGGGCCTGCATCCTCAACGTGTAGAGGGAGTGAGGATGGGCAGTGGTCTCCACTTGGATGTCACCATTTCCAAGTGCAGAGGCCTCTCTGCTGCTGTTCTACCAGCTCTAGAGGGAGCATTGGACTGTTCCTCTGAAGGGAAGACATACCTCCTTCCTCCATTTCCATCATCAGCTCTTCTCTCCTCAAGCACTCACTGTCTTTTCCCAGCAAGTGTGAGAGAATATAGTTCATGATAAAATTTAACAGTGTTCACTCCTGTTTTTGTAGTTAATTAGACATCAGGACTGTGATTCTCAAACAGGGTTCCAGGTCCTCCTACAAGGAAAAATCAGGATCTTTCTGATATGGGGCAGGCAGGTTGTGTGCAGTTTAAGAAGCATATTCACTCTCATGATGCAGTGGTAAGGCAAAGCCAAACCAAGCAAAATCTTGTTATTTTCTTAAATAAAACTGCAGAAAATATGCTAGACAGATCAGCCTTACTCTGTGAAGCTACTCTGAAGATAGACTATCTTTGGAGTGATAGAGATTATCAATAGGAAGCTTTCATATCGGATTTTTTTCCCAACAGGGAACTGCAGAGAATTTTATATTCACCAAATAGAGCTCATTTTTTTTTTAAGTACAAAAACTGTTGAGGAAAGACTGTTAGCAAAACAGTCATCACAACCCAAGCAAGACAACCTGAATTAGAGGTTCCTGGGAGGCTTGTTTAATGAGAAGCTGGTGTAAGGGAAGCCAGCTGAGCCTGACAAACCCATCAGATTTGTTTGGGGTGTTTGAATTTGATGCTAACCTGCCCATCAGGGAAAATGCACATGAGGTCTTCATTATAATGAGCTTCACTGTGTACTGCAATAAGTAGAATTAATAATCCTTGTGTGAACTGGAGATACGAAATAGGCGATAACCTCCCATGGCTTTTTCCGTTTACCCCAATGTCACTGGCTATTTCATCATACTTTAGGAAAAATGAAACACTACTATTTATGCTTCAAACCATAAAAATATTTAGTTTCACTAAGGTGACTCTCTCAGATATTGGTACTTTAAATATTCAGTTTTGGATATTACATCTTACTTACCTAGTGACACACTAATGTGACTATTGTACATTAAAGGGCAGACAAATATTTGGTATAAACATAAACTCCAGAAAGCACCAGCTTTTGATTGTAGTTCTTCTGATTGATTGACACTATGAACTCCCCTTTACATGGAATATCTTGGGTTATTGGGAGTGAACATGGATAAAGCATCATCTAGTGGGAAAACAACATTGGATTTAAACAGACATAGATTTGAATCTTGGCTCTGGCATTGACTAGCTGGGTGGACAGGGTGATATATCTGACTTTTTGGAGCCTCAGTTTTCTCATCTATTAGATGAGGATAATGTGACTCTCTCTGTAGGGATTTTGTGAGGTTTGAAGACATGCTTAGAAAGCACCTAGCAGGTATATAGCACAGTTCTGAAGCTCATTTTTATCATTGTGCACATTGGCTATGTTCTTTAGCATATCTACCTTTAATGCTGAGGTTCAACTTATTCAACAGCATGTATAATATATGTACTGCTAACTTGTTTTAGGGATGGACTGAATCTATTTTCAGCACTCACTAATAAAACATGATGCACAAGGGGGTGGGAGGTAGGCAGAGAAGCTGAGGCCACTTGACACTCAGGCCATCGGAGATGACGCTTAGAGCCCCTCACCAGATCTGTCTCGCCTCTGTACTGGTGTCTGCTCCGGCAGGTACAGATGCAGCCTGACTGAGATCCAGCCCTTTGGAGCCTCTGACATTGCAGAAAGTCCTGCACTGTAGACCACCAAGTGGTTGGCGTGATATGAAGACAGGGAGGCTGACCTCATGTCTAGAAGAGATGACTGTGAGAGCTCTGGGGTTTGTTGGCTCCCTGCCCTGCACCAAGTTTGCTATGTGTTTTGTACATCTCCTCAATAGTGTGTAATCTCATTAAGGGTAAGGTCTGTGTCCTCTGGCTGTGTTCTCTCTCTGGGAAGTCTTTGCACTCGAGAGAAACTTATTGATTAGGTCAGGGGAGAGGAACCGTGGTCCTAGTATAAGCTGGTGGGTCGTTTATTGGCACCTGACTCTGGCTGTTGGGTACTGACTCTAACTGATTAGCTGTCTGGGATTCTCTTGCTAAGAAACACATGCCCTTTTCTGACCCTTGGTGAGCAAGGGTTTTTTCCAGGTCAGGCAGGAGAAGGAAAAAGGGGAAGATGATGATCAATCGCGATTATCTTTGTCTATGACACAGGAGTAAGGTTTGGTGGGGTGAATGATGAATCTATTATTACAGTTCATGTGTGTGGATTACCTATTGAGTTTTTTCACAGTAAAAAAAAATCTTTACTGTGTTTTTCCAAGTATGTAAATAATGCACATTTGTTTTAAAAATATTCTCACAATGCCAAGAAATATACTGAGGAAAGTAGAAATCACTTGGAATATCAACACCAACGTTGTGTTTGCAGAGGGAGAGGTATAGGTTTTGTCTCTGCAAAGTGTTCAGGTTCCTGAATGGCTCCCATGAAATTTGGTGACCTATTCTTTCATGAATCTTTTTATGCATATAGATACAGAAATATCTTCTGCAAATTCATGAAAGTCATATCACAATGCTGTTTATTAAATTTGTGTACATAATTTTTCTGTCACTATGTTAAAAATGGTGTATATTCACTGCTCTGTATTTTGTTTTTCTCAGTTAACATCATCCCTGAATCCAACATATTACTTCACACCTGGGAAAAGCAGGGCTCGGGAAAGGGAGGAGACTTAGCAGAGGCTCTATCTCCATGTTAACGGGAATGGGTCTAACTCATGGATTCTCAACCTTGGCACTATTGACATTTTGGGCTGGATTATTCTTTGCTGTGGAAGGGCTCTTTGGTCCATTGCAGGATATTTAACAGCATTACTGTTTGTTACCTACTAGATCACAGCAGTACCTAGCCCTCCCCTGACCCCTAACCAAGTGTGACACCAAAAATATCTCCAGACATCACCAAACATCTCGTAAGGGACAAAAATTGTCACTGGTTTAGAGCCACTGTTCTGACTTTTCAATAGTTGTATATATAATACTCCACAGTGTGGGTGTGCCAGTTTTGCACAATTGTTCCTTTCTTGGTGGTCATTCGATTTTTTTTCCCAGTATCTTTTTTGCCTGTCAAATTTATGATTTAGATGGATGCTGCCCTTGGTTCATGGTTGTCATTTAGGAATCTGAACACTTTGGAGAGATAAAACCCATACCTCTCCCTCTGCAAACCCAATGTTGGTGAGCCTGGCCTTCATTTTATTCCTGAGTGAGCCCAAAGAGCAGACATAAATGAGGGAAGCTGATGACTGGCCTGTGACACACTGGGAAGCAGTGTCCCATTGATCATGGGCAGGTGCTCTGCAGCCCCAGGTCATGGCAGCCAGGTGGGAATGAAGGCCCATTGCGACCAGAAATTCTATTTTTCAAAAGAAGTTGGAAATGTGTATTTGATGTAAAACAACTCACAATGTTTTTAAGGTTGAAACTAATTTAATATTTTGGAAAAAACACTGGCTGAACAAAACAGGTCTTTTGCCTAAATCTGGCCTACTGGTTGCCATTGTGAACCTCCAGTATAGATATTTATCTTAATTGTGATCGCTGCCTTCTTGGGGTGTCAGTCCCTTGAGTGACTAATGATGGGGATCTAGTACAGCTCTTTACCATGAGCATTGAACTTTGACCCCCCTTGTCCGTAATGATACTTGCCTCTCAGTAGGTTCCCATCCTTTCTTGGAGAGAGCCATGCTGCCGTAGCCTGCACTATCTCCATGTCCAACGCTGTCTAAGCCACCCTGGGTGCTTGGCAGCTGCTGACTTATGTATTCTCAGGGTCAGTGCTGCTGGATGCCGCAGCATCGGCCTGTCTCTAGCTTCAGAACTTACCTCCAATTGTGCCTGGGGTGGTCCTGTGGGAGGGGGTGTTTATTGGGACTTGGTGGTTCAGCAGCTTGGAAGCTACACGCCTCTTTGGAATCTGTTGTTCATTTAGAGAGCATGTGGCTAATTTATTTACCTGGTTTCCTTCCCAGGCAGAATGTTAGCACTAGAAGGGACATTGGAGATCCCTGAATCCAACATATTGCTTCACACCTGGGAAAAGCAGGGCTCAGGAAAGGGAGGAGACTTAGCAGAGGCTCTACCGTACAGCCAGGGCCGGGTAGGGATAACTGTCCTGCCTCCCGCCTCTCCTCCCAGGTGTCTTAACCACCGCCTCTAATAGCTGGATTTCATAGAAACCCCCTTTTTCTGTTTTCACTTTTCAGCTGCTTTATCTTGTTGTCCATGTTTCTATATCCATCTCTGGGAGGCAACACTTAATATGAGTTTTTGCAAAGCTAATGCACCGTCCCTCCCCCTCCCCCCCGCAAGTCTTGCAAGACAACAGCGTTTTTCTTCTATTCAGCATTGGTTTACAGAGGAGGATTTGGGTTTGGGAAAAGATTAGAGACAGACTTTATGATGTTCTACTAGCTTAAAGATTAGATAATATCAGATTTGCAGATGCTGTCTTAAAAAATTAGATATTGGGCTGGTGATGATTTTGAAGACAGCAACACATGATAACTAGCAAACTTTAAGTGGGATTGGATTGATTGGCAGCTTGCCCCTTCAGTTGGAAATGTAGTTGCACTGTAGTTTCTATGGATTCAACTTGCTGGCTTTTTGCACCCACAGCTGCCAACAGCTCCTAGTTGCTGAAGAAGGCAGGCAGATTGGGCAGGCTGAGAGGAATGCCATGTGTTGGAACAGGCATTTATCCCAGTGCCCACTCTGCTGCCAGGATGCTGTCAGCACAGTCTGAGAAATGCTTCAGGGACTGCTCACCAGCTTGACACCTGTGTTGGCCAAGGTCAGAATCCTTCGAAATCTGACTGCTTGTTGGCAGTTGCAGCAGGAGAAGTGATGGCATGAGAAGAGATGTTGCTCCATGAGAGGAGATAGTGTATTCAACTGCGAGTCTAGAGACCTGAATTCCCCTAATCCCTTAACTTCTCTGAGCCTCAGTAGTCTCATCTGGAGCGTAGGGGCCAAGCTAAATTGCCTTTTTTATCTCTTAGAGATGTTATTAAAGCCAATTGCATGTGTGTGCGCACACACTCACATATCCACACATATATGGTGTGTGTCTTATGGGTTGAATTGTGTCCTTCCAAAATTTACATATTAAAGTCTAACTCCCAGTATCTCTGAATATGATGCTATTTGGAAACAGAGTTGTTGCAGATGCAGTTAATTAAGATGAGGTCATTCTGGACCCCAGTCGAATTGACCAGTATTCTTATAAAAGGGGGAAAGTGGGACACAGGCACACACACAAGGAAAACATGATGTAAATAAAGACTTTTAGACTACCACAAGCTTTGGAAATAACAGAAACTAGGAAAGAGGCCTCGAATAGATCCTTTCCTAGTGCCTTGAGAAGTGGCATGGCCCTGCTGACACCGTGACATTGAACTTCTAGCCTTTAGAACTGTGAGACAATAAATTTCTGTTGTTTAAGTCACTTGGTGTGTGGTACTTCATTATAGCAGCCCTAGAAAACTAACACTATATGCATATATATGAGGTGTGATCAAATAATATGGTGCATGTTTAAATTTAAAAAAATTATTATAGTAAAAGACACATTCCCATTAATTCTCCTCAAAATACTCCCCCTCTCTTCAAACACACTTATCCCATCGTTCTTGCCACTTTCTGAAGCAGTTCTGGAAGTCCTCTTTCGTGAGTGTCTTTAGTTGTGCTGTTGTGGCTGCCTTGATGTCCTGAATTGATTCAAAATGTTTACCTTTCGTGGTCATTTTAACTTTGGGGATGAGTCAGAAGTCGCATGGTGCCAGATCCAGTGAACAAAGTGGATGAAGACACCCCATAATGCTTTTATTTGACAGAAATTGCCGTACCAACAACAATGTGTGACAGAGGGCGTTATCATGATGGAAGATGAAGTAAAGACACTCACAAAAGAGGACTTCCAGAACTGCTTCAGAAAGTGGCAAGGATGATGGGATAAGTGTGTTCAAAGTGAAGGGGATTAATGGCAATATGTCTTTTACAGTGACAATTTTTTTTAAATGTAAATATTCACCATACCTTTTGATCATACCTCATATGTATATATGTATATATGTGTGTGTATGTAGCATACACACACACACACACACACACACACACACACACACACAATTACTTGAAATATTTAAGTCTCAATAGTAACCCCTGGTATATTATAGGTCAGTACAAACCTGGTCATGGCAGTGTGGAGTTAATTGGTTCACAGTAGCAGGCTGGACTGATGGTGAGGCTTAGAGAGGTGGATGTACAGACTAGAAAGTAAGATCTCTGAGGGAAAGGACTATATCAGTTCTACCTGGCACTTTATCCTCAGCACCTGGCACAATATCCATCTTTGGTGCTATTTATTGAATAGATTAAATGTGACCAGAGAAATTATTATGATTGGGTTTACTTTTTTTTTAATTGATGTAAAATTTACATAACAAAAGTTCACCATTTTAATGTGTACAATTCAGAATATTGTTAGTATATTCATCAAATACATATTCATATACATTCTCCTCGCCAACCCTTTTTTGTTGTTGTTTCTTTGATTGTAGTGATCCTAATGGTTCTGAGATGGTGTCTCATTGTAGTTTTGATTAGCATTTTCTGAGTGATCAGTGGTGTTGAGCATCTTTTCATGTGCTTATTGGCCATTTGCATGTCTTCTTTGGAGAAATGTCTGTTCTTTTCCCATTTTTTAATTAAATTGTTTATTATTTCTGTTGTTTAGTTTAGGAGTTCTTTATACATTCTGGATATGAATCCTTTATCAGATTTATAATTTGTGAATATTTTCTCCCATTGTGTAGTCCATCTTTTCACTTTCTTGATAATGCCCTTTGATGAACAAAAGTTTTTAATTCTAATTTTTATTTTTTTATTTGCTTGTGCTTTTGGTGTCATGTTTAAGAAACTATTGCCTAATCTAGGGTCAGAGATATTTATACCTATGTTTTCTTCTAAGAATTTTACAGTGTTAGCTCTTACATTTAGGTCTTTGATCATTTTGAGTTCATTTTTGTAGATAATGTGAAGTAGGGGTCCTAATTCATTCTTTTCTATTTGGCTATTCAGTTGTCCCTACACCACTTGTTGGAAAATTTATTCTTTCCCCATTGAATGGTCTTGGCCCCTATGTCAAAATCAGTTGACCACAGACAGATGGCTTTATTTCTGTACTCTTAATACTATTTCATTGATCTGTATATCTATCTTTTTGTTAGCACTACACTCTTTTGAATACTTTAGCTTTTTAGAAATTTTTGAAATTGGGAAGGTTGTATCCTCCAACTTTATTCTTCTTTTTTCAAGATTGTTTTGGTTGATGAGGCTTTCTTAATCAGCAAGGACAGCTAGGACTTGGTAAAAAACCTGAGTTCAACAAATTCATAGGAAGATAGCTTTGCCCTTCAGAAGTGAAGACCTTCTCTCTGCCCTTAATAATAGCTCTGACCTGCAAGAGAACCTGACCACACCAGAGCAGTGAAGATGTGCGTGACTGGGGTAGCTAGTCAGTTTCATTGTTTCCTTGAACTGTGTGAAGTCACCTTGAAAATTAAAGCTATTGTCTCATTTTATTCTTCAAATATGTATCTTAAGTAGGTAGAGAAAATGTACTTGTACCCATTATATAGGTCGGGAAAATGAGTGAGAGTTAAAAGACTTGTTGAGATCACAAAGTTAATTTGTGGCATAACATTTACTAGAAGCAGCCCCCTCTCTCTCAATGTCGTGTATTTCTTTTGTTAAAAAAAAGTACATTTTAAAAAAAATTACATGAACAGTAAATGTTAACTATAAAAAATCATTATAGATGAGGAGGAGGAGGAGGAAGAAGAGGAGAAAGAATAGGAGAATGAGGAGGCGGGAGGAGGGAGAAGAGAGCGGGATAGGACGAGGAAGAGGAAGAACTATTATCCATAATACCACTACTGAGAAGAGTCAGATATTGTGGAGTTCCCTTTTGGACGGTGAGCAGTGATTTGCCGGTAAATGTTCAACCACTGGCTCTCCAGAAAAAATAATGCCCTGATTCGTACTGTTTGCAAATTTCTATAGTTTAAATACTCCTACTGTAGCCAATTTTAAACTACCAACATGATGTCACTGAGCATGGGCTTAGAAAGAGATGCACAAAGTCAGCTCCATGAGCCAGTGCCAGCCCACCACTGAAAGGCATTCTAGTTCCTTGCTGCTCAAAATGTAGTTCATGAACCATCAGCCTTGACAGCATTTGAGAGCTTTTGAGAAGTCCAGAAACTCAGGCCCTACCCTGGCCTGTGGAATCAGTATTAGCAGTTTACCAAGATCCTCAGGTGATTGCAATTAGCATTAAAGTGTGAGCATCATTGCTCTAGAGCCACACTGTCCTATGTGTTAGCCACTAGCCACATGTGGTCATTGAGCACTTGAAATGTGGGTAGCCTGAATTGAGATGGTCTATAAGTGTATAATAACACCCAATTTTGAATACTTGGTGTGCGTCTTAGTCAGTTCAGGCTGCTATAACAAATTACCACAGACTGAGTGGCTTAGAAAACAAGCATTTATTTCTCAGTCTGGTGGTTGAGAAGCCCAAGATCAAGGTGCTGGCACATCTGGTGTTTGGTGAAAGCCTGCCTCTGGGCTTGTAGAAGCCACCTTCTCCTTGTATCCTCAGGTGACTAAAAGAGGAAGCTCTGACCTCTCGTCCCCACCTCATTTTCTAAAACACCAATCCCATCATGGAGGCCCCTTCCTCATGACCTCACTTAAGCCTAATCACCTCTCAAAGGCCCTCCCTCCTAATATCATTCCATTGGGAGTTAGAATTTCAACAGATGGATTGTGGAGGGAGACAAGCATGTAGTATATAATAGCATGGAAAAAATGTAAGCTATCTGTCGTGCAGGGCGGCCTGTGGGGCCTCTAGTCCCGATCCCCACATAAGAACGCAGGATATGTCTAGGCCCAAAAGGAACACCCACGGAGCCGTAGGTAGGGGAGTCATACCACTATAGTCTCACTGGAGGCTGGATCCACACGACCTGCAACATGCTGTCCGCTTCTCTGCCTGCCACCCAACTGACCAATCAGCACAGACGTGGCAGTTATATCAGTGGCTAATTGGCTAACTGGTTATAGCTGATGGCCGTCTACTATCTGAGCCAGCACCTTTCCACGTGACTCTGGGAGCCTGGAAACTGCTCTCTGGGACTCTGTCCCCACACTATCTCATAAATAATTTTATATTGACTACATGTCAATATAATAATATACTGAGTGAAAGAAAATATATTATTTAAAATAATTTCAAATGTTTCTCTATGATTTTAATATAGCTACTAGAAAATGTAAAATTGCAATTGTGGCACACATTATAGTAGTTAGCATTACTCTAGAGCATGGGGTCCCTAGATCTCTGCCCTGTGTGTGCCCTGGGCCCACCTCTTTCTAAACCTCAATTGAAGTTGACCCAGGCATTTCTAATTATACAACCAGTTACTCATGGCCACATTGCTGGTGATACCCAAAGCCACTTCCTTCTTCTCTCTTACTGCTGCTCTTGTGCCCCATCTTTGTGGACTCAAAAGATGTTAATAAGCTGGAATGAATAATTAGCTCCTTGCCACTGAAAGCTCAAGAATATTCTACTTTCAGAACAGAGGAGGAGTCCAGAAATGAAGAACATCTTATCTACCTTTCTTACATCGGCTGTTGCCCAGTGGGATTCTGGACAATGGTGCATTGGGCTGAGCATCATTTCCAGGGCCCTCAATGATCTCTCAGGGACTTGTTTCCAAGACAAAGGAAGAGTCACTAAATGTCTGTTTTTAATAAACTGCCTGAGAATGGGCGCACCACCGCTCAGCACATTAACCATATGTACCATCTGAGAGACAGAAAGCAGCTTGTCTTGTTTGATGAGGAAGTTGTGAAGTTTTAGTAAATGGGGAATAAATCAAGTCTTCTGTTTGCCTTGTAAAAATGTACCACTTTCACTTGCATGAGTGTATTTTATTCCTCTGCATAAACTAAAATATGATTGATTCAAAGCCACCCTCCTGACTTACTCCTGGCACTGGGTTCAACAACCAAAAAATTAAATTTGGTATTGTGTTTCCCGTGATGAGGCCGGAGCATTTGTGGAAACACCTAAAAGGCTTGTAAGATGAAAAAGCCTTTAAGCTGAGAAGGGAGCAATAAAAGAGGAATTACCTCCTTCATTCCCTGTGAGGAGACATGCAACGTCCCTGCTTCAGTTGTAGGCATGAAATAAGACCACAAAAGAGGGTGTTTCACCTTTGCTTCCCACGCATTAGAGCCAAGAGCACTTCGAGGATAAGAATAGATAAATAATCAATCAAATTCAGTCAACCAACCAGCTTTTACAACTGATTCACAAGGTCAGTGGCAAGTGCTAAACCATGTTCAACAGTCATGTGAATATGGTAAATACCTGGAGACATAAAATTTTGTTGGTTGATTTCAGTTAGCTGTTTTCTTCTGTTTGAATGACACAAGCTGTTTTGTTAGCTATTAGAAAGTCTGATCTCTCTTTCGTTACCCCCTGAACTTTAATTATAGAGTTGATACATAGAGAAGATCAAGAATCAAGTGTTTTGTAGAGATTTAGGAGGATCCTGAGCTGGGACTGATGAGGGGGTGGTGCCTGGAAGTATTACATTGATGAAAAAGTAATTGCGGTTTTTGCAATTTTTTTTTTAACCTTTTAAACTGCAATGACTTTTGCACCAACCTAATAGAAGACAAGTAAGAGAACTGTGGAAAATTGCTGAGTTTAAGCTACAGATATGCATTCAAAGTGGATTGTCAAAGCCTGCAGCTCTTGAATCAAATACCGGGAGCTGAGGTAGTGCCTGTGGGTGTCTGGCAACTGGGGAAAAAATGATAAAACGAGACTGTTAGGGTGAATGTCAGACCAGGCAGGCATACTTTTTCGGATGAGTGAGTTTTCTGTGGGTTGTGTGTTTGCTACAGAAAGTACTATTGGAACTTCTTATTGTACCCTGCGAGACTGTGGGACCAGGATAAGATACCATTGTCATGCTCTCAGGGCTCTCAGGGGTACTTTCCCCCAAAATAAGGCATAGCCAGACCATCAGTTATAATGCATCTTTTAGAGCAAAAATTAATATGAGACCTGGTATTATATCATATCATATCATATCATATCATATCATATCATATTATACCTGGTCTTATATTAAAATAATACTGGGTCTTATATTAATTTTTGCTCCAAAAGACGCATTAAAGCTGATGGTCCGGCTAGGTCTTATTTTCAGGGAACCATGGTAGGAGTAGAGTGAGGTGTTTGAGACGTTAGCCATAGGGCGTATTGCTGTGTGAGGGGAATAGGAAGGGGTTCACAAAGAATCCACCCCGGTAAATTGCTTGCCTCCTTTTTTTTTTTTTTTTTCTGTTTCTGTTTCTGGAGTTTTCTCTGCTTTTTTATTTGGGACCTATTTCTTTGTTTCCTCATTTTGGATGCCTCTCTGTTTGTTTCTATGTATTAAATAGGTCTTCTATGTCTCCCAGTCTTGCCAGGTGGCTGGATGTAGTTTGTTTCCTGTGGGACCCAGTGGCACAGTCTCCCTGGTCACTTGCTCTGGTTGCTCCAGGAGTGCCCTTGTGTGTGTTGTGAGTGCTCTCCTGTTATAGTTGAGCTTTGATTGTTGTTGGCATGTCAGTGGATGGTACTGACCCTCAGGCTGACTGGATGTGGGGTTTGGCCACATCCATAGCTTATGGGCTGCTGTACAGCAGGCTTATCCCATGGATTGAGATTTGCCCCAGAGGGCTTTGGTGCCTGTGGGGACCGCCCTTTTGGTGTGCCACTTGTGGGGCTAATTGGGTAGTGTTATGCTATGTTCTGAAGCCAACCTCCATGTATGTTGGTTCTGGAGCCTCTTGGGAGGGGCTCAAGTCAGCCACTGCCTGTGACCAGCCAGGGTCTACCTCGTAGGAGCAACAAAGTGATCTGCAGTTAGTCGCTGCCTGTGCTGTACCTGTATTGTGTAGGAGAGGCCATGCTGGGAACCGAGGACTCTGCCACCATTCCCAGGTCTGGGGTAGCTCCACAAAAAAGCCAGGACACCCTAAGGCCTGTTGCCACCTGCTGGCTCCTCTAAGGTTCAGTCACTATAAAGCCTCCTGGGGTAGGCAAATTGGGTGAGGCAGAGTCTCAGTGAGTCAGCAGCGTGGAGCAGTGGAGCTCACCAGGCCAATCAGATTCAGATTTGGTCTGTGGGGGTGGGATCAACACAGGAAAGATGGCACCTGACTGCTGTTTGCACAGTACGAGGGCCCCACACAAGAAAATGGAGACTGTCCCTCTAGTCCTTGCCCTGAAGTTACACAACTCTGTCTCTCCCCATATGTCTCTGATGCCTCCAGAGTAACTGTCCCTCTGTTGGACCCCGGGGTGAGTGCCTGCATGTGCCCTTTGAAAGGATGTCTGAGTTTCCCACAGACCTCTGTCCCACCCAGATGGTTAGAATCCCCACTGTTTTTCATGACATGAATTTGTGGGGGCTCGTCTTCCCAGCACCAGTACTCTGCGCTGGGGAGACTGGTGTTGGGGGGCTGGGGTCCCTCTCTCTTTTGTGGAGAAGCTCTGTGGCTGAGATAGCTCTCCTGATTTTTAAACCACCAAACGTGTGTGTGGGAGCAGCCCGTTTTGCATCTCTGTGCCTCCTATTAGTCTCGACATGGCTTCTTCTTTATATTCTTAATCATAAAACTTCAAATGGTTCTCTAGGTTCAGCTAGGCTTCAAATGGTTCTCCAGGTTCATTGTTCTATAATTTAGTTGTAATTTTGATGTGTTCATGCAATGAGGCAAACATAGCATTTATCTACTCCAACATCTTGGATCTCAGATTCAGCTTTTTATTTACACTGGAATGTACTTTTAAAGCAAAAGGGAGTCAATCCCAGAATAGGCTTATTTTTTTGTAATGAAAAGTGCCTGGAGAGGTATTGGTCTGCTCAAACTGAACTGTCATCAAGGGGTGAATTTGTTTATCAGGGAGAAGGCAGTGGCTGGGGAAAAAAATAATACTGTTTCATCCTTGGACACTATTGAGACTTTCCAGAATGTTCAATAAATCAGTTATACTTGTTAAGATAGTTCTTCCCAAAGTTTTCATATCATTGCACAATAGAAAATGATAATCCCATTTGTAAGGCAAACTGATATAAATAGACATGCCTACTTGTGCCTAGAGGTCACTAGAGGTGGCTGACGGGTTGAGGGTTTTCAGTCCCCCACCCAGGCCCTGCCCCAAGGGCTGATGACCATACCCATGGATTGGGACACTTTGTTTTACACTGTAAAGGGAGAATGACCAGGCAGAATTTACACTGACCAGGGAGAATTCCTCATTTTTCTTTGTTGGAGAATGGATAATTTTTAATTCACGTAGGTCATGGAAATGCCTAGGTTTAAATTCTCATCTACACATTAGCGTAGAAGCAACAAAGAATAATGGAACAAATATTGGCTTGGGACACAAAGTTCCAGCATTGTCAATTGCCATCTACTTACGTTGGGCAGGACACTTGATTTATCTGGGCTTCTGTTTCCTTAATTGTCAAATGAAGGAATTGGGAAGCTATTTATTTAATAAATAGCAGCCATCATAACCACTATCACCACAGCTCTCCCAAACTGATCTGTAAGGAGAAGGAACAATAAACATCTAGTTCAATTAGTTCATCAAAATTTGACTGGATGGCTATTAGGCATGTGATACAAAAAGCAATAGGAAGTTCCTCCAAAGCATGCAAAGTGGGGTGTTTGGTACCCTAAGGCTAAAGAACACTTGAGTCCTCGGTGTCACTCTCTAGGACAGATGGTGTGTGATCAGAAATCTCCCTGTGGCCTCTGAGACTTTTCCTGAGATATTTGTTTACTCCATGCAGCAGCATGTCCTGGCCATCCACTGGTTGGCTACTGGGTGGGGTCAATTCCCTGCCACTGTTTGTCCTACTCCTCAGAACACCACTCCACTGGTTTCTACAAGCATCCAAAGGAGGCAAAATATGTCTAGCAGAGTGCTCACCTTCATCTGATGCCTAAAATATTAAAAATGGATTTGGGATATCCATGCCATATTAGTACCATGTTTGATCAAATATCAAATTTTAGCTGCTATTTGCCCAAAGGTCTAGAAATGATTATCTGAGGGGAGAGTGGCATATGTTTCTGGTGGGAATGGGGTTCACTTTAGGAACATTCACTTTTCTGAGACAGGGAACTCATAGTCAGGAATCTGGGTAGAAAGAATTCTTTCTTGTGAAATGACTTCCATTAATCAATTGATATATACCAAGTAAATTATTCATTGCCTCCTTATTTTCTTCCTTCCTTTTATCCCACCATTATGGTGTGCGTTCCCTTGAAAGCAGAGACTTGAGAGTAGATCTCAAGTGCAGATGGTTTATTTGGGATTTGATCCATGGAAAAGGAGCGAGGAAACAGGGAAAGTGAGACAGGGAGGTAGTAAAGTCAGTATAAAAGTGCATTATCAGGTTCATTGCTGTAAGCAATGGGAGCTCAATTGCCTCAGATTTTCTGAGGAGCATGTAGACGAGAGACTGGAGCCTTTATTCACATTTCCTGTCCTCACTGATGGTTATCCCCAATGTCATTACCTCTCCTGCACTTATGGGCTTATGCATGCACCCGCCTGGTGAGCTGCCAGGACTTTTGAGAAAACTCTGGGGCAGGATGTACATCAGCCTTGGGTGGGACACTGTCCCTGGGGACTATCCATCCAACTAGAGCTGAAACCAGATGTGGGCTGGGAGATGTGACAATGGTACCAGAAGTGTCTGCTTATTCTAAAATGGATTTATGGTGCCTTGCAAACATGCATATGTTAACATGCATTTTTTAATATATATTCAAATCAGTGAAGAGTCAGTAGCAAAGTTGTTATAAGAACAGATGTCATTTAATTCTATACACTTCTTAGATGTGGGATTCAAGTAAAAGCCTCTGAACTTTGAAACAGTCAACATGAAGAGGGAATCATGATAAAGTACAAACTTTGCAATGACTGAAAGACAAAAATGAAGCAGTTGTTCAGTACAAACATAATTATTTCTGGTACTGACATCAAAGAGAAATTTTTCCTGTGGATCCTCCAAGAGGATGAGGGGATGCAATCACATTTTGGTCAAAATCTTTAATGTTAAATTTGGTGTGAGTTTCATAATGCTGTTTCCTATGTTTAAATATAGACAAATAGCTTCCCACAAAGCGTGATTAGTAATAGCAAGATTAAGGTGGGGTAGGGGATGTCGATAAGATGGAATTCACTCAGTGGTTCTCTGATGGCCCCATTAATGGATGGTTTTAGGGACTAGAGGAATGAGTCAATGACTTTTAGAGTTAGCCTTCCTGAGTCTGTTTCTTATCATCACTCTTTCTCTTTTTTTCTCTTATCTCAACTGTCTCTCATTCTCATTTCCTTCTTTCATTAGAATAGCAGAAAGAGCATAGGCTCTGAAGTAAAGTTCAACTATGAAAACACATAGCCTATTCATCACTTGCTAATATAGGATGAAAAAAATTATTGTCTTTACTCTTGTATTTGCTCCTTATTGGTTATATTGACTTGTTCTGATGATAAAAGCAGTATGTTTTTTTCCAGAAACAGTTTTAAAGAAGAAAAATATAAGAAAGAAATTTGAAAAACATTTGCAATTTAACCATCTGTATAAAGAAATGTTGGTTAAATTCATACCATTTCAACATTTTGGTAAATTTCTTCCTAGTTTTGTGAGTACATGGATATATTTTTTTATTATAGAATATGTACTGTTTTTTCTGATTTTTTTACCTTATTATATTATGAATATTTCCCATACTAATGAATATATACTAACATGTGCCATCATTTGTTTAATCATAGATGATTATTAGATATTTAGATTGCTTCCAATTTTGGATTATTATAAGGCATGATAAACATCCTTGTACACAATTCTATGGGCTTTTCATCCAAGTGTTTCTTTAGAACCAACCCTTAGATTCGGAATTGCTGGGATAAATGATGTGAAAATTACAAGGCTTTGAAACATTTTGCCAAATTGCCTTTTAAAAATGTTGAATCTACTTACTCCCCCGCCAGCAGAGTATCAGCATGCCTATTTCACTAAACACAAATATCATGACACTATATACACATTATGCATCATGGCTATAGGCTGGCTTGGTCTAAAGTTAGGGACCAACCAAGGAAATAGAAACCCCTCTAGGTATTACAGAAAGAGGAAATTTAATCCTGGCATTATTTGCATCGGCAATGGAGTAGCTGAGAAGCCAAACAGGATACTACAGACTGAACTGTGTCCCCAAATTCAAATGTTGAAATCCTAACACGCAATGGGGTAACATTTGGAGATGGGGACTTTGGGAGGTAATTAGGTTTACATGAGGTCATGAGGGTGGAGCTCTCATGATGGGATTAATGCCCTTATTAGGAGAAACATTAGAGAGCCCTTTCCCTCTCCCTCATCTTCCTCTTCTTCATTTCTCCTTTTCTCCCTCTCCACACACAGAGGAGAAGGAAACCCATCTGAGCACACAGCAAGAAGGCAGCCTTCTGCAAGCTAGGAAGACGGTCTTCACCAGGAACTGAAGTGACCAGCACTTTGATCTTGAATTTCGTATCTTCCAGAACTGTGAGAAATATGTTTTTATTGTTTAAGCCACTCAGTCTATGGTGTTTCGTTATGACTGCTTGAGCTGACTAAGGCATAGGCTGTGTCGTGCGGGAGACCTTGTTCGCTGCGCCATTTGTCATGCGAGGCAGCCTGCAGAGTCTCTACTCCCACTCCCCGCAAAAGAACTCAGGATATGGCTAGGTCAAAAAGGAACACCCACGGAGCCATAGATAGGGGAGTCATACCACTATAGTCTCACTGGAGGCTGGATCCACACAATCTGCAACCTGCTGTCTGCTTCTCTGCCTGCCAACCAACCGACTGATTAACCAACGCAGCTGCGGCAGTTATATCAGTGGCTAATTGGCTAACTGGTTACAGCTGACGGCCAACTACTACCCGAGCCAGCACCCATCCACGTGAGGCCGAGAGCCTGGAAACTGCTCTCTGGGACTCTGTCCCCACAGGCTGACTCAGAAATTGCAACTGGAAGCCACTACTCTCCCTAGGATAGAAGGACAAAGGGAGATGGCAGCATTACCAGCAGGGCCTGGGGTTATCTAAAGGAGGCTGGAACTATGGCAGCCTGTCCTTTGGGAGCTGAAACGACACAGGAGATGCATGCTGGGCAAGAGAAAATTGGGAAGAAATGCCCTGACTGTTTCCCTCTCTCCCTTCCCCTCAATCTCTTATCAGGGGTTCTCACTGGCAGAATAATGTAAAGCCTGCTGATGTGGGGACATGAGAGACGTGCAGGACTGTGGACCCTGTGACACAGCAGAGATGGGAAGAGTAGGGATGGATTGGAGGCCACATAGACCCAGGGATGCAGAAGATGCTTTGTTTGGCTGGCACAGTGTCTTTGAAAAGCTCTGCTGCTTGCCTGTGGGTGGGGCAAGCTGTTTCAGGTTCAGCCAGCACAAGCTGTGGTTTGTAACCCCTGCTTTACTTCGTAAGCCCACTTTAGATGGCGATGAGGGCAGGGGAAGGCATTTTAATAGTGGAGACAGTGTAGGGAAACGCTTGGGGGCTGGCATGGTATGCTACCGAAGGCACCTTTTTTCTTAGGTGCCTGATGCTCTAAAGTTGTCATTTCTAAAAAGACATAGCCCTCGACCCTCAGTATGCCATATTACAATCCAGAGAGTGAACAGGTGTCAAAGCGTATCTGGGCGCGTCTGCAGTTGTGTGAAAATCTGTTTCAGGTGCGTCTGGAGTGGACTAAACTAGGCAATATGATGTTCACGTGGGCTCAGCTTCATTCTTTGGAAATTACTATAGCTGTTTAGTGAGCAGAGAAGTCCATAACCACCCTTGGCCTGGGATCCCGACTGTTACTGATGCGAGTGTTCACGTATGTGAGCCCACGCCACTCAGCCAGGCATCTCTTTGTGCCCTCCGTGGGGACCCCGGGAGACGTGTGACAATGTGGAGAGGAAATGAGGATGTTTGAGAACTTTACCAGAGCCAAGGAAGTGCCAAGGTTAGTGAGTGGGGCAAGGACGGGCTGGTGAGGCCCTAAGTGAAGGATTTGGGGGTTTTTTGTCTGTCTTACTGCAATACAGCCTGTGGCCGTGCCCTACACGTGAGTAGAGGCTGGTGCAGGGCTGCGTCTGCCTGGAGGAGGAGAGTATCATGGTCTACATTAGCCAAGGTGCCAGGTGCTGGCCTTGAGGTAAGCTGCCTGCTCCTACACTGCCCAGCCTGTGAGATCCTGTCCTTATGTCAGAGCCCATCATTCACGTCAGCTTGTCCTGTTCAAACAGTTCCAAACGCAGAGGTCAGGGGGTATTTCTTCCGCAGTCTGGACTTCCAGCCAAAGCTTTCTCAGCAGGTGGTTGCTGCGTTCTGTTTTCATATCCCATTTCGGTCTATGTTCCCATTTGATTTTACTTGTTTGCCTCAATTACTTTGGGATAGTCTCTTCCTTTAAGGGTGGCCTGGTTTGGCTTGAGGAGAATGTGGGGACAATTTATTCTGACAAGCAATGATTGTGGGACCAATGGACCAGGTGTCTCCAGGGATGAGTGGTCCTGGGAGCAGGTTAAGCAGGCGAGGAGGGTGGCCCATCAAACCTATGGAAGGGGGGGTGCTCTCAGCCTCAGCTGATTATGGGCAGTGGGAGTTCAGGTCCTGTGTTGCTAGCTTTGATTTTTAAAAATTTCTATTTTATTTCAAGAAAACTTAGAGAACTTTGTGGACGTTTTCAAATATGGGAAATTAATTCTAAAAATTTTAAAACATTGTGTGAGCTATAAAATTTACTTCTATGGGCAAAATCTGGCCCAGGGGCCAACAGCTCGCCATCCTAGGCTTGTGATTTCTGTGCTAGTCATTGGGGTGGGTAATACTGGGGTGCATGAAATGGCATCCCTATTCCGAAAGGGCTTACTTCAGGGGAGAAATGAAACTGCAAACACCCAAGTGTGTCACAAGGCCGAGTACACGCCAGATACGCTGTAGAGAGAGATTCCAGCAAACGCCGTGTGTGCCCCAACAGAAGAGATTTTTCCGAAGGTATTTTTCTTTCTACGGTATTAGCATGAAATATTAATTCCACTTAAATAATTGAACTTCAAAATACAGGAAAACATATTTAATCTGTTTGTGGAGTCTATGGCTTGAAGGTGAGACCACTTTAATAATGAAGCCTTTTGGTACTTCACTAAATAAATCCCCTTGAGGAAAGGATTAATACTTTACTGATTTTCACTCTGGAGTGTTACAGTGAAATTCCTGTGTAAATAGTGAAGTAGGATTTTTAAAGATCAGTTTTTCAAGGCAGGATGACTAATGAGAGAGGTAATCCCTTAAGATGAGTCCACATGCTCAGCAGGCCAGCCATTCCAGAACTCCCCAAACGGGGGGCTTGGCAGGTAGTGGCAGAGCCAGACCAAAGAGGCATGTGGGGCAGAGCTTTGCTTGGGGGCAGATCCAGCTGGGCCACGTTGGGGGAAAGAGGCCAGCAGTCAGCAGGGCACCTGAGTCAGGATCTGATGATTACCTCATCATCCCTGGAGCCCCACGGCACTGGGCTCCCACCTCTTCGGGGCTCTTCACTTGCTGTATCCCAATTACCAGTAGCACATTTCCCTCCAGCAGGCTGTGGGCATCTTGTGGCAGGGCCAATGTCTTTATATTCTAGTGCCTAGCAGATGGCTGGTATGAAGAGACATATTGAATGTCAGTGGAATGCATGAATAAATGATACACCAAGTAAAAACACAGGCAGGTATACAGCATCCGGCAGGTTCTGCGAGATGGTGGTGCTGGCTGGCAGGTGAGTGGAATGTGGTGACAGGCAGTTTGGAGCTGGTAATGTGTGGAGACCTGCGCCTGTGGATAGAGGGTGAAGTGAAGGGCAGGCCTTCGCTTTGGGGCTGAGAGTGGATCATGAAGGCAGGACTCAGGCGGAGGAAACATGACATGAATTCAGTTAATCGGAAGGAGAAACAGCACACAACTTCACTTCAGGGCAGCAGAGAGCAGTGGGTAAGAATGGCTGCTCTGGCCATCAAAGAAATGCCAGTTCAAATCTTGGTTCTACCTTTCCCTAGCTGGGAGACTGGGCGATAGACTTAACCTCTCTGTGCCTCAATGTTCCTATCTCTTAAATGGGATGTAATTGTTACAAAGATCAAATGAGATGTTGTGTGTGAAGCGCTTAGCACCTGGCAGAGAGTTATTAATGAAAACATGGATAGGGCTTGGTTAGTAACAAGACACTTGATGCCAAGACTTTTGAGTGGCAACCAGGAGCTGGGGACTCAACCTCAGGCATTTTGCAAACCATGCATCGCCTCACCCTCACTCTAGGGTGTTGGGAATGTTATACTTCAAAAGCTTCCTAGGAGATTCTGATAACTCCCTCACCATGCTCTCTCCCTCAGTCCACCTGCATTTTTATTCCCTTTAATCACCCTCACAAAACCAGTGTAGGTCTCATCTCATTAGGGGATTTGACTAGAGGTGACAGTAAAGTAGTCCCCGAACGTGTGGACTTAAAAGGATGTCGGGCAGGTGGGACCAGTGTATCCAGGAGACACAACACAGGCAGTGCCGAGGGCCCACAATGCTTTTAGGGACCCACAGAAATGTTGTGAGTCTTTTTAAAATGAGAAGAACAAAAATGAAGTTTCAGGTTGAACAAAGTGTTTTAATGTATGGTATTAATATATTTATCTTTATACAGTCATAAAAAATCTTTAATTTTTTTAATGAAGGAAGTGTCTTGCAAAGGCAGCAGTGACGAGGGCCCACAGAGATCACCCATGAATGTTGTAATGTGGCCCTGGGGACAGGGACCCCAGCAAGTCATTCCACTGGTGGTTCTCTGTTCAGTTAGTCAGAGGGAGAAACAGTGCAGGCTTCAGGGCAGCAGAGAGCAAAGGGTAAGAATGGCTGCTCTGGCATCAAAGAAAATCAAGTTCAAATCTTGGTTCTACCTTTCCCTAGCTGGGTGACTGGGCAATAGACTTGACCTCTCTGTGCCTCAATGTTCACATCTCTTAAATGGGGGTGTAATTGTTACAAAGATCAAATGAAATGTTGCATGTGAGGAGGTGTTGTACGTAAAGCACCTGGGGATTTATTAAAATGCAGATTCCATTCCAGAGTCAGGTGGAGCCTGTCGTGGGCTAAGGAATCCACATTTTAACAGAGGCCCAGCTCATTCTGAGCAGGCTGAAGGAGCCTTCAGAGACCTGGGTCCCACTCTCAGTTGTGATCTTCTACCTGGCAGTATGATTAGAGGGTGATGGGAGAAAGGGAGCCTGCTGTCCAAACTGGCAAATCTGTCCAAGCATCCGTCAACCCTGCCAAAACTGAGATCAATTCAGCAAACAAACCAGTCTGATTCTGTAGCCCAAGTAACTGCTGGGTTGCTCAGTTTTGTGTGTTTTTTTTTCCTTTCTTGCCACCTCACTTAAATATCTTACATTGTAAAGTGAAATGTTTGAAGCAGCTTTTCTTTAAGCTAATGTGTCATGCCTTTGCAAGATGTTACTTTGTGTTTAAAACCCAGCTTCAAAACGTTATTTTACAAAATCATTACACGGAAATTCTGCATTAAGCACCACATTACACGGACGGCTGGTTTTGCTCCACTCTCTACGAATAAGTAGATTTCTTTAATTAAATATATGATTTTCTTTAATTAGAGCAGTTAAGTTTGAAAGGGGATAACTATATAAAATTTTATCCCACCAAATTTATAGAGTAAAAGCAACATTAAAATAACATTAACATTGTAGGATAGACTCAGTGAAGGAGCAAATAGGCAGAAAATTGACAAATCCCTCACCTTAATGACTTGTAGCCGCTGCATGGAAAGAAGTGTGATTCTTATCTGCATTTCTTTGCATTGGTGACTCTTTCAATAGTTCCAGTAGTCTTTTAATACTCCTGTTTTGTCTCTACTGTTATTACTGCACGAATGATTCCCTTTAGTTTCACAGTTTTGCAGAAGAGTTTATCAGTGGGACTTGAGGGTGATCCAGGTAATTTTGAAGGTAATTTCCATGTGTTGGTTCTGAAGCCAAAATCTAGTTCAGACGTTTCTCACCTTAACAATTCTAACACACTCTTCTTACAGAAAGTATTTTGTTATGTCCCTTTCACCATCCTGAAAGAAATTGTATAGATAATATAATCTATCTACTCATATTCATAAAAAAATCAATAAAATACCTTATTGTAATAAAGAGAAGATGTAAAAGGTAAGTAGTTTATACTACAGTAATATGTATTTCAAAATGTGAATGCTTGGGCAAGACATCAGAAGACATATATAATGAAGTTGCCAAGGGCTCATACCTTTACAAAAGATTGCATTGAATACAAAATCCTATTGGTATGTTCTGTTGGTAACTCAGATACCCAAATGGCATTACTTTGTTCATATTACTTTTCAAAAAAGACTATTGGTTAGAGCAATTGTAGGTTCACAACAAAGTTGAGAGGGAGAAGCAGAGACATCTCATACATCCCCCCCCCACACACACACGCATAGGCTCGCCCTTTACCCACATCCCCACCAGAGTGGTACACCTGTTACAATTGATGAACCTACGTTGACACATTATAATCACCCAAAGTCCATAGTTTACATTAGGGGTCACTCTTGGTGGTATATATTTTATGGGTTTGAACAAATATATAATGACAATCTATCATTATGTTATACAGAGTATTTTCACTGCCCTGAAATCCTGGCCGTGGGTACTCATCCCTCCCCCAGCTCTCCCACCCCTGGCAACCACTGATCTTTGTATTGTTGCTACAGTTTTGCCTTTTCCAGAATGTTATAGAGTGGGAATCATAGCGTGTGTTATGTTTTCAGATTGGTTTATTTCACTTAATAATATGTACTTAAGTTTCCTCCATGTCTTTTCATGGCTTCATAGCTCATTTCTTTTTAGTGCTGAATACTATTCCATTGTCTGAATATAGCACAACTTATTTACCTGAACAAGGCATTTTGGTTGCTCTCAAGTTTTGGTAATTATGAATAAAGCTGCTATAAGCAGCCGTGTTCAGGTTTTTGTGTACATGTAACATTTCAGCTCCTTTGGGTAAGTACCCAAGGAGCATGATTGCTGGATCGGATGGTAGGAGTATATTTAGTTTTGTAACAAACCGTCAAACTGTCTTCCAGTTGTTATGCTATTTTGCATTCCCACCAGCAATATATGAGAGTTCCTATTGCTCCACATCATCACCAGCATTTGGGGTTGTCAATGTTCTGGATTTGGCCATTCTAATAGGTGTGTTGTAGTATCTCATTTTAATTTGTATTTCCTTGGTGATATATGATGTAAAGCATCTTTTCATATGTTTATTTGCCATCTGTATATCTTCTTTGATGTGGTGTTAGTTAAGGTCTTTGCCAATATTTTCATTGTGCTGTTTTTGTATTGTTGAGTTGTAAGTTTGTTGTCTTTTTTTTTTTTTTGCATATCTTGAATTGTAGTCCTTAATCAGATGTGCCTTGTGCAAGAGTGCACTCTCTGATGTCTTCTTATAAGGGCACTAATCCTATAGGGAGGGCCCCACCCACATAAACTCATCTAAACCTAATTATCTCTCAAAGACCAAATAATTACTATTTTGAGATAGCAAATAGAAAATAAGGGTTAGGATTTCAACATTTGAATGGGGCAGTTGGGGAGCACAATTCAATTCATAGCAAAGGACTTCGGGTAAAGTTCCATATAAAGCAAAACACATTTCCCCTCGATTTCCCTGATAGCTATATTCCTGAAAATGCAGCGTATGTCAAAGTGGTGCAGAAATGCTTAAGTTTCCCTAAGCAACAGAATTAGATTATAGGCTTAGATAATTTTAGGTAATATTTCATCCTCATGAATGGAAGGATTCTTCAGTATGTGAGTCACCACCCTTAATTTCTCTGCTCACTAATTGTCAGTAGCATAAAAAATGGTATTATAGTTTTTCAAAATTCACTCATTAAGAATCACTGAAATAGATTTTAAAAACAGCAAATCATCAGCATAGAACAGAAAAGGGAAGGGAAAAGGTGGTAAACTAACATTTCTCAAATGCCAGGGCACAAATCACAAACCTAGAGATTGAATGAGATTTTGTTCTCAAAAACCAGTTTTTAAAATTGAATGTGAATGCCAATCCACTGCAATTTTCATCACTTTTTCTATTGCCTTACATCTACTCTGCTTTACTGATTTGTGTTACCTCCCATCTCCTAATGAACAGGTAAGTTATTTTTGCTGGTTTGTGGTAACTCACATGCTGATCATCCATCCACTTCTTCAATCCCCGTTAACTACTCATCCAAGTAGTTCTATGCTCTCCTTTTTACAAATGAAGAAACCAGGGCTCAAAGAGATGAAGTGATTTGTCCAACATCACACAGCTTGTAAGTGATGGAGTCAAGATCTAAACGTGTATTTTTTGTTTTTTAAGGATTTTATTGGGGAAGGGAAACAGGACTTTATTGGGGAACAGTGTGTATTTCCAGGACTTTTTATTGGGGAACAGTAGTGTGTTTTTACCAGGGCTCATCAGCTCCATCCAAGTCAAGTTGTTGTCCTTTCAATTTTAGTTGTGGAGGGTGCAGCTCAGCTCCAGGTTCAATCACCATTGTTAGTTGCAGGGGGTGCCGCAGTAGTCGAACCTGCAACCTTATGGTTGAGAGCCCGCGCTCCAACCAACTGAGCCATCTGGCCACCTGGGAGCTGAGCAGCAGCTCACTGACTTCATTCTAGTTGTGGAGGGCGCAGCTCGCTGGCCCATGTAGGAATAGAACCGGCAGCCCCGTTGCCCAGAGCTTGCGCTCTAACCAACTGAGCCACCCGTCCACCCCAGAACCTGTATTGTTTGAATCTAAAAATGTCTGCTCTTTCTACCTCATATTCCTCTTTGATGCATCCCCCATCTGGCTGTGAAGATGCAGCTCTTCTTCATCGATTTTGGAGAAACACCTTCCCCCTGGGATTTGAAAGTGGTGTCCCGATTTCTCACACTGATATCTGGGACAGGTGAATGATGGTCCCTGGACAGGTGACACATGATCACAGGTTTGACTGTTCCAAGGGAAACCCCAAAATGTTGAACTCGCATTGTGTTTCTTCCCTGCTGAGTTTATCCACTCCTTTTAAGCAACCCAACAGCATCTATAAAGATTTTTCTCACAGCATGCTCCTGTAAATAAGTAGTTTATTAAATAAAACCTTACAACAAAGAGTGTGAAGACATGCATGTCGATAGTCCCTCACTGAGTGTCTATTCCTGCAGGGATCCTGGTGCGACAAAGATACCTCCCATCAACAATTGTGTTTGCTGAGGGTCTTGTGGCTTAAGAGGCTTTGGATGAACTTGCATTTGCAATTCATTTGAACAATCCCAGTCTTCTGATTCCATCCTGAGGAATACCTCCTTGGAATTCAGTAACGTACTACAAAGCATGCTAAACAACCCATGTCCCTGGGTTTTTGTGCAATCTCACAGGTGTGAGAGACAATGTTGTAGGATGAACAGGGTGGTATCTATTTGTCCTGGCATTTGGGTCAATAAAAACTATAAAATGGATTTATTAAGCACCTGAGCAGTGCCACAAGGATACTAGAGTGACTCTGTTTGGACTCTGTTGTGTCCCTGGCCATAGCTGACTGGACCAGGGATGGACATCTGACCTGATTTAAATTTATTCTGGGAATTTGGAATTGTGACTATGAACGGATAGCCATTAACTATTAGTACTTAAACTTGGAAGATATTTGGGTGGAGGTGTGGGAGAGCAGGTATTTTTTTCCACGTAAGGGGAGAGGTATAAAGAAGACTGAGGTCCAGGATCAGAGAGAGGCAGAGCAGGACCCTTTGCAGCTCCAGAGAGAGAAAGGAACTTCTTGAAGCACCACCTTGTTTCACAAAAGTGCTTCAGATGTTGATTTTAGTCTTACGGGTGGCCCAAATGTATGTACAGCTTTTGGTGAAGTAAAAATCACTAATATTTAAAATGAATTCCCTTATGTGCCCAAGTAAGTCTGAGTAGTTTTCTACTATGTTCAAGCAAACAGTTCCTGGCTAAAAAAAACTAGATTCTTTAAATATATCATTTTGTTTAATCCTTTCAACAACTCTTAGAGGTAGGTACTGTAATTTGTTTTACAGATGAAGAAATGGAGACTCAGCGCTATTAAGTTCTCCAAGGTCAAACAGCGAGCCAATGACAGGGCCAAGAAGTTAAACCCATAAAAATTTCCTGCACATTTTTAAGTATGTTAAAATAAACCCTTATGCTTCTGTTACAATATACGTACAATATACATTATATTGTTTAATCCTCACATTAACCTAAGGAAAAGGGTATTTTACAGATGGGGATGTTAAGGTATGGAAAGATTAAGCAAGCAATTGAATCTGACTACACACACACACACACACACACACACACACACACTATACGTGTGTGTATACACATTTCAATTAAAAAATATCAATATTTCATACATATAAAGAAATATGCAAATAAGGTATGAAATCCAATGAAATGAAGGTTTAAGCAGACCACTCTATGTACAAAGCGAAATGTTACTAATGTGATGGAAGCCTCCCGTGTCCCCTTCCCCATCACATCCACTCCCTGCTTTCCCATGATAACCAATATTTTGACTTGATTTTATCTTTTTCCTTTTCAATATAGTATTGTATCTTCAAGAATATGTTATGAGTTTTGTTCCTGGACTTTGTGTACAAAAATGCTACATGTATTATTTTTCAACTTGCTTCTTTTACCCCACATTTTATTTCTGAGAGTCATCCATGGTCACACTTGTGGGGTCCTTCCGTCCATTTTCACTGCTATGAAGCATTCCATTGGATGAATGTAGCACAGTCTGTATTCATTCACTCTTTGTCAATGAACATTGAGGTATTTTCAGTTGTTTGAAATTATAAACTATGCTGATTTGAAGATTAAGTATTTGTGCCCTGGGGCACAGGTATAAAAGATTCTCTAGAGTGAGTACCTAAGAGTAAAATTTGCTGGATCGTGGGATATGTACTCTTCAACTTTACAATAAGCTGTCATCCAAATAACAGCAAAAACAATAAACTGTTATTTACAATTATTATACGATTTATACTCTCACCAGCAGTCTATGAGTTCTTATTACTTCATATTCTTGCCAACTCTTGGTATGATCTGGCTTTAAAATTTCTGCCAATTTGGTGGGTTTGAAATGGCATATGAACTTATACCCTTTACTCATTTTTCTATTAGCATGATTGTCCTATTTTTATTGATGTATAAGAGCTCTTTTATATATTCTGGATATTTGTGTTAATAAATGTCTTTTAGCTTGTGGCTTTTTTTCCTATTGTATATTTTTTTCCTATTGTATCTTAGCTAATGGAAATTCTAAATTTTAATGTGGTCAGATTTATCAATAGCTTCCTTTTGGTTTATGGTTTTATGTGTTAAGACCATTTCCATTTAAAGTGGTTATTGATAGGCACATAGTTATTGCCATTTTATTATTCATATCTTTGATCTTCTGTTGATTTTGTGTTCCCCCTTCTTCTTCTTCTTAAAGAAGTTCTTTTAACATTTCATGTAATACTAGGTTGGTGGTAATGAATTTATTCAAATTTTTCTGGTCTAGGAAGTTCTTTATCTCTCCTTCACTTTTAAATAATAGCCTTGCTGGGTAGAGTAGTCTTGGTTGTAGGCACTTGTTTTTCATCACATGGTATTTCCTGCCATGCCTTTCTGGCCTGCAAAGTGTCTGCTGAGAAATCAGCTGATAGTTTTATGGGAGCTCTCTTGTAAATAACTAGTTGTCTTTCTCTTGCTGCATTTAGGATTCTCTCTTTGTCTTTAACTTTTGGTATTTTAATTTTAATGTGTCTCGGTGTGGGCCTGTTTGGGTTCATCTTGTTTGGGATTCTCTGTACTTCCTGGGCTTTTATTTGCCAGGTTAGGGAAGTTTTCAGTCATTTTTTCTTCAACTAGCTTCTCGATTCCTTGCTCCCTGTCTTCTCCTGGTACTCCTGTGATGTGAATGTTGTTATGCTTGATGTTGCCCACAGGTCCCTTAAACTATCTTTTTTTTTTTTATTCTTTTTTTCTTTTTATTATCCCAATTGAGTGTTTTCTGCTGCTTCATGTTCTAAATCGCTGATTTGATCCTCTGTTTCATACAATCTGCTGTTGATTCCTTCTAGTGTATGCTTCATTTCAGTTATTGTATTCTTTATTTCTGACAGCTTTTTTATGGTTTCTATGTTATTCTCTATGCTTACTACTCTTTGTTGAAGCTCTCACTAAGTTTCTTAAGCGTTCTTATAGCCAGTGTTTTAAACTCTGTCTCTGGAACATTGTTGCCTGCATTTCATTTAGTTCTTTTTCTAGACATTTCTCCTGTTATTTTATTTGGGCCATGTTTCTTTGTTTCCTCATTCTTGCTGCTTCTCTGTGTTAGGGGGTTCTCCTATGTCTCTCAGTCTTTGCTGGGTGGCCTTATCCAGTAGGTATTCTGTGTTCCAGTAGGCGATCAGGGCAGTCTCCCTGATCACCTGTGTGTGTGTTACGGGACTGTCCCTTGATTTTGTTGTGTATATTCTCTTGCTGTGGTTGAGCCTTGATTGCCTTCAGCAGATAAGTGGGTAGGATTGACTCCCAGGCTGACTGGCTGTGAGGACTGGCTACATCCACAGCTGCTTTGTGGAGTCTGACCCCTGTTTAAAGCCTGTTTAGTACATAGGCTGAGCTGGTGGAACTGGTGTTGAGAGTGTCCCCAGCAATGTAGCATTAGCTAGGCAGGGTGGGGTACCAGGGAGTCATAAGGCATGGGCAGTGGTTTTTACAAAGTTAATGCAGATTGAGTTCTTGTGCTTGTGCCAGGCCCGTGACCACTTCACAAAATGCCCTTCATATACCACAGCCAGCCTCTGCTTACCTCAGGTCTGCACAGCCCTGAGAGCCACCCAGGAAGGTGCAGTGCAAGTTGTGGCTGACTGTCTGCCACTGAAAGTTCCCCAGACCACGGTGGGCCTTCTGCTGCTGTAAAAGGCTTCTTCAGCTTATAGGGAGCATCCCTAGCAGTGTAGCACCAGCTGGGTGGGGCAGGGAGCCAGAGTTTCACCAAGGTGATGCACGTGCATGGGTTTTACCAGACCAATGCAGTCTCAGATTTGGCCCTTTGGGGGAGGGTTCAATATAGAAAATATGGTGCCCTCTTGTCGGCTACACATGAGGCAGGCTTAATACAGGGGCAGTGTCTCTCCAGCCCTTGTACTGAATCCACACAATTCAGTTTTTCCCTGCATGTCTCTGGCACCTCTTGCGTTGCTGCCCCTCCACTGGAGCCCAGGTAAGTGTTTACAAGAAAGTGAGTCTGTATGCCGGGCCTTTAAGTGGACGTCTGGGTTTCCAGCTGTCTTCCATCTCACCAGGATGGAGGGACAGAGTCCTCATTGATTTTCACTGCCCGATGCTGTGAGAACTCCTCTTCCTGGTACAAGACTCCTGGGCTGGGGAGCCCATTGTGGGGCTAGGATCCCTTCCTCTTCAGGGGAGACCAAGGTTTCCCTCCCAGTGTTCAGCCACTATCTGTAGGGGGGATCAGCCTGTTTCACGTCTCTGACACTCATACCAGTCCTCTGCTTTATGTCTTTAGTTATAGGGTTTCTGTTCAGCTAGTATTCAGATGATTCTTGAAGTTGATTATCCTATAATTTAGTTGTAATTTTGATCTGATCACAGGAAGCAGCAGGCATAGCATTTACCTAATCCATCATCTTGGATCTTCTTCCAATTTGATCTTTGATGTGTGATATTTTTAAATTTTGTCCAGATGTGGTTTGAAATATTTTATTTAGGTGTACTGAGTCTGTGTTTCTGAAGGAGATTGGTCTGCCCTTTTCTTATCATGCTGTTTCATTCTTCCTTTTCTCCTTCAGGAACCCTGATTAACGCCCACATTAGATCTTGTCATTCTCTCCTCTATGTTTCTTAACATCTCTTTCATACTTGTCATCTCCTTGTCTCTCTGGACACGTTCAGGGTAATTCTTCCATGTTTATAATTTTCTTTTCATCTGAGTGTAGACAGCTCTTTAGCCAACCCATTTTTAATTTCAATGCTTATATTTTTTCTTTTCAAAAGTTTTATTAGATTCTTTCTCCAAATCTTCCTGGCTATTTTTAGTAATCTCTTTTGTCCTTGGTCATATTTTGTATAATATTTATTTCTTTAAACAATTTTACTCACAGATTTTCTGTGTTTTTATCTGATAATTCTAAGTTATGATACTTCGGGGATCATACATCTTATTTGTTCATTTGCTTGTCTTATTAATTCTTACTCATGGTAGCCTGTTTCCTTCTATGTTTGATCTTTTATTTTTAATTGTGAATTTATATTTAGCTGAATTTAATCTGAGTTTTGTGCAAGGTCAAAGTTGCCCTGGTTTCCTCCAAAGAGGATTAGTGTTTGCTTTCAACTAAAGCCAAGGGATACTACCAACTTTGTTCTTTTTAATTCCTTAGTTTGAATTTTTATGGCCATAAAGATAATATAAACTCAATATTCACACCCATGTGGGGGCAGGCCCATGGTTACCTTTTCATAGAGAAAATGGTGTGCTTATTATCATTATTTCTCAAAGAGCTGTGGCAGAGACAGGAAGATTTCCTTGTCATCTTCATTAGCTTGTAGGCAGAGTATTTTTTCCTTGCTTGCTCCAGTGTGTGTAGAGCATTTTATGTCCCTAGATTAAGTTTTTCTCAAACTTGGGCAATTCTGGTTTCCAGTTTCCTGCACTGCCAGCCATTAATTCCAAATTGTTGAATTTCTGGTAAGGGCATTTGATTATTTACTACTCTAATTTTATTCACCCCCCACTATGTTGTTTTTGTTAGTTTGTTTATTTGTTTTTACCTTTGGGGATTTGCCTGAGCTTTCCTTTTGTGAGCTCAGAAATGTTTTTTAACTTTGTTGTTATTAATCCAACATCCAGTTCCTCTGGAGTGGGTTTTTTGTTTGTTTGTTATTTTTCAGGTTTTTTTTTTTTGGGGGGGGCGTATCTAGTCCCCTTTCTTGCCAAAAACAGAAGTCCAAAGCACATTTCTTTTTTCTCTTAACCCTATTCTCTAGTTGGCATATGAATGAAATCTAATTGTGTCCTTACTGGGTCAGAAGATCATAGTTTGGGAATTAATAAAAAGGGACCTGAAATTTAGCAGTCACAGATCCAGGTCTTATTGATGAGAGCCCAAACTGGAAGACAGAGTAAGAATCTCACAGAGTACCACGCAAGCATTCAGTGAATGCATGAAGCTGCTTTAGCACCTGCTGGAAGGAAGCTAGAGGCTTTTTAAAAAAAAAATTTTAGAGGCCTTTATAGAAGTATCTGAGGTTGGTGTAGCCACTTGTTGGTTGGTTTTCTTTGCTTATATAACAAGTACCAGTTATCAGCATTGCTGGTTAATTGGTTTTAAAAAAGATTTTTAAAAAACCTCAAACAATGGCCTATGCCTGTTTGTGTAATACAACCCAGAACCTCCCAAATATTCAAGTTGGTATAACTGAAATAAAATAGGTGGCCTAAAATAAATTTAGCATTTTTCCAATTTCTCTTTCATCTTGAAGTTCATTTTAAAAACTCATAATGTGTACTTACGATAATCATAAATAGATATGAATGTGATCATGCAGCCTTCTGAAGTGGGGTACAGTAGAAGAAAGGGGAA
This sequence comes from Rhinolophus hipposideros, assembly GCF_964194185.1. Classification (NCBI taxonomy): domain Eukaryota; kingdom Metazoa; phylum Chordata; class Mammalia; order Chiroptera; family Rhinolophidae; genus Rhinolophus; species Rhinolophus hipposideros. Next base: position 18,691,369 of record NC_138052.1, read on the forward strand.
ACTAGAAGAATATAGAAGTGGGAGGCACTGGAGGGTGGTCTTGGTTTTTCCAACCAAATAGGTTTTCTGAAAACATCTATGAATCATCTTAGATAGCTGTTTTGCAAGGCTAACGTCATTTTTTCTTCTTCCCCTTTGAAAGACACCTTGTTATTTGGTGAGATTTTCCATTGCTATTTTCCACTTTATGAAAACTAGAGCAATGATACCTTCTTATCTACCCAGTTCCCTTGAAAGTACAAGTCTGGAACCCAGTAACAATCCAGCCAATTCTAGGAACACTTCGTGAGGTAGAAATTGAGTTCAGTTTCTAACAAGAGTAAGAGGCAATTAATTAGAAATATAGCATGTATGTATTTTGTAATTTTACTAAGGAAAGATTCACTGTCCAACTGAATTACAGATAATAAGAAAACTTTAAAAACAACTGAGTCAGGTGATTCAGAGTATACAATATTACGTCCTAGATTGGTGGAAGCAATTTTTAGTATTCATTAAACACAAGTCTATTTGAAAAGGGGAGATGGTGATGGATGTAGATTTGCTTTTGGTGCCAATTTCAGGCAGAACATCTTTTTAGTACCAGGTAAAGGTGATAATAAAAATAATTATATCTAGTAGAAAATGTGGGTATGTGAGCAGGTGTTCCACAGATACTAGTGGGTGTGTTTGAATACATGTACATGTGTATGTATGATTTAGTTCCTGTCACAGGGTCATCTTGTAGGCCCTGCGGTTGCATAAAATCTCACATTATCTGTCACCGAGAAGATAATGGTAAACTGTTTATTCTCTGCTTACATTGCGGTGCTCTGTGATTATGTGTTCCAAGTGATGTACAGTGCACACGTCTTTATAGCAGATGGCAACAGCTGAAGAAAATGGTCCAAATAAAGCTTTCAGTGCAGTGCACATAGCCCACCTGTGCAGAGACCCATATAATCTAGGAAGATCTGAAGCTATTCCTATTGAGAAGGGTGACTCAGACCCACCCCAGGGCTTTATTTCTGAAGAGTCATCTGACCAGTTATTACTCCTGTAATAATGGAATCAGAAATCTTTGTCACTTCCCCGACTCTGTCCCTTAATTTAGCTTGATCCTTGAGTCCTCTCCCCAGACATGGTCACTCGTCTAAAGGGCTAGCAGTGTGGTCACAGCAATAAGTTCTCACACACATTTTAGGAGCAACCCAAGAACAATTTCATTAATTTCATGGATGACCCCTCTCTTCATCCCCAGGAAGCCCAAGAACAATTCAATCAGGCATGTATATATTCCGTATGTTTAAATGGGGGTGCCCCAAAGATGAGGCAACCCGAAATTTCAATTCAGCCTTGTTCTGAACTTGCACTCTTCTTGTAGTTCACCGAACACGTTATAGTATTTCAGACCTCTCTTCCTTTACACATGATGACACTCTACCAAGAATGCCCTCGCATCTTTTCACTTAGAAAACTCTTCTTTGTTGCTCAAAGTCCATCGTCTCCTGTAAAACTTTCCCTGTTTCTAAGAGATAATTACTTCCTTTACTCAACAAATCCTGTGCCTTATTTTTTACTGAACACATCCTAAATTTAAATTATTTATTGTTAATAATTACTATTAGGTTGGTGCAAAAGTAATTGTGGTTTAAAAGGTTAAAAATAATTGCAAAAACCACAATTACTTTTGCACCAATCTAAGAATTAATAGCTTGTCTTGACCTCTAGACTTTGAGCTCCTTGGTGGCAGGGACTGCCTCCTACCTACCTTTGTACCCTGTCTCTATCACAGCGTGTGTTTGGCATATAGTGCAGGTTCTTGAATAGGATTAAATCTCCCTACAACACTAGGATTGTCTCCTGTGCACCTTTAGATAGTCTGATGTATGTTTACCAGTTATGGAAAGAGCTGCTCTAATCCTGAGACCTCTACTCTGTTCATCTAAACCTTAGTCATAACACCAATTGAAGGAGTCCATAAGTGGCTCATGAGTCTTACTACTCTAAATTATGAAATAGGTAGGTAAGCATTATTCATAGTCTTGGGTTGAAATTAAAGGCCATTTCCATTAACTAGATTGCCCAGTTCAAATCCATGGCTTTCCTGGGGCGCTTTTACCCCAGAAAGGCCACAAACAATGGTTTCCAAAACGGAGCCAAAGTCTAGATTATCTTCAAACAAGGTTAAATCTTCCAGAGCTAAGAGTAAGATAGATTTCTCTTCTTCTTTTTTTTTTTTTTCCTGGACCTCACTGCCTAAAATCCACTGTGGTTAAGCTGCTGGTTGGTCAAACTCAAGATGCATGAGTATTTTGGTGCATTATTGCTACTGACTTTTAAAGAACAAATGATTTCCCACCAGTAATTGAAATCTCCAAAGGTAATATCCTGTGTGCATTCATAGTCTGTCAGATCCTTGACCCTAGGGACTCTGTTTTATTCTGCCTCAAAAGATGGTTGGACAGAGGTAACGTTCTGCATTAGAAAGTTTCCGACTATGATCTTTAGTTAAAAGCAGGCAATTAATTGTAATCATGCAACAATTATCCTTTTTTATTAAAGTGTTTTATATTTTCAGTTCAGATTTTCAAACCATTTTATTAAATTTTAGGGGAAATCTGCTATTGTGATGATGACATAGTTGTTGAGAAAGCAAAAACTTTCTATTTTTTTAAAACATGCTTTCTAGATCTTTTAAAACTCCCTTCTTTCCTCTCACCCTCTTACCCTCCCACCTCCCTTCTTCCTTTCCTACCTTTCTCCCTTTCTCCCTTCCTTTTTAGAAAAGGCCTTGGATACAAAGATAAATAATGCTGTGTATTCTCAACTAGTTCACAGCATGTATGGCAGGGAAGATGTCAAATTAAAGTAGTGACAAGGTTGACGGATGGCTTGAAGAATGGACTGGACACACAGAGAATGAGCACCTTAGCACATTTAGGGCATGGTCAGGTCCCATCTTCTGTCCTCAACAACACACACATTTCAGAGGTCGTGGAGCAGGTCCCAGGCAGGAGAAATAGCATGTGCCAATGCTTGGAGGCCTGGGAGGAAATAAGGCTATTTCTCTCTTGGGGGTGAGGGATTGACTCATGCTATAAAATCAGTAGGTTCTAGAAATAAGTCCTGATAGACAACTTAGGAAAGGAGGGAAGAAACATTACAAATGGTAACTGAAGCCAGAGATTGGTGAAGAAGATTTTTGGACCCAGAGAGTGATTCTGGGGACCCAGAGATCAGGGTCCCCAGATCAGGGTCATGTGAGCTCTGAGTAACAGCCTCGCACATCAGCAGCCAGACTGGGACTTGACTCCATATCATGGTTCAGTAAGTCAGGCCCGCTCAGGTCTCTGGTGCCAAGCCCTGGTCCAGTGTCACACACACACACACACCAATAAAGGGAGGGTGTTGCTGGTGAAGGCGGTGGCAGTGACTCCAGTTGCTATACGAATGTGTGTGTCTCAGTACTTGGGGGTGGGGCAGAGGGGTTTTTAGCTCACTGCTGAGAATGAATATGGTGGTAGGGATGGCAACCAGACATTCTCTGCATGGAGCCCACTTCAAGAATTTAATAATACTACGCAACACTTTTTTCCCAAGGTCAAAGCAGTTTTCCTGTTGATCTTTATTATTCTCTGCTAGATTAAAAAGCTTTTTGAAATAATAAAATTGTGGAGAAATACTGGAAAAATCTAATTGAAGTCAGGTATATCCCTGACAGGAAACTACCCTTGTGATGTTTTTGGAGGCAATTAGTAATCTTGATTAATGTTTAAGGGGGGAAAAATGTTGTTTTGCAGTGATAGGTGTAATGTATGCTAGCAGGAATTGTTAAGACATTAAAATGAATGAATTTAATTGGTCAAAGTAAATGAAACCAAAACAGGTAAAAGTACTGAGACATAGATTTACTTCTAAAACTTACACAGGGCAGAGAGAACTCGTTTGCCCTATCTAGCAGGGAGTAGCAATTGAAGTCAATGCATAAGGTTCCAAAATGCATTCTTGTTTCTAAAAAATCGTCTGTCATCATCTGCTCCTAAGCCTGATGGAAGCCTAGGCCGTGTCAAGTAGAGTTCAGAGACATCCTAGAGAAATTGCTGTCCTAGGGTTTACATCAGTGAGAGAACAGCCTTTTTAGTCTACCTGGCTCACCCTACACCCCCACTCATCCAGAGATGGGGGCAATGACCCTTATAGGGGGTAATGGAATTATTGGCAGTGAGCATTGCTATAACTTGATGGGAGTGCCAAAGAGGAGAAATAAACCTGGTGACTAAAACGTACTAGCCAAATATACTATGCTATGCTAATTATAATTTATAATGTACCTTCCATTCCCATATAAGACTTCAGAGCGGATTACATCAAAAACATTTATGAAAGCATCGTATCCGAATCTATGTAGAACGCAGCCGAGACAAACTTAGTCCTTGCCTGCAGGGAGTTTATATTCTTGCTGGAGAGATAAGCAGTAAACCACTTACAAAATTTAAATACCTCTTATTCATTGTTATTTATAAAAACAAAGTGAAAGCTCAAAATAATAGTTTAAAACATCAGTAGAAGAAATGAATTTCTAATGACTTTTACAAAGGTAACAACCCGACAGACCAGAGCTATGTTTATCTGTGTGGCAGAGTGCATTTTCCCCCCCTTGTTTTAATTAAATTGGGATGCCCTTAGGCAGGACAAGTTCTCTCCAGTTTTCCCAGGTACCCGTTTGTGCTGCTTGCCTGGCTTCTGGCGGCATAGGAGTTGCATGTTCAAGCAAAAAACCATCCAGGGTCCTGGTTCAGAGGGAAAAGGGAACATTTTGAGGTGAGAGAACAAAATGAAGATACTAAGGCAAATATGGGAAAGGTGGGTTCTAAAGGGTAAGATCTGGATACATAGTTTGGGCAATAAACCCTCCTAACTGCTAAGTTTCACATCAGTTAAAATGTAGACATAGATACAAGTAGGGGCCTAATTTGAACATTAGCTTTATGATATATCTATTAATCAGGATAGGTTAGCCTATTCTGTGGTAAGAAACATCTCCAAAGTCTCAGTGATGTAACGCAACAAAAACATTCATTTCTCATTTCTGCTCCATGCCCCACTGTGGTAATGCCAAGGCCCAGACTGCCAGAACAATATAGGTCTTTGAACCTGGGCATGTGGGCTGCAGGGGAATCTTTTTCGAGATCCTCAGCCTTCATGTGGCCTCTTTCTTAGAATTGCTCTGCCTGAGAACTCATCCCAACCTTTCACAATTGCCCTTGTCCATTTTTTTAAAAGAAAACATATCTTTTCACCCATATTCAATTTTATTGTTGTTCCTTTCTCGAGGGTGCAAAAATCCCCAAAGCCCTAAAAAAGGGGACAACTTGGGAATCTATAGCTCCTGAGGAAAGAAACGTTAGCTAAGTATGGAAGGAGCTGGTTTCAGAATCATGGCCGGATACCCGTCTTCCTCTTTTCTTTCCTCCCTTCCAGCTATCTATCCATCTACCCATTGCTTGACCGATTTATCTCATCTGTCTTAAACGTAGAGTTCAGAAATGAGATATTTGTCATAGTGACACTACCACGTTGGATTAACATTGAAAAATGACGCATAACTTTTTGTCAGAATGCAAACTTGATTTGGCTGTCTGGTTTGGCAGTGAAGACCCCCTTATCCATTAGGGTATATGGCAGACATTTTCTATAAATTAAATGAGCTAAATCTGTAGCTCCCTGGCTTTAATGAAAATATATTTAGAGCACATGCACAGTATACAGTCTGGAAATCACGTTTGTTTTTTTTTTAACTGTTAAACATATAAACTTAAAATTTTATGAGGAGATCTAAAGTATTTTTTAAAAACTCTTTTAGGAAGTATGCTAACAAAAAACCAAAACCAAATTATGTTTAAAGACCACTGTCTAGGCTTCTTGGCATAGTGGGGCTGGCCCCACTTAGGGAAGGGAAAATGGAGAGGAGAGTTCAGGAAGAGAGTGTGAGGCAAGGGGAGTGGGGCTGAGGGACAAGTGACAAGAAATGGCCCCTAGTGGCTCCTGCTGGGGTGGTGAGTGCTGGGCTAAAGCATCCAGGGTCCAGATCTATTTTCTGAAGTCCAGAGCTTGCCTTTGGCTGCTCCGCTTGCACCTCCGCTGTCTCACCAAGGTCTGTGCTGTCACAGAGAGGACCAGCAAAGGTGACAAGTTTGTGCCTTCGCCAAAACCCATCATCACTAGTATAAAAATAGCTCAAAGCTAGCATTCTGAAGCTGTAATGTCAGGGACATATCTGGGTAAGGAGAACAGCCCTTAAAAATAGATCTGTGCAAAGCACTTTGAAAACTCTTGCTGAGCGCAAGAACAGGGAGCCAGCTGTCTCAGAGTACACATATCACCCTACTCCGTTCCCTTGGGGTCTTCCAGAAAGTCCATCCTACCCTCTGCTCAGGCAGGGAACTCCCAGAGAAAGTGTCATCAGGGTGAAGACAGCAATCCTGGAACGAGGCCATCTCAAGTGTCATTCCTGCCCTGAGGTGGCTGCTGCAGGAATGCTTTCATTTTGTTAATTTCTGGGGGAAAATATATAGGTGAATCAAATATAAACAATGAAGGGTATCTTTGACAGGGCATTCTTTTTTCTTGTCTTTTTATTTTCACAAAGAGAAAAAATCAGAACATGTTAAAAAAGAAAAACATTGGTACATTTATGCCAACTTTGTGAAACTGAAAAAGTGAAAAGGAAATGAGACCCAGGGGAAACAGTGCTGTATCTTCACTAGTGAGAAGACTGAGAAGGGGAAAGGCAGCATTCCACATGTTCATTGTATGCTGATTTCTGCTTTGCTTGCTTAGCTGGCTGTCTTCAGCTTCTGTCCTGGGGTTGGCAGAGCTGGGCTGCGGGGGAGGACAGCGCAGGGTTAGAAACTTAGGCTGAGGTAGCCAGACCGGGACTCAGGCCTCGGCTCCAGTATCACTGGGACTCAGCCTCTGAACCACAATAAGTATTATTAACATCTTAATAACAGTAGTGTCTTCTAACACTTGTGGACTGCTTTACATGTGCCCAGTATAATGCTAAGCCTTTTATCTTATGTAATCTCCCCAACAACCCTATAAAATCAATTTTATTGTAAGGAAACTGAGCTTGAAATCACATGCCCAGGGGCCCATGGATGGTCTGTCAGGTTCCAGAAGCCACACTCTGACCCCTGGGCTATGCTGCCCTGGCTGTCTTCACTGTACCCTGGGGACAGCATGAGTCCCTCTGCACTAGCGTTGTGAAGATTCAACGAGCCAGTGTGTGTAAAGCAGATGGCACAGTGACTGCCATTTTATTGAGTTAATAAATGGTGAGGACTGAAAATGCAACCATAAGTACTTATTGCATGCTTACTGTGTGCTAATCATTGCTCTAGGCACTTTTTGTGTATTTTCTCATTCAATCTTATCCTTCTAGCAGCCCCAGAAAGTCGGCACCACTATTATTCCCACTTTACAAATGAGGAAATTAGGGATTGGAATCATTACATAATTTGCCCAGGGTCACAGAGCTAATAGGTGGTAGGGCTGGGCCATCTGGCTCAAAAGCCCAAGCTCTGATTAAGCAAAACTATCTTTTTTGTTATCACTTAATAGGAAGTGTTAGGGTCCTACAGAGAAACAGAAACATCAGGACACACACACACACACACACACACGCGTGCGCGCGCGCACACACACACTTGAAATACAAGGACTGATAATTAGGTTTGCGAACTCATCCTAGAAAAAGTGCTCCATACCTCATGCTGAATATCACTATGGTCACCTTCGAAGTCCTCCCCTTGGGAAGCTGTGCACTGATGCCCGCGCCTAGTCTACCCTTCAAAGCAATTTTGGAACTTTTTCTGGAATGGCCATCAGAGCTGTCATATTACACTTGATGTCCTGAATGTCATCAAAATGTCTTTAATATTTCCTTTACCTTCGGGTGAAGAACGAAGTCATTGGGGGCCAGATCAGGTGAGTAGGGAGGGTGTTCCAATACAGTTATTTGTTTACTGGCTAAAAACTCCCTCACCGACAGTGCTGTGTGAGCTGGTGCATTGTCGTGATGCAAGAGCCATGAATTGTTGGAGAAAAGTTCAGGTCATCTATCTTTTTCACGCAGCCTTCTCAGCACTTCCAAATAGTGAACCTGGTTAACTGTTTGTCCAGTTGGTACAAGTTCATAATGAATAATCCCTCTGATATAAAAAATGGTTAGCAACATCCTTGCAACAAGTTCACGAACTTAATTGTCAGACCTCGTAAGGAACAGACTCGTGCAATTATGGAGGGTGGCAAGTCCCAAGAGTTGGCTAGCTGAAGACTCAGGAGACCAATGGTGTAGTTTTAGTCTGAAGGCCGGCAGGCTTGAGACTCAGGAAGACCCAATGTTTCTGTTTGAGTCCAAGGGCAGGAAAATGTCCAAGTTCAAGTGCTGTCAAGCAAGAAAGAATTTTCTCTTACTTGGGGAAGACTCAACCTTTCTGTTCTATTCAGACCTTCAACTGATTGCACAAGGCCCACCCCACATTAGGGAAAACAATCTTCTTTAATCAGCCATTTAAAAATTTAAAAAGTCTACTTATTTAACCTCATCCAAAAACACCCTCAAAGAAACACCCAGAATAATATTTGACCAAATATCTTGGCATCCCTGTGGCCCCATCAGGTTGACACAATTAACCATCACAGATCCACCCTTTGTCAACTTGGCACCCATATGCATTTCCTTAAATTGTAATTAATCTCCAGAGAAAGACAATAATGAGGTCATAATTCCTCCTAACTGTTCTTTGGTTCATTCACCTTTTTCCTTTAAGAAACACGTATAGACCTCTTGTGACATAGGTTTATTGTTTAATACAATTATTTGTGAATGTGCTTGTTGTCTCTAGAATAGGGCCTGTTCCTGTACAACAAGGACTGGGCCTTCTCACCTTGGATTCCCACCACTTAGCATGCTTAGGAACAGAAAGGAAGCCTGCTACAATGATGCCAGAGTAAGACAGTTCCGTTTCTTATGAATACAAAAATGGGATGGAGATGATCCCCGTAAGCAAAGAGTGAGACTGTGACCATGGTGCAGTAAGAGAGCATCAGTCAGCGTTTCCTGAGACAAGGAAGCCCTTAATTTCATTGGGGTTGGGATGAATCTGGGATGGCGGCGGCATGATGTGTGGCGGTAGCTTCCAGAGGAGGTAACGCGGGGGCTCAGATTTGAAAGATACAATATGGTTTCCAGGTAGAACAAACCTAATGTATACCCAGAGACAGTAGCATGCAGAAGGAAAAATCTAGAAAAGCAGCCCAAGAAGTGACTGTGAGGGACTTTGGATAATGCTAAAGAGTGGGTGCCTGATTTTCGCTCTCCTAGGATCTATTGAAAGATTTTAAGCAGGGCAGAGATATGCTTTGATTTGCATTATAGAAAGATCTCTCACTGCAATAAGGATGATGGATTGATTCAGTGGAGCTGAGAGTGGGGTCCACTTAGGGAACCATTTCTGCAAAACAGACAGTGACTGCAGGAGTCTAAACTGGGCTCCCCTCATGGGTTTACTCCTGAGAGGCTCTGGCGAGCATTGTGAGAGCTGGGTCCCTCCCCTCTGCCTCCTACTGCAGTGTCTGCATAGCAGCTCCCTCTGTAAGAGGAAGGAATGACTTAGTGCTCGTCATTGCACATTGGGCTTGGATGTTCAACTCCTCCAGCAGGCATTTGATAAACAAGAAAGAAAGGCTGACAGGAGCAAAGACCGAACAAATAGGCTAGTGACTATCAGGTGCTTCCTTCTTGTCTTCTGGAGATAAGCTTCATGAAGGAACCACTATCAGTTGAGCTCAGGGAAGGAGGTGGGGGTGATGTAACAAATGGGTAAAGGTTCTACCTTCAGGGCTGTTATCTCCGTCAACTCTTGACTAAAAGATACAAGAAAATGGTTGCTAGGAAAACTTAAGAGGGAGATATAACTCCAGGTGAAATGAGGCATTGTTTTGTTCACATTATGTTTATGGCTGTTGAACAGGAATAACTAGCAAAGTATAATAGAACCAGGCAAAGCTGTGTGGAACTTGTAGCCTAAACAACATATGTCTTAAAACTTGTTTCAGGCCATGGAAATATTCTTTTTGTGTTGTCTAGCTACTAGAAGCTCCCTTTTTGTTGTGCGGATATTGTGAAAGTTACTCTGGAGAGCAAGAGGACATTTTCCTGTGACTTTGGATCCATACAAATGCCTCTACCCTCCCACCCTTACTCTGTCCCTGAATAAAGCTGGAAGGAGAATGCCAATGTGTGTGTGGGGGGGGGGCGCCTCCAGTGTGTCGGATTACTACTGCAATTCACAGAATATCTGAGATGTGGAGGAAAGCTGGAAATGGTTATCAGGAAGCCCACGTTGGATAGAGAAACAGCATGATGGGGCAAAAGGTTTCTTTTTCCCACCTGTATTTGCTGGCTGAGTGAGTGGTACTTCCATCTACCTGGGCACAGCAAGCCTAGATTCCTTGCTGTATGCGTTACAATAGGCTAGGCTATGTAGCAATAACAGATGACTGCAAATTCACTGTGGCTTTCAACAACCCACATTTATTTTCATTGATGCTGCATGTTATTTGCAATTGGCTGAGTCTCTGCTTCACATGGTCTTCCTCTGGGAACCAGACTGATGGAACTGCTGTCTCTGGAACATCGCTTACCTTACTGGCAGAAGGGAAAGAGAACACGGTTATCACACACTGGATCTTAAAACTTCTGCTGGGGAGTGATGCCCATTCCTTCTCATATCTTTTTTTGACCAAAGCTTGATGTCAAAGAAGTGGGGAAGTATAATCGTTCCCAGAGAAGGGCAGCAGATATTTCTGTTTGTGAAGTTGTTATATCTGGAGCCACAGAGAACAGAGTTCAAATCAAAGCTTTCACTTTCTAGTTACGTAAAATTTTGTTATTTCCCTATTTCGTGTCTGGGATCCCCACATGCATGACGTTTATGTTTAGGACGGACAGGGACTTTTTGAAAATACCACTTTGGTTATTCCTAATCTGTAGTGTATGTGCTCAGATGAATAAATACATAATTTAGTGCAAGTCGGACTCCCGAGGGGTAAGACTTGGCAGTAGGTTGGTATCTTCCCTGGTTTCTCCCTATTCACACTATCAAATAATTTTCACTCTTCCTACTGTCATTGCTCAAGTTGCACTAAAGCCTGTGTCATCAGATGTTACTACTGAGTACCCTTCCTTCCACATGTCACCTATAGGCAGCTGAGTATTTCCCCCTTATTCTTTAAAGACTAAGGTGCCGGGTCACTCCCTTCTTCCCTCCTACTCTTCTCATCATCACTGGGAATTTTAACATCTATGTAGATGATCGCAGTCAACATCATGGCCTCTTGGTTCCTTTTATCTGCTCACCTCCTGAGATGTTTTTCTCTGCTCCACGTCAGCTGTCCTTTCCCCTGGTCTTATGTTAGACTTTGTAATCACCAGTAATAACATCACCTCCAAAAAATCTCTATGATAAGATAGAGATGGATAGAGCACTCTCGAATCACGAACCTTCCCATCATAGTCTCTTTGAGTATCCCAAGTACAACAATTCTTTAACCACACTGGGGCCTTCAATCTATGTTTTCCGACTCCTTTCTTACTATCCATCTCCCCTCATGTCATAATATTTTTCCATATCTAGCCTAGACACCGTCCTGCAGTTCACCAAATTGTGAAGTTAAGGGCATAGTCTTCCCAAGACTTCTGACACCACCTGCAAGTTTGGGACTGTATTAGCTCCCTAGGGCGGTCATAACAAAGTGCCACTAACAGAAATGTATTGTCTCTGTACAACAGAAATGTACAGTTATGGAGGCAGAAATCCACGATGAAGGTGTTGGGAGGGTTGCTCCCTTCTGAGCTCTATGAGAGAGAGCCAGTTCCAGGCCTATCCTCTAGCTTCTAGAGTTTTGCTGGCAATCTTCGGCATTCCTTGGCTTGCAGAGTCATCATACCAATCTCTGTCTTCATCTTCTTAATGACACTCTCTGTATGTGTCTATGTCCAAATTTCCCCTTTTTATAAGGACACCAGTCATACTGGATTAGAGCCCACTCTACTCTACTATGACTTTATGTTAACTAATTACAGCTGCAATAACCCAATTTCCAAATAAGGTTACATTCAGAAGTCCTGCGGCTTAGGACTTCAACATATGAAATATTGGAGGGATAAAATTCGACCCATAACCAAGAGGTTTATCAAACCATCCTCAGGTTTGATGATTTGCTAGAAATGCTCACAGAACTCACGAAAAGCTACTATGTTCATGGTTATATTTATCACAAGTAGAGAATATATTCAAATCAGCCAGGGGAAGAGACTCGTAGAGCAGAGTCTGGGAAGGTTCCAAACAAAGCATCCGCTATTCTCAGGACAGGTTACCCTCCCAACACTGATGTGTAATAACACGAACTAAGTATTGCCAACTCAAGGAGTTCATCCAAGCTTTGGTGTTGAGAGTTTTTACCGGAGCTCCATTATGTAGGAAGGATTGATTGATTGATTGCCCAGGTGGTTCAGCTCTGCCTCAAGGCTGACTAAGCTCATGTGACCCAAAGCCCCTGCTCTCCAAATAGGGGTGCTTTTCTTCAGTGGCCAGGCCCCCACTGCCATTAGCTGTGGCCAGTCTCACCCTGACCATCTTGTTCCCATGAAGGATTAGGTGTGGTCTGAGGCCCCACTATAAATAACAAAAGACACTGTTCACTGAGGGCATTTCAAGGGTTTAGAGGTTACCTACCAGTTGCCAGAACAAAGGCTGCACCCCTTTTTTAATGAGGCCAGATTCCTTATTATACAACACCCATCCTTCTTTGCCTGCTGCTCCCATTAAACTCATCGGATCAAACCCTGGTCTCCTGAAATCCAGACCTTCCTGCTCTTACGTGCACTCGAGCAGCTGAGCACTGCTGAAGAAAATCTCCCAACAGCATACCCGGGTCTCCCCTCCTCACCACGCATCTAGTGGACATTCTGCTCGGCCAGGTAGTCCTACTACACTTTCCTGGCACCGCCCCTTTATCTTACTGAGTTTTTGACTTCACATTTTCTATATACCTCTTGCCCCATTTCTACAGGCCTCTCTTTTGGATGATAAACATCTTATTCTTCGTTGGAAATAGGGATTGCAGGAAGAGTGACCTCATATTTTCCTCACCAAATCCATCAGCCTTTGAACTTCTTTACCCCACATACTTTGCCTTCCTGACACAAAAAACTCATTCAGTCCCATTACTTTAAACAATACTTTATTTCAATGACTCCCAAATGCCCTCACTTTTCTCCTAAATGCCCAGTTCATGTACAGTACTCCCCACCCCATAATCTGCGGTTTGCTCCCAACAGTTTCAGTTACCCATGGTCCACGGAGGTCCAGAAATATAAATATTGGGAAATTTCCTAAATAAACAATTGGTAAGTTTTAAATCGCTTGCCATTCTGAGCAGCATGAGGAAATTTTGCACCGTCCACCCAGGGTATGAACCATCCTTTGGTCCAGCGTGCCCACACTGTAGATGCTCCATGCCTGGTAGGTAGTAGCCCTCCCAGTTATCAGATTGACCCTCATCGTATTATAGTGTTTGTCTTCATACAACCTTTGTTTTACTGAAAAATGACCCCCCAAAACAGGAGTAGAGATGCTGCCCATTTAGATGTGCCAAAGAGAAGCCTTCATACGCTGCTGCTTTTCAATGGAAATGTGAGTACAATACAATAAGATGTTTTGATGGAGAGAGTCCACACTTGTTACTGGAGTCAAAAAGAACAGGGCCCTGGAAAGAGAGGGGGAGGAAGGGCAGGAGGAAGTGTGGGAAAACAAAGGAGGGAGGAGATGAGATCATCCTTAAGAAAAGATGCAGCCACTAGATCGGCCGGAAATAGATTTCAGTGGCCAAGCACAGATGCAGGATGCCATCTTGCCCCTCGAGGTGAACTTTTGGTAATTATGATAGATCATAATAGCATTGTGATATATACACAATGGAATACTATTCGGCGTTAAGGAAAGATGATACAGGAACATTTGTGACAACATGGATGGATCTTGAGAGTATAATGCTAAGCGAAATAAGTCAGACAGAAAAAGCAGAGAACCCTATGATTTCACTGATATGTGGTATATAAACCAAAAACAAGACAAACAAATGAGAAACAAAAACTCATAGACATAGATAATAATTTAGTGGTTACCAGAGGGTAAGGGGGATGGGGGAGGGAGATGAGGGTAAGGGGGATCAAATATATGGTGATGGAAGGAGAACTGACTCTGGGTGGTGAACACACAATGGGATTTATAGATGATGTAATACAGAATTGTACACCTGAAATTATGTAATTTCACTAACAATTGTCACCCCAATAAATAAATTTAAATTAAAAAAAATAGCATTGTGCTTTAGCAAAATGGCCACTTCTGTGTCACCATAACAGTTCTGACAAGGGCCAAATAAGGACAAGAGAATCCTTCCTCCTGATGGGAAAGAGTGGTCCGTGAGGACCCGCCTAGGAACCCCTATAATGCCACCCCTAAAACTTGAATATTTTGTGCCCTCATTTTGAAAATAGTAAATTCCTAGGCTTCTTTGTTCTTCGGGGCAGTTGCTCTTTTCTAGGCCTGCCTGCTCCCACAATTTTAGGAGTGTGCTGTGCTCCTTTACTAAACCTGTTGCTTGCTTGGCTTATTTGATGCGTCCTTGAATTCTTTTCTGTAACTATACCAAGAACCTGCCTTCTGGAAACACACTCACATCACCTTTATTGCAGTATATTATTATTCTATTTTATTGTTATTGTCATTAATCTCTTACTGTGCCTAATTTGTAAATTAGACTTTATCGTAGGTATGTAGGTATAGAAAAAAGCATAGTACAGTGGATCCTTCAATAAGGTGGGGGCTGGGTGGCACTGACCACCCTTGTAGTCGAAAATCTACGCTTCGCCAGGACACTGTGCTCCAGCCACCTTTATTTGTATGAGTATGTACTTAATGTCTTCTCTCAGGAATCCATGAGGTTAGGGAGTCCATTCACTTTTGCTTACCATTGTAACTTCAATGTCCGTCACAGTGCCTGGCAAGTAATAGATGTTTAATAAATATTTGCTTGAATGAATGGATGAGAATAGAATGAATGACATTCGGGTCATGTCTTGCTGATCCTAATGTGAAGGCTCTCAGAAACACACAAGTCAGAGTATGTCAATGAACTCTTATCTATTACATGGGTGAAATCGAGAAATTCCCGTCATCCCGTCAGTTGTGGCCAATCTGGGCAGGTGGGGAGGGCGAGATGGGCAGTAACTTAAATATTCAGGTTCTGCTGTGAAGATGGTCTGCAAAAGGCTTGGCGTAATTAAAGCCCACAGACAGTGTGGTCGCCTCAGGGCCCTAGAGACTCTGTCATGGGAGATTCCTGGAGTCCTTCATGATCAAACTTGGTTACGTGCACAGCCTCTCATCACCATTGTGCAGGACGATTGAGTGACTTTGACAGATTGACTGATGTTTTTTAAAACCTTTTTTTGTCAGTTTTTCAAGCCACAGTCTCTTGTTTGTCAGGTTCACATCACTACATTTATGCTCTTTAGAACCAGTGGGGAAAAACAACAAGAAATTCTTACATCAGGCATTTTGCAAGAGACATCAACTGACAAACATGACAGACAATATGTTGAAAATACTGATATCCTCTTATCCGCGGGGCATCATTCCAAGCGGATGCCTGAAACCATGGATAGTACCAAACCTTATATACAAATTTCTTTTTGTCCGTGTCTTCCACCCCCAAATTAATGCCATTTCCATCTTAATTAAAGCACTTATCACATACTGTGGCCGTAACGTTTGCAGTTCAGGGTGTGATTGCAAAATTAACATGAATTTCTTTTTCTTCACAATTTATTGGACGTAAGAATCATTCTTACAGTAGATCTTAGCAACCTCAGTCTATGATTTATTTGTCTTAATTGGAGAACTTTCATGTTTTTACTTAGAAGAAGCGCTGTATAGCTTCTCTTGGGCATATCTGAATTGCCAACATCACTACTCTTGTATTTTGAGGCCATTATTAAGTAAAACAAGGGTTACCATCTTTTGCTGTGTATAATGAGCTCCCGTGTATAATGCACATCCACCTTTTTGGCCCAAAGTTTCAGGGGAAAAAAAATCTTTTGTTTTAATTTTTTAATTTAAATTTTTATTTGTTTACATTGTTTGTTGTATTATAAAGGAATTTTAGCCTTTATATTTTAACGTATTATGGTACAAGAATGTTATGTAACAAATATTACAAAGCACAAGAGCAGATACAAAGTATAAGAAATTTTATGCACTGGCAACAAATTTATGATATTTATGCATCATTGAAGGCCAACAACTCTTTGTTGTTGCAAGTTTGTCATAAGTTCAACAAAACCGATTATTGTATTCCAGGGTATTATTTCGCATCAAGATATCATTATTGATTTCTAGAGTTATACTTTTAACTCCTAAGTGTAAATAAGAGAATTAAAAACATTTGTATAGGTATAGAATTGGTACTACCCACGTATAATGTGCATCTTTATTTTTCCCTCACAGATTTGGGCAAAAAGGTATGCATTATACATGGCAAAATACGGTACTTGAATACAAGCACTGTGATACCTCAACAGTTGATCTGATAACCAAGATCGCTCTTAAGTGGCGGGTAGCATATACGGCTTGGATATTCTGGACAAAGGGTGATTTATGCCCCCGGCTGGATGAAGCAAGAAAGTGCAAGATTTCGTCATGCTGCTCAGACTGGCATGCAATTTAAAATTTATGAATTGTTTACTTCTGGAATTTTCCATTTAATATTTTCAGACTGTGGTTGACTGTGGATAACTGAAACTGCAGATAACTGAAAGCGCAGATAAGGAGAGGACTAATGTATAATGGGACCATAACCATTGATAAGTAAAACTGAGATCTCAATAGAAAAGTGGACAACCCATTCCTCAAATCAAAATTAATAAACATAGAAAACCTGTTTTCAACCTCTCTAAGAATCAAAGATGATAAAAAAATAAAGATATTTTTTATGGTAATGTATAAAGATTTTAACAAATGATGTCAGCAGGATTGCATGCAGTAGACACTTTGATAGAGTTCTTGTGGGGGTGAATTGCTTAATCTTTTTTACAGCAAAGCAAATTGGTAGTATATAACAGGACCATGGAAAATATTTTATACTCTTTGCAAATTTTTCCAAAATCAATCCAAAAGATGTTTGACACGTTATTTATATTTAAAAATGAAACCTCATACAAATCTACTCTAAATATTTAATAAGAGGGGAGTGGTTAAAAAATGTGGTACAGACACAGAATATTTATGAAGAAGTTTAATAACAGAGAAAATGCTCAGGAGGGTATTTAGTAATCAGAGCATGGTACAAAGCTCTATGAAGCATTCGATGTGAACTATAACAGAATATTTGCATGCCATAAAAAATACATATATACATATAACATTTATGTTTACACATGAAGAGGAAAATGAAAACCAGCATAATCTCACAATTCTTGGTGCCGGTATAAGGCAACAGTACGGTTCTTTGTATGATGTATTTCCAAAATTTCTTCACTAATCATGCTAGTTTAGAATATCATTGGGTAAAAGTTATTAAACACACGGACAGTGGTTTTGAGGTCAGCAAGGCCTGGAATCTGATCATGATTCTGCTCCTTCTTATTGTGATCTTGACCATCACCAGGACCTGTGGCTTTCAGTTTTCTCATCTGTGCAGTGGTTGTAATAATGCACATAGGGTTGTTAGTAAGATCAAATGAAATAAAATATGTAAAGTGCTTAGTCTAGTGCACGACATACAGTAGACTTTCATAAATATTAGTATTCTCATTTTAGAATCACAAACTTTGAGAATTTCAAATTCTCATGTATCTAACCCAACCGTTAAGTCACAGAAGCGGAGCAGGTGGTGATGAGAGACGGTCAGTGGTTTATCTCCATTGCACAGCCCATAAGCAGCAGTGCCTCTGAATTTTGCATCCCTCTTCTGTGTTTTTTGCTAAGTCTTCTTGCTTCCCTGAAGAAACAGAGTTCAACCTTGAACTGCTCCTGTTTTTTGGTGTATTTTGTTGGTTCTGATTATTTTTTCCGCCACTCATCCTTACAAAGCAGAGTAAATTTCCTAGAATAATTGTTGATGCTCAAGCCAAGTAAATTACATGCTGAGAGAAGAATTTAAATGACAAATACTGCTTACTATCAGTTGAGATGACTGAGTACAAGAAAAGTAACAGGCCAAATCAGAAGAGGTTGGGTTATTCTATGTGGAAAGTTAAGTTTTACCTTATAGCAAAGCAAAACAGCATTGGGAAAGAAGGTCTTAAATTTACCATTAGGCAGCCTAGTAACTCGCTCCTTTCTTCTGGCCTCCCTTCTTGCCTGTCCAGCTTTCACACTCCAGGCGGAGCAAGTTCTATAAAATTAACCTCTCCTTAAACCCCCTCTTGGCCTTTTATTGCCTGTAATGTGAAGCCTGAACATCCTAGTATGGCTGAGCCCTTCCTAATCTGCTACCGACTTGTCTTTTCTGTTGCGTGTGTTTTCCTGGACTGCAGTGCCTCATCCTCTCAACCAGCCTATCTGATAAACGCCTACTCACACTTCAAGATGTAGACCAAATGTCCCTGCACTAAAAGTTCCTTGAGTAGACTGTGAGTTCATGATGTCAGCGACAGTCTCATTCACATTTGCACTGTAGGAGTTTGAATGTTTCACCTACAGACGACAGGATACCAGTAGAGTAGCTTAAACTGTGCAGGAATGTATCATCTCACTTAACAAGAACTCTGCAGATGGAGATTCCAGGATTGGCCCTGTGCCTTGACCATTTTTTGTCCTCATCTTTTCCCTCTGCCAACCTCAGAGGGCTAGCAATGTTTCCTTTTGTGGTTATTTGATAGCTGCAGCAGCTACAACCACTGGATTAGCTTCTATTAGTAAGGAAAAGATGTTATGATGTTAAGTAGGCAGGACAATGTGCGAATGCAGAAAGGCAGAAGTGGTGAATCAAGGATTTTTTTTTCTTGAGCCGCTTCTTTTTTATTAATCAGTTATAAATTTCCCAGAAGCTGCCCAGCAGATTCCTCTTATGTCTCATTGGCTAGAAATGGGTCACTTGTTTACTCCCAAACCAATCACAGGCAAAGGGGAATGGGATGGTCATGACTGGTCAGACCAAACTTGAGTCATTCCCTTGGTCTAGAACAGTCTTCTCAGAAATCTGTTTGATACCTAAACATAAAGAGAATTCTTTTAGGAAGGAAAATGGGTAATGATGTTAGCTGAGTTACCAACAGCTTTGTCATAAAAACCCGGTATTGCACCTGATTGAATGTTCTCTGTAAAAACCCTTCAACCCTTCTGTATGGTTTTTAAATATTCTGTCCTCTGTGTCTCCATAATCTATTACTGTTACTGTATCATCATATCTGTTTCTGTTTCTATTAAGTTTGTGTTGCTGTACCTTAATTGCCCATCTGGGTGTCTGTCTCCTAGATGGGACTGTGAACTCCTGAGGGCAGGAAATATATTTTATTTAGGTTTAGATGTCCGGTACTCAACACACATAGGTTCTCAATAAATGTTTGTTCATTGGTTTTCTGTACAACATCTAATTTTTTTCTTTTATGTTTTTGTTGACATTTTGTCTTTGTTAAAGCTATAAGTGATGTTGCTAGTACTTGAATTTCCATGTTTTTAAATTTCACACATGTTGGGTCACCCTTTGAAATACAGTTCTGGTATCTGTAATGAAGCCTGGAGCCCTGCTTAAAATGACAATAGCTACATAAAAGGATATTGACGGAAAAAAAATATTAATGATTCTTTCCTTTGGAAGATAAAAGCCTGCATTTAGCTTTATCAAAGACAACATAAATTGAAAATTGAAAAGTTCAAATATTTTGCATGAAAAACGGATTTCATGCAACTAAAACACAAACCAAACAATGAAAATTAATCCAGCTTTCTTAAAAAATGACAGCTTCAGTCAACCAGATTTATAGAGTTTGCAATGGGCTTTTGTGGCTCTTTGTCTCCCTCCATACCCACCCATATATATTTATGCTGGGAAAATATAACTATCTACAGAGGGAAGAGTGAGGGACTGTCATTCTCTAAATGACTATGTCTCAGGACCTATGAAAGAAATTCCATGACATCATTTGTGCAGTAGACAGATCAGTGCATGTGAGTGAGAGATCATTGTAACTTAATGTGGCATGCAATGATAATATCTCACATCTTTTTCTTCTTCTGGAAAGCTTTTCCTGACCTTACCATCTGGGTCAGGAAACATTTCTCTCAGTTCCCTGAACACCTTCCTTACTTTATAATTATTTACAATGCTTAGCACAGTGCATGTGCTAAAAACAAAAGTCAAATAGATAAGATTGTACAGTGGAGATACATATGCATTTCTGCATGTATACACTTGTTTATTGAGCAAACACATATATAAAGCACTTATGCAAGCCATGTTTCTAAATGCTTTGCACATATTTATTCAGAGCCTTACAGTTTGCCAAAGCATTTTCAACACATTGGCTTGTTGGTTCTTCATTTTAACTTTAGTGAGCAGATGGATAGAAATTATCCAGTATGTGATAGAAAGTATCACAGCTAGGCAAAAACACTCTACTTACCCACAATGACATAGTTTGTAAATAGCAGAGTTGGGATTTCAACCTGCTTTTTCTGGTGCTCAACCAGTGTCATTTTGCAAGAAGAGCCCTGGTGGAGCCCCTTTAACATTTTGGGATTACCACATCTCTAGTAGGTGAAGACTGGAAGGAAGCTTTGGCTATTTTGAGAAGTTGTGTATGGAAACAAAGATTTTTTTCATATGTTTAAAACCAATTTTAGTAGTGTCTTAGTTAGCAAATGCTACATTAGTGCTGCATAACAAACAACCCCCAAATTCAGTGTCTGAAATAACACTACAAGTTGGCTAGGAGTTGGCTGATCAAGGCTGGGTTTGGCTGGGTAACTCTGCATCAAGTAGGGATTTGATGGGGATCGACTCCTTGAAGTTGCCTGAGCTCAGGGTTTTTCCACGCATAGTCATTCTGGGACCTGAGCTCCCTGAAAACATGGCAATGGGAGAAGTACAAGAATTCAAGCCCAACTATGCAGACCCAATTCAAGCCACTGCTAACATCTCATTGTCCAAAACAATTTACGTGGCAAAACCCATTTAAGGGAGGAAGCACATTCTACTTACCATGAGGTCAGAGCAAATTACTGGCTAAGACAAATTTTAATGGAGTGGTAAGTTAAGCTCCCACATTGAAGATAAGGAAGAGGTTCAGTCTGAGTAATTCTGAGCAATAATTTAATTTACAAGGCAATTCCACGTAGTGTTGCCAAATTTAGCAAATAAAAATACAGAACACCCA
The DNA here is from genome assembly GCF_964194185.1 of Rhinolophus hipposideros. Taxonomy (NCBI): domain Eukaryota; kingdom Metazoa; phylum Chordata; class Mammalia; order Chiroptera; family Rhinolophidae; genus Rhinolophus; species Rhinolophus hipposideros. The sequence goes on from NC_138052.1 coordinate 18,712,862, forward strand.
GTTAAATTTGAATTTCAGATAAACATCAAATATTTTTTAGTATAAGTATACCCCAAATATGACATGGGGCATACTTATACTAAAAATATTTGTTACCTGAGATTCACATTTAACTCGGGGTCCTATATTTTATCTGGAAATTCTAATTTTAGATGAATCACTTGCTCTTCACAAGGTTAGAGTAATAGTAAGAATATATAATTGACCAGATTGTGCAAAAAGTATGCTCACATTGATTTCTCTTGTCGCTACTCTTTGCCAGGGTTGGTCTTGCTCTGAGAGAATAGGTACAGACTTCCCTGAAAATATCACCAAATATTTCAAGGCACGAGATGAATAGAGTCCTCAAGGCCAGTGAGCCACTGGCTTTCATGTTAAACTGTCAATGAAGGAAGCAGTGGAAAATGTTGGAGATTTTGGAATTATAAGTGGTATTGGGGAGCAAACCTGGGCAGCCTGCACCCATAATCTCCCTGATGTAGAATTCTAGGCTTGGTAACTGTATATTTTGATGGTATTTGTCTTTATTGTGGCTTTTGCCTCCTCCACACTCACTGAGTTGGAAAAATATGGGTGTCCTCAACACCAAATGAAGAATGAGATGCTCACTAACTGACCATAAAGGCCAAAGAAGTTTCATTTTCATTTGGGGGTCACTGACATTGAAGGTGTGAAGTCTTTATTTGGAATGATCCTTCCTCCTCATTCATCTCTCCCTTTTCCCTCACCCTCAAATAATTAGTTATGGCCCTCATATCTCTGCCGTGACTATTAAAACAGAAGGACAAAAGATACACCTATTAATTGCTCTAGCTAGCCATCTGAAGGGACTTGTTGGAACACATTATTTTTATTCAGTGTTTGATTACTGTGCTGCCCGTAGTTTTTTGAGCCAGTACAAAGGATCTTAAAGTGTGTGTGGGTGTGCATGTGTTTAAAGGTTGAGGAGGGGGAGTGAAGATAAATAGCTGGTGAGAAGTTTGGGATTCTTTTCTCTTAGCCTTGTTTTTTGTCCAGAAATATTTCTGTTCAAACATGAGGCCTGGTTTTTGTAGATGAATGCCAACCCCATAAACTCAGGATGTTAATTTTTATTTCTATTGGGGTTGGAGATGATTCATTGTTTGCAGGAGGTAGAGACACCAAAGCATTTTCTATTGACACATGGAACTGACTGTAGAGGTGAAAGGCAGGTCTTGTAGAAAGAAAGACATTCTCCAGGAAGAAAAGAAAATGTCACTTTTGTGAGTTTTTTTCTTTCTTTTGTTTGTGAAGATGAGATTTTTCTTTCCTTGGGAAATAGTTCCTATATTGTTGCAAAATGTCACTGCAAAAATCTGTTTGAGAAAACAGTGAATCGTCCTTATGTTTATTCTTTTTGCTGTGTCCATGAAAATATTACCTTAAGCATGTGATAAAAATTTAGTGAAAATAAGCCATTTCACCTGGTTTTATAAATAACCACATTCTTTGTATTCCTCAGTTACAAAGGAAAATGAGAGTTACAAAGGACAATTTCCCTTGGCTAGCTGATTAAATAAACACCTATTTCTAGAAGCAGTCAAGAGGAGAATAGAAAGAAAAGTGTCAAAATAAATGGGCACTTAAGCCCAATCGTTTGTCTCGGCAGCCACTGTGGCCTGGCAACTGAGAGGCTTCTGGGTCAAGAGGGCAGATTTACTCTTATAGAGGCCCAGATCCTGGCTTTCTTGCTTCCATCCCTTTAGACTGCTAACTCTAATCAGTTTTCAAGGAGTCCTGATAATTATTAAGTGGATAATAGTGAAAATTATAAATATGTTGATAAAGTAATACTCCTCGTAATTATTGCTATCATTAATCACTACGGGGAAGACACTATGCTAAGTGCTTTTTATACTTGATCCCATCTTTAATCCTCTAAAAATTCTAGCGTGGAAATGCTACTATCACATGTCACAGTTGAGAAAGTGAGGCATAATCCGGTCAGTAACTCACCTATGATTTCACAGCTATTAGGTAGTGAGCCCAATTTTTAAGCTCTAAATTCTATCATGGGGTTTGGTATTGGTACAATGTAAGAGACGCTCTAAAATCTAACCGTATCTTTCCTGTTGGATTATATCTCTGCTTGATGTACCACTCTTTAGGAATTATATTGTGAGTCTTGCATTCTGGGTCTAGGCAAGTCATGTGGGATGTCAGGTAGGGAGCTAATGCTAGGAACATTTTCCAGAGCCAGTTACTGAGAAGAAAGGTGGTCATCAAAATCTGAAAAACAGAGGGAGGAAGAGCATATTATATTCAAGAGGGTGTCAACTTTCAAGAGTGTGACAGTGTAAGAGGTGGGGACAGAAGGTAGTGGGGAGGTCCAGGGTATTTGCTGAGAATAGCTCCATTCTCCCTTTCATTGTGTGTGTCCGTCTGGTGGGCACTTGGATCCGTCATGTTTAAAGGTCAGGTGAAGGCCAGGGTCAACAAACTTTATCCTTATGGAAAGCTGTTTTCGACTTCTCCAGTCTCCTTGACTATTACTCCACGTGAATGTGTGTGTACCACGCACAGGAGGAAGAAGTGGATGAAAACATGGGAGGCATTTCTAATGGGGATTAATTACTTTCAAGTCAACAAATAGATTCCTTCTTGGGAAAGTATTAGGTTAAGGTTTTGCATCTCAATAATAGTTTTGTTAACTTCAGACTTGATGGGATATCCTTTCTATCCATTTTTAATGTTACCATAGATTGCTCAGACATATTGATGGATTTTGACAATGGGGAAGATGAGGCCAGAAAAACAACAAGTCCGTTCACTTTTTGGGTTCGCTCAGTAGAGGTGGGACCCAGACCTGCATGATAATAGAGGGCACCTCGTTAGCTGGTAGTTAAGTGGGACTGAAAGGCTAACTTTCCACTTCACAATTTCCCACGGCCCATCTCTGCCAGGAATAATGCTGCGTTCATCTATCAGGTTTATGGGTGGGTCAGGAGAAGTGTGGGGGCATAGATAGCACCCGGAGTAGAAAATCATTACAAACTCTAAAAGGTTAGGAAGGACCCGCATCGGGGAGGTCCTAGTCGATTTTCCACTCTTAGATCTCTAGTGTCACTAGTACATGTCTTCCATGTTTGTGTTGCTTAGGCATGTTGCAGGTGTGCAGCATTGAGAGTTCTACATGGAAGGTGCTGTGGTTCTGCAGCATGGCTGGACTTGCTTCCATTTCCATTAGTGCTAGGTTTCCACTGTGCCAACGAGTGGGTGAGAAGGCAGTATTCTGTTACTCAGAGTTGTCGTGCTGGCTCTACCCAAGGGCACGTGCTTTGAACTGGTACTGGCAGAGGCTCAGAGATCCTGGCTCAAGGTACTGTGCCACCATCAAGATGTGCCTGGATGGGACGGAAAGCGTTGGGGAGAAAACTTCCTGGATAGCTAATTAACGGACACAGGTTTTGAGAAATTGAGACATGGCACGCCAGCCCCCAACACCCATCGTGTCTGTCTTGGCAGTGAATACATTGAATAAAAATGCTTCCAATAGAACTTCCTGTGGTGATGGAAATATTCTGTATCTGTGTTATCAAACAATACAGTAGCCATTAGCCATATGTAGCTATTGAGCACTGGAGATGTGGTTAGTGTGACTGAGGAATTGAATTTTTTATTCCGTTTCATTTTATTTCATGTAAATTGAAATAGTCACATGTGGCTAGTAGCTACCAAATGGTGAAAATGTACTTTGGAATAATTTTGTTATGGCTGGGAGATGGCTTGGTAAAAAGAGAATTCTCTTTCCTCTTCTCTCTCTCTCTCTCTCTCTTTCTCTCCCCCCCCCCCATTCAATCCACCAAGTCTATGCATATCCATCACTTCATTTTCACATCCGGTATCTCATAATACCCCAGGAAGGGTGATGTTCTTATTTTTCACATTTTATAAATGAGAAAACTGAGTCACAGACAAGTTACATGCTTTATCTGTAGTTACACAGCAAGCAAGCATTGGAAACTGGGCTAAATCTTGAGGGCTGTAGGTGAATCTGTTAAGAAAGACTCAGCCTCACACCTCTCTTGTCAGCCTATTGACCTCACAACTGGGCCAACCTTAAGGTGGTTCACCTGAAAAGCAGAGCCTGTGACAATGGCTTAGTTTGCATAATTTATTTTGGGAAGTGATCCCCCAGGCACAGAATTGAAGGTCTGGGAATTGAAATAGGAAAGGACAGAAAGCCAATCCAGGTTTATGTTATTGAGGGTAGACAGGTGAGGCTCACTCATCTAGGGACCATCTAAGGAACTGTGTAGAATGCTCCTTAATGTCCAGCAGACATACTGTTTGTTACCAACTCCTGTGTTCATTGGTCAAAGATCCCTGTATAGGGTATTAACTCTCTTGCCCTTCAAGTCTGTTTATGGACCTTCACATCCGAGGGGCATTCACTGCTCCCCTTCCGGTGATGCAGAGAAACCCTGGGTAGAATGCAAGAGGCCCCGGTATAACTGAGGGGAGGAGCTGTCAGGCTACACCTGTGTGCAGCCGGCTGCCACAGCAAGATTGGAGCTTAAAAGGAAGTGGAGAGGGTATGAGACAGGACCTAAAAGATGTTCACAGACTGAGGGGAATAAACTAAATAGCACAGCCGGGGGAAAGTCAACAATGGGAATCAGGAGAGTCTATGGAGCACTGAGAATGGATTTTTCTGTAAAAATGTAAAACAAATGGGCTTATCCTTTGATGCTGTCAATGAGCTGTGGTCTACGTGATTGCTAGCACAATGATATTGCTTTTGTGCATCATGCATGGCACTGTTTCAATGTAAGCGTGATTCCTCCAATTGCCCCATCTCTTCCCGGTGACTTCTTTACCCCACATAGATGGAGTGAGCTCGAGGAAACCAATAATTCAATGTATCCCAAATTTAACTTGCTCTTATTTCATTCACGCATATATGGAAGCATGACATAGAGGTTAAAAACATTGGCGCTGAAACCAGATTGATGGGTCCAAAACCTTAGTCTACTACTACATGCTAGCTTTGTGGCCTTGGGCAAATTGTTCAACCCCTCTGAACCTCAGTTTCTTCATCTGGACATAGGGATTATAGTACCTATATCTTAGAGAGTTCTGGTGAAGATGAACTGTTTAACTATATATACACATACATACATATATATGTACACACACACACACACACACACACACTCAGGGTTTAGAACACTGCCTGGCAGGTAGAAAGCACAATATGCATGTTTGTTGTTGTTTGTTCACTCATTAATTGAGAAAGCATTATTTAGTGTCCGATACATACAAGACACTGCTCTCCTTGGTCAATGTGCAGCCTGGGGCTGACAGGGTGTCTGTTGCTCACTCTCGCCTTTTGAAACTCTTGATGCTCTAAATTCTCAGACCACCACCTTCTCCTCTTTTTCCTTCTGTTTTCAATGACTGATGTACTGCAAACAAACATTTAATCTTTTTGGGGAATAATGAAAAGGCAAACTCACTTCACTACACTGCAATGTTAGTGTCAGTCTGCAGAGTTCTGCCAGTTCCCTTGGGTATTTTGAATTTATAGACACTCTTTATCCTGAGTTTAGTTTTGGACTCGGCTGTCTGGAGCAGTGATTCATGTAACTCTAGTATAAGAATCACCTTCAGACAGATCACAGCTGAATTTCTAAGCCCCCAAATCTTTACTCAACCTGACAGTCCTAGACAGTGCCAAGAAGAGGAAGATATTTGCATAGAATAAGTCATTTCTTAGAACAGGAGCTGCTAAACATGATGGTGAAAGAAACAAAACCTGCAGTAAAAAGTGAGGAGGTGGCAGGATTCCTGGGTAGAGACTACTGGTCAACTTTATATCAAAATGATCCCATTTTGACCCAAATCATTCTTCTGGTGGCTTCAAATCTCAAGATTTCAGCTAGAAGCCAGAGTAAATGGCTGTGGAATTCCCATTTATTGGATGTGAATGCGTAGAACTACACTGCTCTCTGAGACTACTAGGGAGTGAAATTGCTACTAGCATTTGAAAACAGAGTCTGAGAATTCTTAGTGGCTGGGTATCAGGGTGTCACTGAGATGACCCTCTATCCATACCGGGGAGCAGACTTGCTCTGCTTGAAATAACATAATTATAGCACTTGGTGAAAAGTGGAGGACAACAGAAATGCAGTTCAAGAATTCAAGCACATGAGCTAGACAGAAAGGCAGAAAAATCTCAATCTAGACATCCTGGGGGAAAATGAGGTGATGGGGTCTGAAGCGTGTATAAGCAGACGTGCTAAAAATGGCAGCTGCCTCAAGTAGAATTTTTTATTACAGGACTAAAGGAGGGATTCAGTGGCACATTCCTGTAGGTGGATGAGTCAATACAAGTTTCCTTCCGGATTTCTGGGTCACAAACTCCTGAGAGGCTTTGAAGACGGGAAGGCACAAAATTGGAAAATAAATTCATGAGGTTTGAGAGGAAGGTGATATGAAAGTAGGAGTCTAGCTTGGATCTTGTCCTGTCTATGCCACTCACTAGGAGCTGTCTCTGCTACTAACTACTGTGTTTCCCCCAAATAAGACCTAGCCAGACAATCAGCTCTAATGCATCTTTTGGAGCAAAAATTAATATAGTAAAATAAGACTGGGTCCTATAGAATTTTACTCTAATTATTAACTAATATTACTTATATAATATATAATTTTACTATTATATAAGACAGGGTCTTATATAATTTTATTCTAATGATTAATTAATATTACTAATATATAATATAATATAATATAATATAATATAATATAATATAATATAATATAATATAATATAATTTTACTATAAGACTGGGTCTGATATAAGACTGGGTCTTACATTAATTTTTGCTCTAAAAAATGCATTAGAGCTGATTGTCTGGCTAGGTCTTATTTTCGGGGGAACATCGTAGTGCGGATAATGAATCTCTTAACCCTTTATGGTCTGTGGAGACCCTTAAGTCTCTCTAACAGAAAAGCCTCATGGCCTGGAATTCCAAGGATCTTTCCTAGCAGAACTGCAGATGCCTTCCTTGTTTTGTTGTCTTCTGGGACATTGCCTGACAGGAACTCCTGGTGACAAATGAGAAGACACAACACAGACATGGGTGGTGTGATACACGTATAAAGCTGCTACCAGGAAGATAATAAGAAGCTGCCAAATTCAGGTCACAATGAGTCTGCCTCTGTAACCTTCAGTTTTCTCCTCAGTGCATCGAGAGGATGGAGCTAGATATGCTTATGGTCCCTTACAGATCTCATTTATGATAATATCCCAAGTTAAGTGAAAGATGAAATCATCGCACTGACAATTTTTGTCTACCTTATTTTATTCAAAAATGTTTATCGAGCTCCAATGATGAGGCAGGGGCTGTATTAAGATCTAGGAATTTAGAGATCGACATACACGGTCTCTCCCTCAAGGAGCTTGCCTTCACTTAGAGAGGGCCAGGTAACCACCCCATTATATACAGTATCTTGATGGTTATAAGGGAGACACAGGTTTGAATGAGGGGTCTCGTTTGTTTAGCTGCTGAAAGAATTTATTTATTTAGTTGCTACCAGACTCCACCTCTGATATTAACAAAACAAAACCACAACAACAACAACAAAACTTTTAGATGTCAATATTCAAGCACACCGATCCTGTTCCAGAGAAGGGATGGTATGTCCTGAACAGATGGCCACAGGGTAAGAAATGTCGCTAAGCCAAGGCAGGCACTTTGCATCAGCCTGAGAAAGGAAGCCTGTCCTCAGCAGGCCGTGCAGAGAAGCTGTGCAGGAGGGCAGAGGAGGGAGGCTGCCAGCATACCAGCTTCTTCATTACGATCCGTAATTACCTGTGAACTCCTAGCAATCTGGATGTCATGCAAATTCATGGATCCAAATACTTCCCAAAGCCAAGTAGAAACGGTCTTTAACTTAGCACCATTTGGGAGCCTGTATACTTACCTCTGCCCTTTGTCTGGGCACACAGACAGCAACTGAACATTCTGAAATCTCTGGCTGCATAATGCTATAAAACTAAAAGGAGCTTTGAATGCAGGGCAGCATCCTTCAGGAATCCAAGATTTCTCTCTCTCCCATTTATTTTGTCTGGATGATTACTGCTTCTCAACCATTCCCTTTTGTCATTGTCCCCTTCATCTGCAGCCCCGTGAACCCAGCTTGCCTGGCTCTGTCACTGGTGTTGCCACCGTGAATTATGGCATCTCTTGGAATTCCTTGCTGAAGGATAACTCCCATCCTTCAAAATTCGTTTGTGTGTTTCTGTCTATCTCTGACTAAAATGACAGGAGTCACTCACATGGGCCCGAGCCCAGTGGAGGAAGCTGATAAACGCCGCTGGTGCAACCTGCAGCTGAATTCTGATGAAAAATGCCATTCACATGCTTCTGGCAAAGAATGTTTTTTAGAAAAGGAATTTGGTTAACTTTCTGTTGATGCTAATGGAGGGGGGCAGTGGTGCAGGTAATCCAAATGTCAATTGTATTTAATTTGGCTCTGCCTGCCATATGCTCTGGATGGCTAAGGAGGCATTGGGAGTAGGTAGAGAGAGGCTTCTGCAGGTGGCTCGGAGGTCTGAAACCTCGACATGGCAGGGACCGTTGTGATGTGTAACTTCTCTTTTTTTTTTCTTTGAAGGTGGAGCTGTGTTTCAGTGCTCTGACTGTGTGTTTTTTGTTTAGTCCAGCACACATTTATTAAGAACCTCCCATGTGCTGGGCGCCGTGTTAGGTACTAAGGATTCAGGGGGATTAAGGTATGTATGTGAGGGTAAGTGTGTGCGCGAGTGACCGGATGGCAGCCGGGACCCACACACCTTCCACCTGTCAGTGTGGTGTGCTCTGGACTCTACTGGGCGTTCGCGCAGGACATGGGAAGCATCTTGGGAAGATTTTTTTCCTGAATTTTTGAGTGTTTGAATTTTTCTCTTACCTCAATGGCTACTCCTTTTTATCTTCTTGGCAGCAATCTCCTCTCCCCAGCCAGTAAATGCAGATTTCCTTTGTCCTGGGTTCTCTTCTTCTCCTCTCCCCCCGCTATGGATACTTTCCTTACTTAATCCCAGGCCCAGGGCCTCAATAAACAATTCCTTGCAGGTCACTCATACATGTATATCATTAGCCAAGCTGCTTCTGTAGCTTCATCCTGTGTGTGTAGTAGCTTATTAGGTAGTACATCTTGGAGGTCCTGAGGTCCCTCATACTGAGCATGTCCAAAATCTAACTCGCAATCTCCCTCCCCAGGTTTTATCCTCTGCCAGGACTCCTTCTCTCAGTGAATGGCACCATCAGTCATCCCTCTGGAAACATCATGTCAGCCTAAACACATTCCACTTTCCCAAACCCCGTATCTAATCCATCACCAGGTCCTGCTGCTTTTACCTCATCAATGTTTCTGGCACCCACACAGTTATCTTCATTGCTAGTACCACTAAAATGTCCAAGTTAACCTCCTCTCTTCCCCAGACCAACAAGTTCACCTGCATCTACTTTGGGTCCTTTCTAATCCTTTCCTCGTAATACACCCAGAGTGATTATTTCAAAACATACATCTGAAAAAAATGTCCTTATCATTTGCAGACGCATACTAAAACGTTTCTAGATGAACTGGTATAGTGTTAGGGATTTACTTTAAAATATTCCAGAAAAATAATAACGGGCAGGAGAAAGATCAAACAAGATAGACAAAATGCTGACGGCCATTGAAGCTGGGTAATGGGTACTAACAGGGTTCATCTTACTGCACTCTCTGCGTTTGTGTATGCTTGAAATTTTCCAGAATAAATAGTCAACACATACCTACACACAAATGTAATCATCTACTTCCTTGCTTAAAACACTACTGGCTTCCCACTGCTCACAGTATAAAGACAAAATTCTGTAAGAACCTCGTGTTCCTGTGAAGCCTCGTCTCAGCTGATCTTTCCTGACACCTCTTGCACCACACACACTTGCTCTCAGCATTCCATTTATACCTCCCATGTGTTATTCCCTTGTACATGCTACATCCCCTCCAGGTGCCAGCCAAGCACGCTCTCCCTTACTAGGTCAAATCACTCTAATATAGACTCTCAAAACACTGGATACTTCCCTTTCATACTGTGTTTCCCTGAAAATAAGACCTGGCCGGACAATCCGCTCTAATGCATCTTTTGGAGCAAAAATTTAATGTCTTATATTAAATTTTTGCTCCAAAAGAGGTATTAGAGCGGATTGTCCGGCCAGGTCTTATTTTCAGGGAAACACAGTAGTATATGTCACCACTGCAATCTTTGTATGATTGTGAAAGCTACTCAATTAATGTCTGTTTTCTCTACTAGGCTATGAAGCCAGGAATCATCATTTAATCCTAAGCATAGGACCTAGCCCATGTTATCATGATGGATAAGTATTTGTTGGCTTAATGAATGAATGAGTAGGGGTAGAAAGTACTTGAAAATGGCATTCATTTTTCAACTTGGCCACAGAAGCTCTAGGGTCTAGTGGAGATGATTTAAGAGAGGCCTGTTGGGGGCACTGTTTTGTACCCCACAGTGCCTGTGGGATAGTGAGGTGCTAGCTCTTGGCCCTGCCTCATATTCCTTGGGACTGTAAACAGTAAAGCAGACTCCCTGCCAGACTTCAGATTTAGCAGCTGTTCAGCTGTTGTTCCTAAGAGTCCTCTTTGCCAACTGGCTGCAGGACTCAGCACTCTCTGGAATGAGCCTCTCTCCCATCTAAAAGTCCAAGTCTGGGCTTTATCCTTGATCCTTTCATCCTTTTATCCTTGGTCCATCTCTGAATTCTGACCAGTCACTAATGCTCCAGGTTTCTCTAAGGCAGGCCTCACCAAACTCCCTCCCCAGTAGAGCCTGTTTGGTATAGTCTAGTCCCCGTTCCCATCTAGGTGCCTCAGCTTGGTGGCAGAGACCACCCTGGTTGGAATCTAGCTAATGACCATTTTCTAGCCATGTCAGATCTTCAGGAGCAGCTTATTGAGTTATGTCTGAAGCTGGGGTGTCTCCCTTGACCATCTGCCTTGGGCCACACTTCTGAACGTCAGAGCTTCCAATTCTACCTAGGGAACTCTGGTGCTGCAGTTAGCCTCACAGACAGGCAGTTCCTCCGGACTGGTGACCTCCATGATGAGAAGACCCTGCATCAGCTTAATGTCACCTTCTCCCCATCATGTAAGTCATAAGTTAAGATACCATTAGGATGAGATTGAAAGAATCCAGGATCAGCAGGCAGGATATGGCTCCAGTCTCAGATTTGTCATTATTGAGCCACACAATCTTAGATAAGTCACTTTTCCTCTGTTGGTCTCAGCTTCCACATTAAGGGAAGAAGAAAGAAGGGATGGAAGGAAGGGAGGAAGGGAGGAAGGAATAAAAAGGCTTTTTACTTGATCCCTGTTTTTTAAACAGTTACACAAGTAAAAATATATTTTCATGGCCAAATAATTTTGGAGAACGCTTAGGTTAAACAAGCTTTCTTTACAACAGGACTTCACAGAGCATTTAATGTGCTAATAATATGCATTGATACTCTCCATGAAAGAGGGAGAATTAAGAGTTTGCCACACTTACTTAAACACTTGTGGAAATCAGTTTGGGGAATACTGGATTCGGTTATTTCTGATTTTAAAAGTCTAGTCTTTGAATTTAAAATTTTGGCTTTCTTCTCCATATTTTGATGTGTGATATCTAAGTGTGATATGGCCTGAGTCTTTGAAGAGAGAACAATGATGTTCCATTGAAGGATGCCCTTTGAAAGGAGGCAATAAACTAGTCCTGGTCAGGACAAATAGACACTGGTTCTCCATACGAGAATGTCCACTTTCTATCTAGTATCTTCTCAAATGAGGCAAATTCCCTCATCACCTGGATACAGCATGAAGGTCATTAACCTGAGAAAAGGAAGCACTCATTTCAAAAGGTGACGGGTATGAAGCCTTGATGGCCCAGGTTAGGATGCATTTGGGAGGGTGGCAACGGCTGTAGTCTCCTGACCCAGTGCCAGTTTGTTAGCTTGTCTCCTCCAAGCCTGTGAGTGTTGGGCTCATGTATCCAGGTGGCATGATCTCTAAGATTCAACAGAAGAACAGGAAATCCTACTTCATATTATCCTCTTATGCTAGATTAGGGTTTCCAGGTGGGAATTCCCTCCCGTTCTCTGGAATTTTTTTTTGCTTTACGGTTCCTAAATCCTGAGAAAAGTTGGTAAGGGAATCAGGAAAATCAGCCCCTTGAACCCAGGTGGTTGGTAGTATTGGCTGTCACTTTGTGGAAACGATTCATCATGGAGAACAGTAAACAGTTTATATCTCGGGATTTGGGAAAGGGAAAGCGGAAAAATACTCCAGAGAACGGGCAGGAATTCCTACCTGGAAACCCTATGCCAGATCATGAGCTTGGTCTATTGAACTAAACTTAAGAGAGTTTGATAGAAAAATCCATGATTTCAGTAAAACTGAGGGTCTATCCTGGCTAATTGCGTTTCAAAAGGCCAGTGTTATAGACATGGGCTGTCCCATGTCCCAGAATTTTCCAAGGTCTGTTTTTGGCCAAGACAGTAGCATTTCACTTGCTGTCCAGAGCTCATGATCTCAGGCCTGACCTTTCAGCTTCACTAAATCCCATCTCACTGCTGGGCTTCTCCAGCCTTTTGGTCTCTGCCTTCACACAGTCTCACAACTTCTGTTGTCCGGTTTAGCAGCTCGCATCTCCCAGCTCTCCACCTTATCCTCTGACGGAGTTTTCGGACCTGTTTTTCTCTTGTTAAAAATGCGCTCATTTGGCAGTCCCAGGATCTTCTCCCCCCATTCTCTGATGCTGAAGGGGCTTCCCACACTCCATTTTTTTCCCAGTCTTTTCCCACCATCTCCAGTTTCCAGAATTGGACCCAGACTCCATCTGGTAGAACTCTAGAAAGTCATATTTGACATTTTTTTTTATTTCTAAATAATATAAAACCAGGGGAAGAAACAGCAGCACATATTAATGGGCCATGACAAACATAGGCTACTTCTTAACCACCCTTGGTATTTGTCTTTATTTTTAGAATGTCGTCCTGCTGCTTTTACCATCACTCTCTATTTGTTTTTGACAAGGTTCATAGAACAGGAGAGAAGGGAAAGAGGCAGGAGGGAGTGTAAAGAAACAGTTCATTAAAAAGAAGAAGAAGGAAAAAGAGACAAGTTGCTACCACCGCAACCCCAGCTGGTAGGAGCCCCGTGATGCTCAGGTTTCTCAGGTTAGCGTCATGCATCACCTGTTGTGACCTTGGGTCTGCATTCCTCTGCGCTGGTGTGCTGAGTCCTACCTAAGGAGGGTGTTCCATTGTCCTTTAATAAGCAGTGGCTTCTTAAACTGACAAGTGACACACAAATCCTGGTGTGGTTGGAACATAGGAAAAGGGGGCAGTGGCAGTGTTGCTCAGTGCTGAAGTATTATAAAGAAGGTTTTTGTTTTCTTTCTTTCCTCCCAATAACAAAAATGATTGAGGCTCTTTGGATGTTTGGCAAAATCAGAGGGTGAAAAAGGAACTGCCCTTTGGAACAGGGACCATTGCTTCTCTGGAAGGCTTTTCCTAACTAATGATCATTAACACTCCTGGCTCCTGATATTTCAACAAGAAACCAATAACTATGTTGTAGTGTCTTCTACAAACCATGCTAGTAACTGTTGTGAATCAAATGTCATAGTAGAGTTTAGCATCTTGTTGTGGATATGAAATGTAATACATGCAAAGGACAATATTAGAGAATTATGCTCAATGGTGTTTGTTGCAAAACGCCTGTGTAGATTCCTGTTAGAATACAGAATACATTTGGAATGAATTTTCCCCTTTTCATTACCTTTTCCCCAACATAATTCTCAAACTACCTCCTACCCCATAAAGGCAACTGTCACCAATACACATACATTTGCCCCCCAGTGATGTGAACGTCACTCATCTCAAGCCAGCTCCTTTATGATGCCTTCAGACTCCCGCCCCTTAGAACTGCCCACTCAGACCTCTGTGCCCTGCTCTACCCAGTATCGCCGGTTTTGTCATAATACCTGTGACCCTTTATTGTATATGTCTATCTGTGTGTCCATTTTGCTCTTGTAAAAATTTACTCTTGTAAATTCTTAAGGATGGAGAGCTTTCTTATCCGCCATGAGTCCTGGAACTCATTTAACTAGATGTGCGACCTTAGGCAAATAACTTACGCTCTCGGAATCCTAGATTCCACGTGTATCAATTGGGAGTTAATATTGTCCTTATTGTATTAGGTGGTTGTTGAGGCTTAAATGAGGCAATAAAGATAATGCATATAACCCAGAGCCTGGCATACAGTAAGTGCTCAAGAAAGGAATAGACGAAACCCAAAAGACAATGTCTGCATTCTCAATGCTAGTGCAGCCTGGGCTCATGCATAAAAGGTTCTCAGGAATGTCCAATGAATGAATGAAGTAAGAATGACTGAAGCATGTACTTTACTCGAGGGAGATTTTCTGCTTATGAACAGTTTCTAAATGAATTGTTTTCAAGCTGGAGATAAAGTGTGATAACTAAAGTTCCTTTTCAATTAAGCATGAATCTTTATACCTTTTTCTGATTACTTGGAAGAAAGAAATGTGAACTTTGTTAAAAAGGGAACACAGACCCACTGAACAGTTCAGAAGAAATTACTGAACAGGCAAAGAAAAGCACCAGTGTCCATTAATCTGAAATTCGGGGCAATGGACCATCTGAAATTCGGGGCAATGCTCAGTGAATCTTGAGCAGAGATTCAAATTTGGTGTGGCCTTCCTCTGAGCCAATCCGAGCTTGAATAGGGCCCTGTCCCAGCCCCCTGGACTGCGCATGATAGTCACAGACCACTGGACGTCATTACCATTTGCACTTCTGACCACACATCTGCCCCACAGGAGAGAAGGTGAATTGGTGTCAGGGTCTCCACAGTATACTAAAACCAAATGGGCCGTAAACTGCTCTTCTGGCCCATATCCAGTCAATGCTGAACGAATTGGCAATTAGACAGCAAGTAAAGTATGAAGATGAGATGGGTCAGAGGGAAAATGGAAAAGTAGGTGGAAAGTTTGTGCTCTCTCTTTCCTCTTGGCACACTCTCCTTTCTCCTGGTACCCAGAATCTCTGTGTCTTCTAAACCGTCAGTCTGGCTGTGCCCTCTCCAGGTTGCTCAGCTGGGTCAAGGAGGTGCGGTATCTAGAGGAATAGCCCCAGGAATTCGTGACTCCACCCCAAACACGACAGGCAGGGAAGCTGTTTTGGTCTGGACTCCAGACTTGGCAAGGACACTGGCATTCTGCTTAGTTCTTGCCCTCTGGGGCATGCTCTGTATGCACTGGCCTGGCATCGTGTTCCGAGTTGTGAGGGCAACCACTGCCCCTTCCTGACTCCGTGTGATTAAACCACGAGAAGATTGCTGTTCCTACATCTCACCTCACAGATTAGATCCCCACTGATGTGGACACATACGTAGTTACGGTCCGAGTGCATCATTCCTCTTGGACTGTGTAATCCAAACTGCTAACTTCTCCCTACTTCCCAGGGCTGTGTAGTCTCTCCTGTTCCATATTCTGCAGAGTTAGGACATCTCTTCTTTCTCTATTGCTTACCACTAAAGTCCTAGTATACTTTCGTTAACAACTGGATTTGTTATGAACTGATTGTTTATGTCCCCCCAAATGCATGTGTTGAAGCCCTAAACATTGCTGTGATGGGGCCTGTGGGAGGTAATTAGAGTTAGAGAAGGTCAGGAGAGTTGGGCCTTCATGATTGGCGTTAGTGTGCTTGTAAGAAGAGATGCCAGAGAGCTAGCTAACATGTGCTATCTGTCATCTATCTATCTGTCTGTCTGTCTGTCTATCTGTCTGTCTGTGTATCTCTCCCCTCTTTTCTTTCCTCCCTCTCTCCCCCATGTGAGGACATAGCAATAAGGCAGCCATCTGCAAGCAAGGAAGAGAGTCCTCACTAGGAACCTAATAGGCTGGCACCTTGATCTTGGACTTCCAGCCTCCAGAACAGTGACAAAGAAATTTCTGTGGTTTCAGTCATCCAGTCTATGATAATATTTTATTATGGCACCCTGATCTCACTACTACAACAACCCATTTTTCCTGCACTTTGCCTACTCGGCTTTCTAATAGAAGGTGAGTTAGAAAGCGATAAACTAAATTTCACGCGAAGGAAAATTAGACAGAGAAACAGAGGTTTAATCCAAAGCAATGGTGGAATTGTTATGCTCCAATGACTAGTTACTGGAGAACTGACAGGAGGTAGTGCAGACCTTCCTGGCCTCTTTCAAATTTTCTCATGTAAGTGGTTGTCTACTCTGCTGCAAACCAAAACTGATCTGGTAAAAATTTATTTAGTGAATTAATATTTATAAGTGCTTTGCTCTGGTTTTCTTCTCACATCACAGGGTTTTTGCTAATTTTAAATGACATTGCCTCTTCACTGGAGATTAACAAGATATGAAGCAATTCCAATATTTTAATCAGTGTATGGGGAAGATTCCTGCTCAATAGCAAGAAATGTGTTCTTCTGGAAATCCATTTTTTTCATTTTTTTTTTTTGTTTGCATCCCTAGTTTAAAGAAAATTGACTTTTTAAAAGTGAGTGATAATTAATCTTTGAAAACACTGCAAGTGCTTGGCTTTACTGCTGTTTAAAAATACTCAGTGTATTCCCAAGCCAAGTGGAGCTCTCGTGTGTGTGTGTGTGTGTGTGTGTGTTGGAACGACAGGATGAGCAGCAGAAGCCACAGCACGTAGATTCATTGGCATTAGGCACAGTGCCAGTCCCAGCTAGTGGGGAGGGGCCGAGAGGAGAGTGACCAGCTCTCTGCAGCCCCCTTAAGTGGTCTGAGAAATGCTTGTGCTACACTGAGGCACTTGACCGTCTTTCTGCAAGTGGAGAAATTGCCTGCTCAATTCAGATTAACTGCTAGACCAGACTGATGGATGGTTCAGAAATTTGTAAAAATTAGATTATAATGGAGCAGATTTCGTCTCCAGCAATATGATATTAGATGAGCTGATAAACCCCTTCAGGTATAGAACAGATAAAAACGCTGGATAAAATACTTGAACATATATTTGTAAAGCAAAGTGGAGTCGGCAGTGAAATAAGAGGAACAATGGAAGACTATAAATGACAAGAATACAATATTCTACAGATAAGTAAGCATTAGAACTGGTGATTGTCCTGAGGGTGTGTTAGGAAGACGGGGTCAGAGGCATTTTCATGCAGACCACACCTGGCTGTGCATATCATATGAGAGCTCAGAGATCCGGTAATCTAGAGCCTGGGTTTTCAGGTATCATGAAGATGCACATTTGTGGGTAATAAAGCTTGGGGCCTGAGCAGGATGGGAGGTTAGACTAGAAATTCTTGCACAAAGTTTCAATCTTCAAAGGTCAACGTGTTTGGCAGGTGAACTAGAATGTCATCAAAACGAGAATTGTGTGTCTCTGCCTTGATTCTGTGTAGAGTGAAAAGAAAATGACAGAAAATTCCATTAAGAATTCCTACCTCATGTGCCTACTCTTCATATCTGAGGATAGAATACATGCCACCTGTGTAATTATAAAGTAAGACACAAAACACACAAGCACAGCAGACATAACTGCCCCCAAGTTGACAGTGCCCGGAAGAGCTTGGCAGATACAAATGCAAATCCTCTATGGAATTATACACTTAAAACCCAGGTCCCAAAAGTTTCAAGGAGTTGAAGCTCCATCAATAATCGCCAAATATACAAAGAAAGAAACCATCGTAAGTGAGATCAGTAGAAACAATCAACTATAGAGTCATATCAATGAAGAATGCAAATATTGAAATAATTAAAGAATATAACACATATATATTTCATATATTTAAAGAAAGACAAGAGAAGGATGAAAAAAAATGACAAAACATAAGACCAGAAAGATTTGGGGAAAAGTAAACAAACAGAATACTTGGGGAAAAAAGAGAAGCGTAATTGAAATTTATAAACATTATGTACACACTAAACAGCAGATTGGCCACAAATGAGAAAATTAATATGCCAAAAAATAGATCAGAAGAAATTACCCTGAATATTAGAGACAAGTATAGAGACAAGGAATGGAAAATCTGAAAGGAGTTAAGAGATACAGAAGACAGTATTAGCAGGGTAGGCAGATAGATAGAAATGGGCAGGAGAAGGAGAGACCTAGCTCCAGTTAGAAAGCCCCTGGCTGCAGCTCTTACTTGCATTCAGACCCCTTGCAGCTGCCCTCACATAGGGCACCAAAGCCTTACTAGCCCAGCAGGATTCCAGGCTTATGCATACACCTAAATCAAAGGGATATGTTGTTGAAAGCCAGAGTAATGAGGAAGATATCACACTTATCAGAGTACATATCTTGCTTGTCAGGACCAGTACCTTACTAGGTCAGCAGAATTCCAGGCTTATACATGCCCATAAATCAAAAGGATGTATTGTTGGAAGCTACAGAAGGAAGGAAGACATCCCGCTTATCAGAGTTTACGTCCTACTTATCAGGACCATTTTAGTGAGCTTCTCAAACAAATCCTAAAAAGAAAATTGACAGGAACTGCCTTGAGAGCCAAAAGGGAGGACAAGGCACCTCAGCAGGAGAGGAAGAGAGATAAAGAGAAGGGACAGGGGGAGGCAATTCTACCCAGAAAAATAAAAGCCAATGTAAGGAGAGTCCTTTCCCTCTCTTGGGTTGGTCTGCTCCACATCTTGGAGTGTTTCTGCCTTTACTGATAAACTACTTTCTACCTTTACCCGCACAAAACACTGTTTCTCAACTGAATTCTTTCCCCTGAGAAAACAAAGAGCCGAAGAATATTATCACAACCCAATAACAGTATGAAAAAAACCCTGCATCTACCTAATTGAAGTTCTAGAAGGAGAGAATTGAGAGAATGGTGGTGAGTCCATATTCAAATTTATAGTAGATGAGAATTTTCTAGGACTGGTGGAAAAACTGGAAACCTTGAATCCAACACCAAATTAGGACAGTACAAATAAGGACAATTGCAGACTCATCTCATTCTTGGACTATATACACTAATGTCCTCATTAAAGAGTCCCAAAATCCATTCAGCAACATATAAAGAAGATAATGGTGCATTATGAGTGGTCCTGGGCCATCTTGCTTTCTCTCCTAGGCCACTTCGTTACAGCCTGTGGGATTTACATATCATTTTTATGCCAATGACTTCCAAATCTGTATCTCTAGCCCAGAACTCTTTTTTCAGTTTAGGTTCAAGTATCCAACTACCTAAGTATCGCAGACATCCTGCCAAAATGTCCAAGCAGTGACCTTCAATTTTCCTACCAAGTCTGTTTTCATTGCTCTGTTTCGCTTCCCCTCTCACCTCCAGCTCTTTTCTTTGGCTATTCCTACGTCCCTTCCATTCTTTCTAATTTAATCTGTTTCTATTTGTTCTTCACACGTCCAGTTCTTCCACCAAGAACTTTTTTCTCACCTACCTCCTCCCTTCCTCTCAAATCAGGGTTAGTTGTCCCTCCTACAATTGCTTGTGTAGCACTGATTGTGTGGTATTGCAATGGTGTGTACTTCCTTGGCTCTCTCCCTAGAAGCTTCTTAAGAGAGGCACCTTTGTTTAAGAGAATGTCAGCTAAGTGAGCACAGGGTCTGACCCTTAGATGTCAGTTTCTCGGTAAGTATTAGTTGACTGAATGAATAGAGTATAATAGATGTTGTAGTAGAGTCGTGTACAGAGAGATAAGCAAGTTCAGGAGTGAGACATAGAATAATGTCCCTCACCTTAATGTGAGAGATGTTTGAACTGACTTTGCTAATACAAGTTTTGGCTCTCTTGAGGGAATAGGGTGGAGAGCAGAACACTTGAGATCAAGAGAGTGTCATGAGCAAAAGCGCATGTTGGAAATGTAAGCAAGAAATCCAGAGCAAAGAGCATGTGTCTGGAAAGCACAAAAATGTCTGTGGTGAGGTCCCGTTCTCCCAAGCTTTGGAGGTCAGGCCTCAAAGGTTGGCCATTCTCCTTGGGGTAGGGGAGCCTCTGAATGAGTTTTAAAGGGAGATTCACATAGCCGGATGTATGCCTCAGAAAGATTAACCTGCACGCAGCAAGGAAAATGGCCCAGAGGAGTATGGAATTAGACACAGGAAGACAAGTGGTAGGGTTTGCAGCCATCCAGTTGATAAATGACAAGGGCCAAACAAGGACAATGATGGTTTG
This sequence comes from Rhinolophus hipposideros, assembly GCF_964194185.1. Taxonomy (NCBI): domain Eukaryota; kingdom Metazoa; phylum Chordata; class Mammalia; order Chiroptera; family Rhinolophidae; genus Rhinolophus; species Rhinolophus hipposideros. Next base: position 18,733,084 of record NC_138052.1, read on the forward strand.
TTAGCAAGGAGGGGAGCTGGTTGTTCTGACCAGAGTGCTGTAGGAGGGAGCTAGTGCTGAACCTGAATATTTCTTTAGGACTGTCATTTGGGGGATTATCCAGCTGTCAGCACATTTGCTGGCCTGGCTGGAGCTAAACTGATCATGTTTGTGTCTCCCTGGAACCACTGCTGGAGTCGGCGGAGACATCTCCCCCCCTCCAGGAACCATCTGGAGAAGGTCAGTCTGACCTGAGGGATTTATTTTCATTAAAAAGTTTACAAAAGCACAAGTCATTGCTCAGAAAGGGAGGGATTACATCAATTTTGATCCTTTCTGTTCTTCATTGTCTTCTGCTGGTTTTATTATCATTTTGGCACCGTTCTTGATTTCGAAGCTGAAAACAAATAGTGGTTAGATGTCCAATATTAGTTAACTAGGAAAAGATATGTTAATCCTCGGGAATCTAATTTTGATGTTAAAATTAAAGTCCATACAGGCTTTTCTTAGCCTTTTGTGGAAACTGGTGACTAATTGTTAAACAGAGGTTATGCCTCGTAAGTTGATTACATTGCATTCCTTTTTATAATCTTCCTTTTTTTTATACAATATTTTAGAAAATACTAATTTCTTAAGCAAACAGTAATCTCCACAGCCTGTTATCTAAATATTTAATTTGCATACTGAATCATACATTTGATAGGGTAGAATAAATGTGATTACATTCGTTAATATAGATGTTCCAAGACGAATGTTTTCCTTGCTGCACTGTAATGTTTTTCAACTCAGATTTGTGTTAGAGCCTCCTGGCTTTTCATGCCACCCATTACTGTCTCCTCTGTCTTTAATGGATAATGTTGTCAATACCGCTAAACAAACAAGCACTGGCCAAGGAGTTTTGTATATGTTCCAGCTTTCAGGAGGAGGCCAAGTGAGTGGCCAGGACTGAGATAAATGCATTCCAGCAGCCTTACCACAGGCCTAGGCACAACTCGTGTCCTTATTTCCACCCAGACTGCCAGGCAGGTTAGACAGCCCCAAGGCATGTTGGGGGACTGGGCCACAAGACAGATTTCAGGGGAAAATCATTCTCTGTCTAAATGAGTGTTAGAGAGTCCAAAAGAAAACTTTAGTCCACTGTACTAAAGTACACTGTAGTACACAAATGAGTGTTCTGGTTTTCACTGAAAAGCAGTGTTGCATTGAGGTTAAGGAGATAGACTTTGAACTCGAACTTCCCAGTTCCTAACTGTGCCTCAGTTTCCTCATTGGTAAATGGGGATCTTAATGTTATCTCTCTCTTAGAGTTGTTGTGAGGGTCACGTGAGTTGAATGTGTGTAGAGGGCTTAGAAATTGCCTGTTGCAACATAACCACCCAGTTTTTCTCCTTTTTCCTTTGGTGTCTGGCCCTCTAGCAAAGGGTCTGACCTAAATTCAACCCACTGGCATTCAGTGCACATTCACTGAACACTGACTCATTCCTAGGCCAGGCACTAGGAACTCAATGATAAGTAAGACACTCTGCCTCAAAGAAACTAAAGTCTAGTGGAGGAGACAGACATGCAAATGGTGGATTCAGTTCTGTGTGATGAAAGGAATGGCAGAGACAGATAGATATAACGTTCCAGAGATAGTAGAATAGAGGGAGGCATAGCTCTGATTTAGAAGGTTTACAAGGAAATGGTTTACATAAGTTCTAACTACTCAGCTGGGTTTGGAGGTATGGCTAGGCGTTGGATTGTCAAGAATGTGAGAGATGAGGGAGAATAAAAGGGTTAATAAATGCAGGTATAGAATGAAGAATAAGGGAGAAAAAATACGTTATCTTTCTTTTTTTGTTTCTTTGATTTGGCCATGAGATTTACAGTTCTGGGGTATTACCAGTTCTTAATCTAAGTTTGGAAACAGTTGCATGCCTAATGGAAGAGTCAAGTTTGTGGATTTCCTCCTATTCTGGGAACTGGCATGCTCTTGTCCAGCTGTAGGTCAATTGCCATTTATAGACCACTGGCTTCTCTCCAAAGATGGAGTCTAGACTTGGTTCGTTATGTGCTTCTACATGACCTGCTGGCCAAACCAAATGAAGGAACTATTTGCATATCAAGTCCAAATCCTTAGGTATTCAAGCTTCATTCTTTTGGGAGAAATAGAGTGGCATAAAATTGAGACAACTTATGCATTTCAAATTGTAACCACCTCCTTTGTGAAGGGGAGACTGGAGGATGGGAGTACCAATTCTCACAATCACCTTCTCTGTTTCTTCTGCCCTTGTCATTTGCCTGTCTTTCAACATACTATCATTGTGAAAAATGGATTAAAAATACTTCGATTTCCGATTCATTAAATGTGGCACATCTTACAAGTGAAAATACAATTTTCAGATGGAAAATGAAAACATTTTTCCCTCCTATTTTGCTATTACTGTCTCCACTGTTTTACAGTTGACAGACTTAACTTTAAAAGGCTGTTTCACACAGTTATGCACAGAATTCATATTGGGAGCATTAGGAATTGGGGAGAGGGAGGGTTCACGTGGCATTCGTGTGAGAGGCCAGTTGGGTGTAGGACCTCTGAACTGACAGTGAGAACTGCACCCCTTTTCTGATCCAGGTCCTGCCTGGATGAATCAACTAGTAAGTAGGATGTTTATAGGCCATCCTTCCAAAGCTGTTAAATATAAAATGACAAGTATTGTTTCTAGGCTGGTCTTATTCTTGTCCCTGCTTCTACATACTGGCAGAAGGAAAAACATGGAATTATCCATTGTCCTCCCTGAGTCTCTTCCTCATCTTGGATTCCCAGTCTTAATGATGCCGCCGTCTTCCCTTGTGAGAAATCTGGGAATCAACTCACACTTTTCATTGTTGTTCATCTCTTTGCTTAAAGGGTGACTGTTATTCCCATCTCTTTAACTTTTGTTTTCACATTTCTCCCTTATTTTCTTTGTGGTTGTATGAATAGATGGAGCCTCTTCGTTGAGAAAAATCACCATTTTTATATCATATTTCAAAACATCACTCATCTAGACTTCTGTAGTATCTTATCATGAGTCTTTCTGCCTCTGGTTTCATAGTTTAATCCCAGATTTGTGAAACTGATCATGTTTTAGACTTGGCTCTAAGACCAAGTCTAAACCTCTTAGCATGGCATAGAAAGCCTTCGGTCATTTGGTCCCACTCTCCCCTCCAACTTTCCTTCTTTCTATTTCCTCACATATATCTGTGCGCCAGGCATACTTAACTGTGAGTAATTCATCACATATACTCTGCAGTCTTTCTTCCTGCCTTCACATGTGTTCTTTCTGATGCTTGATTTCTTTTTCTTCTCCAAAATCCCTGTCAAACCCCTTCAACTCATCTCTCCATGAATTCCTTCCTGAATCATCTGTGTCAGTCAACTTCTGTCAGGAAATAGCTCATTCAAAGTGGGTAACTTAAGAAGAGTTTAATAAAGAGAATATTTACAAAGACATGGGCAGGATGTGAGGAAATCACAAAGGATAGAGTAGTAAGTACCCTGAGGCCAAAATGGGGGCTGTCATCTGCCTTCTTCCTGGACAAGGGGGCTGTTACCTGAACCCAGAGACAAAGATGGCTGTTTGAAGGGATACAGTTAGCCCACGGCCATCTATCTACCCGATTTGCAGACAGGACGCTAAGGGAATAAATACCCTCACATTACTGTGTTTCCTTGCTTCAATCTCCTGCCAGCATTCACCATTGCCTGAAACCAACAAGAGCAGGGCAGGAGGCCTGGGAGCCTTTGAGATAGACCATATTGGTCAACCTCTTGGGAACACAAAGCAGCATAAATAGCACTGAGGAGTGGATCTGAAAGGGCAAACAGGAGACATCTGGCACCCCACCCAAGCAGAGTGACCACTTTGTGACCCAAAGGTCCCTTTGTGACCCATAGGTCACTTTGTGACCCACAGTTTTCTTATTGCCATTATAATGCCACTTGGCAATCACCTGTTTGTGTATTTCTGTCCCTTACCATGTTATAAGTTTTTGGATAGCAGGAGACTTTTTTTTTTTTTTTTAATAATTTTGTATGCCTGTTGATTACCACATGCCTGGCATGCAGAGATGCTCAAACTTTTACCTAAATGGAATTGGTTTATTCAGAGAACCATGAAGAAAGTGACAGCCCTGGAGGGTGAGAGAACTGACTCATCTCTTCTTGGATATTGGAGGGGAGGGGCCACGTCACTTGGCACTAACAATTCTTCATGCTCACTGCTTTCTTTGTCTGACATTTTCCACTTCTGTCCTCACTTCCTCCCTTTAGTCCCTTGATCCACTTTCTCAAAGGATTCCAATGTCTGGAATCCCTGAATCATTATCATTATCTAGCTATCCTGAGATACTAAAAAAGACACAAGACAGATTACTTCAGAAAAATAAGACTCATTTCTTCCCAGTTTCTACACCAAGTTCTAGCTGTACTTCTGCTTTGATTAGGTGGGCTGAACCACTTATGAACTTTGAATTTCTTCCTACCCTTGTTTGATCTTTCTCACCTAAAACCTAGAGCAGAGTTAACCCATAAGTAGCCTCTTAGCTGTTTCCTCTTTTGGGTCCTACCCCAGTCCTTATTTGGCCCTCTTAGATTGAGGGCATCCCAAGAAAAGATATCCCCAGCCTAAAGTGTATCATCTGAAAACAAGTGAGGACGTCCCTCCTCCCCTACCCCCCCACTTCAATCCTCCAACTGGAAGTTCCATGTCCAGTATGACCAATATGGTGGCTCCAGTTGGTTTCCCTTATGCCCCAGATGCATATCTGAACTAGGTTTAGATCGGAGGGGCAGAAGCTGAGGGGTTGAATCCAAGGTTTGATGAGTGGAGGAAAGAAGATCCTGCTGGTAAAGAGCAAAACAAATTTCCTTGTGTTGTTTAATTTCTGATTGGACCTCCTTAGCATGACTCGAGTGAGTTTCCTGTTTTTGGTGGGGACTGTAGATCCCTGAGGATATTGCTGGAATTCCGTATGCTTAGACTCTTCTTTCCCACTAATACCTTTATTCAAGTCTAATATATTAATTGGGCACTAGATATTTAAAATCTCTTTGCTAGGGACTGTCTTCCGTACACAGAAGGCGTGTGTTAGAAGTCGGTATAGAGGGGAAACTGGTGATGGAGTGGAAGTCAGAGAGAGGGAAAATGCACTAAACCTCTGGTGTGGGTATCCTAGCTTGGGATGGGTGTTCTTGCTATGGGCTTCCTATTTTCCCCCATAAAATCTTTTAGTATACTTTACTGTAATTGCTTTTTTTTTTTCATGTTTATCTCTTCCACTAGACTATTCACCCATGAAGGCAGGGACTCTTCCTGTTTAGAACCCCAGTACTTAGCACGGTGTCTGACCCATAGCAGATGCTTGGCAATTATTTGCATGATATAATACATTTACATTGTTTGAAGAAAATGTTTGTGCCAGTGGGAGGCTTACACTTTGTTTAATAAATGGGGCCAAGTTGAGAGTATGCTGGGTATGTACTGTGGCCATGGGAAGGAAGGGTCTTCTATCTCTTCTGTCATAGAGGGATAAGGGTGCAAGTTATTTTCTTATATCTGTATAAGACCCAGATAGAAGAGACGACTATGGTGTCACCTACTTATTCTGATTTGAAGGCTCTTGTGGACTCGCCAAAATTTTGCCACTCACCATTTGGGTTAGTCATTATCGGCTTCTATCAAAATGAAAATATATATCATGGGGTAGAAGCATGATGATTCTTCATAAGCCATGGACTTGTTGATTTTTAACATCAGATCAGTTGAAATAATATGTGGGCCTGGAACACAGGATGGCTAGGTTTTGGTAAAGATGAGGAAGAAAGGAGAATTTTTATACATTGGTCCTCAGTATAGGATGAGCATAAAGGAAGACAGTTCTGTGGGGGCTGAAACCAGATGAGCTGGTCATCTGACCGAGGTGGATTCGGCTGTCATGGCAGAGCAGGTCTGGGTGGAACATTTCAGTCAGTTGCCTTCAGAGCCAGGAGAATGTAGGCTGAAGGGAGGGGTCTTCAAATATATCAAATTTTACCTGGCACTCTGCTGGGAAATTTTAAAGATGGGTTAAAACTCCTGGGTCTACCTTGACATCAGTAGCCCTGAAAAGACACACAGAGGCCCTGCATAAACCCAGATGGGAAACTGAGGCAAAAACAAGCCTTTTGGCCAAAATGGATTCACTACAGTTCAATTTGATCAGGGGTACCTATTAAATATCTGCAAGACACTGTTCTGGATGATTGTGGGGCATGTGGGACAAGGCATACAAGACACCATCCTTCTCCCCAGGGATCTCACACTACAGTTTTGAGGACTTCATAACAATATTAAACCAATTACTTCTTTGCCTTTTATTTTAAAAGTATCAGTCTTTGTTCCATCAATAACATAGACCATCTGCCTTCCAGACATTTGTCAGAGAAATAACCTCAAATTGTCAGCTCTCTAGCCCTTATCAGAATCCAATCTGAGAAGAGGTATTTAAAGGAAGATAGTCTCTAAGGAATGGTTTTCAAACTTTTTTTTTTTTTTGCAATAGGTATTTCCCTCCCCCCCCCCAATGATATCTTATCTGGAAATTCAGTGTTGGAAATGGAGAAAAGTGGAGGTGCTTTGATTGAAGAGATGAGAAGGCCCTGAAACTTCTCAGTTCCTCTTTGGTCCCTGAAACACCTGCATGTGGCCCCACTGCCACTAAGGAGTGCAGTTTGGAAGCCACAGGTCTAAGGGAAATGCAAGGTCTTCACTCCTCCCCAAGTTCTGCCCTTGTAAACGTACAGCAGAAAGCTACAACCAGGACTCACTTAGCTTAGCTCAGACAAAACTGCAATGTTGAGGTTATGTCCTTCGTTCATCCTAAGGGCAAGAGAAGAATGACCTCATGATTTTTTTTCTCCTCCTATACTTTTAAGTTGATAGAAAAAGAAATTATAAAGGAAGTGTGTTACACTTGTAGTTAAAAAAAAACCCAGAAATGAATAATGTGATAAAAGTAACTTGGAAAGGTGGATCTGGTGGTAGACTTAGAATAAGGTGAAAATATTAGAGACTGCAGGCAGAGAAGAGGTTGGAAACGGGTGTCATCAGCCAAGAGTGAAGCTGTAGACACCTGGACCAGGGTGGCAGCAGGTACTAGACAGAAGTCATTGTTCATGAGACCCATTCTGTGTGAGGAAAGATGGGCAGGGGAATATCAGAGACATCAGGAGAGCAGAAAGACAGAGGGGCCATGGCAAAGGGGACAGAGAGCTTCTGTGGGGAAACCCTGAGGGATTTGATCAGTGAGGTTTGTGCAATGAAGTGGACTCCCTGTCCTTTAGAATTCAGAGTCAGAGAGAGCCAACTTCGGTGAGCAGAACATGCTCCATTTTGTCATGAAGGCTGTGGTGGTGAAGAGGATGAGAATGGATCGTACACTTGGAAGTGATAATATCAAACACTCACTGGGGATTCTGGTTGCTGATGTAAGATGCTTCCTGCCCTAACTCCTTCCAGATGAGACTGTTGTCTGCATACTGACGTCCTCTCTGAATAATGCAGTTTAACCAGATTCTAGTGATTCAATAAAAATAACTATTTACATTTGTATACATTGTGGATGATACATTTCTCCAAAGGGATTTCACATCCATTCTCTTGTTTAGTCCTTCCAACAGCTCTGTGAGGGAAGTACAACTCATAGCCATGCTTTTGTGGAGAAAGATACACATGGAACTTAAGTAATACACTTGTAGGTAATGGTAGATCCAAGTCTAGGACCCAGGTTTTGGTCCACAGCCCTGACCTTACTGTGCCCCACCACACAGGCTCACACAGTAGGGCTCTGCAACCCTTTCTGTCTACGGGTACACAGCAAGTAGCAGACTCTTAATATCATTCAGAGTTTCTGCTCTGTTTGGTAGTCTGCCCATCACCTTTCCAAACTTATCCGAATTGGATATTGACGTTGGCCACTTGGCTCGAAGGGCTGTGTTTCATTTTTACAATGTCTCAATTTTATTCATTTAGCTGGTATCTGGTCTCTCCTTATCCATATTTTATCCACATTAGCACCATCTTGTGTGTCTGAGCTCCCATTTCATATGCACAGACAGGTGTGGTCTACATGTAGATGCGTTTGATGTCTTCCTTGAAGCTTCCTGTCCTCCCAATTCTGGATATTTTTGCCTGTCTCTGCTTCTTGTCAGTGCACTCACACAGATGTCCTGTATATTTTGTGTAAATGTGACCTTTGCAATGTTTGTAAATTAGCCTCGTACTAATGAAGAGTGATTTCTCCTGTTTGTGAAGCAGTATGTGATTAGACACTTAAAAATACCGCACACACATATACCGGGGGTGCCCAAAACATGTATTCATGTGGACACTTTGGTCAACGTTGCTCAAGCAGTAGTTTGCCGTAATCAGAAGTGTCTGGACACTGATGGTAACCACTTTGAGCACCTCTTGGAATTGCAGAAGTCAAATGTGACTTGTATTCATCTTTTGTTATCAAAAGTATTACAATTTTAATAGAGTTTTTGTTTCCTAAAATGTGTATACGTTTTTTGGCATGCTCTGTTTATGTATATATAATACTTAGTATATATTACATAGCATATATGTGTATTATATATATGTGTCATATATGTATATATGTGTCGTCTATCCATCCATCTATTCATACATACACACACATGTACCTTACAGGACTATGTCCTGAGGTCTAGGGGAGAGAACAACCCTAAAGTAACCTTGAGTATGAAGTGACTGTGGGAGAACACAGTCAATTTGGCTTACTCAGTCCCCTGAAAGGGTTATTTATACAAAGAGTATCTTTTACTTAGAAGTACTGAATTTTGGACATAGAAGCTAATTGCAAACTCTCATTTTGTGGTTAAGAAGATAAAAATTATGGAATTAGCTTAACCAACACACTATGACTCAACTGCAATCACAGCGGAGGGATTTCCTAATTTCCATTTTAATTCCTCCCCTGTGTCCCTTAGTATCTTCCCTACCTGTATCTTTGTTTTCAGGAAATACCATGTTTTCAGAGAGAAATTAAAATTAGAGTTCAACATCATCATCCCATAACATTTTATTGTGGGTATTGCTATGAATGATCATGTTTGACTCTGAAGTTTCCCAGGGCCACAGAGTGTCCAGGGACACAGAAGGAAGACAGAGAATTAAGAGTCTCACAGGTGAAAAGGAATGTATTAAACATGGTAAGCAGGAAATGGACTTGGAGCTGCATCTACTCAGAGGCACCCCTTCCCTAGGCTTTGGTGAAGGAAGACCATACAATCACCATTTTCTCCCACTTTTCTATTTCCCCATTGCCCCCTGCATATCAGAGCCAGCCAGAAATAGTGCAAACACAGTTACTCTGCTTCATAAGAAGTATATAATTGCCGAAGGGTCTTCTGTTCTCACCTCCCAAGGTCTCTTTTTGCGGACATCCCAGGCCAAGAGGAGTTTTTGTCATTGGGTAGTTAGTTAAGTTTGCCCAGTGTTGAAACAACACTAGATTTATGCTATTTGGTCACCTGGTAAAATCACTGAATAAAAACCCAAATTGGCTGAATCTGTTAGTGTCTGGAACATCTGGCAATTTGAATAGGACCCTAAGTCTGGCAATTTTGTGCTGATACAATACATGCAGAGCACCAAACCAAGCCTTGCACTCATACAGTTTTGATGACATAATAAAGCATATGTACATAAACTTAGGTGGAAATTTTGCAATGGAATTCTTTTTAAATGACCTGGCTGGTGTGGATTTTCTACTTTCATCATCAGATGGACTGGTGGCTCATGTAGGCATAGCCAAGGCCCCTATTTGTGAGATATATATATATAAATAAAGTTTATTGGGGTGACAATTGTTAGTAAAATTACATAGATTTCAGGTGTACAATTCTGTATTACATCATCTATAAATCCCATTGTGTGTTCACCACCCAGAGTCAGTTCTCCTTCCATCACCATATATTTGATCCCCCTTACCCTTATCTACCACCCCCTTTCCCCTTACCCTCTGGTAACCATTAACTATTAACCAGTAACTACATAAACTATTGTCTGTGTCTATGAGTTTTTGTTTCTCATTTGTTTGTCTTGTTCTTTTGTTGTTTTTGGTTTATATACCACATATCAGTGAAATCATAGGGTTCTCTGCTTTTTTTGTCTGACTTATTACGCTTAGTATTATATTCTCAAGATCCATCCATGTTGTCAGAGATGGTCCTATTTCATCTTTTCTTACCGCCGAATAGTATTCCATTGTGTATATATACCACAACTTCTTTATCCATTCTATTTTTGATATTTTATGGACAGAGCAAATCTGGACTTTGTTCCTGCCTTGTGGTCTAGGAGCCTAAAACACCTAAGCTGACTGTGTGGGATTATGTAAACGCAGACTAATTGTCTCTATGACCGAGTAGCCATAACATCATTATGCTTTCTACTTATTAAAAAAGTTTGTCATTAATTCGTTTATTCATTCATTTTTAACTGATTTTGAAATCATTTTAGATTTACAGAAGTTAAGTTTCCTTTCTCTCTTCCCCTTTCAAATATTTTTGTGTGTATTTCTTAAAAATAATAGCATTCTCTAACATAAGCACAGCACAATATATAAATATCCCGTTTCTCATCAAGCTTTCACTCAGTAATTTGAGCATCCATTCATGATTCTTGCCTTATTCATTTTTGAGTGACCAATTAAGTGAATATCTACTATGTTTTGGCTATTTGGCCAGGCACATAGACGAATATAACTCAGGCTCTAACCTCAGTCTATTAGAAACACATACACGTAAAGAAATACATTATAGTCAGAGTGACAAGTGCAACAAGGACAGGGGAAGGGTAGTTCAGAAGAGGTCAGGACAAACTCTGTCTGGAGAGAAGAGGTCAGAGATGACCTCACAGAAGAGGCAGTTTCTGGAGGGAATGTCTCCAATTAGAGCTGAGGGTGTATTCTGGGCCCTATACATTATTATGTCCTAGCTGCTCTAAATTTAAGACATCCCTACTGCCTGCATTTTTTTAAAACTTAATATTTCTGTATTTTCAAACTTTTTGGCCTCTATCCACTATTAAAAAAATACACTTTACATTTATGGTATGCCTGTATGTGCCTATACACACTCCCAGAAATACACTCTCTAGAAACAATTCTTTTTTTCTTTTTAAGTATTTTTAAATTTATTGAGGGTGACAATGATTAGTAAAATTACATAGGTTTCAAGTATAAGTTTGTAATATATCAATCTATATCACATTGTATGTTCACCACCCAGAGTCATTTCTCCTTCCATCACCATGTATTTGACCCCCTTTACCCTCTGGAAACCACTAAACTGTTGTCTGTGTCTATGAGTTTTTCTAGAAACAATTCTTAACCTTATTACCTGTGATCTAGTCTTATATTTCTATTCTGTTCTACTTTTTTTCTGTTCTTTTAATACACCCAGAACTAATGCATCCAATATGTGGGAATGAGGATGTGGAATCACCTTTCTAACAATTTCTCTACGTCATTCTGATGCTGACATAGGCTACCAGCCTAGGGAAAGGCAGGAAGTATTCTAAGACAACAGGAGTGGCCCCAGGTGATTCTGTTTAATACATAAGTCAGTGGATTTCAAAGTTCACCCATGGAGATACCATGCTCTAGTTCAGGGGTGTCCAAACTGCAGCCTGTGGGCCAATTGTGGCCCACAATCCATTTTTAATTGGCCCGCAGCAAATTCCAAAAATATATTTAGTTTACTTAAATAAACCAGGTGAGGCAATACATACTTCACCTCGAGTGATGGCCCGGTTGTTTGTGTATTTTATTGCATACGGCCCTTGGTGGAAAACATTCAAAAAGTTTGGACACCCCTGGTCTAGTTGATATGTTGAATCTATGTTATCATAGGGTTCATTTGCTGACTTATAGCTACTGACATAGTGAAGGAAACCAATGTCAGGAATTTTTAAAAGCTCAGGTCCATCTGTGTTTTTGGGTGGAAGCTGATGAGAACTTTCAGGAAAGATGGGCGAATTCTCCCATGAGAGAGAGGGAAGGCTACAATGGTGAAGTGATTCACTCTATCCTGCTAATGCTTCATCCATCCTCCTCACACTATTATAGATGGTTAAATTGCTGTGTGGAAAAGTGGTTGGCCCTGGGTAAAAAAATATTATGCAAGCCTCGTGCTCTGCAGAAAGATTTCTTTTGCCTCAATAAGGAGCTTAAAAACATGGACCTTTGATCAAGTGTCAGCTTACCTCTAATAGGCAGATACTGTTAGTCTCTGTGGCACATGTAACCATGAATAATAAAGCCTTCCAAGTTCCTGTAAACCAGATTGTCCTTATTTTTAAGGACAGAAGAGCCCAAAGTTCCAGGACTACAGAAAAGGAGCTATTGGAAAGTAATACAGAAGTTCACCCAACAGTCCAGGAGGAGGGTGGAGTACCAGATAGAGCAACCTGTGAAAAAGGCTCAAGAAGTCGGACACCACGTGATGCTGGAGTCACAAGTGTTGGAAATCCTGTCAGGAGGCATCTCTGTGCACCCTGGAGGTGCTTTAATGTCTCGCCAAGGGCACCTTGGATTTTATCTTGTAGTGATAGGCAGTCAGTTGAGGGTGTTAGATTGGAGACAGATATGGTCATTTCTTGACTTCCTTCGGACAGGGAGGTACAAAGAAGGAAAGATCTGTTAGGTGGTAATTTCAGTAGCTCCAATAGGAGGTTTCAAAGAACTGAAAGCCACGGATGGCATCCGGGATGATGGTTCTATCTTCCAAGCATCCTCCACCCATCCTGGTCAGTAGCATATAATGTCCGTGAAAAGAAGGACTTGATTTTTCCCTCTTCTCAATTTTCAGCAACTACACAGCTGCTGGGCATGTAGCAAGAAATCAATGATAACTTATTTAATCAATATCTGTAGAATTTCATCATATTCAAACAATCATATGGGAAACACACCTTCCATAATAACCATTTGGCCTAAATCAGAGGTCCTTAATACTGGCTGCTCATTAAAATCACTCAAGAGTTCCTTTTAAAATGGGCAGCCCATTTTTCCCGGGTCCTCCCCATTGTAACTAAAAAGCATAGTAAGTTTCTGAAAGATGGAAGAATGACAAAGCAGTGAGTTCTCTAGGTTTCTTTATGGCTTCCCATATATCTTGCACTGCCAAGAGGCACAGGCTAAAATAAGTCCATGAAAATCCAGTTCCCCTGGCCAAAGAACTGATACAAAGGTGAGCTAATAAGAGAAAACCTTTCTGGCAACATTGCCTTACTCCAACTAATGACCAGTGTTAACACTGCACCTTCCCTCTCCAACACTTCACCTGACCCAGCAAGAAACGTACCTTCTACTCGTATCAGTGGAAGCATAGGTGCACTAGAGTTTCCCACTGAGTAGTGTCCTCAGGAAACAGAGAATTAACTTTCCTTCCCCACCTGGCAGAAATAGTCAATGCTCTGATGCCCCTCCCCGGAGAGTGCTGGCCTGGCGAGTGCAGCGGCGGGCTGAGCATCCACCTCTATCCAACAACAAGGAGGCAGAAGGAGGTGGTGAGAAGTAGGGTAGTTGACAATCTGCTTCATCCCCTCCTCTTGGATCAAAGGGAACCAGTGAGGAGCTTTTGCTTTCGCTTTCACCCTGCAGCAACAAAGTAGTGTGTGGGTCAGCCCTCTGCCATTCTGGACCAAGAAAAGAAAAAAAAAAAAAAAAACCAAACCTTAAAAGAATGGAAATCATACAGAGTATGTTCTCTGACCATAATAGAATCAAACTAGAAGAAATCAGTAACAGGCAATGGGAAAATCTCCAGACACTTAGAAATTAAACAATATTTTAAATAATCCATGGATCAAAGAGAAAGTCTCAAAGGAAATAAAAGAACACAGAATGGAAGGAAAATGAAAATACAACATGCCAAAATATGTTGGACACATTTACAGTGGTGCAAAGAGGGAAATTTATAGCACTGACGGCTTATTTTTGAAAATAGAAACGGACTTAATCCATAATTTAAGTTCTTATCCTAAAAAAAACTAGACTAAGAAGAAAAAGTAGAAGAAAGGAAGTAAATATAAGAGCAGACATTAATGAAACCAAAAGAAGAAAACAGAAGAAAAAATCAATAAAACAAAGTTTTTCTTTAAAACAAATCAATAAAATTGATTAACTCTGAGATGACTGACAAAGATAAAAATAGAAAACATACAAATCACCAATATCATGAATGAAACAGAGAATATCACTGCAGATCCTACATCCATTAAAAAGATAATAAAGGAACACTATAAACAACTTCATTCTCATAAATTTGACAATTTAGAAGAAATGAATCCCCCCCAAAACACGAATTCAACCAAGATAAAATAGACAATGTGAATAGTCCTATAACTATTTAAAATTTAATTTGAAAGCCCTTGAAAAAGAAATCTTTAGGTTTATATTGTTTCATTGGATAATTCTATCAAACAGTTAAAGAAGTAACATCAATTTTATACACTCTATTCCAGAAAATAGAAAAGGAAGGTGTACTTCACAGTTCATTTCATGAGGCCGGTATTATCCCGATTACCAAAACAAGACAAAGGCAAAAAAGAAAAAAGTAAACAGACCAATATCAATCATAAACTTAGACACAAAAATCCTCAACAAAATATTAGCAAATGGTATTCATCAATATATAAAAAGAATTATACATCATGACCAAGTGGTATTTATTTCAGGTATGCAAAGAGGGTGCAACATTCAAAATCAATCAATGGAATCTACAGTATTAACTGACTAAAGAAGAAAAAATCAATTGATGTAATCATCGGTTGGCACAGAAAAGGCACTGTACAAAATCAAATACCCATTAATGATAAAAACTAAAAAAAAGTAGTAATAGAGGGAAATTTTGTCAACTATGTAAAAAGTTATGTATTAAAATCTGCAAACGTCATACTTAATATTGAAAAATTGAAGGATTTCTGTCTAAGGTTGGGAAAAAGATAATTATATGTCCATTCTCACCACTCTTATTTAACATAGGACTGGAAACATAATTCATGCAAGGAAAATAGATAAATTGGATCTCATCAAAATTTAAAAACCTTTGTTCTATGAAACACCCAGTTCAGAAGATGAAAAGATAATCCACAAACTGGAAGGAAAATATTTGCAAATAACATAGTCAATAAAAGTTAAATCACTATAGTTTTACAAAATGTTACCATCAGGGGAAACTGGGTAAACAGAACACAAGATCTCTCTGTATTATTTCTTACAACTGCGTATGAACCTATAACTATCTCAGAATCAAAATTAAAAGAAAAACACCCAAGAAGCTTTAAAAAAATATTGATGCTTGGATTCCCCAAATACATTACCCCCTTCTAGATTCTGATACAGTTGATTTGGGGTAGGACCTATCCAACTCATTTTTTTTTAAAGTTTCCCATGAAATTTTAATGTGTAGTGAGGTTGAAATCTTGTGGCCTCATTATGAATTGGGTCAGTCAACACAATTGGAGATGCAGACTCCTCTAGCCACAAGTTTATGTCCTTTCTTCCTCCAGTTGTGTCATTTGACCTTGAAAAGCTTTCCAAATACAAGGACTGTATCTGTGAATCAGTGGTGCAGCACCTAACTCTGTCAGAGAGACTTAAAATTCTGCTACTGAGGATGATGGTGATGATGCTGGTGGTAGTGTTGAGTAAGGTGGTAACTCATCGATATAGTTGTACTTCTGTCACTTATTCAGGTAAACCTGAAGAATGAAATTGTACAATTTTCACATTGGATCCACAGGGAATCTGACAACAGGAAAAAAGATACATACGCATGCTGCCTTCTCCTCTTGCATAAATTATAGCTACTGGCTTATGCATTCTGAACATATGTTTGGTAACAGTTATGAGTTGAGCATATGTTGTTTTAGGAGATTATTTAAATCTTCCTCTAAATCCAAAGAAATCATTTCTGAATGTAAAAAGGCCGACGAAGCACTCTGAGCAACCAAAGGTGATGTCATGAATTTTAGCCTGGTTTTTCCCCAATTGCTCTGAACCATGTGCAGGTTTTCTGAATGTAATCTTGGCCATCTTTGTTGGTCCAGGGCTCTTATGAGAATCGATTTTGATGAAATGATTGGCTCTTACTTTTAGTAGTTAGTAATTTTTTAAAATTAGCGTGCTATTTTCATTATAAATAAAAATTTATAGCTGTTATTTGCTGACTGGACCCAGTACTCACACAGCATTCATTTGTTGAGTACCTATCATGGGCCGGGCACCTGGGGTGTTATGAAATTCTAACAACTTGGGAACAAATACATCTTTGTAAAAACTAATATTACCTCTAGACATCGTGCATATTTTGGGGGGCATGTTGGGTTGATTGGTTTTAGCTTCTTAAAAGTTATAGCTCTATAGTTTTCTTTTCCTTCTTTTCATTTAAACCCAAAAAAGTACTACATGCTCATTTCATCATCAAAATCCCTAACAGTGCTTGCCATGCAGGTACTTTCCTTTCCCCATGCCTCCCTCCTATCTCCAGATGGAATCTCCATCTGTGCACTTCCTTCCCACTACGAGCACTGGAAGAGGTCTTTCACCTCCTGTCCACAGCTCATTCTGTCAGGTGAACTTATTCCATCCTATTCTGTCTTCTTTGTGATTTTGCTTCATCAATTTTTGCCTCTCTCCTATAACTCCATCCTTTTCCTACCTTCTGCAAGAAAACATGTTCAACTCTCTTTTTCGAAATGGAATGTTTGGGCCTCTTTAGTGCTGCCTTTAGATATTGGCCTACTTCTCTATTTTCTTTTTCATCAGAATTTCTTGGAAGAGTTGTCCTAAACTTGTTCTTTGTAACTCCTTTCTCCCATTCATTTCTCAACCCACTGCAATCAGCTTCTCTCTGAATCTGCTGCACCTGACTTCTGCCCTAACTGCTGCTTCTCCTTTCAGTGTGTTTCCCTGGAGGCCTTCACTGTGAAGCTTTCTCTCAGCGTCTCAGTTGGGTTGGATGCCTCTCTTCTGGCTTCCCTGGGCATGCCTCTTCTAGGGAGCTTACTACTCTACTCTAGTCCTTCATGAAATTCTAAGACTCTTGAAGACGTCTTTGTATATCTAACCTCTAGCCTATCATCTATAAGATAGACACTCATTAAGTGTTTGTTTAATGAATAAATCAATAAATGAATGAATGCTAACTTTCAAATCTACAGTTCTGTTCTTTTTCATATGTTCCTGAAACATACAGCCAACCATGAACAGAAGAGCTAGCTGGATGTTTTATCAGAACTTCAAACTCAGTGTATCCAAAACTAAAACTACTTATCGTGTTCTGAAAACTGACTTACGTTCTGAATCTTTGTGAATAACACCATTATGTGTCTTATTAGACACACACACACACACACACACACACACACACACACACACACACACAGTCTTACTAGACTCTTTTTCCCTACCCCTTTACTTGAGTCAATCACTAAGACATACCAATATATCCCTCTAAATATATTTCAAAATTATACCCTTGCCTCTATTCTCACTGCTGCTGCTTTAGTTAAAAATACATTATCTCACACCTCAACAATTTTAATAACCTCTTCACAGGACACTCAACAGCCATTATCATCTACTCCAATTCTTTATCTGTACTTTCCGGGCAATGCTCATTTTAGAACTCAAATCTGATTCATTTATTCATTTTTGTTTTTTGCTTGGGAAAATGGATTATTCTAATAAAACTTTATTTTTTTCAAACACAGCCACAGAGGCAGGATCTCATGTTTAACACACACAGACTTATGGATTTTTAATATAAAACAAAGTTTACGAGTACTTTTTGGGGTGAACAAAACAAATTCTTTGCCCTCATGGAGTTTATACCCTACTGAGATGTGACCATATTGCTTCTGCAATTAAGACCTTTCACCAGTTCCCAATTGTCTGTGTGGCAAAAAAAAACATTTAGAAATCTTAAAATGATATCCAAGTTCACCTCACCATGCAGATGAATAGCTCTCAGACTTTTGTGTGCGTTTGAATCAACTGAGTTCTTATTGAAAATATGTCTTTGTGGACCTCTTCTTAAGAGATTCTGTTCCTGTAGGTCTGAGGTGGAACCCTCCCAATTGAAGGAAGCATCGGTGGACTCCTGAGTGATTTGACTAGAGGCGTTTCATGGGCCACACTTTGAGAAACATTTATCTACTCTCTGCCTACCTATAAGCCTGACCTCCTGCCACTTCTCCCTATTCATCTTATGTTTTAACAGTAAACTATTTTATTTCCTGAACTGCAATGTGATATTTCTTACCTCTGTGCACTCACTTATGTATTAGTCAGGTTAATTAACATCAGCTGCTGTAACAACAAAGAAACCAGTGACTTAATACGATGACATTTATTTCTCTTTTACTCCACGTCCATTGTAGATATTCCTGAATAGATGCCTTTTCTAGGTGGCTCCCTTTCAAGTGGTTATTCAGGCTCCTTCAAATGGATCTATGCTTCTTCTGTCCTGAGGGGCTGCCAATATGTGGCCTTCGAGGTGTCTATATAAAAGGAAAAACATATGAGGAAGGAAGGCACATTGAATAATTGACCACTAGAGACTGGAAGAGACTTATATCATTTCTGCTCACATGCCATTTGTCGGATGTATCCACATGGTCCCACCGAGATGCAGAGGGGCCTGGGAAATGTAGTCCTGGCTGGAAAGCTTTTCCCTAGCCGAAACTCCACTCATAAACTTTTGGTCATCAGAAAGATGTCCCTGCTACCCTCTGCTACCCTCTGCTCCTCTAAATATACATGTGCCCCCTTATTCCCACACAGCACAAATTCAATGCCCTGCCCCACAAGGCCTGATCCAAAGTCCTGTCCCCTCAAGAGTATCCAACTCTCAGTTCATGATTTCTGAGTGAAGTGCAGTTTCCCCACTTGGTTTAGATGTGGCTATTAAAACATCTTGGCTCAGAGACTTGTGAACCAAAAGGACAAGTTATCCTTCCTGCTCTGACCCCCACATCCAGTATACTGTGGAAGAACAGGACCAGGGTAACCTCAGGACAGAATCTTATTTGGGAAAAAGAAGTGTGCGACACACAGCATAGCTCTGCTCCGTAGCAGTTATGGAACCACACGCATTTGAAGGCCTTCTGCCTTGATGGTGGGGGAATTTTCTTGTTTAGGCCCTGATACCACTCTCTGGGGATAGCCGTCTTGTCCCTTGTTCTTCACCCTGTTTTTCTCCCATTTGAAGAAGGTGTTGGGGGCATGCCTTCCTTGGGGACTGCATAGCTGTTACTCCCTTCTTCCTGCTCATGCAAACTAGAGTACCCAAAGGTTATCATACCACTGGAATAGTCAAAGACTTTTGTTTTGCAATAACATTTCTTCAAAACTTGGTCACCTTCTGATCTATTTGCTTCTAGTCAATTCCAGGTGTCTGTAAGCATGCTCAAGAATCACTAGATATAACACTTGATACTGATTAATGTCATCGCTTCCTCTCCTCCATGCCCCTTTATATTTTAACCTAATGATGAATATCTGAAACTATGTGTGGGACACGTATAACCTTAATATGATCTTTTACATTGATCCACTTTAATCAATCAAAAGAGATTTTAAATATTTGTGATTCAGGACTGTCTTTATTTTTAAAATTCCCATTTCTTAGTGCTTGAAGTCTTGAAGCAGTCAGCTTTTCAACCATGCAGAGCCTTACATATTTGCTCTCTATGCTTGCAAGTCAGCCAATTCTTTACAAATCAACACATATTACTAACACTCTGTCTTTCAGCCTTTTCTCTTAGAGCTGTAGACTGACTGGGCACGTCTGCCTCTCTACTCACCATATAAAAAAAGTCTGACAGGTGTTTTGCTCCTACATAACACAAACTGCCATCTTTCCAACCTCTGATATCAGTTTTCTTGCCACCTGAGAGCCAAGCCAATGTCACATTGCTCTATTTCACTCTTTAATAAATTCATAACTCCAACTGCTGCAGATCTAACCAGCCTGCAGGTACCAATGGCATCCCATTAATAATATTAACTCTAATGCCACTGGAACGTATTCACACTTCTGCATAAAGGATCTGCAGATCCTGAAAGGTCTTCCCCATACTTATGGGAATCATAATGGATTCCCAAACAGGTTGGCTTGCATTGGACTGCTTTTGCTCTTCTGTCAGTATTCACTGGGCACTGCATGTTGGTCCAGCTTCCATTATTTCTTGTTAGGCACCTGCTGGGCATCTCCACATCCACTGCGCATTTACTGTCTCCTGCTGAGCATCTCAGTTTCTGCTGATGCTCTTCTGACTTGCCCTTTCATAATGAACTGAATTGCTTCGTGCCAAAATAGTGCTATAATTTGCACTGATTGGTCCCCCATCCTGGGTGTCACTTCGATGTCATTCATGGTGCCAGTGCACCATGTTTCAAAATTCCCTCAGGCGGTTTTGTTCCTACAGCCTGTTTTTGCAGCCCTCTGTTCATGGAGCTCAGACCACACCATCCAGCCTGTCTTTGGTTCAGATGCACCTCCTCTGCGTGCTGACATTTTCATCTCAGTCTCCAGGCACAGTCATAAAACTTACTCCTGGCTGGTCTTTTTCTCCTGGGTGAATCAACTTGTTCAACTGATCCCTAAGGATCCCTGGGCTCATAACTTTAGGCATTTTAAAATCTAAGACTAGACTCTCCCATGACCTCTCCTACAAATACATTGTCATGTGAGTGGATACATGTTGTCTCTTCCCTAGATTATCTTTCTTACTTTGTTTAGTCAGAGAACTTCTGTTCCGTCTTCAAAACCCTAGTTCAAGGATGATCTTCTTGGTGAGCCATCTCAACTGTCTCCACCAGAGAATCTCACTTCCTGATCTGTTCTCACTCAGCTTATAGCTTATTAGATTGATTGGTGAATACTGGCTTGCTTGTCTGTCTCCTCTATGTAATAGTGAAATCCGTAAGTATATTCTGCGTCTGCCATGTAGAAAACATTTGATCAATGTTAATTTGCTTAATTTCATTAAATTCCCTTTGCTAAAGCTCATCGCATCTTCACAGATGGTGAAGCCTTTTTCAGTCTAGTCTCCGTCCGTCATAGACCTATGGATTAACTGGCTGCCTCACAAAGGGTTGGAAAGTGAGTGAGATTCTGAAAGCCACACAGTGTGGAAAGACGTGTCCCCAAACCCACCCCTTGCTATCTGAGTGGTTGACTGACTCCTCTTGATGTGTCAAGGTTTCATCTGTTCCTGCTGTTTCAAAAGTTCTGAGACGATCAGGTTACAGAACTGCATGTGACAAGGAACAACATTTTGTCTTACAACAGGATTCGAGTTGCGACACAAGGCTCCTTGACCTAACTCATGAGGAAACATGATACCATTTTGATCTGAAAAGTGCTGAAAAGTAATTGTCTTGTGAAATACATCTCAGACCATGTGAATACCCACTTAATTTTTCTCCTTCACTACTGTTATTTATGGGGCAGAGGCTCGGAGAGGAGAGATGTTTTTAGATGAAAGGTGAAATATTCTATTGTAGAAGTATGTTTTATGAGGAAGAGAAAGAGATATATAATTTCTGACTCTGGGTTTGCATAGGCTCCAGATATCTTTTAAGTTACCATCTCAACGCATTATTTAAGGCTCTGTTCCCTGGGATCTTGAAGTCCTAGTTTATTTTTTAATATAAAGTCCTGTCATTCACAGGTAAACTCTCCCCTAACAATCACCAAGCAAAGGACATTTTTTTCCATGCCCCTTCAAGGTTAAAGGGTTCCATTTAACTCAGAATATGTTTAATGAATAAATATGTCTTACCATAAACTATGCTTTTAATGACATTTGGCTTATACTGTATTATTTTCCACTAATTCCTTCAATGACGGTGCCCTTTTGTCCTCTGGTTTGGACTTGCAAATGAGTACTATGAGTAGAATGGTGCATTAAGAACAAGTAGGAGGCCTTACATGAGGGCAGCATTTTCAGGGAATTCTCCCTGTGAACCTGGTTCTAACACTGAATGGTCATGAGCACTGGTCCCACACCCCAACATTGCACAGGTAAGGCAATGGCTGTAGAGATGGTGGCATCAGCAGGGTTTTTCAGGCATTTGAGAAGTGTTGTGGCTGAAGAAGGTCTCTTGTTTGCTAAGTCTTCCTAAAGTGAGGTGAGTCCTAAGCTGACCTTGAAAGGAGCTGAGGCTGTGGGGTGGCACATGCTGAGAAGACAAAGGAAGGGAATGGGCCAGAAAGGGTTTTAAACAGGCTGGTGAGCACAGATTGAAGAAAAGAAGTAGGGCATGGAGGAAAAGGAAAGGGGGCATGGGGGGCTTTAAATGACAAGTCCACATGTTCTTACGGAACCCTTCTGGAAGATATCAGAAGTCAGACGTGGTCCCAGGATCCCAGGTGTGGCCCCGTCAGAGGTGCTGCCAGAGCCCATTCTCCAGGCTGCATAGATGGCAGGCGTGGCCTTAAAGTTTCCTTTCGCCTCCTATACTCAGACCCCAAATCAGAAGTAGACATCACCTGAACCTGGAAGAAACTAGTGGCCTTTTCAAGAGTGCCAGCTGTGGGGGTAGTTGGGGCTGCCCGGCAAAGCTTTCTTCCCTCTAGACCAGAGTTTGTCAATTTGGCAGTACTGACATTTTAGCCTAGAAAATTCTTAATTTTTTTGATAGAAAGGGGTTTGCCCTGTGCTTTGTAGGGCATTTAGCAGGACTCCTGGCCTCGACCTATTAGAGGCCAGTGAGCAATGCTGTTGCTGTTGCTGAACAGCTGTTGCTGTTCAGTTCCTCTTCAGTTGTAGGAACTGAAAATGTCTCCAGATATTTCCAAATGTCTCCTGAGGGGCAAAAGTGGCCCTATTTGAGAACCACTGCTCTAGGTCAATATAGAGACAAAAGTTACCTAACTACAAGCCCTTGTTTCACTCAATACATTCCAGAATACGACTCTAGAATCTTGAATTTTTCTCCTACATCTCAATCTCTTGATCTCTCTGAACAACATACCTTGAACCTGAACTTCAGAGAGCACGAGGCTATTATTGCTTGCTGAACACACCACTTGGACTCCCACTTATAGCATTACATGTACATATATATTTTTTCTGTTGATGGAATACTCTTTGAAAAATGTGCATGGAGCAGGAAAGTCGGGGCATTTAAAAAGAGTTGATATCGGGAGTTCCAACAGACCTGATTTTAAATTCTTTCTGTTGTGTGAATGAATCTAAACAAGTTACTGAAGCTCTTTGAGCTTGTTTTCTTACTGGTAAATTATGATTTAAAAAATAAAAAGAAATAGTCTCATTGCATTTCAATGAGGCATTTTGAGCAGAGTTAATGTATGTACAGTGATTTACACATAGCAAGTTCTCAGTGAATAAACAACAATTACCGTGGTCACATCCCTGAGCAAGAATATTCTGGGGCAGTGCTTAAGGCTGATAAGCGCACAGACAGCCAGCCTTCTGACATGAGCCAGAGAAGAGGGAATTGTGGCCGTATCACTAGCCCAGTGTATTAGAAAACATATTATTGTAGACCTAACTTCTTATCGGCACTATGTGCAAAGGACAGGATACAAAGTAATGCAAGCCCAGGCCAGGGTCTCCAGGGGCCTTCGAGAACCACGTGTCCAGGCCAAGTGAACAGGGTAGGTTTCATGCACCTTTAGTCTCAGAGAAAGTGGGATTTGAGTTATGACCTTTGAGTCCTTTGGTTAAGCATGGAAGAGTGGAGAAAGGCGTTCCAGGAGTCCAGAAGGGAAATCTCAAATGTGCTTGGGGGGAAAGCAAGAGGGACGAGTACCTGTTTGGCAGGGCCTGAGGAAAAGCAGTGAATTGAGGACAGAGCTGCGCTGCTGTGGGGCTGGCTCATGACAGACTATAATCGTGATCCACAGTGAGCGAGTCTGCCTGGGGGAGTGAGAGACAGTGAGGGCCAGCTAAAGAATCAAAGCTCGGGTCCAGAGGAGACCCAGAAACTGAGGAGTGAAACAGGCATAGCAGCAGTGAAATACCTGCATATATAATCACTGTTCAAATTACAGAGGTTTAAAAACTCACTTTTATCTGAGGACTAAATATTAACAAGGTACTAGTAGTTTGCATTGCTAAAACATTATTGAATTCTTAAACTGCCTTCTCATTTCACCGTAGCCAATATTTTCTTCTGTGATATTCATTTTCTTTTTAATCGCAGTGTAAGCGTATTGAGAATATACCATCTTTAGAACTTTTCCTTTGATAGCATAGGAAATGCAGCCTCATTTCTTTCATGATATATTTTTTAAGAGCCATAATGAATCTCTTGAAATTTTTAACTGGCTATTTAATGGTAGACTTACCATGAGCTCTAAACTCTTCTAGACAATTGGTAATTGTTCTATAAAAATGCAGGAATATTCATTATTGCTGATACGAACTCTCTCATCCTCCCAGTTGCATGATTCAATTTATTTAAAGTGTTACTTGTCTTACACATGAGACTGGGAATAAATAGGACAAGAAAGTGCTAAATTAATGATCAGCTCATTTCAAGCCAGTCAGACTCTTCTATTTTCCTGAACGTGTTTTTAAGATTGGATAAGAGCCCCTGATGCCTATGTGACTGCCAGGAGATGACAGGAGAAGAGAGAAGTGTGTGTGTGTGTGTGTGAGAGAGAGAGAGAGAGAGAGAGAGGGAGGAGAGGGAGAGGGAAAGGGAGAAAGAGATATGGACCAGCAGCTCGAGGCCAGATTTGGATCTGAAGGCAAACCAAGGACGAGTCACTGCCACTGTTAAAGGAAAAGATCCTTTCTCAGGTCCAGTAAAGACCAACGTAATATCTTGATCAACTGGAGTCAACCTCAGGCAGTCAGATTTTCTGGTACTCATGCAAGAAGTATTTTGAGTATTTATTATGTGCCAGGCACTATTGGAGGGATGGAGGGAATGGAGGTGAACAAAACAGTCAGGGTTCTGTCCTCCTGAAGCTTATATTCAAATGGAGGATAGATTGTATACATCTACAAATACACAGCAGGATGATTCTGGAGGGCGGTAAGTGCTGTGAAGAAACTGAAATAGGATAAGGTGATAAAGAGTGGATGGGCCTCAGGTTCTCAGGGTGAAGATTAGAGAACAATCCTCTCATGGTTCCAGAAGGGAGCAGGGAAAAGTAATCCTTTTGAAACATATGCAGGAGGTTCTGTTCTCCTTAACAACAGTCTTTCCTTAAGGAAAACTATTTTACCAGCGTCTAACCGAATTGGGTTTTATTACAACCTAACCAACAGGGTGGGTAAGGGGCATCCAACACCAGCCTGCTCTAGCCTTCCTGTGTTACCTCAGGGAGAAAAACGCTGAGAAGCACTTTTGAAAGTCTCAGCCCAGGGGCACAGCCCCACTGAAAGACTGAGTCTGAATCACAGAATTACAGAATGCTTCCCCTCCCCCACACCTCGCAGCCACATCCGCAGGGCTCCTGTATTATAAAGGGATTACAAGGCAAAGAACTGCAAGGCTCAGCCTCTGTGTAAGAAGGCCTCTCCAGGGAAACTCAAAGACAACAGAGGAGACAAATACAAGGACACCTTTGATCCCTACAGCAAACAGTAAACTGCCCCCACCCCTAGCCAGATGGACATAAAACCTCACCCGAACTGCCTATTTACTGAAGTTCCTTTTACCCACTAATCATGTCTGGCTTTCACAAAAAATTATAAGGCATGTGTGATATTGTGATATGATAAGAAATATATATTATAATATTTGGTCTCTCTATCCCCCTCCCCCACTCTTTCAGTTCCTGTCTCAGAATGCCTAAAACCCTTGGAATTTCAGGAGTGTGCTTTCTATGCTAATAGAATAGCTGGTGGCTGAAGACCCCTAGGTAGCTTCAGGATGGGGGTTAATCACCAGAAAAACCAAGAGGATAATTAGAGTTGTAACTTTCAGCCCCACTCCCCAACCTTTGGGGAAGGGAGAGGGGCTGGTGATTGAATGAATCGCCAATGCTAGTGATTTAATTAATCATGTGTATGTACATAATGCAGCCTTTATAAACATCCTAAAAACAGGGTCAGAGAGCTTCTGGTTGGTGAACAGAATAAGGTGTTGCCAGAGTGGCGAGCTTGGCGAGGGAAGCTCCAGCCCCGTCACACCTTGCCCTACTCCTGCCTTTGGTTATTCCTTTATAGTGAATCAGCAAATATAAGTGAAAAGCTTTCTTGAATTCTTTGAACCATTCTAGCAAATGTGAGCAGGGGTTGTGGGAACCCCTCATTTGTAACTGATCTGTCAAAAGTTCAGGAAGCGTGGGACTTGCACTTGGTGTCTGGAGTAAGGGAGCAGTCTTATGGACTGAGCCCTAAGCCCGTGGGGTCTACACTAATGCTGGGTAGTTAGTGTCAGAATTGAGTTAAATTATCAGGTACCCACTTGGTGTCTGGAGAGTTGGAAAATTGGTTGATGTGGGAAAAACCAAAAACAAAAATCCCTCACATTTGATGTCAGAAGTGCTATGAGAGAAAATGGCTCAAAGCATATTAAAAGGCAATGGGGCTCCAGTAGATGGTAGCCCTGGAGGGTTTCTCTAAGAAGGTGACCCTGAGCCAGGGCCTGAAAGATAAGAGAGCCATTCACAAGCAGAGGAAGAGTGAACTAGATACCAACAAGCAAAGTCTAGTTGGGACCGAGCATGGTTGAACATGAAACAAAAAGGGCGGCTGATGGGGAGGGAGCAAAGTAGGAATTGGCATGAGATGACCTCAGAGAGGTGGGCAGGAGCCATGCATGCCATGGAGGATCTGGTAGACTGTGGTTAGAACTTGGGATTTTATTTGACTTTAATCTGGGTGTCATCAAATTTTCCTTTCCCGAGTGAATCAACATGGCCGCTCAGGAAAGACATGGTGTAGGCACCGAAGGTGAGGTGGCCACTGTCCCAGCAGGACCAGACTCTGTCCTCTTTTCCTCTCCCATTCCACAACAGACCAGGCTCCTTTAGGACAATCACATCTCCCTGTGGAAAGGGCTGCCAAGTAAAACTCTGATCAGTCAGTCCCCATCGAGATAGCCACTGGCAGCAAACTCCACTGAAATAACCTCCCTGTCTGCCTGCTGTACGGTTAGCCTCCTACATACCTGCCCATGGCCTGATGACCGAGCTCTGGCCCGTTTTGCCCTGGACATAAGCTTGGTTCACTGGTCAGGTCTTCCTCTTGCCAACTGATGAGAGCCCCAGCCTAGCCCCTTAATCCTCGTTTTTGTTTTGACCCATTTTGACACATTGATAATGATACACTGTATGTACAGTGGATGGCCTGGTCCTGTTCTGGGCTTTCTCCTTTGCCCAAAACTGGCTTCTGTGGCCACCTGGGGCAGGGAGGAAGAAGCGTGTCTCCAGTCCTGTACCATCCAAACTGACCTTCAGTCAGCCGCACGTCCTGCCCCATCAGTGCCCAGGGCTGGCCTGACTCTTCCTGCCACCCCCAAATCCTGACTCTCCTGCAGCCAGGGAAAACCCCTGGAGCCCACCCTCATATGTGTCTGTAACAGATGGCACAGAGACAAATAGAAAAACAAATCCAATAATCGTCAGTCCGCTGTCATTTTGGATTCTTTAATGGATTGATTTCCATAAAATAGGTCTGCTCTTTAATACAGTGTATTTATATGACTATCCTGACTGACAGAGAGAATCATGGGCCCTATAAACCAAGAGGAGGCACATTTATGCTCATAAGTAAGCAGATATTTACCTATTTGTTTTGGTTTACATTTATTCTTTATGAGCTGTCTTTCCCTTTGTGGTAAGTTAAAGATCATTCTCAAATATTGATCAGGGTCTTCCCCATCCTTCATAGCTATTATTATTATTAATAATAACCAGGATCATAATCATTGAGCTCCTTCTACATGCCAGCATAACAATTTGACACCTGTCACACTCACCCCACCCTGCTTCTCTCTCTCTCTCTCTCTCTCTCTGTTTCTGTCTCTCTCCCTCTCCCTTTCTTCTCCCTCTCTCACTTCCTCTCCCTGTATCCCTCTCTCTTCCCACCACCCCCTTACAGAAAGGCTGTGATGCAGAAACTTTCATTCCCATTTTTCAGATTAGGAAACTGATGCTCCTAGATGTTAGGCAACTTGCTTAAAGTTGCCCATCAAGAAAGTAGCAGAATTTAAACCTTGGCCTTTCAGGGTAAAAACCTGATGCTCTCTCATGTGTTCTCAGGCTAAAGACCATCCACAGAGGTCCATGCAGCTGTGGAAGTTGTCAGTGTTTTGTCATGCCAATGATTGCAAGGGGTCAAAAATATCTCTGGTGGCCACAGTGTAGAAAAATGAGATTTATTTTACAGAAAATAAATTAACTATATGTGAATATATTAACCACACTCGTGTTCTTATACCACCTATCATGTTGTATTTTATTTGCTATATTAGAGTCTCTGAATCTTTTGCTAGTCTGGGAACTTTTCAACTGCCCCATCCCTGTTGAGTAAGGTGCTTGATGCAGGGTCAGCATTCTGTTGAACGAATGATTCATCTGCCATCTTATTCAGTGGCATTTCCTCCACTGCATGTCTACTCTGGATCTACCCCCAGCTTTGTCCCCACCCACCCCAGGACAAGATCCCGCCTCATCTTTACAGTTAGAGACTTTTACAAGATCACTATACTTTTAATCAAGCTGGTATCACTTGATTAAAAAAAATATGTTAAAAAATATGTTTAATCAAGCTGGTATCACTTGATTTAAAAAATATGTTAATAGTATTGATTTATTTTTTAATGAGTAATCACATATACATGGTATAAGTTTCAAAAGCTTCCAAAGGGTATATGGTTACAAGTAAATCTAACTTCTAATGTTTCTCATGTATCCTCACATTTCTCATTTGTCCTTGCAGAGGTAGTCTGTGTATAGGTATATAAGCAAACGTGTGTGTGAGATAAATTTAAACATACAATTTAAATTACCCCTTCTGAGAATTGTTCTGTGCAGTATGCTATCCTATATGTTAAAAATGTTTCATTTAAACTGTTTTTAATGCCAAGATACCTGATGCATTTACTAAATGTATCATTTAGACTGTTTCTAATGACAAAGTACCAGATATAGTTATTGAAAATTACTTTGATACTGGGTGTCATAAAAGTAACCATCAGATCTCTCATTTGGCTGGCGTGGATACAAAGTCTTCTGCAATAGAATTGCTGTCTGGCTCCGAGGACTGGTGCAGCTTCCAGTCGTGCCTTCACAGGATACGTTCAGCTAAGACTATTTCATGATGTTGCTCATACAAAGACGTTTAAGTGGCCTCAGGCAGCTCCTGATTCGTGGTTAATAATTCTGGTTTTCCTAATGCCCTCGTTATTGGAAGAGCTACTGAACCAATTTGCAAGACACAGAAAAGCAATGGCAGATTGGTCAACTTCTTTAGTGAGTAGCAGGCTTGTTGAAAGTTTAACTTTCTTGAATGAAAAAAAATACAAAGAAAAATATGAAGAGAGAAATTTCATGTTCGAAGTCCAATTGGAAGCTTTTACATTTTTTTGTTTCTTTTTTTAAAAAGAAACTCATGTTTCTTATGTTTTATCCTGGCTTAAGGTGATGCCCTCAAGTATGAAAATGTTTCTAACGTAGTTTGTTCTTATAGGATGGTGGGTGTAAAACAGTTTGTTATTGTAACCCTGGGGGCCAGGTTCATTAAGAGCATCAAATAAAAAGAAACTCAGCCTAGAGAAAGCAGGGAAAAAGTTCACTTTTTAATTTTCTTTTTTGTCAGGCTTGCTGATGTCATAAGGGATTTCTCCAGTCTTCTCAAACTGTCCTTGTGCGAAAAGGAAATATCAAGCTCAGCCTCTGACCTAGGTTTTGACAGGCTGTGCCTCCACATAGCCTGCATGGAAGAGCCCAAGGGTCTCTCCGTGGAGTGGTGAAGGGCTGTACCTTGTACATATTGTAGCTGAACTACCTCCACCTTGGAGGAGTTCCCCACCTCCACCTTGTGTACTGTAGTAAAAAATGGTGGAACCATTTTTATTTGTAGTCTCCCATTCTATTACAGGAGAACTAATCATTCAGTATTATCAAAAAGAAAAGCACTTTAACTCATCAACCTTTTGATCTGCGTTGTAGCCGTGGGCAATTGCCAAGTACCGAGCTGTCTGCACGGCTGTTTCAATTCCGAGATTCTTCGCTCAGAGGCAGATGGAGATTTCCACGGAAGCCATCTCCCTGAGTCTGAGAGCATTTACTTTTCCCTTTCTCCACATTGGGAAAGGGAATTTGGTATGTAATGGTTGGTGAGGCCTGGGGAAGGGAAGCTGACCTTTGGTCAGAGGGAAAGGAAGACAGTAATCCAATATAACAGGAGCTTGGTTGAGCTTAGTCCAGAGAGGACTATGGCTATGAATCTCCTGCCTGAGAACCTGCAGGCGTTGTTTACAGCAGGGTTATTTATTTGTTTGTCTGGCTAGACTGAAAGTTTCTTTCTGGATACTCTCTCTGGGGAGGGAGGACTAGAGATGGAGAAAGAGATTGATAAATATTAGTTTTCTTCCTTGTCCTTTCTCTCTCTCTGTGTGTGTGTGTGTGTGTGTGTGTGTTCAACTTTCTTCTCACTACTTCCATTTCTCTTGGCAATAGCTGCAAACAAATTTAGATGTGTAGCTATTTCCCCCTACGCTAGATCCCAGTTTAGTTCTACGAGAAGGAGTGGGTATGGGGAGCTCTGTGTGCTGAAGGGAATTGACTGCCCTCTGAGAGAGAGGATGCAGAAAGAAACTGAACATGCTGCTTCCACAGGTGCCCACACAGAGTAACATGGAAACACAGAGGGGGCATCATGCTCACTTCTGAACAGAATGTGGAGTGGCCCTGGCCCAGTGATGACTCCAAGGATTCTGATTCCTTTGGCACCTTGCAGCTCACACCTTGGAGAACATGGAAAGGTAGCCCTCCTGGCACAGCGTTGCCCGTCCTTTGGTGGACATCAGCCGTTGTAAAGCTCTGAGCTTTGTGTACCGATAAGGGGGAGTCAGAGTACTTTTCCAGAACCCATGTGGAACTCCTCTGGGAACGTTAGAGGTACAGAGATGAGTATTTTGCAAGTAGTTATATTAAACAGGTGGGAGAAAAAAGTAGAGAAATTAGGAATTTTGCCTTTAATCTGACTCTATGTGCACGTCTTGCTGTGTGAGTTGTGGTGAAATGATACCAGCTATGCAAAGCACATTCTTCAGCTCTTAATGAACCTGGCCCCCAGGATTACAATAACAAAATGTTTTATACCCACCATATCTAGCCACTACTGAATAAAGACACGAACTTAAACATCAGTGAGCTATTATGTTTACAGAGAGCTTGCCCAAATGAAAGGAAGCAGGACATAAACATGAAAACTCTACTCTAAGTTCTAACATTATGTACAACCCTGTTCTAAGCATTTTACAAAAATTATCTCCTTAAACGCTCCCAACAGCCCCGTTGGGAGGTCACACTGCTATCCTGAGTTACAGATGAGGAAATGGAGGTTTAGAGATGGTAGGTAATTTTCCCAAAGCAACATAATCAATATTTGTATATCTTAGGTAGGAAGACAATTCTTTCTGATTTTAAAGTATATACTTTTAATCACCAGGCTAGGTCGCTTCCCCTGCAATTTGCCTAAAATCACTTACTTCCTGAAACTGGATTAGAAAAGAAGGAATAGTTGCACATTTCCAGGCAGGGGAGCTGTTGGAGAATTTAGCATTCTTACCTCATAGCACTTAACGGGTGTATGGTTTAAGGTGAAAATAACTATTGATCCTGTGATTTTTGCTGCCCAAGAGAAGGGGAGGCTGTGGGAGAACTCTCTTAAGGAAGGAGAAGAATGAGGCACTATTATTCATTAAATAGATGGTGGGCAGGCGTTGGATTGGGCACTACATATACTGAGTTACTTCTGTCTTTCGGGTGAATAGGGATAATACGTGAGGCCACGTCTACATTGTTTTGGATTTCCAAGTTCTCCACCAATGACTATAAAGCAGCGTACATGCTAGATCCCTACTCTTACAGAATTTAGAAGTGTGTTGAAATATCATTTTATAATTCTTCAATGTTATAGGTTATATAATTATAATAATCATATTATAATGTGTATATTATATATTGCATATGTATTTATTTTGTTGTGTATTATTACAGTAATTTAATTCTGTAACTGTAAACTAGTGGGAGAAAGTAAAGGAGAATGAAATTATGTACAAACATTCATGAAGCAAAATTAAAAATGCTGTTCAAGTTCACCGAGAAGAGAAAGGAACACTGTAGATAGAGGAGGTTCTTAGAAGGAGGTTCAGCTTGAGTTTGACTTTTGCTGGGTAGAACTAGCGGATTGTGTACCATAGGCAGGAAGAAAATAGGGCCGTGAGGGAGGTGGGGTGCAGGAAGGAGGAGGTGAGACCAGCTGTTAAGGAGAAAGCACCACTACAATCCAGCCAGAATTGGATTTTGGCCAGAGAGGATCCAGGATGATGCCATCTTACCACTTTAGATGAACTTTAGCTGATTATTATAGATTATAATACTAAGAGCATGGCAGCAAAGAAAAACCTCCACTCCCTGTGATACCGTGACAGTTCTGAGAGAGCCAAACAAGGACAAAAATACCCGCTCCCGATGGGAAGGAGTGGTCAGCAAGGACCTGCCTATGAACACTTAGGTCACCACCCTTAAGTCCTGAATGTTGCACCCTTTCATTTTTAGTGTAATAAGTTCCCAAACCCCACTTCTCTCCCGGACAGCTGCTCTTGTCTGAGCCTACTTGGTCTTGCCATTTTGAGAGCAGCATATTATCCTTTTCTAGACTTCCTTGGCTTACTCGGTTCATCCTTGAGATCTTCCCTGCAATGAACACCAAGAACGCGTTACTTGGCAGCAACTGGGCTCTGGCAGACTAGCTTGCATCAGACCAACCATCTCACCATCACCACAGGAAAGGCTGGGTTTAGAAATGATTGTTTAAGAGCGTTGAGTTGAAATGCTTCGAAGGCAGCAAAGACTTGAGGGTCCTGGAAGGAAACAAAACAAAGAAAACAAAAAACCCTCAAATGTTGGTATAACATTTGGCACTGCTGTATCCCCAATATTTGCAAACTCTAGAGTAGCAGCTAACCCTTAGCAGCTAAGTGTTTGGGTATTCTCAAGGGGCTCAGGGAATAATGAAGTCAAGAATCTGCCAAGGGAGAAATGCCCTCATAAGCACTTGTTGCTTTTAGCTGGCACCATTAAGGAGCTGCATTCTAGAAGTAAAGACAAACTGGAAATAGACCAACCCTCATGGAGACTGCAACTCATCAACCCTGCAGAGACTGCAACTCCATCTAAATCACCTCGATATCAGATTAGATGAAGATCTCCTTCAACTCTAATTGCCTGCCCCAAGCAAAAGTAAAAACTCTCTGGAGAGATATAACATCAGTCAGAGACTCAAGGTGATAATCGTTCTTAAACACAAAACGATACCAAACACCAAACCAAAAGAAAACCCCCCAAAACTAGGCATGGAAAAACACAAAAATTAACCCAAAAAATCAAGAGGCTCAAAGTCTGTTGAAAGTCACACACAGAAAACCCACATATCTCAGTTTGCAAATTTAAATAACTGTTATTACAGTGTTCAAGAAATTGACAAAATGGAGAATTTCAATAGAGAAGTAAAAATAAAATAGTGTCAAGAGTAAATTCTAAAGTTGAAAATGAAGTAACTGAATTTAAGAACTTAATATACGGGTTTAACAACAGAGTAGGCACAACTTAAAAGTAAAAAAAAGAAAAAATCAGACTGAAGCCCAGGAAGAAAAACTAATACACAAAAGAATACAAAACGGATATGGAATGTGGTGAAAAGGCCTAATATTTTTATCACGGAGTCCAGAACGTTAGGAGACAGAGAATGGATGACAAGCAATATTTGAAGAACCATTGCTAAGATTTTCCCCCGACTTACAAGACTTCAAGCCAAAAGATCTAAAAACTGCTTCAAATCCCAGGTGGGATAAATACAAGACACTCATGCCTAAGGACGTCATAGTAAAACTGTTGAAAACTAAATGCAAAGGGGAGATCTTAAAAGCAGCCAATAAAAATAAAAAAGAAATATTACCTTCAAAGAAATAATACCATACAGAAGCAGTAGAAACCAGAGATTATGATCAACACCCTCAACGTTGGGGGTTGGGTGAGTGGGGAGTATTCCTGCTAACTTAGAATTCTATACTCAGGGAAAATATTCTCAAAAACCAGATAAAGACAATTTCAGACTAACAAAAACAGAGAAATTATTATTACCAGAAAACCCACACTGAAAAAAATAATAAAAGCTCTTCTTTGAGTAGAAGGAAAATGATACCAGATAGTAATATAGAAATACAGAAAAAAATAAAGAAAAGTGGAAAGAATAAATATGTGGGTAAAAATCAAAATGTATAAAACAAATATAATAAATATAGCATTAAGTTTAAAGTATATTTAAGATATGACAATAAAAGTTCAAAAGGAAGAAGGGGTAGATGGAGTTAAAATGTCTTAAAATCTTCTGGGTGGTGAACGCACAGTGGGACTTATAGATGATGTAATACAGAATTGTACACCTGAAATCTATGTAATTTTACTAACAAATGTCACCCCAATAAATTAAAAAAAGTGTCTTAAAATCTTTGAGTTGTCTAAGATGAATATGTATTAATTTGTGTTAGACTTTAATAAATTAAAGATTAATCTTGTAATCTCTAGGGAAAATCCTTACAGGGTAATAATGAATAGAGGAGAAAATTGTTATACTTTGGGTTCGCCCAGAAGCAAGCCCAGTGACAAGGGTTTACATGCAAATAATTTATTTAGAAGATGACCTCCAGTAAAAGTAGGGAAGTAAGGGTGTAACCCTAAGACAGGAGGGATGCCGATAAAGCATCATCCAGAAACTGACCTATAGCAACAGCCAGCGCTTTATGCTGAGGAACATTGCGGGCGAGGATAAAACAAACGCTTTATTTAGAGTTATATAAGAGGTGACCCCACGATTACTTGTCCCAGGTTGCTAATTCCCCAGTACTTCTGGCTGCAGGCAGAGAAGACTCTGGTGGCCAGGGAGAACCTTCAAAGGTAGAGCAGCTGGAAGTTGGACCGGAGTGCAAGGAAATGATAAACTACAAGGATGTGGATGGGGTAACCATAGATGCTGCAATACCCAGAAAAGTGTGCACATGTGTGTACCAAAGGCGCATGGAAGCATATATGTAGTGGCATTATGGTAATGGTGGAGAACTAGAAACAACCCACATTTTCTAACAGTAGAATGAATAAATTGTAACATATTTACGTGACACTAAGTATACACCAATGAAAGTAACTACAGCTGTAAACAAAAGCGTGGCTGTATCTCACAAACCTAACAGCAAGGGAAAGCAGCCAGGTGCTACAGAACGCATATTGCAGATTCCACTTATATAAAAGTTCAAAAATCTGCAAAACTAATCTATGGTATTAGAGTAATGGGTAACTGGGTGGGGGATGAGAGAGAGGCTTTCTGGGGTGCTGATGACATTCTGTTTTTTGATCTCGGGGTTACACAAGCATGCTGTCTTTGTGATAAGTCACAGAACTGTACATTTTTGCTGTGTACTTTTCTGTATGTATGTCAAACTTCAACTTAAAAAGTTTATTAAAATGAAAAAGAAACGAGGTGGGTGGAAAGGCAGATGAAGTGCAACTGCCCACGCCAGTGATTCTATACTTGAGACATCTCTCTGGCAATGTGAAGAGTGGAAACCAAAGGTCAATGACAGGAAGGTGAGAAGGAGCACGATGGGTGGGGAATTGGGAAGCTGGGCTATTGGAACTGGAAAACCCCATGGTAGGTACGATGGGAAATATCAAGCTCAAGTAGTGAGGTAAGACCAAGGTGAGAAACTGAGGAATTCAGCCTCCACGACATAGGATATAAATTCATTGTTGCATGTGAAACTCTAGGCTCTGTTTCGCCATCTCTCACTCTTCACGCATAACCCCATACGTTAGACAGTAGAGGTCACTTCAACTTTACCAACTGGTTAAAATATGTAACACAGGTGAGAGCTTAATGGATAGTGATGAAATTCAAACTAGCAATGATGGGGAACATTAGTTTACTTAAAACAAAACGTGGACAATATTACATGCCTCTCATCTGGTGGGTGTGACAATTAATCATTTGGAAATCTCAACCTATCTTGAGGGCACTAAACTAGATGTCAGGTGCACAACCAGGGTTCAGTTATATGAGCCTGTCTGACCCATATCATGAGTGGGATGGAATTCACTCTCTCTGGTTGACACCAAGAGAGAGTGAGGAGAGAGGCAAGTTCAAAGTAACTTGGTCTAATTTCTAAAAGGAAGTGTTTTGAATACAAACAAGAACAAATTAATGATAACACGTGTTTGGGGGCCAAGACAATACATATTTAGGGAGGTGTCATTGTTTTGGCAGGCCTTTCATACAAAGAGAGTGTATTTTAATCTGTCTGCCACTTTGTCTGTTTTTTTCCCCCTCTGATACAAAAGGCAAGTGAAAATTAAAATGGAAACTTCTGAAGGGGGCAAGTAATGAGTATTCTAATTATTAAAGATTCCTTTCAAGCCTTCTGATAGCACCTGGGGTTAAAACGGTCTCTCTTGAAATCCCGTTAATAGCAGAACAGCTATGCCTATGAATGTTATGTGGTATTTCCTGACAAAATTTCCCTGGCAGCCCCAACCCAAGGAAAGGAGTAAGTGAAGTTCCTCTCTGGTTAGATTGAAACTCACCTTTGAAAATTAACTTCCTCACTGTTAAGGTGACATAGTGAATTGCCCCCCAGCAATGAACACTTGTCTGTGAGGCTTTATCTACCAACTGAAGTTCTGAAAGCAGCCTTCTTTCTTTAGATAGAGGGCAGCGAAGATGGTGAAATTTATGTACACATTCTGGAATTGGGGAAAGAAATAAGAGATTTCCCCAGTTTCCAAAGGATGTGGAGAAGGTAGTACAGTGGAGGATTTATTAATTTTTTCATAACAGTAGAAATTCATATGAAGTTAATGGTGATTTCTTATTTATTGACTGTTCTTGCAAGAACAGCTCACCTGCTCATGAACAAAATATTGCTTTCAAATTCTGATTACTTCAACTAACACTGTCAGCAGAAAGGACTGAACTTCACTTGACTGTCATAACTAGCTCCATGTTTTAGAGTATTGTTGCCAAACCCAAGGCCAGATCTGCACAGTGTTTGTTTTTGTAAAAGCCAGTGTCCACAGGTGGTCAGAGTTAGCAGCTGGAGGGGAGAGGCCCATGGACTCCCACTGCCTGGCTCCCTGGGCTCCCTTGCCCCCCTGCCTGGATCCCACATTCACCCCTCAGGGATTCTAACAATGTCTGTGCCAACATCAGACAAGAGAGCCCGAGACAAACACATGGTAGCATGGGGAAGCTGCCTGCTAAGAGTGACAAAGGAGCCCTCAAAACAGGACCAGCATATGGAACGCAGGAGTGAAATTATCCTATACTCAGGCTTAAGGACTGTGCAGGCTCTTTCTATTGTGTTTCACGTGTTGGGTGGTTACAGGCGCCTCTTAGCTCCAGCTGTGAAAAGGCTGAATAGGTTGTCTTTGTCTGACAAAACATGACAAATGTGGAACAAAATTTTCCATCTTCCTTCTCACTCTATTTTGCTTTGGCACCTAAGTCATAGCTTAATTTCTGGGTTTCTAGGTAAAATGTATATGGGGTGTGTGTGTGTATGTGTGTGTGTGTGTGTGTGTGTATGTGTATGAATTAATAAATTCAGAAAGCTCCTCCACAAACTGAATTGGTGAATCTCTTAGCTCTTCTTAAGAGAGAGATCTCGTCCTGTGTGGCCTTGCCTTGTAATGTCATTATTCCAGGAAAAAACCATAATCCAAGGAAATCTTCAGAGAACCTTAGTATCTTCTGTGTTTTAAAGAAATTCAGAAGAGTACCCTCTTCTAGATGCCAACTAACACATAATCTCCTATGCAGGAGTAAGGAATACAAGCCAACGCATGCTTCCTCCCATTGCTAGTATGTCTTCCAAGTGCAGAAGCTGATGGCCAGTGAGTACTTGGTGAAGGATAATAGCTTGTCCTTCGAAAGCTTTTTCACTTGAATCATCTTATTAGTTCTGGAGGGCGAAAAGCATAGTATCATGGAAAACTTGGTGATAACTTTTCAGGAGTAGGATTTGTGGGCACTTTAAATACAGTGTGTAGGAGCTGGTTGTTTGGATAATGCTCAGAGCCAGTGGCAGCTGTTGGAGGCTCTGTTGGTCCTCTGCTGTGGCTTCACTTTCTGCTTTGAAATAGATAAGACAAGGTGAAGGGGAATTAATCCTTCTTTCTCAGCCTCACTTGAGCCTTCATTGTACGGTAGTTATAGAACACAGAGTGAGCCAGTGAAAACCAGGTCAGCACTTCTAGAGTTTTGGTTTTCAGATGTTTATAACTCCACTACAAATACTCATAGGTAGAAGTGAAACACACATCTAGCAAGAGATGTTTTATCGTTTTGTCTTTCTGAAGAAAAGAGAGAGTTGTCTTTGTTCCTAGTGTCCTATGAGCTTTTTCCATAATAATGACAATGATGATAGGATGAACCCTTCCCTACCTAAAAGTTTTAGGTAAAACATTCTTGCTTTCTTGAGAAATATAACTTCTTAATATAAATAATATCAAATTTAAGTCTTTGGGTATATTTTTTTCTCTTCCAATTTGTGGCTCAGCTGAGATGAAAACCCCAGTAACATTGGATGTATTGAAATGAAAAATTCTGCTCTCATATATTTTATCCAGCCATTATCCTACCAAATATTTGTTTAGCATCCTTTTATTTCTCTAGACACTGAGGATCAGCATGGATAAGCCGAAGTCCTTGCCCTTGATGATAACAATTAATCACAACACACTGAGATTCCAAC
Organism: Rhinolophus hipposideros; assembly: GCF_964194185.1. Taxonomy (NCBI): domain Eukaryota; kingdom Metazoa; phylum Chordata; class Mammalia; order Chiroptera; family Rhinolophidae; genus Rhinolophus; species Rhinolophus hipposideros. The sequence continues at coordinate 18,772,123 of NC_138052.1, forward strand.
AATCATAGACGTAGTCACAGAGGGACATGGCGTTATGCAGGACAGAGGCTTAGACTAGAGTGACAGAGAAGAGCCTTTGTAGGAAATGACCAATGAAGTGAATTTTAAAGACTAGAACTTAGCCATGAAGAGAGATGTTAGGCATTCTAGAGAGAGATAGCTATATGATCAAGGGTATGGAAGAATTGTAAACAGGAATTGCTGGGAGGTAGTTAGAAGAAAGAGATGATGCTGTAAAGGTTGACAGGAGTTAGATTCTGGGGGACCTTGTAAGCTAGACAAGAGTCCTGACTACTGTTGGGAAGCTCTTACTGACACCCATGTTGAAGTTGATAAAAGTCTCAGCTAGAGCAGTGTTAATAAGATTGACAAGTAAGGAAAATAGAAATTTGAAACAAGTTCAGGAGATAAGCCCAGAGAATTTGGTGGGAGATGAATAGATGAGAAAAGGCTATGATGCTTTCTAGGTTTCTCACCTAGATATTTGTCTGGATATTGTTTTGCGTGGAGGGGGTAAGATGACAATGTAGGCAGTTTAGACATGAGGTACCTATACACATGAATATCCTGGTCAGCACATTCCAAGGAGTTGGATTAAGAAGTCTGAGGCTTAGAACAGAAGGTCTGGCCTGGAGATAAAAGGTGGTGGTTAAAACCACGCATAAGCAGTTTGGATTATCCAGAGGAGAGAGACAAGAGTGAGGAGAATAGAATCTTGGATACAGAACCATGAGGAAGTCCATCTTTTAAGGGCAGGATCAAGTAAAAAGGATGAACGTAGAAGACAGAGCAGGAGTCATCAAAGGAATTTGAAGAAAACCATGTAAGCATGTTGTCATGGAAGCTGAAGAGCAGGTTACCAATAATGAGGGAACAACCAATAAATGCTGCAGATAATAAAACCTGAAACATGGCCAATGGATTTAACCCATGTTAGTATCCTAAATCTCAACATCCCCTTCTCCTGAAGCCATTTTGTCTCTGTCAAACATGTTAGTTAGAGAGAAACTGTGGAAACAAGATGCATGCAGCTGTGTTAACTGTTGTTTTGTCTGTATGACGCTCTGTGGCTTGCCTGGAAGACCAGCCTCCCCACAAGGCTGCAGTCCTGGGGGGGGCGGGGACGTGCCTGTATCTCTGCACGGTTCCCCACGACACCAGGGTTTGCTGTGTTCTAAGAAGGTGGGGTAACAATTCCAGATACCCAGATGAAAAATGTACCATCATTAGAGGTTCCAAGTAGGTTTGTTTTATGGATACTTAACGATCACGCACATCTAGCCCTCCCAATTCAGAGTCATTGCCATCACGCACACACAGCTGCCAGGGTATGTCGGGAAGTCTACACCTACCCCAGCGTGCTCCAGACTACTGCCATTTTAAAATAGTCAAACTCATTTTCTTGTTATAAACTTTAGCTTTAGGATTTCTTGTCACTAGTATGGTGGGAGCTGTTCAAGATCTGTCTCTTCTAATGTGTACCTGACTTAGCGCTCCACATATGTGGTGGGCATGAAAGAGACATGGCGGAAATATCCCTTTTAAGTAGCTATTGCCGCAGTTCTGGAAGGTTCTGGCAAACTGATTTGGGATTTTTTTGTTTGTTTTTTCCAGTTTTATTGAGATTAATTGACACATAATATTGTATAAGTTTGTGTACAACATAATGACTTCATATATGTATATATTATGAAATGATCACAATAAGTTTAGTTAACATACATCACCTCATGTAGTTACATTATTTTCTTGTGATGGATCTACTCTTTAGCAACTTTCAAATATTCAATTCAGTATTGTTAACTATAGTCGTTATGCTGTACATTACACCCCCAGAATTTATTTATCTTGTAATTGGAAATTTGTGTATTTTTACCATATTCACCCAACTCCCCCCCACTCCCCACTTCTGACAACACCAATATGTTCTCCGTTTGTGTGAGTTTTGTTATAATCTCACATATAAGTGAGATATACATTATTTGTGTTCCTCTGACTTCTTTCACTTAGCATAATTTCCTCAAGGTCCATCCATGTTGTCATAAATGGCAAGATTTTCTTTTTGTGGCTGAATAATATTCCGTTGTATATGTATACCATATTTGCTTGATCCGTTCATCTGTTGGCAGACATTTAAGTTGTCTTCATGTCTTGGCTATTGTAAATAGTGCTGCAGTGAACATGGGTGTACAGATAACTCTTTGGGATAGTGATTTCATTTCCTTCAGACATTACGCAGAATTGGAATTGCTGGATAATATAGTAATTCTATTTTTAATTTTCTGAGGAATCTCCATACTGTTTTCCATAGTTGCTGCACCAATTTACATTCCCACCAACAGTACACAAGGGTTCCTTTTTGTCCACATGCATGCTGGCACCTGTTACCTCTTGTCTTTTCGATAAATTCATCCTAAAGGGTGTGAGGTGATATCTCATTGTGGTCTTGATTTGTATTTGCCTAATGATTCATAATGTTAAACACTATTTCATGTACCTGTTGGCCATTCGTATGTCTTCTATGCAAAAATGTCTGTTTAGGTGCTTTGCCCATTTTTAAATTGGATTGTTTGGTGTGTTTTTTTTTTTGTTGTTGTTTGTTTGTTTTGTTTTTGCTGTTGAGTTGCACGAGTTCCTTATATAGTGGCTACCTTATTTTGGAAATGACCTTCCCAGACAGGGATGATTTGAAAAAGTGTGCATTTCCTTACGTGGGAGATGATTTGCTCATATATACAATGTTTAGGATTTCTTCCTCCATTCATACATTCTGAGACTATTTTATTAAGATGGTTCATTTGTGTCACCACATGCCCATCCTAATTTGCTGCTCCTCCACATAGTTTCCATGGCAGACATTGATAATGCATTAGAGATTGATTACTGTGCTCCAATTTCCTCTCAGAACCCTGGTCCACAGAGCACTCCTTGGAGCAGCTTGCAATTAGTCAGACATCACATGAGAAGAAAGCTACTCACTGGCTGTGGCCTACTGTAGTCTAATATTGAATTAGGAACTACAGATATTATGAAACAGCAAGCACGTTTATTTCCCAGGTTGTTATAATTAAACTGAAGAAACAAAATGTATCTGAGTAATTGAAAGGCAGAATTCAACTGTGTCCTCTCTGCAGGGGAAGGAGAATCAGAATCACTGTATCTGGCTCTTTACTCTGATATTTAAGTATGAGCTGAGTAGTGACATAGATGCCATTGAAGGGCTCCTGTCACCTGGGAGCTATTGTGTATCAGGGACTGAGCAGCCTCTAAAGCAGAGGCTATCAATATTGCTATGAATAAGGATCATGTGAAGAACTCATTTAAAATGCAGATTTCCTGAATCCTATCCCAAGATCCCCATTCATTAACTATGAGCTTAAGCCTAGGAATCCATATTTTTATAAGAACCCTGCTGATTCTGATTTAGATTGTCTGAGGACTCCACTTTGAGAAATACTTGCATTAGAAGAGTAGCCCCCAAAGTAGGGTATGTACGTCCCTGCTACAGGGGACAATCCTTAATGGTGCAGAGATAGAACTTTAGAACTTTTACTAAAGTTTATCTTAACAGAGGACAGCCCTTAAGCTTTCTTGCTGATTGGCACTGGTGCCCTCACTGAACCTGTATGACAGTCAGCTGGTCATATCCTGGACAAAATGTGCAGAATCCTGACAAGCTGAGTGGGGCTGTGAGTTGCCTTGAATTTTGCTTCCTCTGATACAGTGATATTTGTGTTGCCTGGAAAAGCGAAGTTAAAGGTCAGTGATCTTGTTTACTTCAACTACCCCTCACAACATGGGAAGTGGCTTAAAGAGATATTCTACAAAAAACCCGTGAATTGATGGTAACACCAAAGGAACATCCACAAAGGAGAAAAAGGAAATGGTCATGCCTGCAATTGTTCTGCTCATGCAAAGCTCCTGGTCAACTACATCAAGGGGTGAAAGAAAACAATAGCAAGCTAATCAAATATGATTGTCAAAAGACTATTTGAAATATGGATTTATAGCCATATCATCAGTGATGAACCTCTCCCAAAGTGCACATAATATCTTGAGAGATTAATGCCAACCTGATCATCAGGGCAGAAGAGCAATTAGAGAAGCATTAGAAGAATTAAGAGTATGGTGCAGAGGTTAGGACCCAGATGCTAGAACCAGACTACTGGTTTTGAATGCAAGTTCCATTGCTCATCAGCTGTTTGACCTTGAATGAGTTACTTATATGTCTCATGACTCAGTTTGCACATCTGTAAAATGGACATTAATAATAACGCATACCTTGGAGGACTATTGTGAGGATTAAATGAGTTAATATGTGTAACGTGTTTAGACAAGTAACTGACATACGCATATAGTGGATGCAATATAAATGTTACTTTAAAAATATAGTTTATCCCATTTTATGTCATATTTTATAAATTTCTGTTTTTAGTATTTGATGTGCGTATGTTATATTATAATTTGTGAATTCTAATAATGTCAGTAAATAAACATACTGACATTGAGGATACATGGTGAAACTTTGTGGCTGACAGTAGTGAGTGAGGAAAATATCCATAGTCCACATTTTAGCAGATACTGGTGATCCTGAATGTTTCCAAGTTCTCTCATGTCAGTTTCTGACATTCCCCTTTGCTAGTCTTGGGGGTAGGGTGGGACTGAGTATGAAGCAAAACATACCACCTTTTCAGAATCTTCTCTACACATACTAAACATTCTGTCACTTTATTTTGCTTCCTTTCGTACCTTTTTTTTCTAGTCCTCACATCTGTCATGCCAAGATATTACATGAAAAAATGTTGGGAAATATGCTCGTTTGGCATAACAAACTTTGGAGGTGCTCTTCTGCTCCCCTGTTCCTTTTGTCTCCCCCCGCCCAGCACCCAAGCCCCCTGCCCCAGGTCCCATGTTCATGAGTGTGAATGCTTTGCTGAAGCAGGTATGCCCAGGCCACACGGACAAACACAGTTCTTCCCTTTCCACTCAGTATGGCTAGGTGAGACTGAATTTTCTCAAAAGCAGCATTACTGAGAACATACAAGGGAATTAAAAGAAGAAACACGAAACCACTGAAGTAAATGGGAATGCCCAAATTTCTTTCCAGTCACCATTTACTGAACACACAGAACTTGAGATGGGAAGATTATCTCAGATTATCCAGATGGGCCCAATCTAATCGCACAAGTGTTTAAAATGGGGAGCCTTTCCAAGCTGTGGTCAGAGGGCAATGTTACTATGAAATAAGACCCAAAGAGAGAGTTTGACTTGCTGGTTTTGAAGATGGAGAAAGAGGTCCATGAGTCAAGCAATCTGAATGACCTCTAGTAGTTGGAAAAGGCAAGGAAGCATAATTTCTCCCAGAACTTCCAAAAAGGAGTGAAGCCTTGCGGACATCTTGATTACAGCCTGGTGTGTTGGACTTAGGACCTACTGTAAAATAATGAATTTATGTGGTTAAGCCACTAACTCCATTGTAATTTGTTACAGCAACCATAGAAAGTGAATATGCTGTATTTCAAAGAATACAATAAAAGTAAATCTATTTGTGGAAATAAATATATTGTTCATATTTATTGGGAAAGTGGTCACTATGGTTTGTATCTAGAAGAACTTGCAGCTAAGCCAAATACAACCAATTTATGTAAAGCTAAGAGACTTTGGGAGGTGTGGATGCCTGAGTCCTCTGATTGCTATTTGTTTTGGAATCATCCAGAGTTGGAGTGACTGACACCTCTTCTATGAAGTTTTAGATCTCTTTTGAAATCCAGTAATTGAATTGTTTTTTGCATCTACAAATGACCTTTCTAAAATGCTGATTGGATATGACACCCCTCATCATAAGTCCTTTACTTGCTTTCTTTTCCTTCAGTCAAATCCAAGCTTCTTAGCATGCTCTACAAGGCTCTCCAAGAAATAGCCCCTGCCCACTCCCCCGGCCTTCCCTTTTACCACTTCCTCTGTTCCAGCCATATCATTGCTTGCACTTCTGATGAGTTCTTTCTCACCTGCATGCCACTGCACATGCCACTGCCGCTTCCATTCCCCTCCACTCCCCCTCCACTCCCATACCATGACTTGGTCTTTTTCATTCATGACCCAGCCCTGGTATTATCTTCTCTATAGAGACTTCCTCACTGCTGTCAGCCATTCCTGACACCCCCAGTCCCAATCCTTCTTACTTCCTTACAACACTCACTTTAACATCCATATTCATCTTTACCCTATTGTATTGTAATGCATTCCTTGTCTGTAGTTTTTACCAGCTCCTTATAGGCCAGCCGGGTACCTTTCATCTCTCGCCTTATTGACTGTGCCTGCACCTGGCTGGCATCTGAGAGCAGCTCAGTGAGAACTTGCTGAATGAAAGAATGCACCAAACATTGTCCATGGGTGTCCTGCAGGCTTTCATCAAGAATTTGTTTCAGGTATGTGGAAGGCACACCATTTCCTTTTAACATCTTACACGGCCCAGAGTTTCCTGATTCTTCTTCTTTCCTTTTTTCACGGTATGTTTCCCCTAGTTTGAGTAATGCAAGGAGGTATGGGGCGGGGGGAACAAAAAAACAAAGCTTGGAGTAAACATTTTTAACCTGGACTACAAGGATCCCCTAGAAATTCCATGAATGGGCTTCATGGAGCCTTGCAGACCACCTGAAATGTATACATTACTTGTAGCTTTGTATGTTTCTGGGAGAAACTTAAAGTTTTTCTCATATTCTAACCAAAAATGATCCAGCGATTCTGTTATAATAAGGAATGGTACAGCCGAGAAGAAATACACTCTCATAAGCCTTCTTCTTCTGACTTCAGGCTGCTCCTGGGCAATTTCAGTCTTCTCTCTTTTGGAAGCTTTTTGCACCCCCAAAAAGAAATTATTTCTGTTCTTGCTTAATAGACCATTTGAGAAAGTAGCCTTTCTGTCCTGGTGGTCCAGATGGACATTTCTCCCCCAGTGGGAGTGGACGGTGGGATTTTGACACTCTTCTAGTAAACAAATGGGGTGTCAGGATCAGAGTGGCTTAAATATAATCATTTACATGGAATTTCGCTTTCTCCTGGGAATGACAGGGGATTCTGAGTGGCACTCAGCTTGGCCACCTGCTTTGAAGAAAATTTTTAGATAAGCCATACGAATTGGACTAAATTGCCTCCCATTTGTACATCGGCTTCCCCCACCCCTCAGAAGGTGGTTGCCTAATCCTACCCAGGGCACTCCACCCTTAAAGGTCCAATTGGAGAAAACCAGAGATCAGTTGCTTGGAAAATATTTTGTACTTTTCCTTTCCCATCAAGCATAAAAATGTGAAGAGAGATAAAATGTAACCATGGCTTTAGATACTTTGGTTCAATGGTGTGCAGTCTTCCAGAGCTAGGCACAGATGCAGGCAGCACACCTGCACTCAGAAGCTCTTCTGCAAATAAATCACAGAGTCACAAACTAGGGCACAGCACTTAAATAAGAGCAAGTAGACACAAACTATCCCTCCCTCAAGGTCGACATTTACGTCCCTTTAAATTCATTTGGAGAACTTGAAGAAAGTGTCTTTATAATTGGGGAATTTTTCCTTCAAGAAGGACAGTTTTCTGACTGCTACATCCAAAGCTCATTTAACATTGTCAACACTGGACCAGGGCAAGAAGAAGCTGGCCATTCTGCCTGGGATAATGGTTGGTATGCACTGAATGCTGCGTTAATGTTTTGGGGGTGTATATGAATCACAAAGATTTAATCCAGCCATTTGAATCCATTCATTCATTCATTCATTCATTCATTCGTTCAAGTGTCAGTTATTTAGAACATCTATTGTGAGGCAAGCATTATGCTAGGCCCTGAGATTCTTCTAGGTAAATTTGGCTCCCAGGGGTGCAGTTATTTTAGTAGAACAAGCCAGTGATTGCCTCTTAGCTTTGTTTATTCTGATGAATATTAATTAATCCATCTGCATTCATTGGCTTCATATTAATCCTCTTCTGCTACATGCAGAACTATGAGAGAGGTGTTGGCAGAAATACAGAGATGGAGATGACAGAGTGCCCATCGTTAAGGAGTTTGCTGTCTACTGTGTAGTTTCCTTTAAGCCCTCTTTTATAAATAGTCCAGTTATACTATAAATAAAAGGTTTTGTTTTGTTTTGTTTTGTTTTTTACTTTTCTCTGTTTTTCCTTTCCTTCTAAAGAAAGAGCTTTAGTATTAGAGTTTGTTCAATTGGCAAGGCAAGTTCATTGACTAGAAGGGGTTGATGCTCTCTTGCACCATCTAGGGCCAGCTTTGCTTAAATTCAGGCCCATCAAGTCGTCGGTCTTCATGAAAATGGAATTAGCAAACAGAAAATAATCTTAGGAGGTTAGTTTTTCTCTTCTTTACATACAAGATTATCTCAACTGATACATGGAACAGAATTTAATTTATTCCATTATTTTTATTTAGATGGTACACACTGTGAATTACCCGTGTATTTCAGAAGCTCACTTTCCTCTACCTCCCAGCATCCTTCACTGTGTGATCTGTGGCTTCATACTGACTTTCCTGTAGTTTCTTGGAGGTAGGATGTTTCCTTTGCTTTGAATTATGATGAAACCTACCAAATCTTGGTGTTCCTTCCATTTGATGGTCCTATACAAAGTTGCTTTCTTCCTGCCCTTAGCTAATCTTGATTCTAACTTGAAGTTAAGCTAAATAACAGGACTGGTGACTTACTTTCTATCCATTACTGTAGTTAATGGTTACCTACCTTCAGGTTCTTCCCTTTTTCTCATTTTGTGTTACCTCTGTCCTTAAGTGTACTCCCTGGAGGCTAAAGACACATCAGAAGAATTTTTTGTGAATATTTATCTCACAAAACATATCTGGACCTGAAAATGATCATTGAATTGGACATTCTATTTAACTAGAGACTAAAGTATTTTTAAGATAATGTAAATCGTGCTTTTGAGTTTCTTAGTGAATTTGAAGATGTTCTTATTTAAAACATCTAGTGAAGAAAGTTCTTATTTAAAAATTCCCTGTAAATTATAACTTCATTAGTAAGTCAAGAAAATGAAGGAAGTTATGTGCAAATCTTGGTGGTTCCTGTGCCATTTACATGCTATGTATTTAGGAGAAATTTTTCATTGATTGGTTTGAATGGTCATTTCCATTTATAATAGAGAAAAAAGTTGACTTAGAGAGGGTAAAGTCTAATAAATCCATACTTACACCTTTCAATGGCAGAAGTGTGATACTTCTAACTCTAGATAAGGAATAGGTGGTCCTACTCAGTGCTAGCATAGCCCTCAGTGCTTGTATGTATTGTAATATTGGTCACACTACATGATAATTAGTAGTATTCTTGTTTAACTGTCTAACTGTAAGCTTCTTGATCGCAGTGGACATTTTTTACTCTGTATCACTGCTTTACTAGTTGGAATGTCTTTTGGCTGCAAAAGAAAACGAAAAGAAATTGACTCAGATAAGGTTAAGCATAAAAGGAAATTCATTGGCTCAAATATTGAAAAGGTTCAGGATCCAGGCAGACCTGATTTCAGGTAATCAAATGATTTTTTTAGTACTCCTTCTTTCGCTCACTGCTTCTCATGCAGATTGCATATTAACTGCATTTTCTCTCATTGAAGAAGCCTCCCCCCGCCCACACACACACATATAGCTAGAGAAGATGGCTACATGCAACTGCTGCATACCTGGAATTTATAGATTGTGATGGTAAAGTAGGTATTTTTAAATTTATTTGACAGATGCTTCCAGAAAAGACTCTGATCAGGTCATCTTGGGTTCCATGCGTATTCCATTGTGGTCAAGGGAAGGGAGGACTTAATTGCCCATGCCTGAGTCACGTGTTTACTTTTGAGGTAGATGGATGTGGTCAGACTCACTGAAAGTACAGGAAATTGGAGATCAAAGGTTCCCAAAAGGATGGAATATTGGGAAAACAGTCGCCCTGTTAATTAACATAGTTTTGGCATATAAAAGATAATCTAGTAACTGTTGAATAAGCAGTGAAAAGGACATCATGTTCAATCCATTTGAACTAGTAAATCTTGTCTCCCTCCAAAGTCCAGTTTCAATCCCTTTTCCCAGATACCCTCTCAGTTTAGTGGAACTGTGGTCTGCTTTTTCCACTACTGGATTCATAGTTGACAGTTTTTGGCCATTAATTTGATAATGGGGCATTGCCTTGAAGCTTTCTGTCTTGTTGTTTTGCCTTGATTTCTCACTCCAGTATTACTATTTAACTTTTAAGGTACATAAGAGACTGTTACTAAATACTTACTGACTTGATTTGCTAAAAGCAAAAGCAAAACAAAACAAACAAACAAACAAACAGACCAAAGCAACAAAAAACTAGATGGCATGCCAACTTTGCAAATTGTCCTCCTTTAATTTTAACATTTAAGATTGGGGGATGAATGCACTCTCTCTGTTTAGTCTCTTTTACCATTGTGGTAGAAGCACTGTGGATTGGTGGTAAGAATTAACCTAATGGATCTCCTCTCTGGGTGGTGAGGAAATGATGCATCTTCTTGACCTTATATTTCTCCATAGATAAAATATGGATAACAGAACCTCTATTCCAGGCTTTTGTGGCAATACATTAAATCATATTTTGTTTAATTGGCATTGCTATTTTGACTACATTTTGTCAATAATGAAAGGTGTCTGCTGTCCAGAGGGCTGAAAAAAAACCCATTCTTGTGGGAATAGGGAGTGTAGGTCTGTAGAAGGGCTAGGGAATCTTAATTTCTAACAGACACCTTAGGCAGGTCTGATACAAAATTAAATTAATCATAACATGTAAGATTATATATGTATATACATACACACATTATTAAATATATAAGATAGAAAAGTGCTCTTCGGCACTTACGTCATACTTCAAATGATTTTATTATTTGATAATTCACTTGTTTACTCAATAAATATATATTTATTACTGAGAACAAGTGAGACAAGATCTCTGGTTTATTTCTCTCCAAGAGTGTCTTGAAGATTTAGACAATGGTCTTTAAACATCTGTGCATAAGATTCACATGGTATGTTTGTTAAAATGCAAATTATAGGATACCATCTCCAGAGAGTCTGACTTAGTAGGTCTGGTGGGGGCACCCCGAAACCTCCATTTTTTCTCGTACCCCACGTGGGCTTCAGAGCACACTTGCAAGCCAATGATCTAATAAGTGTGAAAATTATCTGAAGTGTAATCATATTCTAAGGAGGTAATGAGGATATTCTGTTTGATTTCACTAAAAGCACGGAATAGCAGACTTAGGGAAGAGACTTGCCAACCAAGAATACCTAAGCCACCACACGATGGGTTAGAAAAATGCCCAAATATACCGTGGAGGAACCTAATGCCCTTGAATAAAATTTCACAGGCCAAAGGTGTAAGACTGTGCTAATACCAGCAGTTTTATCGCCTAGAGGAAGTGATAGCAAGGGAATCCCTAAATCATTTCTATTGAGTTTGCTAACGTAGAATCTAGCCTTAGAAACGTGCAGGTGAGTTGAACCTTTATCCCGCCAGTTGCTGGGAGATCAAAGGTTTAACAAGAGATTTTTCTGACTGTAGGTATCGATTCTGCCAAAGCCTTTATTGGTTACCAGAGGCAGTTTGAGGGGCCTGTATTAATGCGTTGCTCTTGTATTCCTACAAGTTATCCCCAAGATCCAGGAGTCTTACAAGCTATATTTTTTGAAAGGAGTGGCTTATAAATGTATCCTACTTTTTAAATACTCATTTCATATATGACTGGCATACCTAAATATAGATCGTACGAACCATTTTCCCACTCCAGCAAGCCTCTCTCTGCTGTCTCTGTTTGGGAAGTGCTCCTGTTGATGCGTGCCTGACTTGTGAGCCCCAAATGACTGCAGAGTATTCCTCCTTCTGTTCATCAGGAGACGGACGAGTTCTCAGAATTGTTCCAAGGTTTCTTCCATTCTAGATAAATGTGTCTAAAAGAAAAATAAATAAATGAAAATTAGGATTGCATTTTTCTTTTTGTAAGGCAAATATCACCAAGTTGCAATTCAGTTATAGGAATATTTGAATAATGGATATTTTTTTTTAAAATCCAAAACACTATATATAAGCACGTCTCCCCCAAACAGTACTTTCTTTTAAAGAACCTGCATTTCTGATTGCTTATATCTGCCAAACTCAGTAGTTAAGTAGATCTCCTAAGTGAAGCCTTCCATTTTTAACAATTTGTATGGTCTGTTTAGCTGTCTAAATCATCCTCTTTTAGCATGCCAACAGGTAATATAAAAGCACATAAGCTGTAAATTAGACTCCAGTCCCAAATGAAATGTGATTTATAACCTGTATAGACAATAAAAATACAATTTTCAGGTAATCTCAGCCTCCAATGTCATAATAGCCACCAATTAAACACACCAGTATTTTCATTGGGATGTTGCCTGTAGAGGCACCATTTAATAACTTGTATATTGCTGAAGAAAACTAGATAATGGACTTTTTTTAAATTGAAAGAGATAGCATTATGGAGTAGGTTTCTTTTTTGAAGTACCTGAACACAGGCACGTTGGAATGCATGAATTTGTTTTGAGGGATCTGAGCTCCAGGGACAAAGCTTGATTTCTCATAACCTTAATCATATCATAGCGTCTTTCTCAGGTGTCGGTCAAGGTCTATCCCTGGTCTCTCTTTTCTGTGTGTAAATAAAGACCACCCAAATGACAACACACAAGGGCTATTTATGCACAGCTTGCTATAGCAAAGGAGTCAGCCACCATGACGTCGTTTGGCAGATTGAAAGCCAGGCAGAATGCTGGGAAAGCTTAATGGTGCAAAAAGGAGATGATGTCAGTTATGCTCTGATTGGAAGTTGTGGCATGGGAAAGCTGGCGGCAGGCTAACTAGAAGTGGGCATCTTATGTGATTGTTTTGAGGAGCATATTTGGTTTCCTTCGGTTGGTCTTGTGTCTGAAGAGGGGACAAAAAAATAGAGAAGCTAGTAGTCATTGACCAAGTCCTGGCTGTTCCAGGCCAATTGCTGCAGAGGGTTTAGTTTGACTTCATGGGCTGGTTATTGCAAATGTTATGAGTCAGAGTTCCATTGCCAAATATGCTCTGGCCATTGTACGTTTGTATATTCAGTCTGTGTATACCCCCTTTTGGTCATTTGCTTGATTGTGAGAGGTTGAGTAATTCATAGAAGTCTAGAGATTCAGATCTTCCCCTCTTGAGGATTGTCTGGTTGTTTCCACAGTCAATAGTATCATGAGATTTTCTTGACTTTTTGGTGTTATATCATTGTGGTGATCATCTGAAGAGACAGCAGCTGTGCAGAAGAACTTAAGGGCTAGAAGGCAGTGGTACAACATCATAATCACTATGACAAAAACAATAGCAATTAATAATCCTTGTAAGATGTTTTGGAACCAGGAACCCCAACTGCCCAAACTAGGCCAAGAGAACAAATCCCATAGGCCATAAGGTGTATAGCCTGTTGTCTGTTTCATTGATCCAAATACAGCTACAAGTATTAGCAATTATAATGCTAATTATACCATAGTGAGTCAACAAGAAATCTAGAGCAGAGCAATTGCCCATTAATATTTGTGCCAGCGAGTTTAGACTGCTGTCCATGCCAGCTAGGGCAGAGGTGGTATCGTTAATGTCTTCTGCCAGAGTTAGTGATAAGTTTATTATAATCCTTTCTATTTGTATAATTCCCATCATTGGAAGCACTATTTGCATAAGGACTGAGTTAGTAATTCCCCCAGGTAGAGTGCCTGGAGAATCCAGGATGGGCCTTATTTTGGAGATCTTGTCTGAATTGGAATTTCTAGCCTTGTTGATTTATAGAATTAGGATCGTTATGTACAGCCAAGAGTCAGAATGCTATTCCTAAAGTATATGAGGTGTCACATTTGAATCTGTATTAGTCTCTTAGAGTTGGCAGTGATTTGGCCCATCACCGAGTACATTGTTGAGCTCACATTTATAATTCTCTACAGTCTCAACATTAGATTGTAATAATTGGTTATTTTTCTCTGGGAGAGAAGGACTCTATCAAAGTCACAGATTGATTTGTTTAAGGTCATTTGTTCATGTACGGGCACGTGCAAATGCCATCAGCTATAATTCCCCATTCCCATTTGATAAGACTGGAATTTCCCAGAGGTTTTTATCATGGGGGTCTGGTGATTGATGACACATCCAACAGTAAGTAAGATTGAAGGCAGAGGCTAATCTAAAAATGGCTTTAGAATATGTTCTGATCTAACAATTATAAAAAGGAGGGAAGAAAAGAGAAAAAAGATCATTATAAGGATGACAACTAGATGTTTATAGAAAATGAGAAGAAAAAATATGATAAGAAAACAAAAACCAAAACAAAAATTAGACAGGGATCGTGGTCTAATAGATTTGGCTGAAGATGTCCACTATTTGAGGTCATCAGCTTGTTTTGCATGTGTTCAGTTAGCTGCATACTTCCAAAGATTGGTTATTTCTAGAGCATCTCTGAGGATCTTCCATTTGAAAGGCCCTATTGGAACAGCCTTCCACTTAGGTCAAATTTGGAATTTCTTCTTTTGTTGTGAAATATGAACCCAACGATGAACTACCTGGAGTCTCACTGCTTCATTTGTTGTTAATGGTACTTCATAAAGTCCAATGAGGTGCAAGAGCAGTTTTTCTGTGTTGTCTCTTCTAATAGCTAGACAATGTTTAAGAAAAGATGTGGAAAGGTGACCTTAAACTGCTGGTGATAGGACTCGGTATAATATATGCGTCCTTTGCGATTTTTTGCCATATCTGTATGTAGCAGGGAAGAGTCTAGTATTAGAGGTGAAATCCTAACGGTCATGGGCCTCCCAAATACCAGCTCATAGGTGATAACTGATGTGTCCTCCAGGGAGTGAACTATGTGCCAAGTGCTCCTTGGAGTACCTTTGGCCAAAGGAGTTCAAGGGTTCCTGAAAGTTTTTGCTCATTGTAATTTAAAGATGATATTCGTTCTTTCAAATTTTCTACAAGATTGTGGGTGCTAAGGACTGTAATTTTTGAGTAAGGGGTTAATGCCTCACAGAGTTCTTATTCATAATAATTTCCATAAAATGTGTTCCTCAGTCACTTAGTATAAAAGTTAGTCTGCTTTGGGTTAGAAACACAAAATGAAACAGTGTTTTAGCAACTGTATGGGCTGTAACATTTTGGCAAGGAAAATGCTTCAATCCATCCTGAAAAGAGGCATACAATAAGTAAAATATATTCAGATCTCATAGAGAGTAGAAGCTGAGAAAAATCCATCTAAAATCCATCTAACGGTGTTCAAAAGGTTCACAGCTTTGTCCACCTTTATAGTTTTCCCGGGATTATGCTGTTGACAGGTAACACACGACCTGCAAATAGCTTCAACTGTCCTTCTAATATTTTCCCATCAATATTGATTTAAAACAGTAACTCATTTATCGACACCAGAAGAAGTGATTTCTTGGAGAAATTTAGATAATATTCATTTGAAATCAATTGATGATATCAAATGGCTTTCCGTTGAGAACCAGAGATTATCGGAGTGAAAGATGCAACCAGATTTTCCCCATTGTTTCGTTTTGAAATCAAGGGCTAAACATTGATATTTTAGAATGATTTCTTCAAATCATTTCTGAGATTTATCCTTGGAGGATTTGCGTAGACTTATAGCCCTGCTTGACATAATGATCCGTGAAAACATTTTGTTTAGCTTCCATGTGATCTCTTTTTTCATGGGCTGCAGCCATTATGATTGCCACCTGTATACGAAGTGGAGTGCATCTAGAAGTTCCTTAATCTGCCTTTTTTTTAAAAAAAAAAATGGAGGTTCTAAAAGAAGTAAGAAATATCATTTGTTTTCAAGGTATCCCCCTCATGTACTACTCCACACCTGCTCTATGTATTTGTTACTTTCTGGTCTTCAGCTAGTTGGTAAGCTCTAGTAAGTGCAATAAGTCCTGCCATTTGGGCTGATTTTATCTCAGGTAGAGTACTTATTCTAAAGTAGAGCTTAAATTAGTGATGTCATGTCCTGCTTGATAATCACCCATTAGCGTTTCAATTTTCCATCAACAAATAATAGCTCAAGATTTTCAATGGGAGTCTGTACCAGATCTGAGTGAGATATAGAAACGTTCTTCAGAAGGTTTCCCTTCTTCAGGTGGGGGCAAGTGCGTGGCAGGATTCAGGATATGGCTGCAGTGAATAGTAATGGGAGGGAGAGAATAATGATCTCCTAAGAGGTTAATTGGCTGGCTGAAAGTGTTGTGTGTTCTCAGTCAGTAGTAATATCTGTGCTGCATGAGGAACTATGAGGTTCCATTGCCCTAAGACAAGGATGATAAGCCTTCGTAGCAGTTTCAGGGGTGAGGTTATAGTAAGTGAGGGGTTTTTGATAGCTCCCATGAAGTTGGATTAAAATCCCAAGGGCTAGTTGAGATGTCTCATGCACAAACAGACAAGAGGCCTTTTTGCAGTTAGGGATACTTGGGAAGGAGGCTGTGGAAGAGCCTTCTCCAAGTTACAGAAGGCCTGTTCATGCCTCGGCTTCCACAGGAGACGGTCTCTTACTGAAGACTTAGTCAATTCATACAGAGGTGTCACAATCAGAAAAATTCACTTGTTATCTGCAAAATTCAGTCAAACCTAGAAATCCTCTCAGTTGTCATTTTGAAAGCAATCTGGAATAAGTTAAGATGCTTTTGAACATATCATGGGAGAGTGCTTTTCCCTACTTATATAGGCCATGCCCTAAATAACAGATTGTGTTTGGCAAAGTCTTTGTCCCTTTTTTTGCTAAGGCTGTGAGCAATAAAACGGAATCTTCTTTACAGGCTTCCTTGCTTATTGAACAAAGATTTAAAAATGTCATCTACATATTGTGTTAGAACTGAATCACTGGGGGATTTAGGTCATTTAAGTCTGATCGAGGAACTGGGAAAAAGGAGGGGATGTGAGTGAACCCCTGAGCATGCCCGTTCAGGTGTATTGTTGTCCTCCCCAGAAGATGGCAAAAAACCAGTCATTTTCCTGGTCTAGAAGCACCCTTACAAAGTGGTGCCACAGTGAAGCCAGAGGCTCTCCTTATTCAAGTGCAGAGGTGGTATCATAGGGCGGAAAAAGATCCTTTTCAATTAAGGCCCCAGTTAAGACCTGGGACATAGGGAAATCTGTGGGTTATTAGAAATACCTACCACCTGTGTGATGTGTTTACTCCCAGGAGAAAGCTGACAAAAGGTGTCAGAGTTTCATGTAGAAATAGTAAGCCTCATCTCTACCAGGAATTGATGACGTTGACCATCAATATTTAGAGTTAGTTCATCTTCAGTTTATAGATAAGACAAGATATTGGGCACTTTTTTCTTCCTTTGAGCACCCTCATTGATGTGAACTTTCTGATATTTCTTTGTCTTGGTTTCTATTTTGCAAGATGGGACAATCTTTTTTTTTTTTTTTTTTTTTTTTTTTAGTATCCCTTCTGTTTACAGTGTCTGCATGTGTTCTTGTTAATGGGGGATCAGTTGCAAAGTGGGACACCAGCTGTTTGATCTGCGGGGCCATAAATTTGTTTGGGGTTCTGTCTGTATTTTGTTCTTAAGCCCTTTCAAAATACTCCACTGGGAGCTGTAGTTCAGGAAGGGACTCTTTCCCATTCTAATTTCTGTTCTTAGTTAGGTCTCTAATATCAGGTTTAACTTCGATGACAAAATGAGATAAAATAGCTGCTGTTACCTCAGTACCTTCTTTAGCTCCTGAATGTTGTTTGAAGATATTGTCTAGTGTACCTTGACAATATTCTATAGTTTTAAGTTTCATCTTTTATCTGTTTATGTGATTGAATTATGGTCCAACCAAATTTTGTTGGAAATGATCACGTGTGGTTTATAGGAAACTGGTCTACATTTTGACCGTTTTGGGGCGGTGGTGGTGAGGATCCTTAGGTTTATTGTGGAAAGACAGATCCTTTAGGTCTCTTTCTGGGTCATTCCGTTCAACTTTTGCAATTTCAAGATTTAGCCTCTAAGGATCTATCCAACATATGTAAAATTTTATATAAATCAGCTAACCCTGTGTCTTATTCATCTAAAAAAATTTCTAAGTTCTTGTCTGATTAGTTGCTGGTCTTCTCTGAGTCTAGGGAAATCTTTAAGTATAGCTCTTATTTCAGCTTGGGTCCAAGGTTTAAATTCTCCAATTTCTGCATACCTGGCTCATAGGAAGATGGGTCATTGGAAGTAACTGGTATTTAGGAGTCATAGGAGAATCATTGGGCAAAAGTAGGGAGTCTGGACAAGGTAAAAGAGAGGAGTTGACAGAAGTGTGGAAAGGAGGCTGTGGAAGAGCCTTTCTCCCCGAGGGGGAAGCAGAATAGGTAGATGTAGGATGGCAACTGGAAGACAAAGATGGGAGGATTTACTAGGGACGTGAGTCTAGTTCATCATTGCTTACGTTTGTCAAGGTGCTCATTAGCTTTGGTCAAAGAATCTTTTCGTAAAGCAATTTTTGATTCAGAATTTATTTGGTATCCTCTGCCTACCAAACAAAAAATGCTGCCAGTTGGGACTAAGTGATTGTATTCACTTTTGTTTTTCTAAGATGTCTCTCCAGTAAACAAGTTTGTCCATCTCAAATGTTTCCCAGAGTGACTACTGAAAGCCCAAATCATCCTTGAAGAAGTTACGCCACTTAGAAAGATAGATGTAAGCATCAGGTTACAATGAGAGTACACTTAGGAAGCAAGAGTTTTTCCTGGAAGAGGAGAAGATTTTTGTCTTAGACAACCCCGTAAGAGGTGGCAAAGTTGGTGGAGAGCGATGCTTGTACACGTCATGTCTACACCCTAGAGTTTGTCCTCCTAATGCAGATCCAATGACCTGCAGACAGATGACCCCCAGGAGGCAGAAAACCAGAAAGAGCACTCTCTTTCTATCTAAACCAGGCTCTCAGGATGAGAGGGGGGGGGAGAGAGAGAGAGAGAGAGAGAGAGAGAGAGAGAGAGAGAGAGAGGAGGAGGAGGAAAACCTTATATGGTTTTATTGGTGACCCAAAGCAAAGTGTGTTCAAGTTGACAACAGCCTGGTTTGAACCTCACCAGTGTGAAAACACCTCAAACAACAGATTCATAGAGCCTATGCCTGTGTTTTACCCTGTGATTCTTTTGCTTATGGAAAGCAACACGTTAGAGAGCATGACACAAAAGGAGCAAAAGGGTTGAAAAGGAAGGTCCTGATTCCATCAAGGACACCAAACAAATGGGAACCAATCACAAAACCCAGGTAGCAAAATGAGAATAAGTAGCTGAGGGAAAATATTTAAGCACAATAGTAGGTCTTCTGCGCCGTTTACACGAAGAACGGAATACTGCACGTTCCCTGTCCAGTTGGTATTTGTAAAGTCTGTATTTTTTTTTTTTCTGGGTCATCAGTTTTTCCTGCTCCACTGGATTATTCCCACCAGTAAGTAAACACTGATAGTATTTCCCATATTTTAAAAAGTCCTCTTTGACTGCACATTACACACACACACACACACACACACGCACACCGCCATTCCATTTTGTTTTCTCTGCAGAAAAAAAAAAATCATTGAAAGTCATAGTCTGTATGCAGCAACCTCTTCCCCTCAACTTCAAACCCAGTCCTCCCATTATCTCTTGAGCATATTCAAACCAGGATTCCTTCCACGTCACTCCAGCAAATATACTTTTGTCAAGGTCACCAGGGACCTCTATGTTGCTAGATCCAATCTTTGGTCCTCATCTTGCTCCAACTCTCAGCAGGATTTGACCCAGCTGATCACTTCTTCCTTCTTGAAATATTAAGTTGGTGCAAAAGTGATTCTGGTTTAAAAGGTTATAAATAATTACAAAAACAGCAATTACTTTTACACCCACCTAATACTTCCTTTGATAAACTTTTAACAAACCAGTCTTTCTTAGTTCTCCTACCATCTTGTCCTTCTTAGTCTTACTTGTTTGTTTCTCAGACATCGAAATAAATATGGCTTCAAGGCTCAGTCTCTTCACTTCTTTTCTTTTGCTATACTTATTCCCTAAATGACCTCCTCCAGTCTTCGTGGCTTAAAATAACATTACACACTGTTGACTAATGTTTATAGTTATAGTTTGGGCCTCTCTACTGAACACTTGGTGCTTAATAACTTTTATGTTTAAGAGGCACCTAAAATGAAACATGAACAAAAGTTCGCTAGTGGTTTTCTTCCATGAACCTACTCCTTCCACAGTATTCCCCAGGTTAACCTTTTCCTAACCAGTCACTCAGGTCGAAAACTTCAGCATTCTCCTTGACTCCTTTCCTGCGCTCCATTTCACATCTGATTCAGAAGTAAATCCTATTGGCTCTACGTTCAAAATCTATCCAAAATCCAGACGCTTCTCACTATCTCCTGGACAACTGCAGTAGCTCCCTAACTGATCTCTCTCCTCCCATTATTGCTTCCTTCCATTCTAATCTTTATCCAACAGCCGGAATGATTGTGCGAAATCTAAATCAGATTATGTCAGTCTCCTTCACAAAGCTCATTAATGGCTCACTCAGAGTAAGTGCCAAAGGCTTTACAGGTCCCCACAGTATTTGCTAGCTCTCTACTTTCTATTAGTTACTCCACTCCAGCTACTCTACAGGCCTTGATGCTCTTTAAATATTTTAAACATGACCCAGCCTGAGGGCCTTGGCACTTGCTTCCTTAACCTAGAATATTCTTCTCTCAGATATCCACAGGTTTTACATCCATGCTTCCTTCGGATCTCTACACAAATATTACCATGTCAATGAGGTCTTCCCCATCTGATCTACCTAAAATAGTCATCCCTCCCATTCCCTCTGCTCTGGAGCACTCTTCTATATTATATAAGGATATACACTTCTCCCCATAGCACTACTCACTATTTGTCATACTAGTTATTTGCTTATTTGTCTGTGTCTGTCTCCACAACTAGAATGTACTCTCCATGAAGGCAAAGGCTTTGTTTTGTTTTCTGCTCTATCTCTATGCTCATAACAGTCGCTAGTACAGTGTAGGTATTCAACGGTACTTGTTGAATGCGTGTATGAATAAAACCATATCTCAATAAGAACATTTAATAGGTGCCCATTATGTGACTCTGCTACTATGTTAAATGTTCTGCAGATTCAAAAGGAACAGAAGACAGTTTGAAATTAAAACACAAGATTGAAAAACAAACAAACAAACAAATAAACTAGGGAATGAATGAGTGCCGGCCTGACTACAAATGGTGTAGAAATTCAGAGGAAGGAAAGATCTTAAGGCTTAAGCAAGGGGGACTCTCTGGAGGGTGGGAAAAGCGGCCTAATCGGTATCTTGAAATGGAGGGAGAGGAGCCCAACAGAGTAATGCACATCAGCCGTGCTCCATCCCTATCTCACATTACGAAAGTGATCAAGGCGAGAAATGGAAGGTGCAGGGATTCAGCCTAGACAAGGAGCCACATTTCTTAATATTTCAAATCTCTGGCTTTAGAGTTCTTAGGATAAATTGTGACAGCTTCTTCCCTGATCAGTCATTCTTCATTCATGCATTCATTCACTTTTACTCTCATTCTCTCAAGTATTTATTAAACTTTTATTTTTTACTCAATATTGTACTGGAGCTGAAGGTTATAAAAAGTATATGATATGACCTTGGAGATTTTACAAGCCAACTGGAGAGAAAAAGACATGTATACACACAAAGCAGCCCAGTAAAAGCATACGACATATAATTACATGACTGGTAGAGTTAAGGACAGTTTGTTTCCGGTATGTCTTACAGTTCACTGTTGGACAGAGATCGCACTGCTAGTGTCACAGCACTGTGCCTTGGGCGAGCTATCATACAACAAAGTACTTTGTATACTTAAAGTGCTACTCGAACATTTATTATCACGAACTGGAAGCAAGGGAATGATAGGTGACTTTGCACAATTGATCTATGCTTCCAATGAGAAATTATAAAACGTGACAATCGTTAACATGAAGATCTTTAGAGCTGACCAACTTAAAACTGTGGTGGCAAATGCAGAATTTGTAAGTCTCAGAGAGGGCAATGAACTTAACTTCCCCAAGTTTCCAACACAAATAAGAACATTTCAAACTCAGAAGCCAATGAAAGTCCACCTTTTCTTGAATTATTTTGGAGAAAATTCATTCTTTAAAGACCTCTCATGAAATCGTAGTCAGTGGGTTCCATCATTTAGCAAAGCCTATTAAGCAAAACTTCCATTGGTATAGCACTTCTAATTTACTTTCTCCCTTCTAACATAGAAGGGAGTTTAGTTGCTAATGTGTCCTCCTGGCCAAACTCAGGGCTCACCTGTTACCTTTCTGATGGCACTTTCTTCCAAAATGCAAATATTTTCAAGAATTATGCCTCTTGAAATTGTCCTTACCAGAGAGAACAAGCTATGGGAATGCGTTTTATTTCTTTTATCAACAAAGTTCAATTGAATAGTTTTATTTTCTTTTTCCATTTTCAAGAATTGATGAAATGGGGGGAAAACAGATTTTAGAAGCAAGAAATTGAAGGCAACTTTTTAATATTTGAGAAAGTTCAAAGTGGGAAAGAGGTAGGGACATACTCTTGACACATACTCTTTAAAAATATTGATTTCTAAAAAAAAGAAAAAAATTGATCTAAAAGCATGACAAATGTTTATTCTGACACCCAATACAGTATTTAAAAAAACCCAAATGTCAGGGTGAAAATCTGATGGTCTGCAACCTTAGTGGAAGGAAGGATAAAATATCTTATGTGACCTGTGGGTCCTGAAAATACCTTATTTTTCTCTTTTTGCCATTTTTGTCTTTCTAATTTTTATTTATTCACCTCAGTTGCACTTACCTAGAAAAGAGGAGGAGAAATCATTTCTACTACTAATATTTCTGGCAAACATTTGTTACTCTCAAATAGAAAGGATTTTTTTTTTCTTTTTGTGTAACTAGGAATGAATAAACCTGTTAATATTGTACCTTACTCTTTCAGTAATAGAAGTTCAATCATTAGGCTTCTACTTAGAGGTGATGAATCAGCACTCTGTGGAAACAAAGGGCAGCCTTGCTATGCTAAATAGTTTTCCTTGCAGACCTCACAAATGGTCTTTGCACCCCATAATGTATTGATTTCATTAGATGTGCTAATTTAGCAATTCTCTGGTTTGAAGACCATAATTACAACACAAGATACAACCTATGCATGCAGACTTATTGAAAGGAGAAAAACTTTTGCTCTCAATTTATTAACAGCAAAGGTACACATCTTTTCCCCCTGCAAATGCTATATATAAATCTACCTTATGTACCCAAAAGGTTCTGTTATTACAGAGTCTTTTATTAATAAGCTAAACAATTTCATACAGAGCTAATGAATTAGTGCTTATCTCTTGCTCTCTTTTATGGTTAAAATGTGCTGGAGAACTGGACAATTTAAGCATGTGGGTAACTAAGGTACATGACAGTTTTAGTAATTAGGTTCCATCTATCTCTATTTTCACTGATGAAAAAATGTTACACTTGATTTTCTCATTTTCATAGCTGTATCAGAGTTCACAGAAAACAAATCAAACATGGTAATATGATAATAGAACTGAATTATAGAGCATTTTCACCATAAGTGGATTTTTACTGCATCCTATGTACACTGTGTTTTTGAAACAATTACTAAGACATGAGGAATAAATTAGGTTGTTCTTGTTATCTTTTAGAATACTAATTTTATTTAAGGCACAGCTGCCTGTTTGTAAATGCTTTTTTCCTTGCCACTCCATGTCAATTTTTTCTAAGAATCTGTTGCATACCTACCCTGTGCTGGGTACTGTGCAAAAAATTTCTTCTTTGTTCAATTTACTTAGATTTATTGGGGGTGCAGGGGGTGCTAGTGAAGGTATGTGTGTGTGTGCTGCCCTCTGCTGGGCTTGATTCCCAAATAAGTATTTGGGAGGTTTTTAGATTTTTTTTTTTTCTTTCAGGGAAAAGAGAAAGGAGAAAGAAAATTTAGGGAGGACTGTATTTCTTTATGTTACTTATAAATTCAGGGGGAGTAATAACTGTGTTTTACATAGCCCCGGAGTCCCACAGTCTAGCACAGCACCTTGTATATAGTAGGTGTTCAATAAATGTTTAAATAGTGAGTTTACCTGAATTTCTTTTTTCCCTGATACGTGGAGTCTGTACGTATTTAACCACAGAACATTGCCTCAGCCTTGGAATCTGCAATAGCTTCAGGAAACAACCAATGGCCACAAAGTTTAGCGACAGGATAGGTCTCCATAAGACCCCAGATGGGAGTAAACAACTTTCTTTGCATGTTTCAGTATTAATAATTTTATATCACACAGTTAAGGATCTGGAAGTAGGAAAAAGAATAGATGCTTAGCTGCCTGCTAAAACAATTTACCCAAGTGGACAGGAATTCGAGACAATGAATTTGGATATGAGTGAAGCACGTATGTTAAGGAGAGAGATTACCATTTCATCAAATGTCTTGTATTTTCAGCCACATAGCAAATTTCACCTCTCTGAAACCCAACCAACAAACAAGTCTTTTAAGTGTGTGCTTTAGATAGGGTTTCCAGGTGGGAATTCCCGCCCATTGTCAGGAATTTTTTTCGCTTTTCCGTTCCCGAATCCCAAGAAAAGTTGGTTGGGAAATCGGGAAAATCCGCTCCTTGCACCCAGGTGGCTGGTAGTATCAGCCGTCACTTTGTGGAAACGATTCACTGATTCACTGTGGAGAACAGAAAACAGTTTATATCTCAGGATTCCCTCGGGATTCGGGAATGGAAAGCGAAAAAAATTCCTGAGAACGGGCAGGAATTCCCTCCTGGAAACCCTAGTTCTAGAACAGTATGGGAGAGAGCTAAATGCCTAGCGAAATCTGTTTGTATCATCAACATGATGAAATTTTAGCTGGAAAATGGCTGTCCAGCCAGAGACTGAATTTTCTGTTTTTTTGTTTTTGCATCTGGATATGGCCCTCTAGCTATACCAGTCACAAACTAGCTCTCACTCATGGAATGAGAATGAAACTGACGAGTGGCACTTCCACTCAAGACTGTGAAGAGGCTGGTGTACCCTTTCTGCCTTCTCTTTCCCTTTCCTTTGACTGGAGGACAACAGCATGGTGCAAGACGAAAGAGGCTGGGAACCTACCTGCTATACTCACAAATTCGATGGCGTACTAGAGAAAAGGAAACAGTTTTTGTATTAAGTCTTTAGGGTTTGTCCGTTCCAGGAGTTAACATTACTTACCTCACTATACAGAAATATATATTTAGTATATTTTTCTAGGCTATACTAATATGCTATACTATACTAATACTAATACTAATAATATACTATAATACTGTACTGGATTATACTATACTATAATACTAATATAGTATTCTAATACTATAACAGCAATACTATACTAATATATTAAGGCAGAAACACGTATCTTTTGGGAAGACGACGAAATAAAATTCTCAAAATTAAAACAACAAGAGCAATAACTTTGGTTAGTTTTCCGGAGGACCCATGCCCTAGGGTTTCCAATTGCAGGATAGCCCTGTACCCTGTACTGGTCATTAGTTTGGTTGTGACTCAAGGAGGAAGGGCTGTGATAGAGAGAGCAGACTCTAACAACACATGAAATGCATGAGACTGGATACACCAATGCTTTGGTCTGAGTAACTATGAGATATCATTGAAAGTGCTGGTGGTACTCAGGCATGAAAGGAAATGGGGAAATGAATGCTCTATTTTTGTGTTAATTCATCATGGAAATGCCAATTTCTACCACCACTAGACAACTGAATCTCCACAAAATCAGCATCTTTATCCTCAATGGACAACATAGCAGTAGTTTTAGGATATCTTTAATTAATAATACATTAGCTCATTTATTAATCAAGTTCATTTGTTACATTTATTCATTTTGTGGTGAATGAAGATACTAGACTCTGTGTTTTAATAAACCTGATACTGGGAGAGAACCTGATCGCGTGCTTTGCTGAATGTAGTTGAGCTGTCTCAGGGGAGATGTTTTGACCTGTGCCGCATGCAGAAAACACCCTATAATGAGCTAGATGTAATGGAGTTCTGATGCTCGCACTTTAGGCCCTGCTGTTAGCATCCTATTTTCATAAATGATCTTTGCATTTCTTTCTTTTTTTTTTTTTTTGATCTTTGCATTTCTTAATGGAAAAAGTATACGTAAAAACTCACTTGTTGGGTTAGAAGGTGCACAAAGACATTATGCTTCTCTTCTTCTTGTTGTACACATTTTATTGTGCATTTTCCCAGGGGCTCTCAAACAAGACCATGTTTATTAATCCAGTAAAGAAGCACATATAATGATGATCATTTACTCCTGACCTATATGAAGTAGGTATATATTTTATTGGTATAATGAAGTTTTATCATTTCAGAATTTCTTT
Organism: Rhinolophus hipposideros; assembly: GCF_964194185.1. NCBI lineage: Eukaryota > Metazoa > Chordata > Mammalia > Chiroptera > Rhinolophidae > Rhinolophus > Rhinolophus hipposideros. Next base: position 18,798,556 of record NC_138052.1, read on the forward strand.
GCTCTTTAATCTCTCTTGAAGTCCAGGGTTTGCAGTTTCAAAAATAAGAAGAACATGTTGATGCAAATCCACGCTCCCAGAGTCTTTGGCCTTTACAGAGCTTTTTGAAATTCTCCTCCTGTTTGAGTTTTCATTTTCTGTCCTGCTAAAATGCATTTTGTTGGAATTTTGCTTTATCAAACACTGCTTGAAACAAACTGGCCAATTGTTGGCTCAGAGGGATCTTTTTATCATTTGGAGATGGGAATTATCATGGGTTATAATAAGATTTGACCTGTAGACACAAACAGAAATGTGTTCATGATAGCTTTGTTGTAGTTTTGCCTGGAGCCAAGCCTATAAACTAGATAACCTCCTGAGGTTCCCTATAACTCCGTAATTCCACAGTACTAATCTCCTTGAGTGAATCCAACATTTTTATTCCTCCTTGGAGGATACTACTACCCTGTGTTTGAAAATATGCTTCTCTTTGTTCTTGAGATATCAGAATATATGATCAAAGAACAAACTATAAATTCTCAGGAAATTTGTGAACATGAGGTTCACTTCATTTTTTCTGAAAGGAAGTGGGAAGATGGAACAAATTTGTGGTTTCCAAACTTTATTAATTCAATCAACAAGTACCGACTGTCTACTTATTTGGCAGGTACTGCGGTATGTAAATGAGGAAATAGGGTCTGGCTTGTTTCACATTTTGGTTGTGCAAATGCAATGAGATCACCAGTGTGCATAGAACCTGGTCCATAGAAAGCCCTCAATAAATAGTAGGAATTATTGTCCATATTAGGAAGCGCCTAGACAACTTGAAAGCTCTTTGAAGCACAATGTTTTATTCTTACCAAGTTCTCAATGTCTGAAGAGTGTTGTTCTGAACAGTACTACCTAGAAGGTAATGTTGAGAGTCTCCAGCAGATCTGGGTTTCAATCCTACTTGTATCCTCACTACATCACTCAGCGTCAATTGTCTTAGAATTATCAGCTTTCTGAATGAAGTAACTAGCTCAAGGCAGACTCACATTCAAAGGAAATGATGGTTATGATTAAGATATTCTAGATGTCTTAGGCTGGGTCCTCCTCCCAGCAAAGCCTGAGTCAGAGCCTTGGGTGTAGGTAGATGACTTGGGAAGTGAGTCCAGGTAATAGGAGTGAGAGGCTGGGAAAATGGAATAGGGAAGGAAGGAATCTAATATAGTAAGTGAGTCGGCCACTGCTCTTATCAGGACCTTCTGGTGAACCTTATGAAATGTGTCTCAAAATTGTTTAAAGAAGGTAGTGTATTATTAAAGGTTCTCCAGAGAAACAGAACCAATAGGCTGTAAAAGGAGATTAAATATGAGGGATTGGCTCATAAGATTACAGAGGCTGAGAAATCCCATGATATGCTGTCTGCAGGCTGGAGACACAGTGTGGGGACTGAGTCCCAGAGAGCAGTTTCCATGCTCTAGGCCTCACGTGGAAAGGTGCTGGCTCCGGTAGTAGATGGTCATCAGCTATGGCTAATTGACCATCAGCTGTAACCAGTTAGCCAATTAGCCACTAATATAACTGCCCCGGCTGTGCTGGTTGGTTGGCAGGCAGAGGAGCGGACAGCAAGTTGCAGGTTGTGTAGATCCAGCCTCGAGTGAGACTACAGTGCCTCCAGTGAGACTATAGTGGTATGACTCCCTTATCTATGGCTCTGTGGGTGTCCCTTTTTGGCCTCACCATGTTCTGTGTTCTTACGTGGGGAGCGGGACTAGCGGCCCTGCAGGCCGCCCTGCTTGACAAATGGCGCAGCGAGCAGGGTCTCCTGCACGACACTCAGGAAAGTCAGTAGTGTAATTCAGTCTGAGTGGGAAGGCCTGACAACCAAGGGAGCTGATGATGTAAACCCCAGTCTGACGGCCGGAGTAGATGACATGAGACGATACATCTCAACAGTGAGGCAAGAGAAAGGTGAATTCCTCCTTCTTCGGCCTTTTGTTCTGTTCAGGCCAAGAACTGTTGGGTGATGCCCACCCGCCTTACAGAAGGCATTCTACTTTACTGAGTCCACCAATTCAAATGCTAATCACATCCAGAAATACCCTCACAGACATACCCAGAAACAATGTCTAATCTGGATACCCCTTGGTGAGTCATGCTGGCATAGAAAATGAACCATCACAAAAAATATTTATCCAATGACACCCAGGCAGTAGTGGGAAGGAAAGGAGGGGTGTGAGGCTCGGGCTTAGGCTTGGAGAGTGGCACTCTCGGGCTGCACCGTTGTGAAGCTGATTTCTCAAAAAACTAGTTGTCACAGTGGTTCAAACAAGGAGTGGGGTTGAAAGAATAGGGAATGGTGAATAGAGAGATTCATACGCTGGAGGATGTCCAAGAAGAAGAAATGAGGTGGTCACCCTGCATGCTAACTTGAGAAGAGGCACACACCAGCAAAGTATAAAATGCAATGAAAGGAATTAAGAAACTGAATTTTAAGTGACTGTTTAAAGATCTGCTGGTCGCAGTAGGCATGTTTCATTTGTTCTTACTGCACATCCTTTGAACCCTGTTCTCATATCACATCCACTGTTGGGGTTTGGGGAAATCAAAAGAACACAGAAGGTTCTCAACCTTGAAATGTAATAAAAAACTGCCGGAGTAGATCATTTTTGCTGTCTCTTCCTACTTTCTAATATTCTGTAAACTATTCTCCTAAAATAGAATTCCAAAAAGAGAACTTCTCAGATTTAGATTGGTCAACAAATCTTTAACTGGAGGAGGAAAATAAAATGTGGATGTCTCAAATTGTAACTCTATTCAGAAAATGGTCCTCTTTACAAATTCTTTGAACCAAAAGATTGTTAAATCTTTACCAATTGTTGGAAAATGAGTTTAAAAAGAGAGAGAAAGAGAGAGAGAAGATGCCTTCTATTCTCCTTCCTCTATACCTATTAGAATTCACATTTATAGGAAATTTTTGCCCTCTCCAGAAGAAAGCCTAATTCACCTGTAAGAATAGTCAGTGTAATACTAGCTTTCACAGGTTTCCCAGTAAGTTATTATAAAGGACTTCCACGTGAATAATTCTACAGTCTGCAAGTGTGAGGACAGAATCTCTGGGCATCAGTAGCAACACTAACAATAAGGGAAAATTTGAGACCATCATCCAAATGCCATTCTGCTTTACTCTGAACATTGTATAGAAGGAATAAAGATTCGCTAATAAGATATGCTTATCATTTAAAAATAAGCTACTTGATCACATAATTATACACCTCTGAGCAGACAGCACATGTAACCTAAACAATGAAAAAAACGTGGTCTTATATTACTTAGTGAAACATTTAAAACTGATAGGACTTTATTATTTAGTGAGAATTTAAGAGCTTAAAAATTGGCTGAAAATAGTGAGATTCTAACTCCCCCTAAATGCCTATAGTTTAAGAAAATCTGACATGATAGGATTACATACTATTTTGGAGATTCCCAAAAATATATAAAAAAAAAAATCATCAAACACATTATAGGTCGACTTTGCCTAATGGAGGGATTGAGCTATCAAAAAAAGATGAGTTTAAATTAATTCTTAATTAGGAAGAAACAATTAAAAAGCCATAGTTGTATTATGACAAACTGGTCGAACGTGCTTAACTTTAGCAATTGGGATGATTCACTTTCCTCTTTCTGGACATCTTTTGTCTTCCTCCAAATTACTAGAAGTCCTATGCAAAATTCAGAAATTCAATCAGAAGATGAAATACTAAGATGTCTCTTTTTATTGTTGTTCTGTTAACTTGAGAAAGAGAAACAGTTTTCTGATTCTCACCATAATGAGTCAGAGTCCTTATTTTAAGAAACTATAGGGAAATATTTTGGAAAAAAATGTTGAGTGAATTAATGCCATTTCTAGAGTTAATCAACAATGCCTGTGTCTGCACAGAATTATTAGCTCATCTTCTTTAATTGAAATAATTGGTCATTTCCAAAGACAGACTTGAAAGATTTTTAAGGTTGAAATGAGAAAAGACATTGTTTATGTGCATTACATAACCATTGGGACTGAATTTTCCACTGTATTGACTACATGGCCTAATTAGGAGTTAGGTTTAGCTTCTGTCTACATAGGGTGACCTTCCAAGCATAGCCTGCGCATGGACAGTGAAAAACCAATGTCCCAAGACATCCATTTTGTGTTAGGACAGGGCCTGATTTTGATGGACAGCCAGCTTCTTTACTTTAATGTTGCTAATTGTGTCTAAGCTTGTGTTCTCCTTTTATTTCAGAAACATTGCTGCTTGTTATGTATCCATATACACCTGGGAAATGACAGTTCTAAGACTATGAATGATATTTCTTTGGAAGCTAAAGATTGGTCAAAGTGCCTTTCATCTCCTATAATTTCGGAGTCCAGTGTGTGTAAACTGTTGGCCTCATTTCAAGGGCTATGTCTCTCTACCAGTCCATTATGGGGGAATGGCAAATGAAACACTTAGGTGGTGTTATCGGAGAATTCCACCTATTTGGATATTTCTTATCTCCTCTTTCAGACAACACATCTGAACAAATGAATGCAGATGTCCTCTCAAATTGGGCAAATTTGAAAGCTGAGCCATATACTTTCAAAGTGAACTGGTAGATTAAAAGAAGTACAGTATTATGTTTTCCTCTGGCACTACTTGTAAAGGTTTCATCTCCCTTCAGACCCATGTGTACGTGCCAGGAATTGGTTATCAGTTCATTGTTATCAACCTCTTGGAAGGATTCATTAATTTTATAACACAACATCTCTTTACACTGAATGGTTCGGCAAACTGGGAGCTTCGTTATTCATCCTGAGTCTTCTTGGCATGCTGCAGGATTCTTTGGGGACAGAGCTTTGGGGGATGAGACTATTCCCATTTTAAATAACCCACACATCTGTTCATCAGTAAAGCAAATAATAAAACACTCAACAAAACCTATAAAAGGCTCTCCTCCCCATGCCGAGCTAGAGCATAATCCTTTCCCAAATCAACTCTTGTTAAGGCCCAAGAAAATAGCATAAGTAAATTATGATGGCTATTAACCAGTCAGACTATGGAAAAAGAATGAAAAAATATGCCTGTGCTAAGAGATGTGGCAGATCTGGGTTCAAATCCTAAATATTGGAAACGTTATTCACTCTCTCTGAACATTAGTTTCCACAACAGTAAAATGGGCAACAGTGCCTTCCTCATAGACCTGACATAATAATTGCATGAGATAATATATGTAAAGGATGAAGGACATCCTCACTTATTGGTCGTTATTTTAGTCAACAGTTTTATCAGTTAGAATACTTTGTATTTCAGGTAATAAAAACTCAACTCTTATGGCTTAATAAGATGATTTATATGGCACATTATAAGAAATCTGGAGGTAAAGTGATCCAGAGATGGTGAATTCAGTGATTTGGTGATGTGTGTAGAGATACAGATTCTTCCAACTTTCCACTCAAGCATTTTGAATATTCTCCTTGGGCTAACTCTCTTCACAAGATGGCTTCTCTAGTTTTAGGGATCATATCTTCATTAAGAAATGTCCCGAGTCAGAAAATGGGGCTTTTTGGTCCTTGTGTATGTTGTAATTGTTCAGGAACCTTTCCCAGGAGCCCTCTGGCTCCCTCCTCAGTAACTTAGCTACAGTTATGTCCCAGGCCCACACTCTCTGCTCTATTGTCACTGGGAAGAGAAACAAGATCATCTTTGTCCCCTGAGCCTGGGGCTGGAGATGGCTGGGGCTCACTTCCTTTGGGGCAGCTGGGCATGCGTACCTGATTGAAGTCTAGGTTCTGTTAGCAAGATTTAACGTGAGGAATAGCTGTTGGACAGACAACCAACAGTGTCTGCTACGCAAGTATTAAACTCCACCATAGACTTCTCATGGCACCAAATGCCAAGAGAATAAAAAAGTTTCTCTCATAAGATATAAGTTTTGAGTTAGAGGAGACAAGAGAGTCGAAGCAAACTCTAATGAAATCTTATACAGCACAGAGCAGGGCTTCTCAACATTGAATGGGCATACAAATCACTTGGGGATCTTACTGAAATGTATTAGGTTGGTGAAAAAGTAAACGTTGTCTTTGCAATTGTTTTTAACCTTTTAAACCACAATTACTTTTGCACCAACCTAATAGATTCTCATACAGTAGGTCTAGCATTTGGCCAAAGTCGGCATTTCTGACGAGCTGACAAATACTGCTGCTGCTGATGGTGTGAAGACCACACTCGGAGTAGCAAGTCCATAGACCAAATGCAGTGCTCATTGTGTAGGAAGAGTGGAAGCTGGATCATTTTGGAGGGCTTTCCACAGGTGGTAGGATATTGTGTGTGCCCTAAAATCTGTAGGATTTTGATAGATGGAGGAGACAAAATACATTATGCTTTGGGATCTTTTATGAAAACATATTTGTTAACTTGATAATACCAAGGAACATAACATGGCTATTAAGACACCAAAAAAGAGAATACATTTTCTGGACTAAACAGCAGGCATACTGTACAGGAAAATCATAGCTCATCGGATTACTTGCTCTTCTTTTCTTTCAATCTTAATGCCTGAAAAAGAAATAGAAATAGACATACTGACAGTACACCTGTATCCCAGAGTAGAATTGCAAGCTAAATGAACTCAGCCAGAATTTAGATATATTTTCACAAAGAGGGATGAGCTTTCACCTAAAAATAAGTAATTAAGCTCATTTAAGTGAAAAATAAGTAATTAAGTAATTAATTAAAAATAAGTAATTAAAAATAAGTAATTAAGCTCAATTAAGTAAAAAATAAGTAAATAAGTAAATCTTTGATTTTTTTGGTATTCCTTACACCTAAAAAAACAAAACAAAACAATACCGCGTTTCCCTCCAAAATAAAACCTACCCCAAAAATAAGCCCTAGTTAGAATCGTCAGCCAGATGGATGCATGTAGTACATTATGACAATGTTCCAGAAGATGACATGACTGTATTTGAATAAATGTAGATTGTTGTACACAAAAAAGAAAAAAAGACATCCCCTGAAAATATGCCCTAATGTGTCTTTTAGAGCAAAAATTAATATAAGACCCTGTCTTATTTTGGGGGAAATATGGTATAAGACCCGATCTTATTTTTTGGGAAACACAGTACTGCAATCTTAATGGTTGCACTTTTTCCTTCTCATGGTATTTGTTTTGTGAATAAGTTAGATGAGTCACTTCTTAGAAAATCAAGAATGGGATGAGGAAAATGAAAGACACTGGACATGCTGTTAAAATTAATTTCCTTTTAAAAAGTGTGTGTGTGTATGTATATACAGAGGGTGCCAAAAATGAATACACATTTTAAGAGAGGAAAACTGTAATTAAAATTGTAATACTCAATATTAGGGATAACAAAAGATGAATACAAGTCACATTTGACTTCTGCAATTACAAGAGATGTTCAAAGTGGTTACCGTCAGTGTCCAGACACTTCTGATTACAGCGAACTACTGCTTGAGCAACGCTGACCAAAGTGTTAACATTGCTCTAAATGTGTATACATTTTTTTGGCACCTCTGGTATACGTTGGTAAAAGAGCAGTTACAATAGTTGAAGTGGACTAGTCAGCAGTGCCTCTGAGGCTGACACATTCGTGATCCTGAGGTGTAGTAATGCAGTTTTTCTCTGGGAGGTATAACTGGAGATTCCCTACTATCCCAGAACTATAAAGCTGTAAGAGATTAAAAGGGAGAAAATACAGTTATGGAATGTCACTGATTACACAGCTAATTTGCAGACTGCTGCTTGAAAAGCATTTCTATCCTTCCCTGTGAAGGCCAGAAGGCTGGTGTTTAGGAGGGAGGCTGTTTTCTTTGTTCATGGATTAAAATGAGCAGGAATGGGAAGTGGGAAAAAAGAAAAGGGATTTTAGCTCTAAATTCTGGATTCTCCTGCATTTGTTGGCTCATACTTGGAACATAATACTTTACCAATATGCAGTGGTGTTGATCAAATGAAAAAAATAGGAGTAGGTCATCAAAATAAATTGAGTTTGGAGATAAGGCTGCTCATTCTGACATGACAATGAATTCACTATCTGGTTCTCAGTTTCCTCACTTGTAAAATGGGAGAGGGGTAGTTGACAGTGTTTCCCAAACCTGCTGATCATCTCAGTAATCTGAATTTGCTAAAAGCACAGATTCCTTGGGGCCACTTGACCCCTGCTGAATTAGAATTCCTGAGGTAGGACCCAGGGAACATACATTTTTAAAAGGCTCTGGGCTGATTCTCACATAGCACTCTGTGGGGACAGAGTCCCAGAGAGCAGTTTCCAGGTTCTCAGCCTCACGTGGAAAGGTGCTGGCTCGGGTAGTAGATGGCCATCAGATGTGACTAGTTGGCCATCAGCTGTTACTGGTTAGACATTAGCCACTAATGTATGGCTATGGTAGCAAAGGCGGATTGCAGTTGGAACAGCGGATTGCAGTCAGCAAGTGAGATTGGTTGGCAGAGAAGCAGCCAGCAGGTTGCGGATCATGTGCCTATTGCTTCCTTTGTCTCCAGTGAGAATAAAGCCCTATGACGGCCCTATCTATGGCTCCATTGCTGCTCCTTTTTGTCCTAATCGTATCCTGTGTTCTTCTGTGGGGAGCGGGACCAGAGACCTTGCATGACACCCCGCATGACACTCTGTCTCCTTAAGTCGGAGGACCCCACTTTTGGAAACCGCTGTGTTAGAAAATCTTTTAAAATCTGATTCATCCCCATCCAGATCCTATGATTTTAATGCAACAGTTAGGGAGGTGATGTAGGAATAGAGACTGATGTAAAGGGAAACTACTCATCTGGCTAGCCACAACAGTATTCTTACATGAAATAGTTTTCACAGTGATGGAGCTCCAGAATTTTGCCTCAGTCTTGCCGGCACCCCACTTTTGCCTTTGGGGATGCCCACCCATCTGTGCAAAGCTGACTCCGAGGCCGAGATGGGGAGAGACACCACTTTATTTGCACTCACAGGTCCTGGTCTGCATTTATTCAAACACAGTAGGGTTTATTAAAAACAGTATTTATTAAAAACAGTAGGGTTTCCCAGTTAACATTTGGGTAAAGCTCACAAGAGATGGTTGTTTTGCTTATTGCTTTGAGAAGCCTGTGGGGGAGCAAATGTGTTCTCACGAAAAGTCATTCCTTAAATCTCCAAATCTGAAATTGTGTAATGGTTTATGCATCAGGGTTGGCCCTAAAGCACTTTGTGGTCAACTTTGCGGGCCACTGGGAATAGGCGCTCTCCCTGCTTCTCCTCTTCATTAGCCACTGGACCTATATTTCTTAAGAGGACTGAGCCTTTTCTCAAAAGGATGATGCGTTATTGTTGGAGCTTTGTATTTTGGTGGTGCTTTCTGCATTTTGCGGACACATTTCATCAGGTGGATGGGCTTTCTCTGTACTTGTGCCTTTAACCAGGCCAATCCCAAGCCCACCCAGCTGGGACCCAGATGCAAGGAACTTTGCTGTCCTGGCTGACTTGTGGATTTGTGACAGTCAGACCGCCCCCACAGCCATGTCCCAGTTGTGTGAGCGCCTTTTCCTTCTGCTGCATGCCTGCCTTTACCTGGCTCCTGGCCGTCTGCCTGTGTCTGCCACTCTTAGTCCTGAGGACAGAGTGGGATTTTGAATGTTATTTCTGTCCCTCTTTCATAGACCCAGATTGTACTTGCCTCATTATTGTATAGGCTACCTCAGGTAACCATCTGCCGATGAATATTCCGGCCACTAATATTACTTCCCTGATGTGTTTGTCCATCCTCCTCTCCACCCCACTAACAGTTCCTCTCTGTGGAGACTAGACTGTTGCACGGGACAAAAGAGCGTTTGTCTTATTAGAGATCTCTCCTAGCACAATGGAGCTAACAGTATATACTTCACTGCCTCTCAAACGTCAACTTGCCAAGGAATCACCTGAGCATCTTATTAAAATGCAGATTCTAAGTCAATCGATTTGGGGTGGGCTTTTCTAACAAGCTCCTAGGTGATGCAATGCTGGTGGCTTGTGCGCCACATTTTTCACAGCAAGAGTATAACTGCTCCCAGAGGCGGTATAATACAGAGCAGAGCTTTACAGCCTCCGCTCGATTGAAGGTTGGAGCCAGATAATTCTTTGTTTTGGGGAGTTGTTCTGTGCATTATAGGATGTTTAGCAATATCCCTGCTTTCTACCCAGTAGATGCCAGTAGTGTTCTCTCTTCCCAGTCATGACCATCAAAATTGTACTATATTTTCAGACATTGCTAAATACCCTTAGGGGGTAAAAATCGCAGCTAAGTTTGTGGGACAAGAAAGTACAGAATGTCAAGGAAATATTCACTTTGGCGATTTCTACATGGGGACAGAACGGCTAGCTTGGTATAGAGGTTATTATTAAGGCTCTGGATTAGAATGCTTGCCAATTTACTGGATGAATGGCTACAGACAAGTTACTTAACTTTTCTGTGCCTCAGTTTTCTCCTCTCTAAAATGGGGATGATAATAGTATCTACATTAGATATTCATGGAGTTGCTGGGAGGATTAAGTGATTAAATATCCATGAACTGCTTAGAACTATACGTATGTGCATTTCAGGAAATTAATAAAGGTTAGCAAATATTGTTAACATTTTGCTCTGTCCTGATCTTTTCATTAAGGATGCTAATTTACTGTCTATGAACATACTTTGCTCAATCAAAAGAATGTAAATTTTGCATATACCTGAATTAAGACCTTGTAGTTTATTTGCTTACCCAGATTAATACTGGAAAAACAGCTCATTAAACATACATCTTGGCATTTTGTATTGACTTAGTTAATCATGATTCTGTATTCGCCACCTAATTAACGCCAGTTGAATCCCATGTAGCAAGGGGGGTGGAGAGCATGCCTCTGCACCGGACTCCTAACAGAGATAATCAATCACCCCAATCCAACGAAGTCGGAGACTTGGGGTAATTGTCCTGTAGTCCCCAAACCTTCTCTCAGCTCACTGCGTACATCTTTTGTGGTTGGAATAAATATAATGACATTTTCCAGGTTAACAGAGATGTGACTTGATTTAGTTATTCATGTTTCTGTATTTAACATTTAATTAAAGCCACCTGTTTGCCTGGTAGGGCTCTTAGGAAGTCTTTCCTTTCATTATCAATACTTGCCAGGATGGCAAATAGTTTAGACAACACTCTCAAGCATAATATTTGATTTATGTTTTTCTGGTCCTTCGCTGCTCCCTGACCTTACACAGAACTTTAGGAATAAGATTTCTTGAGAGTTTACAGTTCTCTGTGAATCAGCTAAGTTAATGGGACAAGAAAAGACAGAGTGTCAAAGGAAATATTCACTTTGAGGATTTCTCCATGGGGACAGAATGGCTAACTGGTCATTTCAGTGGGAAAAAGCCCCTTGGTATTTGATTTTATGTAGATGGAAAACAAATGGGTGAGGAGGTAAAACTTTCCATTGTTGCCTGAATTTTTCACTTGGTATCACCGCATTGGATCTCTAAGCAAAGATGAAGTGAGAGTTATAGCAGTTTTATTTGCTATCTGGACATAGTCCTCTGTGGCCAGCAGTTGTTGCATACTTACTGTGTGCTAGGCAATGTGTTAAGCGCATGATGTGAATTAGCTTGACTTGACCCTCATTCCAAAACAATATATCCTTATTTCCCCTTCTCCATTTGATTTTTCAGTAAATGGAGGTGTAGAGAGATTAAGTTATCTTGCTCAAGGTCACTAATAAGTGATGGACCAACGTAAGGACTCAGATATTTCGACTTAAGAGCTCTTTCTAATGATGCTACTTCCATCAAGGTTAGGCAGTAATGTGACAACATGGATGGATCTTGAGAGTATAATGCTGGCCAGCAGGCCAACTGCGGCCCATGCATGATCCATTGTTAATTGGCCCGCAGCAAATTCCAAAAATATATTTAGTTTACTTAAATAAACCAGGTGAGGCAATATGTACTTCACCTCGAGTGAGTAGCCCGGCTGTTTGTGTATTTTACCGCATATGGCCCTTGGTGAAAAACGTTGAAAAAATGTTGGACACCCCTGCTCTAGATGATAGTAACTACGCTCTGAATGTGTGAAAAGGAGATTTCCTGTTACTGTTGGTTGAAGAATCATTTAATTCACATAAGAAACAAATACATGTATTCTGCTTGGATATCATTGGCTCACTGCCCAATTTATTATATGTTCACATTTTGAAGACCTGTGTAACAGTGTGCTAGCTTCTTGGGAGTACTTATCTTCCTTTAATAGATGCCTTGTTTGCTATCTGTTTTCATTTTCATAGCAAGAGAAGACAAATTTGCTGCTCTACCAACTACCTTCTCTTACTTGTTAAAATGACTGTAAATCCAGCACTGGTGAAACACATTAGATTGATAGCATTCGCTAGGAAGCCACAGAAAGGAAGAGTAAACTTTTCCCTCACTTCCTGTCAATAATCTCTGACTAAAACCTGGAAGGTGCGTTTTTAGAAAGAAGAGACTAATTCATGGTCTGAGACAGTCACTTTAAAATTTCCTTGAAAGCCCCAATTAGGAAGTGAAAGTATACAACCAAAGTAAAGAGGAGTTTAATTCTTTAGAATTGAGATGCTTAAAGGGGAAAATACCTCTGGAAAAGAGACTTTGTATTTATTAATCAATCATCTTTAAACTATTAGGGAGGATGAGTTCCTTTTTCTCTTCAAGTCTTATGGTAAAATCATGGTTAGTTTCTTAATTTTCCAGAAGAGAGAGCCAGAATGGGGAGCCATCCTCAAAACAATGTGATTTTGAAACTGATTGTAAGAAGTGGGAATGTTTGGACTGAAGAAGGGAATAATGAGTGGCCCATCATAATCACCCTAAAATATTTAAAGAACCGTTATATTAATAATAATGATATTAATTATAATATCCCCCTTTATTGACACCTCTAGGCATTAGGCATATTGTACGCATCTCACATAATTCCCACAACAACCCAAAGCTTTATGTACTATTGTCGTCCCCATTTTACACAGAAGGAAATAGATGACAAGGGTGGTTCACGGTGGAGTCAGGACTTATCCACTCCCATCTGCTTTTAGTGCCTTTTCTCTCAACCACAATCATATTCCTCTTTGCGAATGAGGGCTTAGCCAGGTTCAACTCTTAAGAACAGATCCATTACGAATGGATAAAAGTGTCTGGGTGACATATGTAGGCTCAGTATATCTAAATTGAAATTAAGTAAAATTGTAGTCATCCGTTTTTCTGTGTTAAAGAATCTGGAATTTTTCTTTAGGCAATCGGAAGCCATGGAACAGGTTTTTAGCGAGTGTATTGGATTTGGAGAAGGTAGGGAAAATAAGTTTATTATCTCATTAGAAGATTGTGATGATCTAGGCAAAAGGTAACAGACTGAACTGGGCAGATGATGGAAGTGATCTAATGTAGGGGACTGATTCCAGAGCTACCTAACGGGAGGCAGGAGAGGCTAGTGATCAGCTAGGTGTGAGAGGGGAGACAGAAGAGAGTCAGGGATCCTTCTGAGGGTTCAGCTTAGGTGACTGAGTGCCTGGTGACACTGTTAACCTGGATAGGTTAGGTAGGTCATCAAAAAGAGACTGATTGGGGTCATGGGGAGGGAAGTAATGGATTTTGTTTCAGACTTGCTGAGTTTGAAGTGTCTGTACCCCATTAAGGCAGAGATACACCTTGGGCAGTGCAAAATGAGTTTAAAGTTCGAAGGATGGTCAGGGCTGGAGCATGAGTTTGGACTCTTTGCATGAGGATTGTGGGTGTGGATGGAAGCATCTAGGGAAAGCATGAAGAGTCAGAAGACCAGAGAGCCAAACACCATTAACAGAGTAGTCGTGTCTGTTCCGGCCATTTAGCAGGTGGTTTGCTGGTAGAGAAGCACCACAAAGAGAAAATTAGATAATCAAGCCTCAGATCACAAGAGAACATGTTGTTTTTTGAGATTGTCTGCTAAATAAAGCAATCTGTGTGCAGCTGAACATTTTCAGTTTTCTCTTACAAAAGGCTCCCAATAGGGTAGAAGCAGGAGAAACTGGTTCCAGGGACTGTGATTTAGGCTGGTGTTCCCAAGGCCTCTCTTCCCACTCCCTGTCATGCCCCATCACAGTAAGGACCTGGGGATTAATCCTTTTTCAAAATGATGGTTTGCCAACATTCTTACTTGCTGAAGAATTTCTCTGTGTTAATGACATACCATCCTTGAAGAGTGGTAAAATACATCAGGGAGGCGTCAAGTTGGTGTTTCTTTGTTTGTTTTTATGAGAGCCTAAAACCATTTCTTTTTACCTTTTTAGACACTTTACTTCAACTGCAGGTAGAATAGTAGGAAGGCCGTCTCTCATGTTTTCTTCCCTTCTGTTTCTTGACAAGCTGTGTGACCTTGTACATGACACCTCAGCTATCTGGGGCTCAACTTTCCTTATCTTGAAAATACAGGAATTGGACCATATTTTCTCTGAGGTATCTTTCAGCTCAAAAGTTTTGTGATTTCATAATTCAAGCCCTGCACATAAATGCCATTTAAATGTCATTGGTTAGATCTCCAAAAGGCTAATAATTGTATAATCAGGGATAGATCAAATACCATTGAAATAAGGTTCCTTAAAGATTGAAAATGTTCTCTTTACAGAAATGAAGTAAGACACATTTTTTTTCATGAGGTCAAAATCTCCATTTTGGTATGAGCTCTAATTAAATGCTGAGAAATTTAGACAACATGTATAGAAGTCCGCCTCCCTCTCTGACTGACTCTAAATGTTATGAGATAATGGAACATGTTTTTTTGGGGGGGAAATGTATAGACTTTTAAGAAAGGTGAATAACTATTGTCTTAGCTCAGGTTACTGTAACAAAATGCCATAATTTGTGTGGCTTAAACAACAGATATTTATTTCTTAACAGTTGTGGATGCTGAAAGTCTAGAATCTGGGTGTCAGCATGGTCAGGTTTTGGTGAGATCCCTCTTCCTGGCTTGGAGATATGGCCACCTACTTGCTGTATCCTCACATGGCAGAGAGATAAAAAGAACAAGATCTTTGATCTCTTCTTATCATCTTATCAACGCAGTAATCCCATCACGGGGATGATGGGATCCCACCCTCATTACCTCATCTAAACCTAATTACCTCCTATGGGATCCACCTCTAAATATCACGTTGGCATTTAGGGCTTCAACATACAGGTTTTGGGGGGGACACATACATCCCATCCATAGCAATTATCTTGCTGAGGAAGTTGTAGCTCCTAGTCAAAGTGGGGTGAACCTAGGTTAGGGAATCTGCTTTGACAAATCAGGATGTGGAGGTCATACTAGACTGTTATAGGTATTATCCTAAAACACCTGAAGCAGTGTCACTTGAGAGATGGACCAAATCATGGTTGACACAGAAGGCAGATTGTCCAGGAGGAGAAGCATGCCAAGAGGCACTGAGGTCATGGGATCAAAGGGAGGCCATAAACAGGAAGCCAAGTCAAGGAGTCAGTGATGGGGAGGATCAGAGCAAGATGAGAAGAAAGGTGTGAGAAGATGTTAAGGGAAATCCATGCTGGAGAAAGGTCGATACACTCTGATACACAAGTTGCCCCAGCTACCTGTCCTGTCAGTTGAGAAACCAGGTGGAACCAGGCACTAGAAGACAAACTTTCTTTAGTCTCTGGAAATCCTTGGTCTAGGGAGAGGAGACTGCTAGGGAACAGGGAGGTCTTTCCTCTTTGAGGGCATTAGAAATTGGACCAAAGTTACACAATGTTGTGGCATCAAGACGTGCCTGTGTATTATGGCATCTTTTTATTTATGTCCGTGGACTTAGAAATGGACCCTCAGATCAGTTCTGTCTCCTAGTCCATCACTGTCCCTATTCCCCCCGCTCCCCCCATGTTGGGTGAGTCATCTTTCCAGAACAGTGACAGACATCACCAAAATTGAGAACTCAGTGTGACAAAAGGGCTGTTTTCACAGCTCTCTGGCAACGTAATATAAAAGTTCACCACATCAGGCACATCATCTTAATCACAAGGGTCAAAAGAACCTGTAGATGTGACAAGTGGCTGCCTCCTTAGTTAACTTCCTCCTTCTGATTGGCAAGGAAAAGACTGCAAATCACCAGCCCATGGATACTCACTTCACTGTTTCCTTTCTTTAGATTTGTCTTCATCAGTTGAAAATAAAGATTTCCACCTGCGTCTTTTGTTTAAAAAGGACATATGGAAAAGAAGCCAGTGCTCACTCTTAAGACAAAGGTGGGAATAAGCCATGGCATCAGAGTTTCCAAGGGAACTGATGGATGCATTTCTTTAGTCTGTGTCAATTGAGCATGTACTCTGTGTGCTTGGCACCATCCCCCTAGGCGCTGAGGGGTCTGGGAGTGAACAGGCAGAGCACGTTCAGTGGACAAACAAATACAGAAATAGCAAAATATCAAATAGTGACATGTACTGTGTAAAGAGCCGAGTAGGGTGGTGTGATAGAGAGTGACTGGTGGCTACTTTATTTAGGTGTCCAGAAAGGCCTCCCTGAGAAAATGACATTAACATTGAGATCTGAAGGACGAGAGAGAGACAGCTACGTACGTGTCTGGGGCTGAGCATTTTGGGTACAGCACAGATTTGGCTAAGGCCCTAAGGCAGCACGAAAACTTGTGTATAAGCCTATAACTTAGTGACAACAGAGTAGAGGGGTAAGTAGCCAATGACTTTTCAGAGAAACACAGGAGACATAAGGGATTTGAAATTTATTCTAAGTATATTGGGAAATCATTGGAAAGCTTTAAGCAGGGAAAATATTTTATCAATGTACTGTTTAAAAAGATTAGTCTACCTGCTCTGTAGAAAATGGACTGTATAAGACTCCAAGAAAGGAGGTCATAGTGTCACCCACCATGAAACACTTGTGGCTTAGCTCAGAGTGGTAGTAACAGAGATGGAGAGAAGTGGATGCAAGCAGGATTTATTTGGGAGATAGAAATAACAGAATGAGTTATTTCCATGTGGGTAAAGTGCAAAAAGAATAATGAAGGGGAATTCTTAAGAGTTTGGGGTTGAGCAACTAAATGGGTGGTGCTTTATACTGAGACAAGGAAGACGGTGAGAGAGGCAGGTTTGGTGGGGAAAATCAATGCTCAGATTGAAGAACGCATGTTTGGAGGAAAAAAACCTCAGTGTTCTCTTTGAAGTACACAGGTGATGTCAAAAAGATGTCATGCAAACACTTGGATCTGGAGTTGTAGCCCCGAGGACAGCCAACGTTGGTGTGGCAGAGATGGTTACTGCTCACTGTGTATCTATGTGCTTCTTTGCATTTTGTGAGGGTCACATGACTACTCTGGCCAATGGACTACTGTTTCCCCAAAAATATGACCTAGCGGGACAATCAACTCTAATGTGTCTTTTGGAGCAAAAATTAATATAAGACTGGGTCTTATTTTACTGTAAGACCTGGTCTTTCATAAGATAATGTAATGTAAGACCAGGTCTTACATTATTTTTTGCTCCAAAAGACACATTAGAGCTGATTGTCTGGCTAGGTCTTAGTTTTGGAGAAACACGGTATATCATTTTGTGAGGGTCACATGACTACTCTGGCCAATGGACTATATTATTCTGGGCTGCAGCATAGAAGAGGGAATGAGGGAATTTGAAATTCTCTATGGTCTCTCCTTCTGCTGCCATAGTGACCAGCAATGTTCTAGATGGAAGAGCCCTTTTTAGCCCAGGTCCTTGAGTTGGTTATGTGAAACAGAGTCACCATTCCCTCTGCTGGCCTGTGTTGGTCATACAGGATGAGAGAGAAATCAACCTTGTGTTAAGCCGCTGAGGTTTGGGGGTTCATGTGTTATTGTAGCATAACTTAGCCCACACTGACTACTATAGCCAGAGCAATGGATTTAGGTATTTTCAGAGAACAGATAATTACCTGAAATCATAAGAATAGACATATTCAATAAGGTGAAAGTATAGATGGAGAGGAAAAGGGAGCCCAGTCTAGAACTCTAATATGCTCTAACACACAGGGATTGAGCAGAAAAAGGAAAACTAGGGTAGTGTGGTACATAGGAAGCTAAGAGAAGACGATGAGGTATAAAAATTGGATCCTTAGAGTTCAAATCCTGAGCACATGAGCATAAGGGATGATTTTTGCCATATGCATCGACATTGCAATGCTAGTTGTGTTTTCCATAGATTGTTGGTTTTGAGAGAGAGCCTGTGTTGCGATTTCTTAGAATGAAGTCATGGGTGGAGCACAGACACTGTAAAAATGCTACAGTGGTAAACTATTTCAATCCAGAAAGTCATACAACCTGAGGAATTTTTTTTTTTTTTTCCTGGCTCTGAACTTGGACGGATGCAGATGGTTCCAGCCTGGGAAGATTTTCCTGACTCACACCATATGAGGCTGGAGGTTCCTCATTGATGTTTCCATTGTGTCCACAGGATGCCTCTAAGGCTCGTTATATTGCAATTTTAGTGTGTTTCCTCGGATAATCATCTCCTCCAAGACTCTCCCTAGTGCTTACAATGGTATCTGCCCCAAAGCACATTCTCGCTCTGTTTGTTCAATGAATGCGTAGTCTTGCCTGGTACTTGGCAAGGTCAACTCCCGCAAACATAAAGTCATATGGTGCTGGCTGTTCCAAACACAACATGATAAGTGTTTCTGTTAACATCATGTGACCAAAGAAAGCCTAACCCCTTCCTTGTGCAGATTCTTCACATACCTCGTCCATCAATAAGAACTTACTGAATGCCTGCTGTGCACCAAAAATGTGCATTGAAGGAAAGAAAGGAAGTATCTATCTTAGTCTCTTCACTGAAGAAAGTAGCAATGCAGTTAAGAGGCTAATGGCTATGAAACCATTCGAGAACAGTAGGAGATGGTATACAGTTAATTGAAAAACTGGGTGACAGACAGTGAGCATCATAGGAGTTTGGTAAAGGAAAGAAATAGATAAATGTAAAATGAAATTAAATCTGGGAAAATTTCTTAGGGGATGGGACTTTGAAAGGAGGTGAGAGCTGCAAGGCGGGGAAAGGAGACAAGGAGAGATCTTGAACTAGAGCTTAACTGACTTTGAAAGGGCATGTGAGGCATTCCCTGAGAACAAAAGAAATGGTGTTATTGGACAGTGGCAAGAAACATGGTTGAAAAGTAGGGCGGGGCCAGATTAGAAAGAATTTCAAAAGTCAGTAAACTGGTAATTTATGTCATTCATTCATCATTCATTCAATTTGGAAACATTTATTAAGTATGGTGTGTGTGTGTGTGCATGCAAGTTGTCCCTGCCCTTGTAAGATTTACATTCTTGATGAGAGGATAGATAATAAACAAAATTTCAGATTGTGATAAATGCTTCCAACCTGGGAAGCAATGTAAGGCAGGATAAGGAGATACAGAGAAATGGAACATGCCATTTTTTTTTTTTTTTTATAGGAGAGGGTCAGGAAAGGCTTTTCTGAAGAGCTGATAATCATCAAGGGACTGAGTGAAAAGACGAAGAGAATAGTAGGTTCCTGGGAATCAGAGTGATGTGACAAAGAGTGTATCAGGAAGATAACATATACTGTACAGAAAGGTGGAGAGTCATTGAGCTAGCAACAAGGAACGTGGCATAATTCAAAATGGAGGAATACACCAAAAAGCTTTAGTTACAAAAGTTTTTGATAGAAATTTTCTTTTTAACATCGTGTGTATTGGGGATTTTTTGTTTCCTTGGTAATTGTGTATTATAGCTTAAATGATTAAGAAATGAGAAAAACCTCTTCTGTTTGTTCCACCCCACATACCACATTCATGAACACTGTAGCTTGTGATCTGCTAACAACCATGTCAATTTCCAATGTTTTTATCCTTCCTGCCTATAAAGGGAACTGCCACTATTCACAAAGACTGGTGTCTTTAGAAAACAGCAAAATAAAAGGTATAGGCTCCCTTGCCCATCTTGTCAGTTAGGCCTGTGAGCTTTGCATGGCTTTGTGCCCAGCAGAAGAGGGCTGAAGTTGCCAATTCTTTGTATAATAACAAGCTCCATTTTGCAGAACACCTGGTCTTTACAAACCAAGTCATTATGAATATGATCCAAGTTGTCACTCCCGGGGTTTGACTATTTCCAAATTAGTTGGAGATATATATGTACCGGGATGCCAAAAAAAAGTATACACATTTTAAGAGATGTTATCTCTGCTCAAGCAGTCGTTCACCATAATCGGAAGTGTCTGGACGCTGATAGTAACCACATTGAGCACCTCTTGTAATTGCAGAAGTCAAACGTGACTTGGAGGGTTGGTACTCATCCTACCCACATATACATATGTGACAAGAAAACAAACCCAAGATACAGTAACTGAGATAATGAATTTAGAATTTGGGATCCTGAGATGAGCAACTGTGTATCAGACTTGGGGAGAGGAGGGAAGGCGGAAGTAGAAATGAAGATGTAAATAAGACCTTACAAATAGCCATCAGCCTGTACAGTTCTGTCCCTTTGCATTAAGCCACTGTCATCTCTTCCCTGTATGACTGTTCCGCTCTTTCTGCGTTGATTATTGTCTCTGAATAGCATGTGGGTGAATTCTTAAAAATCTAAATTAGATCAGGTCACTCACAGAATTCAAACCTTCCATTGGCTTACAAGGACCTGCAAGCTCTGATCCTGGCCTGCCCACCTCCACCCCCCACTCTTCCCTCATCTCACTCTCCCCCAGGTTCACTAGTCTCCAGCTTCTTTGGACTCTGATCTGTTCTTTGTGAGCCAAGCTCTTCAAGCCACAGGGTCTTTGGTTGTATTATCCCTCCTTGTCCCCTTCTTGGTTGATGTCTATTTACATGAGATGCAATGTATCTTAGTGGTTAAAAATGCACGCCCAACAGACTGCCTGGCCAGATGCTAACTTTGCTACTTATCATCTGTGTGACTTTGAATGAGTTGCTTAAACTCTGTGTGCCTCTATTGTAAAATGGAGTTGATCCTAGCGCTTGTCTCAGGGGCTAGTTATGAGGATTAAATGATACATGTAAAGGACACAGCCCAATGCCTACCATATAGAAAAATTTCAATCAGTCTTACCTCTTATTTTCTTTTGGGCCTCAGCCTGAATGTCATTTCCTCTGAGAAATCTTGCCTGAGCCAGATCCTTCCTACTCCCCTCGTCTGCGTTCCTTTTACACAAAAGACTTTGCTTTCGGTTTATATGTTTCTAGTCATTTGTGTGTCTGTTTGTTTATTGTCTCATGCCCCCACTGCACCGTAAACTCCATGAGGGCAAGGACTCAGCCCACTATATCTCCAAATAGCCAATGTGTTGCACAGTGCCAGGAACATAGCAGACATTCACTGAATATCTTGCTGAAGATATTTGAGTCACTGAAGCTGTGGTTCAGGACTAAGTTTGGGAATCCTCAGTGTCTGCTGGGAAATCGTTGGCACCTAAGAGGGCCTGAGCTGAGCCAGAAACCAGTAGAGTTCCACCACACTACTTTCCAATACATTATCTTTACATTGTATTTTAAGATGTTGACACATCAAAATCAAATTACTGGACCAAGCTCAAAACTTACATTTGTATGCCAGGATTAAATGCTCTTTTTTGGCAGCAAAGATTGTTCAGATTTGCCATAGGATCTCATCCAACCTGGAATTGGTCTGAATGATTGTGTAAATGAGACACTCATGGTTCCTCCCCCTCCCCCCACCTGTTTGGGCCAATGTATACCTGGGCAGTGACTTCCTCAGTGGCAAGCCCAAGATAGTCAGGCTTGTATATCTCACTTTTATTTTAAATTGGGCTTCTTTATGGACATGCCTTCTTTATCTCTGATTTGTTCAATGCCAATGCCTGTCTATTTTATTTACACAGAATTTACCCACTCAAGCTTGTTAGAGAACATTGTGTTCAGAAAGAGCAAATACACATAACAGAAATGAAAATTTAAACTCCAACAGTGTTTGGACAGTATAGGGTTACTGTCTGTGGCTCCCCTTTGGTTATCACTAGTGACTTGGTCCCAAGAGAACTTCCCCTCCCTTCCATTATTCTATTGTTTTGTTTCATAGTCTGGTGGTGATTGAGGCCTTTGGCATCTGTGTGTGTGTGTGTGTGTGAGTGTGTGTGTGTGTGTGTGTGTGTGTGTGTGGCGGTTATACAAATTTATAGTCTCCAGCTGATTTGATTTTCCACCTTGGAACATTGATCTATTCCTTACTCATTATAACCTCACCTGTTTTTCTGGGATACCTTCTTCCAAGTCCTTTCTTTAGTTAGTTATTTTGTAAAATCCTCCTGTCCCCCCCCCCCCCAACACACACACACAACCAGTCTTCACTGACAATGTCTCTTACCCTGTCTAGGTTATCCTTTTAATGTTTCTAACTTAATCTAGATTTTGATGGCAGTGCTTTTATTAAGGGCCAAATCTTGGAAAAAAACCTCATATTATCAGTATAACATGTATTTAAAACATAATTGGGAGTTTGAGCTGAAAATGTCTGCCTTTTCCTTGTACCAGTTGAATAATATCAGAGAAAGTTAAGGCACCTTATGTTAGTTGACTGTATTGAAATGCTTGTTGTCAGCACACAGTGCCTTAAGGAGAAGTGACTATTCTGTAGATTAAAAGAATCAGTAAGCTAACAAAAGGTAGCGATGTTTAAAGTTGATTCTTTTTATTTTAGAAGTAATTTAGATTTCATTCTTACGAATTACTTATTTTTGATTTGAAGAAGCCCAATGTCTAGAACATAATTGCCATATAGCTATTATCTCTTATATCTTAGATTAAAGAAAAAACAAACAAACAGGAGACCAAATACAAACAATGTGACTTAGGAGGAAAGTTACATCTTAATAATCAAATATTTACTGACGTAGAACAAGGGGTTAATGAGAATGGGCTGACATATTAAATGAGAATGCGTGTCGAACTCAAATTGCCAGCCTAAAGAAAATTATATATATCACTGCTTCTGAAGAGGGAGGGGGATATATAACTATAAAGATAGCCATAAATGACATATTCAGAATTCCTCCTTGATGGCCTCTTTCCAGAAGGATTGCAAATACAGATCTTTCCACTGTATGGTTGTATATGCATGGGATGTGATCTGAAATACTGCATTGATTCTGGGAGAATTGAAATCTAGGAATCCTGGATGTTGTGGTTCAGGAAAACAGAAATGTTTTTCTTTGGCTGCTGTTCCTGAAGTTACTTGAATGAGACTCATTGGCTATTGATCCATATATATGGAGAATACAGTAAAACATAATGGACAAAAGTTTCTCTTTTCCCAGGCTTATAGGATTGGCATTTTATTTCTTGGGAGTAATAAATAATGGTCTTGGATTTGGGGAAATAATCTAGGATCTGGATGGCAGCTGATTTATTTTTAAGGCAGTGAGGTCAGACAAAAAAGAATAACCCAGAGTGAGACGGCAGCGCTCACTGGGAGAACAGTGGTAGCTCTTTGAAATATTAAGGCGGGTTCCCTTTCCCACTTTCAGAATCCAGACCCACAGCAAGATGGATCAGAACCCCTCTTCACGGTATTCACATTTGCCTTTTTTAATGGCACTTACCTTCTTTTGATTGTTTCTGTGAAAACCCTAGCTGCTCTACTTAACTCTTTAATTGTGCTATGACATCAAGCTTTAATTTTCTCATCATTATTTTGCTTCTGTTTAAGCACCCATGGTGTGCCAAGCATTGGATAAAATCGAGAAGATATGATCCCTGCTGTCCCTGGGCTCACACATTGAAAGTGATATGACAGGCAAAATACCCTGTAATTGGCAGTAAGTAGTCCTCACGTTTTTTCCTTTTCTCCCTTTTGAAGAAACTTCTTCATCTGTCTGAACAAGCCTAAGAAGTTCCCTAGATCAAAGGTGTCAAAAACCAGAAGGGTTTGGAACAAGTGTCAGAAGAGTAAGTAAAGGACTCTCAGAGTTGTGACTCCTCTCCTAGCCTGCCCATGTGCGCTACCCCGCCTTCCCTGGGCGGACTCACTTACTACCTCCTCAGCGCCACCTGCATCCGCCCTATGCCCCAGAAGCCAAAGGCACCCTCCCCCACTCTTCACCCCCACCGCCCCAACACCTTCCATACCAGAGGACTGCAAACCTTTAAAAAAGAGGCCAGAGCTAAGGGTTTTCCTAGGGTCTGGTCTGCGTGGACTGACAAGCCCTGGGAGCCTCTGAGCAAGGGGGCGTCCAGGCAGGTGAGGCCCCTGCTCGTGGCAGTCCCCTGGACTCACCCCCAATTTTTAGCGTTCTCTCTTTTTCACGTATTCCGCTGGGGTCTTCTTTGTCTTTCCCCTGTAACACTGAAGCCCTCTTGTGCCCAGGCACTGCAGAGGCACGTCGGACCATCGGACTGGGTGGGATGGTTCTGTGCGTGTTCTCTTTAGGGTACGTGTCAGGGTGTTCTGGAGCGTGTGGGTGTCGGGGTAGAGGCATTATGCATGGGAAGTAAAAAAACCCCACTCTCTTCTTTTTCCTCCCTCCCCTCTCATCACTTTGTGATTCCCCAAGGCGCGCAGAGCGCTCCCTGCCCCTGTCCCTTGCGATCAGCGGCTTGGGTGCCCCAGGCTCAGGCCAGCTGAAAAGGCTCCCTCACCCAGTCTGCACTTGCACCCCGAAGCTTCAAAGTTGCGGAAAACAGTCTCGGGGGAGCGGAGGAGCTGAGGAGCTGAGGTTGAGGCCATTCCCCGAGGCTTTCCCAGAGGGAGAGGGTGCACCTGCTCCAAGAAGGAGCGGAGGAAGTGGCGGAGAGGAGGGGGTGGAGGGGAGGCCGGGAAAGGGTGGGAGGTGGGGGGTCAGCTGCTGGGGGAGGTGAGGCACAAGGTGGCTCCCTGCTGCCGGCTCCCGCGGCTCAGGGGACGCACTAGGCAGCCAATGGCTGCGCAGAGGTGTACAGCAGATGGCGTCTGACTGCGCTGTTCCTTCCTCCTCGTCCTCCTCCTCCTCCTCCTCTTGCTTCAGTGCTGAGGAGCCAGAGTCGCCGGGTTGCCAGACGCTGGGATGGGTGGTCTCCCAACACACACCACCATCTTTCTTGCGCTCGGGAAGCTCAGGGCTCGGTGGCTCCCAGAGGCTGCGGCAGCCGCTCAGGCAAGGCGGGTGAGTGCGCGCTACGCTGGGCCCCCGGCCAGCAGGGGCAATCGGTGGCAGCATCTGGGGCGGAGGGCGACCAGAGACACAGACTTTGCTCCTTCCTCCCAGGACAGCGTCCTTTGCCCCTTCTCTCAGCCAGATGCAGGAACTTGCAAGCAGAGCTTCTCGCGTGACTCTGGCTGGGGGCTGCAGGAAGGGTGGGCTGCTAGGGGCACAGCATCGAGACCCCGGCGTTGGGCGAGCAGACAAACCCCAGGTTGAGACTTGGGCACAGACCTCAGGCAACTGACGGAGTCTTCCGATTGGGGCGGAAGGCGCTCTGTTCCCTTCCACTTTGCTTTGGAGGGTACTGAAGTAGGGAGCGGGGGTCCCCCGTCCTGCACGAGGAGCCTCAGAGCCCAGGATCTGAAGGCGGGGAGTTCTGCGGGCTTTGCAAACAGGTTGACTGAGGGTTCCCTCTATGTAGCGCGGACTGCGAATTGGCCAGTGGGCTTTCAGTGCCCTTGGATGACAGCTGAGCTAGCCAAGAAGTTTTGCAGCCTCCTCGGATTTATCAGTATAGTGTCAGGAGGCAGCAGCCACAGTTTACATTTCTACTGTCCTGTTGGGGGCGAGGAGCTCGCTGGGGAGACTGGGAGTCACCTGTCTGGTGTTACATTATGATGTTCATCAAGAGAAAACTGGGATCGGCATGGCTGCGAGGTGCAGGGAGGAGAACACGTGTAATTTTTAAAGCATTACCCATAAGCTGTTGTCACTGCTCCTTTCTAACATCTCTGGTAGTATTAAAGTTATTTGAATATGCCAGTGGACCTCCACTTCTTGAAGTCCGCAGTTTGAGTTTAGAAGTTGGAAAGCTTGGAGTGTGTGTTTGGGGAGGGGGCCCATTAAGCTCTCTCAGTCTCTTTTTGAATACAAGGCAAGGGGAAACTATTTTGGAGGAAGAGCATCTGATCTAATGGCACTTTTTTTTTTTTTGAATCATTCTGAGCATCACTTAAGAGATATTACAATTCAGTTCCATTCCGTATGGTCATGGTGGAGTTCGACTCAGATTACGGCATCCCAGCATGTTCTGTGGAAGACTCCAGGGTTGTTTGGTGCTCTGTGTATTGCCGGGGTGGTCTGCTGATAGCTTTCCACCTTTATGTGCATTTGTGCTCTTGTAAGTGACAACCTGGCTGGAGGAGCCTTCTTGGTATTTTCTAGGAGTGGACCTGTGGGTGCTCTGTTATCATGGAAATGGTAACCCATGCAGGCAGGGTGCATGCTAGCAAGGCTGTGGGGTGTGTGTGTGTGTGTGTGTGTGTGTGTGTGCGCGTGCATATGGAGTGTCCTTCTGTCAGGCAGTCTTTGGATGTCAGAGTGCTACATTTATCTCCCAGGTGGTGTCAGGATGGTCTGGGTTTGTTGGGTAACTGGGAGGTTTTGATCTCCAGGGAAGCCTTCCTGTGTTCTGGATACACTACAGCCTTGGTTAAGCCTTCATGAAAACCACTTAGGAGTTACTAACCAAGAAGTCCTATCCAGTGTCAGAGAACCGCACATGTATTTGTGGGTTGAAAGCTGTACAACGTCCCTGTCTTGAAGCTTCATTTTGATGCACCACTGTTTTTAAAGCTCAATGCCATTAATGCCAGGAGCTTCTTTTGAAAACATAATGTGACCAGTTCTCTGGTTTCTGTGGGTAGATGTGCCAATTGAGTAGAGTCCCTGGAATTGGCTTCCTACCGTACCTGGGCATTGGGTGTTTTTTTTTTTTTTTCTTTCACCTACCTTCTGGAAGTCCAGAACTGGAAACTCTTCATGCACATGTAAATGAAAAAGAATTAGGAAGAGAACTCTCCTGACCCTGTTACAACATACACAAGTACAATTGTTGACTCAAAAAATGCAGGAAAATCTTGCATTTTAAGTCAGCACAGTTCCAGCCGTGCTGAACACCTTCAAAGCATTCAGGGTTCTGAAGATTGGAGATTAATCTGTGATAGGTGCTTGGAGATGTCTCGTCTGGAAAAGGACTGCTTACTGCTGGTGGACTTGGATGGTCCACTTTGAGGGTTCATAATGAGTGGGCTTAATTTCTATCTACCTTAATGTTTAAATTGATGCTTGAAAAATGATCTTTACAATGTTTCTTAATCCTCCAACATCCTCTCCCCCATTGTTTTTAATCAAAGTTTTTGCTTGTTAAAGAGTTGAAGGCTCAGAAGCTGAAAAACTGTTAGACAGTTAATAAGTACTGATCATAAAAACAGTGTAAACACAGACTCCACAATTTGAGGATTGACATTAATTAACTGGCAACTAAAGGCACCTTTCTATTCTCTGCTGAGTGTGCCTTTTGAGAGAAAAGAAGGTAAAGAATGAAAGAAAAATGGTACTGCTAAAATGTACCTTATCAGGACCTGGACCTTGTCTACTTGCTGCAGATCCTGTTTCCAAAGGAATAATACTTTTATTAATATTTGTGAAAAAAACAAAACAAAAACCTTTTCTTTTAAATAACAGACTGAAAAAGCAGTAAAAAAACTAGGAGCTAAGTTAGTGGAAGAGGATTGTCCAAACAAGAAAAATTCAAAAGCCTGTCAATACATTTTAATTATACTTCACAAACCGAAGCTGGAGTCATGTGATTCCTTCAAAGGAAAAAAAAAAAAATCTTGCCAAAACCGCAATTTTGCTGTTCTGCGCACCTTTATAAATATCAGGCATTAAAGTAAGAACATCCTTTCAAAAGCTTGAATAGAATGATGAAGAATAGTTGACTGGTACTATTGAGTTAAGAGTCAGAATGACAAATGATACAATATATTAAGTATACAATAAGACGAGAAGATTAAAAGATTCTAAGTAGTGATAGCTATACTACTTGTTGGACCAGAGAACAGAACCATTAACAACATAGCTTCAGAGACACTCTGCAAAGCGTGAAGGATGGGTCTTTGACTAACTAGGGGATCTTACAGGACTAAAAACTATATGAGCTACATAGATATGCTTTTGGATTTTTTTGAATATGAATTACACATAAGTGCTTTGTGTTTTTAAAAGAAGACTTTCTCCAGTACATAACTATAAAAGAAGCAGCTGCATTCACTTTAACACCAGGCAGCTTTCTAAATATAACAGTGGTCCTTAATTTAGAGCTTTTAACAAGATTAATATCTAAGTGATAATAGACATGTTAAACCTGTGAAAGTAGAAGGATTTTAAACTCCACTTAATTTTAGAAATTTTAGAAATTATGTGTTTGAATGGGATCAATGTTTTAGCAGATGTGAAGTCTGTGGTATCCCCTTGCTGAAAATGTTAAACATTTTATTCACCATTTAAATTTTCTCCATTAATTGGGATTAATTTGTTGTTTTTACCAGCATTTACATAGCTGGTTTTTCATAGCTAACAGTAGCTGTTGTTGAAAGCAAGCCAAAGAGGATTAGGTGCAGTTGTCTGTCAGCTTGTATGTAGCTTTTGACCGAGAAGGAAATAGGGATCACAGACATGAAATTCCTAGGATTACACTTTCATCCTGCACTTTATTACCTGTGGTGTCCCAATTATACAAACTATAAATGCTTCGTTATTTTTTTTGGTTGTAATCCACATATGATTTGTTATGAGCATTCTAGACTAGATATAATGAGCATTATATCTACTGGACCAAACAATTCATTTGAAGGGGAAAATAGAATATTAGTGAAATACGATTGCTTCGGGTCTTTCGGTAGGCTTCTAGAATCAACCTTGAAGATGCTGTAGAATAGGGTTTCACTGCTGGTGAGGGCTCAGGGTTACTGTAGCGGTGGAGTTCAATCCAATCTTTGTTTGTAAGCTGAACAGTGAAGTCATCCAGCTCATATGAGAACTACTATATTTTAAGAGTTTGTGTATATGCTTTTGTGATGAATAAAACACATCACATTTTTAAAAGATGTTTATTAAAATATAGCTAACATACAATATTATATTAGCTTCAGGTGTGCACCATAGTTATTTAACATTTGTATACCTGAAGAAGTGATCACCGTAAGTCCAGCAACCATCTGACACCGTACCATGCCGTCACAATATTATCGACTATATTCCTTATGCTGTACATTACATCCCCATGACTTAGTTGTTTTATACCTGGAAATTTGAACCTCTTATTCCCCTTCAGCTTTCTTCCCCCCTCTTGTGATTTTTCAATTAGAGTTGACATTCAATATGATTTTATATTAGTTTCAGGTGTAAAGCATAGTGGTTAGACATTTGTATAATTTAAGAAGTGATCCCCCTGACTAGTCTAGTACCCACCTGGCACTATATACATAGTTATTACCATGTTATTGAGTATATTCCCTATGCTTTACTTTACATCCCTTTTACTATTTCATAATTACCAATTTGTACTTCTAAATCTCTTCACTTTTCTCATCCTTCCCCGCAAGCCCCGTTCCCATCCAGCAAACATCAGTTTGTTCCCTGCATCTATGAGTCTGTTTCTGTTTTGTTTGTTCCTTTATTTTGTTCTTTAGATTCCACATATAAGTGAGATCATATTGTATTTGTCCTTCTCTGTCTGACTTATTTCACTTAGCATAATACTTTCCAGGTCCATCCATGTTATGGCAAATGGTAAGATTTCATATTTTATGGATGCGTAATATTATTTTGTATATATGTTCCACCTCTTCTTTAACTAGTCGTCTATTGATGGGCACTTAGATGGCTTTTATATCTTGGCTATTGTAACTAATGCTATAACGAACATAGGGGTGCATATATCTTTTCAAATTAGTGTTTTGGATTTCTTTGGATAAATAACCAGAAGTGAAATTGCTGGGTCATAAGGTAGTTCTATTTTTAATTTTTTGAGGAACCTCCATACTGTAAAACACATTACATCTAAAAGCATTGCTATTCATTCTTTAGGTATTTTTGCAATTAATGGATTCTAAAAGTACAACTCTTTGCTGTGATGTGAGACTCTGTAGAATTTTTTGAAGTTAAAATAAAAGAGGTCTTTATATCAAAAAAGGTTGGACATTGACCTAGATGTGAGGATCTGTAAAAATGTGGAAATATTCCTTTGTGGAACAAAAGGCTATCATTGTTGAACTTAGGTATTTTGCCACAAGGGACATGTTGCGTGCTTTTGATTTTGCCTCTCTAGGCATATTTTAATGATGAGCCTCTTGTAATTAAATATGCTGCAGCTAAACACAGAATTCTCAGTGACTAATGCACAAACAATTCTTCAGTGCCTTGGTTGGAGAGGAGCTCAGTGCTGCATGCCACTTGACTGCATGAGGGTTGGCCGCAGATTTGTGCCCTACTGTTATGTTAGTGAACCGCTCATTACTTCCGGAAGAATCACAGTGTTGAAAAATGCTCTTAGTTTCATGGCAGATAGGCCATACTGGCTTGGTCTTTGACTGTAGTTTGTTTAGTAATGCATATTTTAAGTATGAATTTTTTCAGGGGGTTATTTTTAATGTTTATTTTTTTTAATTTTTTGGGGTGACAATCGTTAGTGAAATTACATAGATTTCAGGTGTACAATTCTGTATTACATCATCTATAGAGCCCATTGTGTGTTCACCACCCAGAGTCAGTTCTCCTTCCATCACCATATATTTGATCTTACCCTCATCTCCCACTCCCCGACCCCCCTTACAAATAACCCCCTTGCACTCAGGGTGTTATTTTAAAAAAAAGCATACTATGTAGTACACATACATGAAAGATTTTAATGGTAATAAGACTAAAGCTTGCAGTAATCTCTCCTTGCAGAGTTTGCTTCTGGGCTCTCCTCTGTTGATTTCTGCTCTTTGTGCTTACGTTAGATATATTCAGGGTGCATTTGGCCAGAGTGCATTGAGACAGCCTTACTTGTTATAAAAATATTGAATTACTTCTGTATCAGTAGGTTAATATGTACTGTTCTAAGCCCCCTGCAGGCCTTACTACCAGTTCAGTCCTACGGGCCACTCCCCTGACACCTCTTAGATTGCTTCTTGTTACAGCCACTAAGAGAGTCACCATTTGGTATGGCAGGGGGGCCTAGGGACCCTCTCCAGGGCTGTGGCTGGAGCCTTTTCTGATTGGGTGGGGTTTGAGCCCTATCACTTGGTGAATATTTTTGATATGATCCCTTGATATTTTACCCATAACATGAATAAATGCAAACTTGGCATTATCAAGTAGTTGAACTTGAAATATATTTAAATTTACATTTTAATTTTTTATGCCTAACATTTATCTGTTAAAAATGGTTAAATATTATTATATGCCTATATATTTATATTACTAAAGAGTCCAAAGTTACCTAAACCCCCTTTAGTTATTCATTCATGTAAAACCACTTTCAATTTCATTCATTTTTCACCCCAAACATAAACTAAACATACCAAGTTGTACCTGTAAGAAACAGAGCCAAATTTCTAACCCAGGTCATCTGCTACAACTGTACATCTTTCTACCCCACAGCTGTCTCCGGCTGGTTAATTAAAATGTATGTATGTAGGAGTAGTTCAACAAGGCTTTTTTTTATTTTTAGGGAAAAGTAATTATTTTTTTCCATTTCCATTTCTAGTCTTCCGAATTAACTTAATTTATTTTGTGTCGACTTCCATTCATTTTCTGATTAAATATTGTTAATGGGGCTTCAAGTCGTCTGAATGGACCCCTGCTATGAACTGGAATATCTTCTGGTCAGTCAGGGAGAAGAAAGAGATGTTGACGACTTTGCAGATTCTTTAAGAAAAATTCTTTGGTGGTTTCTTCTGGATCTATTCTAGCTAGAATTAAATACAAACACTGTTAGATGGGACCAGAAAAATACAACTTAAGTTGTGCTTCTTTCTTGAATAGAAGAAAAAATAATGTTTCAGGTCCTTCATCAGATTTAATCATGCCAGCCATTAACTTCCTATTACCCACCTCCTTCTTCTATCAGGTCTGTTCCCTTTAAGTCATCCACAAGACCCACACCTATTTTAAAAGGCCGAAAATACTGCTTTGGGCCATCAGCTCTGAGTTATCCAAATTCTACCTATTAGTCAAGACCCAGTTTTAATTATACTTCCACTGAGTTTTCTCTGATTATGCCAATTCACAAAGCTCTCTCTCTGTCTGAACAACTCAGGTGGTAAATTCTAATTGTAATGTTTGATTGAATCTATTTTCTTATTAGCATCTGCTTGTGGAGTTCTGATAGTAAAGGATTTGAATGAAAAAGGGCATCAGTCTCAACAGTGAATTCTGGAAAATGTTTGAGAGGGGACTGTGATAGAGAGTGGAGGCCTGGGTGACAGTCTCTAAGACTCTCTTTGAGAATCTTAGAGAACCTTTGAGAATCTCCAAGGCAAAGCTTAATGGTATCCAGGTGGACAACAAGAGTGACTGCCAGTTATTGATTACCTACGCCATGCTGCATACCAGGCTAGGTGCGTTCGAATCAGTATGTCTAATCCTCATAATAATGTTGCAAAATGGGTTCTATTATTTAGTTCCATTTTTCATACTAGGAAACGGAGGCTGAGGGACGTTTGGCACCTGGCATAAAGCCAGTGCAGCTGGTGAAGCACAGAGCCAAGAACTGCATTCACTCCAGTCTGTTGGGCTGCAAAACTCATTTTGCTTTAGATGCACCAGACTGACTGCCCCAGAGCCTGAGGTTAGGGAAGTTTAGTCTTAACCACTGCTGGAATTTTTCCCAAATGTAATAGTGTGCGTGTGCACGCACATGCAAACACACACACACACACTCACACACAGTCTCATTCACACCAGAATCTCATATACAGTGGAGATGACTGACTCAAGAGTGCTGCTGAATCACTTCTTCCTGGAAGTAGAAGTGTCATTTAGAAATATGGGAAAAGGCTGCATTTTGATTTGGCACACACCTTATGCATGAAGATTATAATAGCTTAGATTTGTAAAGAGCCTGAGACATTTGTATATAAAAGTGTTGGCTTCCTGAGGAACCACTGGAATTCAGAAAATTCCGACATTCTTAGGAAAGCCACATTATATTCCTTTTCATTAATGGCTTATTATTAAGGCAGAATTGTTCTGCTGAATATGTAAAGCATTATTAGCTTTTGAAATTATCACAAAGAGCAGGAAAACGTGAAAAGCAGTCTTCAGATGTGAGTGTGGGTGGGCTGGCAGTGCCCTGGTCACTCCTGTGATTGGGCTCAGCTGGTCAGGTGAGGGCCCTTGTCTGTCGTCTTTTCTCCTTGTACATCCTGACAGGAAAGTGTCCTTGGTTGTAGGCGACAGCTTTACTAAAAGAAGGATGGTTCCTTGGTGAAGCATGTATGAGAAATCACATTTCTGAAGACCTGTCTCTTAAAAGTGTTTTTGCTGGGTCAGCATGAGGTCTCTTTACACGAACTTCAATAGGAATATATAGTATTCCTATTTCCCATACCGAAGCCTTCTAACAATTTCCGTAGAAACATAGTGTTGGAGTATGACCAGTGCCTCTCTTTTTCTCTGTTGCAATCATATATAAAGAAGCTCAGAAGATTCTAAATTGTAAAGAGAGATTTTTATTCATTCCAGGAATGAACTTTTTCCTATGCAGAGCTATCTAGAAATGCGACAGGCTGTCTCAAGGAAATTGAGTTCCCCATCTTTGGGGGTATTTAAAGAGAGGATAAGCAACTACGTCAGGATGTTCTACAGAGAGGATGTGTGCATTGGATTTTAATAACAGATTTATTGAGCATATATTATGTGCCAGATACTGTTCTACATACATTGATTCATGAAATCCTTTCACAAAGATTGGAGTTGATTGTATTATTATTAGTATTCCAATTTTATAGATCTAGAAATAGTAAGTGACTTGCCTCAGATCAGGATCTGTACTCAGGCTGTCTCATTCTAGAGCTGTTTTCTCCATAGAAATCGAATGTGAGTTGCAAATACAATTCACACATGCAATCTTCAAGTTTCCAGTAGCAACATCAAAAAAAAAAAAAAAGAGGAAAAAAATGAAGTTAAGTTTAGTCATATATTTTATTCGTCTAATATATCTAGAATATTGTAATTTTGAAGTGGACTGATTATAAAAAAGTTATTAATGAGATGTCGTAGATCTTTGTTGTACTAAGTCCTGGAAATCCAGTCTGTCTTTTACACTTATAAGCACATCTCAATTCAGACTAGTCATATCGCAAATGCTCAATAGCCACACATGGCTGGTGACCACTGTTTGGGACATGCCCAGAGCTCATACTATGAACAGTTCCACTCTACCGGCTGTCTGTGGGCTGTCAGTTTTCTTCCAAGGTGTACACCATCCACCTTTGCTTATGGGAGGCTGTTCATCTGTTTATTAATTGTGTCCTTAAATACCAGAATGAATAACCTCTTAAATAAAAATACTTAAAACACTGTTGTGACTTCTCTCGGGAACACATTTACTTTTAAAACCTGTAAAACAGGAAGGTTTCTTTAGAAACCTTCTTAGAGCTTATCTCTACAACATGAATCCAACATGCCTTTCGTTTGTGAAGATGGAACATATCTGGATTACTTGCACTTTACAGCCATTCATTCACATTATGGAATCGCCATGCACTTCTTGTTTCCAGGCTAAATAGTCCCAGTTTCTTTTGTCATTTTTTTGTTTTGTTTTTGCTGGTTTGCTAGTATATAGGTGTAGCCTGATGCGTATAAAATGGGCATGGCCTAAGATCTGCTTAGCTCTAGTAAGAGTGAGAAGGGCAAAAGTATCCTTTAGCTGAATTGAACTTAACCACTTTTTTCTCATTTACACTTGACGTGTATTTCTCAGTCCTCTTTTACTACATCCTTATTATGATTACTGCAGTCAGAAATGACATGTGGTTCACCAAAATGATATTTCTGATCAAATTGTAGTAACTTTTTGGTAAGTTTGATTAATTTCCTGGCAGGTAGCATTCTTCTCTGTTATCTGAAGGGCTTTTCTCAAGTTGAGTTTGTGACAGTAACCAACCCTCTGGGCTGTGGCGTGCTTCAATTGAAAAGCAGAATGTGACATGCCTTGCATTGTGTGGAACATATAAAAGAAAGTCCCGTGTTTCCTTTGTAAGTGCAAACTCTATTCAGCTATACATGAGAGTGTAAAACATTTTAATAATTCCAAGTCTCTTTCTGGGAGTGGGGGACATATTACACGAGTAGCTTAAATCCGATTTCAGTCACTCATTAAAAGAAAAATATTAAGAACAAGTCTTCAGTGGAAAAGAAAGAAACAATTTAAACTTCTTGTAAGGAGGAATTTCCTTAGACAGACTCTATGGACATGTTATCTAATATCGTGTTCATGAATATTAGATATTTCATTTGGATGATAGAGGCAGTGGAATTAAAACATGATGCTTGTGGACATAACACTTCCTCAGTACAGCCATCTTTAAGGTGCTTTTTTAAAAAAAATAAGCAGTTTTTTACACAGCAAGACAAATCCTAGAAAGTGCAAGATGCATTTGTTTGTAAGCTATATGAATAAATTCAGAGAGTATTTATTGAGTACTTGCTGTGTCCATGGCACAGAGTGGATGAAAGCAAGTATATGATACCAGCCCCAATTCCCAGGAATTTGCAGTCTAGCTGGGAGGATATGACATATATCTAGGGCACCTCCTCTGCCCTTGGCAAAGCCATATTACCTTGTTTGTATATGTCTAGCTCTCTTACTGAATAAAAGCAGAGAATGCATCTTATTTATATTTGGATCTTTAGTATCTTGCAGAGAATAACTGTGCACTAGGCATGTGTGGATTAAATGACAGTGGTACATTAATTTTATTTATACATGTGAATTAAAATATAGCTTTGGTGCTATATTTATTGTGGGACCTCTTATATGAAAGTCTCATTTTAAGTAATGGAGATGAATGAAGTTTCGTCCTATTCCCTTTGCTCCTCCTATGGCTGGATCTGCTCTGCTGACTCCTGTTGGTGACTTTTGAAAGCTCTGCTGCAGTTGAAACATGCTGTTAAACGGAAGGAAGTGTGGGTATCTTTTCTCAGCCAGGGTCATGTCAGAATTTAACCTCAGTCACAGACTCCTTCAATGTACCAAAAAATCCCACCAGAAAAACAAAAAAACAAAATACCCGCCAAATCTATTTTATTCTGAGGATGAAGAATGTTGGCATTCAATAATACTAAGTAATTTTTATAAGTATGAATGCGAAAGGTGGAGAGTGGGTCAGATAAAAATATATATGTTTACATATGCCTGCATAGGGCTTCCAATGAGTACTGAAGAATAAAGTGATACATAAAATCAGGACGACCACTTTGTGATTATGAGAAAAAGGAATCAGCTAAAAATTCACGAGCATATATAACCTACAGAGGTGGAGCCCTCTTTGAATATATCATGGAGTGCATAGAGTGTGCTGCATTGCTAGTTTGTAAACATTGAGGGCGTCAGATCATCAGGAAGACCTTTCTTTAGCATTTACGGGCAAGGAGTTCAGTGCATTTTGATAGGTTAAAATAATTATTTTCTGCCTACCGTGTTTCTCAACAAAAATTTAGCCAGTGGTTATGTACTGCTTTTCTTCGTATGCTATGCAGTGTATTAGGCTTGGCCCAGTGGGGGTATACAGACATACCCAAGAACAGGCCATGCCCTTAAGGATTTTTCATGGAGCTCATGTGGAAGTAGGAGGAAAAACAAAAAGCATGCTTCAAAGATAAGAATTTCATCTGTGAGGGCTTATAGATTAGTGGGTTCAAGGAGAGGAGGAAGAAATTGGGCTCCCTGTCAGTGTGTTTGTTTTTTCTTACAGTTTTCCTGATGTTATTTGTGATTCTGTGTTATATATGCTAGTCTTTAAGACTGGTTATTTATGTTCTCTTTAATATAAAATCTAATTTCGTTGTGTTTTAAAGTTCATGGTTTATGAATCCTCTTCAAGATCCATTAAAAGCAAAACAATTGTAAACTCTCCAACAGTCTGTCAATGTGGGCAGATTGGCTTATCCCTAGTTTACTGGTCTGCATAGAACTTGATCTCATTCTCACATTCTGTGTTTTGAAAACTTGAGATGCTCACAATCTAAATAAAGTGAGACCCAAATCCTTATAATCTAAGGTAAACAGTTTTGTCTTGGCATGTGTCAGTGTGTGGCGGGGAAATGTACACAGGGACAGAATTGTCTATTGATTGGGCAACAAGGTTGGCAAGCATAGATGTTTGGTAAATGACTGCAAGGTAAAAGCATCTGAAATAGCAAAGTAGTCAATCAGCCCCAAGAACTGAAATCTAAGAGATGCTCAAAATAGTATGAAATCATTAATGCTGTGAAGGTTTAGGAAGTGAACATAGGATAGGAAGATGGAAATTCAGTAGGGCACACATACACACACACACACACACACACACACACACACACACACACACACACACCACCTCCCAAAGAAAGCATACATATATTTGACTGATAGGAAAGTGATAGCAAATCCAAGATGAGAAATGAGAGGAAGACAAGACAGAGGAAGCAAATACTTCAACAGAAAAGGGAAAAGCATTCTCAGCTGTTGGGACTAGACATGTGTTCAGAAATATCATTCGATTGAAACCAGCAGACAGGCCAATGAGAAGGAAGTAGAGGAAAAGCCTGGGGAAAAGAAAGCATATTGCTCCAGAGGTTGAGTTAGTTGCAAAGCTGGGAGGAGTCTGTGTAATTCAGTCAGATGATGCATACTTTTGGATTTAGAGAAACTTTATGAACAAGAGCAAAAGCAGACAGGAGAGAAATGAAGCAGTGGGTAATGCAGTGGAATGTAATGATAGGTATAGTGTACCATTAGAAGTTCCCATGTAGAATATTCAAGGCCAAGCCCATTTAAAACAAAGAATCTACTCTCGACTCCCCTTCTATTTACCTCTCTTGCCTTCCTTTCAAATTACACCTTCCCAAACTAGTAGAATTTGTCACTTTCTCCACTGCATTCTCTCTTCAAATCACGCAGCCTGGATTCTGCTGGCCCTCCCCCCAACCCTATTCCAACTGAAATAGTTCTTGCCAAAGTCACAAATTGCCTCCCAGTTGTCAAACCCAGTGGACAGTTTCCAGTCTCTTTTTATTGGGATGATTAAAAGAAAAATCTTAGTCTATTAGAGAAGAATGGATCAAAGTTCCCATGATCCTGCCATTTTGATTCTCTCTTTTAAAGCTGCCAAAATAACTACTGAAGATGCAGACAAGCAGAATGGGCAATTGTGGGCCGAATGTAAACTGGAAAAGATTGAAATGTATGGCACTTTGGCAAAAAGAATAGCTCCAAAATAAAGTTGAAATTGGGATTATCAGTCTGGAAATTGAGCAAGACATAGGTAATTAAAAGGAAATTTAATTAGGATTTATTAGTAGAAAATATGACAATCCTTTATGAAAGATGCCTTGTTTACTTCACAGGGGATGAAGGAAATTGTTGCTTCATGCACAGACACCACCCTCCTCCTAGAGGACTTTGAAGCCTAACAAGTTAATGGGGACAAAGTTTTAAGGAATGCAGAAAGATGATCACATTCAGTCACAAATACCCTTATGAGCCCCGAATATATTGATCCAGAGTGTGGAGAAAATGAAGGAGATGCTTGCAGAATATTCTGGTTGACAGCATTACCATTGAAATCATCTTTCAAAGAATACTTCAGTCCTCTGTCGGGTAATGGCTGGTGGATAATGCTCAACTAAATTCAAAGATAACTGTTTACAGACCCTAGGTTTATTTCATATTTACCTTTTCCTCATCTTTTTTATCTGTTCAGGAACTGTCACTTTAAGAATATTCAAGAGAGAGGAGAGGTGGGAGGGAATCAATGTTAGGTCAGTCCTTTAAAAAGAGGAAAGACGCACTAATGCCACTATAACCATCAGGAAGAGACATTTATTAAACACCTGCCCTAGTCCTTTAAGTCATCTCTAAGGTCAGTGAGAAATTTTGAGTGCTCAGACACTCTGCAGGGAAATTTATCTGGAGAAAAAGAACACATCAGCTCATTTTATTTTTTTTTTTTTTTATTTTTATTTTTTATTAATTAATTTATTTATTAGTTCCAGGTGTACAAAACAAGGTAATACTTAGACGTTCATCATTTATATCCCTCATACTGTGAACCCCCCTCCCCCCATCCACTATCCCTCCGACCTCACACTGAACCATCACATTATATATATAAAATTATAGTTGGCATTCATTAATGTTTAGCTTCTGATGTACAATGCCATGATCAGGTATCCACAGTATCCCTGAGGTGGTCTCCCAAATAGGACGCATGTCCATCGGATACCCAACAAAATCTTTACAACATTATAGAATACCTTCCCCAAATTAATTTTCAAAAGTAAAACCCTGAGGCCATCTTGTGGTTACCAGCTGCTTCCAAATCCCTTCACCTTTCCCCTTATCCCCAATCCCCTCCCACACACCCATCTAACCACTCTCGGTTTTTTCTCTGCGTCCCCAAAACTGACTCTGATTAGTTCATTCACATAGTCTTTTCTTTAGATTCCATATATAAGTGAGATCATATGGTACTTGTCTTTCTCTTTCTGACTTATTTCACTTAACATAATGTTCTCTAGATCCATCCATGTTGCTGCAAATGATAAGATTTCTTTCTTCTTTATGGCTGCGTAATACTCCATTGTATAAATGTACCACAGCTTCTTAATCCAGTCATCTACCGATGGGCATTTTGGTTGTTTCCATATCTTGGCTATTGTGTAAAGTGCTGCAATAAACATAGGAGTGCATACAGATTTCTGAATTGGAGTTTTGGATTTCTCCGGGTAGATGCCTAGGAGTGGAATTACTGGATCATAGGGTAGTTCCATTTTCAGATTCCTGAGATACCTCCATACTGTTTTCCATAGTGGCTGCACTAATCTGCAGTCCCACCAACAGTGCACTAGCGTTCCCTTTTCTCCACATCCGCGCCAGCATTTGTTGTTTGTTGATTTATTGATAATAGCCATTTTGACTGGAGTGAGGTGGTATCTCATTGTGGTTTTTATTTGCATTTCTCTGATGGTTAGTGAGGTTGAGCATTTCTTCATATGTCTTCTTGCCTTCTGTATGTCCTTTTTAGAGAAATGTCTCCCCAAGTCCTCTGCCCATTTTTTAATTGGGTTGTTTGTTTTTTTGGAGTTGAGTTGAGTAAGTTTTTTATAGATTTGTGATATTAATCCCTTATCAGATATATCATTGGCAAATATCTTTTCCCATAGAGTAGGATCCCTTTTTGTTTTATTGATGGTTTCCTTTGCTGTGAAAAAACTTTTTAGTTTGATGTAATCCCACATGTTTATTTTTTCTCTTACTTCGCTCGCGCGAGGGGATATATCAGTGAAAATCTTACTCCGGGTAATGTCCATGAAGTTTCTTCCTATATTTTCTTCTAGATATTTTATGGTTTCAGATCTTACATTTAAGTCTTTAAGCCATTTTGAATTTGTTTTTGTATATGGTGTAAGGAGGTGGTCCAGCTTCATTTTCTTGCATGTGTCCGTCCAGGTTTCCCAACACCACTTATTGAACAGACTATCTTTACCCCATCGTACATTCTTGCTTCCATTGTCGTAGATTAGATGGGCATATAGGCATGGATTTACGTCTGGACTCTCTATTCTGTTCCATTGATCTATGTATCTATTTTTATGCCAGTACCATGTTGTTTTGATTACTGTAGCCTTGTAGTATAGTTTGAAATCAGGTATCGTTATACCTCCCACTTTGTTCTTATTTCTCAAGATTGCTGAGGCTATCCGGGGTCTTTTATGGTCCCATATAAATTTTAGGATTATATGTTCTATTTCTGTGAAAAACGTCGTTGGTAGTTTGATAGGAATTGCGTTGAATATGTATATTGCCTTAGGCAGTATGGACATTTTAATTATATTAATTCTTCCTATCCATGAACATGGAATGTGTTTCCATCTATTTATGTCTTCTTTCATTTCTTTCTTCAGTGTTGTATAATTTTCTGAGTACAGATCCTTTACATCTTTGGTTAGATTTATTCCCAGATATT
The DNA here is from genome assembly GCF_964194185.1 of Rhinolophus hipposideros. Classification (NCBI taxonomy): domain Eukaryota; kingdom Metazoa; phylum Chordata; class Mammalia; order Chiroptera; family Rhinolophidae; genus Rhinolophus; species Rhinolophus hipposideros. Next base: position 18,839,690 of record NC_138052.1, read on the forward strand.
TTATAGTCTTTGGAGCAATTGTAAATGGAATTGTTTTTTTAATTTCTCCTTCTGCTATTTTATCATTGGTATATACAAATGCAACTGATTTCCGAATATTAATTTTATATCCTGCTACTTTACTAAATTCATCTATCAGTTCTAATAGTTTCTTGGTGGAGTCTTTAGGGTTCTCTATATATAGTATCATATCATCTGCATATAATGATAATTTTACTTCCTCCTTACCAATTTGGATGCCTTTTATTTCTTTCTCTTGTCTGATTGCTGTGGCTAGAACTTCCAGCACTATGTTGAATAGAAGTGGAGAAAGTGGGCAACCTTGTCTTGTTCCTGATCTTAGGGGGAATGGTTTTAGCTTTTCCCCATTGAGTATGATGTTAGCTGTGGGTTTGTCATATATGGCCTTTATTATGTTAAGATATGATCCCTCTATTCCCACTTTCTTAAGGGTTTTTATCATAAAAGGTTGCTGTATTTTATCAAATGCTTTTTCTGCATCTATTGATATGATCATGTGATTTTTATTTTTCATTTTGTTAATGTGGTGTATCACATTAATTGATTTGCGGATGTTGAACCACCCCTGTATACCAGGGATGAATCCCACTTGATCATGGTGTATGATCTTTTTAATGTATTGCTGAATTCTGTTTGCTAATAATTTGTTGAGAATTTTTGCATCTATGTTCATTAGAGATATCGGCCTGTAGTTTTCTTTCTTTGTGGTGTCTTTGTCTGCTTTTGGGATCAGGGTGATAGTGGCTTCGTAAAAAGTGTTTGGGAGTCTTCCTTCCTTCTGGATTTTTTGGAAGACATCAGCTCATTTTAAAAAACGACTCAGGCCATCAAGTCATCCCCAAAGTACCCTTTCAAATCCAACAAGTCAAGCAAAACTATAGTTAACGATATGCTTGTGTTTATCAGAGCTGGCATTATGGCATTAAGCAAAATTTATGATACATTAGAGTTTACATTAGAGTTTTATTTTGTGCCGTGTGTACCCTGGAGTACCCTGGATCTCATTGTATAATTTCTACATAATTATTATCCTATTTTGGGGACACTTATGTTAAATGGCTAACAGGGTATCTTGTAATTTTTATTTGTTTTGTGACATGTTATTTAATATGTGTGTGTGTGTTGATGTGTGTGCATGTATATATATGTATGTGTACATATATATACACGTGCACACACACACACACACACACACACACACACACATATATTCTTTAAAATGCCAAGTCCTTGATGAGGAAAACAATCTTTCCATATAATTTATGATGTATTCCTTTGAGAAATATAATTCACTTTATGACCCAGTTTCTCAGTACACATTAGAGCAGAAAGAAAAGTGTCTTTGTTGGCAAATAGCATTAATATAAATATTGTTATATTATAGCTTAATTTATGTTCTGGCTTATCTTTTCATGTGAGTATTATAACTACTTTACGGTCCCAAACCTTGTATTATATTTGGATTCTCTCTATTATGCTGAGCGCTTAACTGTGTATATAATAGGAGCTAATTTAAGCATTTCTTAAATGAATTATATTAGAGTAAGAAAAAAAACAAACTTGGAAACCTCATTGAACATGGGTTAATCTTGCTTTGATGATTTAGAGTTCCTTTAGGAACTTGGAGTATTCCCAGAAACACTAAGAAAATCAATTATCATTGAACGGCGCTATAAATTGTGTTTATTTAGTTTTTTTCTGGGGTTTTAGACATATAATAAATGGGATTTTACTATTATAGGAATAGATATGCATGCACATGGATCCATTCAGTCTATGACCATCCTGTGGCGGAATGCGAACAGGTTGGCTATTGATGCAAATGGTGGTAGTCCTATGGAGAGATCGATGTCAAACCTGCTGCAAAAGGTTGTGTTCTGAGTACAATGGAGTAAAACTGTGCAAGAGCAAAGGTGTTTGGTCTGAGTCTGGGTAAAATGTAAAGGCCAGAGTTAAAGAAGTGGGTTGGCAAAGGCTGCAGACTGGCTGTCCACCACAGACGCGTGTGTGTGTGTGTGTGTGTGTGTGTGTGTGTGGTGTTTGGCCTATCTTCCTCTCTCTGTCTTTCCAACCTCAAACCCAACTGAATTTGATTTTTTCTATGCAAGATGAACAGATTCTAGTTTGTTCCAAGGCTCCCCACTCTCTAGTGTCTGTGGTTGACTTGCTTTTCATCTTAACACACCACTTCCACATTATTCCTTGGAGTAGTGAGAATCACCTTACAGAGTCTTTCATATAAAGTCCTCTCAAACACTTAATTTTTGAATAAATATATAAACAAACCTTTTAGATTCTTTATTCAAAAACTTATCACTTCGTACCAGCGTTTAAACCCAGGAGGCACTTACTGCTTCTCAAACTCTTCACTGAACAATCCAGGTGCAGTTTTTTAGGGCTCCCCAAGTTCCCGAGTCTACAGAGGTGGAAAACAGGTCCATACTTCCATCTATAGTTGAAGAGATAAATAATTGGAAGAAGGGATAGCCACAGTAAAGATAAACATTGATGCCAATGGAGCATGTACAGGGTAGAAGGTACAGATACAGAGTAAGCCTAAAATGCTTCATGAAATGTGTGCATGGGGAAAAAAAGCAGTCTTTTAAAATCACGATGTTATTTCATGTTATAAGATTTTAAATATGCATGTGTAACAGAATTAATAATGTCAATTTTTATAAGTAGATGTTTTCAATTTAAGAGAGACAGAGAAAGAGAGAGAGAAAAAGAAAGAGAGAGAGAGAAAGAGAGAGAGAGAGAGAGAGAGAGAGAGAGAGAGAGAGAGAGAGAGAGAGAGATTGTGTGTGTGTGTATGTGATTCAAGTTGGCCCCCAACAAATTATTTTGTATTTTGTCATTGAGAAAATGAGGACTTGCGTTATGTTTGGCCTTACCTCTTCCTTAGTAGACTTCTCCAGGTGGCAGCTTCCTCATGCTAGTCCACTTTGCTCCTTTACCACGTCCCACGCCTGGCAGGTTCCCCTGCCTCCCAGCCAGCTTTCTGGCCTCCTCCTAGACCAGTCTTCCTGTTTTCCAGTTATCTTGCCCCAGCCTTCCTCTAGTCCCAGGTAACCATGCTCTACTCCTTCTCTACAGGACAGCAGCCCTGTCCCAGCCCCTCCCCCCGTTTATTTCCGTATATGCTTTCATAACACATTGCCCTTTTCTTCAAAATATAGTCAGTTATGTTATCATACAACCTAGGCATTTAAAAAAGATCACCATGCTGTGCAAAACGGCATTATAAAATCCACAGGGCTTATAGGAAAATCGTGTAGGAGCGCAACATTCAAAAACTTCCCAAGTGACACATAAAAAGGCAAGATTGGAGACTAATACAAAATGGTCATACACTTTTCCACGTGTAAAATCATTAAGAAATGTATAAAGACTTCCATAAATATGGCACTTTATCTTGAAAAAGACCTGAAGTTGATTTGCAGGCTTTGGAATGGCTACTGCTTGTGAGTTGTGAAGTGGTGGGAGGAGGGTTGTCTGATGTTTTCAGGGTGTTGTGTCACCAGATGGGTGTGGCCCAAGGTGAATGGAGGTCCCTGGAAGAGGGTCCCTGTGCTTATCTTCCATTTGTGTCTTCCTATCTGTTTGTTCACCTGGGTGCATAAGCACGCACAAAACTGTGTTATGTTCAAATTGCTCCCTAATATGTCAGTTCTGCATTTTTTAAAACAGTGTCATAGCAGAACTGACTACACTGTTGTAAACTTACACTGATTTGTGTGATTTTTCATGAATGCCCATATTCCCCACTAGATTGGATACTAGGAAGGCAGAGCCATGTTTGCATTGGCTCATCTTTATAGCCTCATCAGCTCACATGTTGCCTGGTTAGCGGTAGGCACTTGACGAACGAATGAATGAATCTTTTTCTCTCATCTGTTTTCTCAGTGCCTTTCTCAGTGCCTGTTTTATACTCTATGAGTGAGGTTATTGGCTGATTATGGCTTAGTGTGTTTCTCTACATAGAGAGGAAAATCTTGGGGTGGTGTCTTCATTAGCCACCCACACGGTCCCTGTGTCAGGCAGAACTGAGCTGTGAAAACAGAGTCCATGCCAAGTTGTTCAATGGAGGGCACTTAAGATGGGCAGTCACTCAAAATGTGTTTTTTGAGAGCCAAAAGTAACTTAGGCATCAGTTAACAGATGAATGTGTAAAGAAATTGTGGTACACACACACACACACACACACACACACACACACACACACACACACACACAGGAATATTATTCTGCCTTAAAAAAGGAGATTCTGCTATTTGCAACAATATAGATGGCCCTGGAAGATAGTATGCTAAGCATAGACAGTCAGGCACAGAAAGAAAAACATGCATAATCTCACTCATGTGTAGAATCTAGAGATTAGATAGATAGATAGATAGATAGATAGATAGATAGATAGATAGCAGAGAGGATATATATTTAGCAAATATATAGCAGCAGAGAGGAGAACTCTGATCATCAGGGCGGGGAGGTACCGGAAATGAGGAGATGTTGGTCAAAGGGTACAAAGTAACAGTTATTTTGGGTGAATAAGTCTAGAGATCTACTGCACAGCATGATGACTATAGTTAATAATGCTGTATTGAATACTGGGAATGTGATGAGAATAGATTTCAGATGCTCTCATTACACACATACACACACGATAACTATGAGAAGATATGTTAATTAGCCTGACCGTAGTAATCACTATGTCTGTGTATGTCAAATCACCATGTTGTACCTGTTAAATATATACAATTTTTATTGAAAAACAAACAGGATGTGAGGCAGTTTACAGGTTAGCTGCAGCAGGGTGCTGCTGCCTGCTGTAAGGCTGGAGAGACCCATGCAAGAATTACCAGAACAGGGGCAGAGGTACCCCCCTGGGGACCTGGAACCACAAAAAAGTTACAGCCGTGATGAAAATGCTACGTAAGTAGAGAGAGAGAAACAGAGGGGCTAAAAATCACCCATTTCCTCCTGTCCTCCTACCTCCAATCTTCTGCCCCTTCCTCCCTTGTAAGGGTTTCACCAGAAGCCAGTTGGCCAGGGAGTCTGGGAATGTAGTTTGCAGGACTCAGGCTTCCTGCCCCATGGAGCAGAGCAGGGGTAAGGCAGCGAGCAATTGGGCAACTGGTTGGTGTGGCTCCCATGTTGCATTGCCAGCTTTTCAACCATTTGGTCAGTGGTATCGATGCTGCCTTATGGATCCCTTTGTGAGAGGCTTCTTCAGTTCAGTAAGAGAAGTGTACAACAGATAAGAGTTTAATTAGACTTTTCCTGAGAAAATTTTGCTCGTTAATGGATTGTTTATTTTAAAAGTATGAAGTGGATCACAGCTGGAACCAGATGTGTATCAGGATGAAACTTTTTCCCTAATGTGTCGTAATGCAAACTATTTTTTTTAAAAACTGAGTCTCTCTCCAGCTTCAAGTCACAGAAGCAATGCAGTGTTCTCACCTTTACCCTGTCTTATTTTCCTTGCGGTTTATAGGCAATAATGTCCTCTAGAAATTATATTTCCAGCTGAATATTAAAGTATTCTCCAGGGCAAAACAAAAGTAATCAGAATGGAGCTTTTGCAAATAACGATTTTGTGCACAGATTCTCCCTGAGACTGAGAACATTCTTTCTATTTCTGCTGTTTTTTTTATTTGGCTCATTCCTTGTATCATTTAGCACAATAATGCTTTATACTGTAGAAATGGCTAGGCGCAGATTTTTTTTTGTGTGTGTGAGATATTAAATGTTCAGACTAGTGAAAACGCTGTACTTACTTTGCAGACTCCATTATTTGATTTTTGTAAAATATGTAAAGAAATTTAAAATGCACAAACAAGAGAATTTTAAAGTCATTGACCAATTCCTCCATACAAGGGTGGAGTATTATTGAAGTGAAAAATACAACTTAATTTTAATACATGTATCTTAAATTTCAAAACAATATTGAATGTCTTTCTATATGTTGTATAGTTCTATTTCAGAACTAACATTTAGTTCTGAATTTCAAAGATATTATATGCGAGGTACCCTTTTTATTCTTAGCCTATAAAGTTTCCATCATGATGAAATATTTGGTAGCCTTTCCTCTGTTAGTAGCACTGCAAAGTGCGATTTATAAGGTAAGTGACACTGACATCCGCTGGCTCTGTAAAAGAGGACAAATTATTACACTCGCCATAACATTTTTAAGCCACATACTTAAGAGTGCAAATAAGTAGATCTCTTTATGTTTCTCTTGTGTGGCAATCTCTATTTTCAGAATGCCTTTCAGCCTAATGGCAGTATTGTGGGTTAACTTCCTCATATCTGTTTTTTCCTCATTCAATTCTGGATATTCCTCTTGCTTATCTCCCCTGGATAGCACCTATTTGGGAGCAGTATCTGGCCCTCACGGGTCTGCCATGTTCGGAGCTGGCATCCATTCGGAGCAAAGGTGTAAAACCTTTGCTGGTCTTTAGGCATAGTTAGGCTTTCCTCATACAGGCCTCTGTAGAATATCCCCATTCCCACCTGCTCTTTCTTTATTAGGCTCCCCCTACCTTTTACACAACTTCCTCTCTCACTGGCAGAGACCCTCCATGTCTGCTGTCTTGTCCTGCCTGTCCCAACCTTGCCCTCTTGGTGATGAAGGTAATGTTTGCCTGCTTCCCCTGCTTCATCAGGTCCTGCAGAGTTCGGTGAGGGTGAGGCAGTCTAGTTTTTCTGCCTAGTCCCTTGCTGCCATGGCTACGTAGCCCTCTGGGCCACGGCAGTAGGGGACAGTGAGATGCGGGGGGTAGAGGGCCAATTCCCAGGGCCCAGCAGGAAAGCAGGACATAACTTCTCGGGGTCTGATTGTTCTCCTCTACTCCCTTTCTAGAAAATCAAACTGTATTTAACTGTTCTGTTTCCCTTAAAATGTTTCTACTCTTTTCCAAACAAACATGCAAGGCTAATTTTTAAGCCTGATAGTCAAAGATTTGAGATTTGTTTCCTGATTCTCTTATAGACTCCCCGTTGAAGCAATGGGCAATTTGGTAGAGGTCCTTAAGATTGGGGGGAAAGGTGTTGTGGTCCAAGTCAAATTTAATAAAGCTGGGGTGAGAGTACCTCAATCAACACCCAGTATATTTTCTTAAAACATGTTGTGTTACTCTTGGCAGCCTATTTTCTCACCTGTAAAAAAGGGATTATAATACCCAGTTTATATGGTAATTGTGAAGATTAAATGTAATAGATTAATTAAGTCAGTGCCAAACCCAGTGATCAAAAAATGTTAGTCCTTTTCGCTGCCCCCATACTTTAGAGACAAAGGTAAGTTTAACTCAAGTAGATACAAAAGGATCAAAGAAAGCCAACTCTAGGGTATAATTCAAAATGTCCCTCCTGTGTCTAATAAGGTGTGTAGGGTTATTTGGGCATCATATGAATGTCTAATTCCCTTTCAATCATTCACCTAATAGTTTTAAGTCCAATTTTATTGAATGAAGGTATTTTTTTAATTAAAGTTTATTGGGGTGACAGTAGTTAGTAAAGTTACAAGTGTACAATTCTGTATTACATCATCTATATATCACATTGTGTGTTCACCACCCAAAGTCAGTTCTCCTTTCATCACCATGTTTGATTCCTTTTCCCCTCATCTACCACCCCCTTCCCCTGAATGAAGTTATTTCGAATCCAAAGAAATGGCTAGGTATATTATAGGGATGGAGATTGTCATGGCAAATCTTAAAAATATAGCTTCTTGTTGTTCAATTTTGGAAGGTGGTCAGGTCTCAGTAGTCTTTGGATGAGATGTATCTTGGTGTCCAAGACACACAGGATTGCCAGAAATATCAAGAATTGATCCTAAAATTCCAAAGAAAGCATAGGGTGATTTTTAACAAAAAGTGATTCATTCTGAGTTTGTGCCTAGGATCAATATAACGGGAGGATGAAAGTTTAGAAAATGATGAAATTCAGACCAATGTATTCAAAATATGTAAGGCACCTTAAAAATTAAATCTAAGTTGCTTCAAAAATTAAAGTTGTATGACTCCTTTTTTTCAAGGAAAGTCTTGAGTTGGAATACTTTTTGCTTTATATCTGTATAACATATTTTTGATTAAGTTTCAGAATTTTATGCACTCTGACAATTTGTTCATAAGGCCTCTCTTTTCAGCGCTCCAGATGTAAATTATTCTTTTCTGTTTGCCGGAGTAAATTATCCCGTGCTCTGGTACACGGACTGCTTCCAAGGCTGCTGTGAGAATTAGATGGTATTGGATTCTTAAAGAGTTTCAAAGTCTAGTTTTTAGTAACAGGCTTCTTTGTAAAATTTCTCTAGAGTATAAGTTTAGAAAAGGAACCAACTTGGCTGGTCAGTTTGTCCCCTTGGATGACAAGATTCATATTCCCTCAGAGAGTTGGACTAGAGTCTGAAGTTTTCCTTGGGAAATATAAAGCTTGATGGTTTTAGAAGGCATGGTAGATGTATTATTTTATTATTACCTCATTATTGATTATGTTGTTAATTGCTGTGCCCTTTTTCAGGGGACTCGATTCATACATAGCTTGGCCAAATGACATGCTTTAAATGTGAGAGGAAATTATGAGTGCTATTTCCAAGCAGAAGTTTCAGGAACCATTGTGCAGTATTTCCATCAATGCTCTTTCCATCCCAGGTAATGGCTGCTCTTTTCAACTGGCCTATTAGATCTGTGGTGAATGTGTATTATATTTGAGAAATGAACCTTGTTTGTGGTTGGAAGCCACTAAAATTTTGGTTTGTTTGTTACTACAGCATAACTTAGCCTAAACTGACTGCTACAGAGGAGAAATGAGATGCATGAATATAAAACAGGATTGTGCTGATACTAACTATAGCATATGTTTGAGAATTTTAAAGTCAGTGATCTGCTTTGCATAGACGTTTTGAAGGCATCTGGATTTTCCTTTAAGCTTTGTGATTCAATGAAGTGAGGTGCCAAATCAGGATGGGGTTAAAGTGCTCACTGGGAAATACCTACCATAAGCTACCAGAGTCATGCACTACAAATCACAGTTGATTGCAAAAATGAGAAAGAACTTTCTCTGATTAGAACATTATTCAACTTTGAGGTTAGCGCTAGTGTTCTGTTGGAACAATTAACTGAAAGTGAGCTGGGACTTTTTAATTATTTTTCTTTCAGATATGCTATTTGTGATAGTTATTTGACTTGCAGCGTCACACTGTGAAATAACACAATCTGTTGCTTTTATAGTCACACAAATTAATTTTCAACTGAAGTATAAATGTCAGCTGATGTATGTCATACTCAGCTTTGAAAAAAAAATTCCTTTATATTTGATTTCTTTTTCCTTAAGAGAAAACATGCTCAGAATAAACTGTGAGAGCTGTGAATTGAGAGGAAAAACCAATCTCTCTTCAATTCAAATTAATTTCTCAGAACTGAAGCAGGATAAATACTCCTGCTGAAGTGCGTGCCTTAATTACAAACCTCAGAGATCTTAAGTTTTATGGCTCACTTTGAGCATGGAAACATGTGCAGCATGCCTTAACCTACTGGGTAACTTAGCCCAGTTACATACTGGGTGGCTATAAATTATTATTTTGTATAAGGAGAGTTACATAAAATTAAGAATTAGAGATACATCACTTTTCACCTCATCTGGTTTAATAAAGTTGATCTTCAAAAGAATGTTCTCAACAGATTATTTTGCTACACATTGGCATTTCCAGATATAGGTAATTCAGGAAATCAAGAAACAGAGATGAGCCTATAATTTATGATTGAGATTTAGCCTTGCCTTCAATTACAACTAATAAAAATTAACTTTATTAATATGCAGCTGATTAGGAGATATTTGTTTATTAAATGAAATGACCCCCAGATTTGCATATTCAGTACAAAATTCTGTTTTTGGGGGTGTAAGGATGTTTAAAATAGCTACTTAAAGGGATATTATTGCCAAGATTTAGTTAATAAAATTATAACAATTGGTTTTTGAAGTTTTTGAAATTGTTTCCAGACATTTCCTTCCATACTTCTGTCCTCATCAAAAGAGTAATCTTTTTAGCATAAAAAATACCAATTTTGCAATTCTAAAGAATTGATAATCACTACTTGGTTTGAATATGAATAAATAAATTCCCTTCGCTAAGCAACTCCTGTTTGTTGGTGACTATGCTAAGCTAGTGATACAAAAACTAAGATTAGTTCCCTCCCCTGAAGAGCCTTGCAACCTATTAAAGGAGATAGACACTTAAAAAATAAGCATTGTGTAGCTTGATATATGACATAGCGGGAATATTATAAGGAGAGAGTAATTCAATTATAGAGAAGTATGAATAAAACATTATGAAAACTCATTATTATTTTCAGAATTGTCTTCTGTCTCTAGAAAACAGCATAGTAAACATAGACATTATAAGATCTTTGTCTAGGATATAGTTTAGAGAACAAAGATTATATAACTTTCATTTCCAGTTTGTACAGCATGTGACATTATATGTGTCAGGGATCCTTCCATTTCAAGTGACAGAAAGAATGAAGCCCTCTGCAGAGGTAGCCTATGCTGTTTAATTTCCCAAACCTATCTAGGGGTCTTTCGTGGCCTGGGAAGAGAAGGGGCTTTGTTCTCAGAGCCTCACCAAGTTCTGAGCCATCTGACTTTCTGCCACCTCCTAATGCCTGGGAATCTTTCCTAGTGTGGTGTGGTACTTCTTGGGGGACTACGCTTTTGAAACTCAATTTCTCCCCCTGCCTCACTTTTGATGAATTAGGTTTCCACATGGGGAGAATAAAACCCCCTGATTAAATGGGGGAAAGAATAGAGAATATGAAAAAATGGAAGAAAATATCTATTTAATATCTCAATTTATTAAAATAACATCTGGCCACTTTTCTTGAACTATTGTTAAAATATTTATTTTAATTCTATAACAAATCATGTTTTTTATCAAAATAAAATCCTGCCTTCCTTATGAAGCTTTTAACAGTAATTTAGGTCACAATTATCTCCACTTTTATTCCAAATTTCCGTAACATTTACAATTTCTGTAGGTAATACAGCTTTCAATGATTTATTGCCTTGTATATGGTTTCTTACTGTCTGTGTTAAAACATTTTCTCCCTAAAAAAATGAGGGTCCTTTGAGATTTCAAGGACTGTAATTTATAATATCTCTGCTATGGTAGTTAGTGTACCGGTAGTAGTAAAAATGCTTCATAGGGCTTCTGGGTTCCCACTGGATAATGGCACTTACCTAAATCCAAATCTATACCCACATCCTCCCAAAACAAAGAACACAGATTAACAAAGAGAGAAAATAAAACCACAGCATAACTAAGAGACCAAGGGCACCAGAAACTTCGAATCACCTGTAATTAGAGAAATACCCAAGTCCAGTAGAGGAAACTCAGAAAAGGAAAACAGGAGGGTCTGATGGAAACACAGAGAATTCTCACTAGCCAAAGGGAAAGTACCACCTAGATTGGAGACTTTAAGAGGAGCTGGAAGACTTGGTAGATCAGTGTTGGTTATTAGGGAATTAAAAGGAAATAACCTGATTCTTCATAGGAACAGACATGGCTATCTTAGGGGGGCATTACATGCAGTGGAGAAAGGTGTGACTTGGCATGGGGGGGACATCCATTGCAGACTTGGTGGTAATAGGAAAGAAAGAAGAGAGAAATATTTTAGTATATGTGCTGCCGAAGCGAGCACAGAAGAGAGAAATATGAAGGGTCCTAGAGAAATAAAATCACAAAACCAGAAGATGTAGCAACTCCTAGGCACCCCCCCCCCACAACACTGCACCTCTTCAAGCTCTTGGACAAAGAGGTACACTTATACAACCATCTCCACAAGCCAGTTGTTTTAACTTCATCAAAACAGCAAGTTTATTCTTCTTTAAAAAATATAAAAACTTCATTGAAGTATAATTCATATACCATATAATTCACCCATTTAAAGTGTACAATTTAGTGATTTTTAGTATAGAGTTGTACAGCCATCACAATACATTTTAGAGCATTTTCCTTACCCCCAAAAGAAACCTGTTTCCATTAACAGTCACTCCTCAGTTTCTCCCAAGTCCTCTTCTTGTCCCCTTCCTCCCTTGTCTCAGCCTTGGCAACCCTAATCTATGTGCTTTCTCTATACAATTCCCTATTCTGAAAATTTCATATAAATAAATCACACAGTATGTGATCTTTTGTGACTGGTTTCTTTCACTTAGCTTAATCTTTCAAGGTTCACCCATCCATGGTCATCAACATCTATCAGTATTCTTTTTTTATCATCTAATAATATTCCATTGCACGGATATATCACATTTTATTAGTTAATGGCCATCTAGGTGTTTTTACTTTTTAGTTGTCATGAGTAATCTGCTATGAACATTTATATACAAATCTTTGTGTGGGCCTGTTTGAAAATCTCTTGGGTAGACCTCGGAGTGGAATGACTGTATCGCAGGGTAACTGTATTTTACTTTTCAAATTGCCAGACTGTTTTTTCCAAACACCGTTTTGCATTCCTAACAGCAGTGCCTCCATGTTTTAATTCTTCCACATCCTCAACAACGTTGGTTATTGTCTGTCTTTTGGGTCTGAGTGGGTATGACATGATACCTTGTGCTTTGGATTTGCATTTTCCTGATGGCTAATGATGCTGTACATCTTTCCTTGTCATGATCTAGGGTTAGAACACTTCCATCATCCCTCAAAAAGTCTTCTGTGAGGAATTTTAAATGCACATTACTGAGTGAAAGAAGCCAAGCTAAAAAGGCTATATACTGTACCAGTCCAACTCTATGACAGGTGGAAAAGCCAAAACTATGGAGATGGTAACAAGATCAGTGGTTGTGGTTGCCCCGAGTTAGGGGAGGGGGGATGAACAGGCAGGGCACAGGATTTTTAGGGCAGTGAACCAATGTGGATGATGCTATAATGCTGGACACATGTCATCAGACATTTGTCAAAACCCACAGAGCGTACAACACCCAGAGTGAACTCTAATGTGAACAAAGGACTTTGGGTGATAATGATGTCTCAGGGTAAGTTAATCCATTGTAACAAATGCATCCTTGCATTGGGGGGATGTTGGTGGGAGGGGGGTGGTGGTCTGTGCATCTGTGGAGGCAGGGGGTGTGTGGGAAATCTCTGTACTTTCGTTTCACATTGGCTTTGAACCCAAAATTGCTCGAAAAAGTAGTCTACTTTTTGAAAAAAAGTTCATCTGTTTATTTTCAATAAATCCCCACTCCAAACACAAGCAACCATTGATATTTATATCTCAGTAGTTGCACTGCCTTAGAAACTTTATATAAATGGCATCATGCAAACATAGTCATTTGTGTTAGGCTTTTTTCTCTTACCAGGATATTTTAAAAATTCTTTCATGTTCAGTAGTTAATGCCTTTTTATTGCTGAGTAGTATTCCACAATATTGGTATATCACATTTTGATTATTCTTTTACCATTTGAAAAACAGGTTGTTTCCCGTTTTTGACTATTATGAATACTGCTAATATGAACATTTGGGTACAGTCTTTTTGTGTGAGCATAGGTTATTCCTTTAAGTTAATAATATGTGAATAGTATCCTTGAGCTGTATGGTAGGAATGTTTAACTTAAAACAAACAAACAAACAAACAAACAAAAACCCTGCTAAATTCTATACCAAAGTCACAGTACAATTTTACATTCTTAATCAGGAATGTATGGGATTTCCAGTTTTTCCACATCCTTGTCAACATTTTGGTAATGTCTATCATTTTGGCTTTAGCCAAAATGTGGGTATTTGGTGGCATCTCATTTAGTTTTTAGGTACATTTCCCTGATGACTAATGATGTTAAGCATTTCTCCATGTGCTCATTTTCATTTGCATATCTTCTTTGTGAAGTGCTTGCTCAAAACTTTGGTCAATTTACAAGACTGGGTTTTTTTGCGTTCTTATTATTGGCTTGTAAGGGCTCTTTATATATCCTGGATAGAAGCCCTTTTATGTACCGGGGTTGCCAAAACAATGTATCCAAGTGGACACTGGTCAACGTTTCTTAAGCAGTAGTTTGCCATAATCAGAAGTGTCGGGACACAGATGGCAACCTCTCTGAGCGCCTCTTGTAATTGCAGGAGTCAAACGTGACTTGTACTCATCTTTTGTTAGTGATATATATTGAGTATTACAATTTTAATAGGTTTTTCCTTTCTTCAAATTTGTATACATTTTTTGGCACCATATATCTGTATCCATATCCATATCCATATCCATATCCATATCCATGTCCATATTCATCTAGAGCTATAGATCTAGATATAGATACAGATATAGTTATATTTATATACACCTGTGTATAGTAGATGTATATCTCATATTTTCCCCACTTTTTAGTTTTAATCTTTTCCTTTGCTTGTGTCATTTGAAGAGGAAATTATTTAATTTTGACATAGTGCCATTAACAAATTTGTTATTCATGCTCCATTGATTGACGTTTGAATAGTAAACCAATCTTGCATTTCTAGAATGAAATGTTGTATCACCTGTTTTATATATGGCTGCATTTAATTTATTAAAATTTTGTTTAGGATTTTTGTATCTGTGTTCATGAAGGATAATCGTCTGTAATTTCTTTTCTTGCAATATCCTTCTTGAGTTTCACTATCAGGATTATCCTAAAATAAATTGGAAAGTATTTCCACTTTACTCTATAAAGGAATATGTTTAACTTTGATATTGTTTCTTCCTTAGATGTTTGAAGGCATTTGTCAGTAAAGTCTTCTGGGCTTTTGTGGGAAGATTTTTAATTATGTATTCAGATTTTCATTTTGTTTCCATACATTTTGGTAATTTGTATTGTTCAGTTAATTTTTCCCTTTCACCTAGATTGACAAATTTATTGCCTTAAATTTGTTTGTAATATTCTCTCATTATCTTTTTGTCTGTAGTGATACCCCTCATTAATTCCTAATATGTGTGTTTTGTATTTTCTTTTTCTTTCTTATTCAGTCTTGCTAAGTGTATGTCAATTTAATGAAACTTTTAAAATAAGCAGATTTTTGGCTCTATTGAATTCTGTATATCTGCTTTCTATTTCATTAATTTTTGTCTCATCTTTCTTATTTCCTTATACTTTGTTCAATTTTAATTTTCTTTTTTTTAGAGATGAGCTTAGATAATTAACTTTCCACTGTTATACTTTCTAATATATGAATGTAGCTAAAATTGTCCTCTGAACACTGCTTTAGCTGCATTGCATAAGTTTTGATAAGTTGCGTTTTCACTTTCCTTCATTTAAAAATATTTTCTAATTTTGACTTTTTCCTATTTGGAAGTATATTACTGAATTTTCAAATAGTAGATGGATTTTTCTAGTGATCTTTCTTTTTTTTATTTCTCAATTAATTCCCCTGAGATCAGAGCATACCATCTATATGATTCAGTCCTTGGGATTTGTTGAGTTTTCCTTTATGACCCAAACAATGTATACTCTACTTTGGAAATGTTCTGTGTGCACTGGAAAAGAATGTGTATTCTACAATTTTGGGACATTGTCCCATAAGATTTTCACTAGGTCAGGTTAACTCATGTGTTGTTTACATCTTCTGTACCCTTACTGATTTTTTATCTGCTATTCTTTCAGTTCTTGAGGGAAGGTTGATAAAATCTCCACGGATGATAGTAGGTTTGTCTAGTTCTTTATATATTTGTTATCCCTCGAGTTTAAACATTTAAGACTGCCATGCCCTCTAGTTTAACTGGGACTTTTGTATTTATGAAATATCTCCATTTATGTGTAGTAAAACTTCTTGTCAAAGAGTTTACTCTGTCTAGTATTAATATAGCCACACTTACTTCCTTTGGTTGATATTTGCTTGACATATTTTTTACTGTCCTTTACCTTTGACATCTATATGTTTATATTTAAGATGTTTCTCTTGTAACTGATTATTTTAGTTTCTATCACTGGTGAAACAAGTCACCCTAAACTTGTTGACTTGAAACAGCACAAATACATATTTTTTTACAGTTCTAGAGGTTAGAAGTGCAAAATGGGTTTCACCAGGCTAAAATCAATATGTAGGCAGGTAGGCATTCCTGAGAGAGTCTCTACGGGAAAATCCATTATCCTGCCTTTTCCAGCTTCTAGAGACTGTCCACATTCCTTAGCTTATGGCCACTTGCATATTCTAGGCCAGTCATAGCCAGTCCTGTGTTTCTCATGCTGTGTCAACCTGATGCTGACTCTCCTGAATCCCTCTTTTGCATATAAAAAACACTTGTGATTACATTGGGCTGCCTGGAATTCCAGGACATTCTTCCTGTTTTAAGATCCTTAACTTAGTCACATTTGCTTAGTCCTTTTTGCCATGTTAGAGAATATATTCACCAGTTCTGGGGATTAGACATGGACGTCTTTGTGGGAGCTGTTATTCTGTCGAACACACCAACATATAGTTAGATGTTGTTATTTTTATTTGTTCCGACAAATTTTGCCTTTTGATTATTCATCCATTTACATGTAATACATTTAATGTGATATATGAGTTCATGTCTGACATCTTACTCTTTATTTTCTATTTGTTGCCCTCTTTCTCCTGTCTTATTGTGGATTAAACAAGAATTTTATTATTCTGTTTTTTCTTATCTAATCTTTTTAGTTATACATACCTGTATGATTTTTAGTTGTTATATCACAGATTTCAATATGCGTCCATGACATTATAGTCCATCTTGAATGATTATTTTTATCACATACATTTTTAAAAATTTCTTGTATGCTAACTTTAATCCCTGGATCATATGTGAATCTGCTTCTGTATTTTGCCCTCTGCTCATCAATCTCATTTGCATATCGAATACACACATGCACACATAATATCTTACCCTCTTCTTACCTAGAACGTGTTCTCCTCTCTCTTTAATTTTAGTTCATCTAGACTTCATTTCTCCTACAGCATTTTGATGTTTTTTAAAATATTATTTTTAAAATGTATCCTTTTTTTACTAGTTGCAGTAGGACCTCAACATGTGGTCTTGACCTCTATGACTATCCTAAAAGCGCAAGTCAGGATACATCAATTATGAGGGCGAAAAGTTAAAGAACTGCACAAAGCATGACACGCACATTGTTAGGGAACCTGGTATGGACACTGTTGACTTGGGAAGTGGCATTCGCTGGTGTTTGTAGACGCTTCACTTTTGTTTTCCTATAATTCTTGTAGTTTCTTCCTGGGAAGGTTTGTAAATTTTGACATGAGATGGATTCCTTCTGAGAACTGTGGAACCTCAACAGTAGACTAGATGGTTATCTAATTGACACAAACCTGAGAGGTTCCCTTTGGAAAGTAGTCTGGTTACACCAAGGACCCACGTAAATCTTTTAAAAGTCTATTATACAAGTTGGGTACTACCTGTAGGCGGCAGTAGAGAATCATTTACTTATAAAATCTAATTCAAGGTCTTCAGTGATTAATTACTAAATCATAAAACTGAAACATTCCCCAGTATTTTAACTTTGTGCTTCTAATCAATTTTGGGGTTTTTGAGTTTCTCTAAAGTCAATATTTGTTTTGGTTTGGAAAGACTACGAACTTACAGACATGTCACAATATACTTGTAAATTCTATCAAGACTGAGATCATTAACTTGTCTTTTTCCTTAAAGAGCTTCCATTTTTAAGTTTAATGGCTTTTTTATACTAATTTAAAATTACAAACAGAATTTCCCTGTTTATCTACCTGGGATATTTATGAAGAAATCCTAGTTAAATTTTGGAAGTGTTTGGCAGAATATAACATTGTCAATTTTGCTGGCCAGAAATGAAGATATATTTGATGACCTGAAAAAAAAAGGAGAGAAAGAATATCAATAATAAGTGAAATGTCTGGGACATTTTTTGCAGAAATCAAATTTTGTTCACTCAGGAGTCTTCAAAGAACAACAGAGTAATACTCCTGTGTATCACTAACCTTCAGATCCTGGAACAGATTTTTGAGGTAGGGTGAGAATTTTTTTTTCTGGGAAATTATTCCAGTTTTCACTGGCTGGTGTAGATACTCATCACTTCTGTCCACCCTGAAGTCAAGGGAAAGATTTAAATGACCTCTTTTTCTAGTTCTTGCAAGGCCATGAATCACTAAAACGTACAAATTAATTACATAACCTCTCTGCATTTTGGATTAATGGACTTAAAAACAATTGGAGAGGACATAAGCCTTTCCACAGGCAACTTCATGATGAACAATCTCAGAGCAGACATCATTCTAGTAAAGTCTCACTAGTATAGGTGAAACATCAAAGGAAAGACCATGAAGTAGAACTTATTTAAAATGGACTTGTTCATGTGTTGCAGATGAATAGGCCACTGATTACACATAATGATTGTTCATGATCTTCTTGAGACTGGTCGGATAGAAAGCAATAGAATTCTGCATACATTTTAATCAGTTTTATTGAGTGGTGGCACTTAGATTTTTCTGAACCTTTAGGAGGACATTTCATGGTTTGCTTTTTAGTCAGCCTCCCCTTCAGTCTTATCTTTTAAACAAAGCATTTAGCTTGATAGCAAGTTATGTTGGTTTCAAAGAATTAGCACCATTTTATAAATAAACAGACATTTCCAAGTAGTTTCTACTATATGCAAACACTTAGTTATTTAAAACTAGAACTTTTTACATCCTTTGTTTATTTTTGTTTGTTTGTTTGCGGGGTTTTTTTTTGTTTATTTTTTTCTTACCTGTAGCAAATGGGCTGGTGAATTATTTTTTCTCTTGCCATTTAATATATCTGACTTTTGCTTGAAGGTAATAATACACAAGGCAGGCCACATTCTTGCAAAAACTGGTATGTAGGACAATTTTCAGAAAACTTAAAGAGCTATCCATACTAAAATTATAAGAGAGGAATCTAGAAAAATTACACATTCCGTTAAGTGTATTTTTCTCTCTTCCATGCTCTGTCTTCTATGACCATTTCCCACTTAGAATGTCATTTCTTGAGCCCCTACCTGAGACTCAAGGATGCCTACTGGTTGACACCATGTACCAAGCTCTAAAAGTATACCCAGTTTATTGAATTTGACTGTCTTCCCTCCTCATTAAAAGAACAGGATTCAGAGCCTGGATTCCTCAGGGTTTGTGTGTTAGCAACCGACATTTTTCACATTAAGCTATGCTTGACTTTTTTTTTTTTTTGATTGGGGACTAATCTTAACAGACTACTAACCACTTGGGAATAGTTCCTTGTAAACTTTGTGTTCAGTTCTTGGGTTTCTTTGCAAGGGTATAAAGTTACAAGGATTGCTTTAGACTCTCATAGATTGGATTTTGAAGGAAGGGTATATGGTGGGTCGGGAAGTATTCTAGTATTCTTTAATGGGGAAGTATTCCAGTATTATTAATGGCATTTTGGGTGGGATGGTTCTTCCATAGTAAGACTATGGCTGCATATTCCAGAATGTCTGGCATCCTTCTTCCTTCCCAAATCTTCTAAGCACTAGTTTCTGACTTCAGTCAACCAAAATGTCTACTCACACTTCCAAAAGACCTCATGGAGTGGTGGTACTGTTCCTGGTTGAGAACCAATGACATATCAACACTCTACCCAAAACAAAAACAAACCATCCACA
Organism: Rhinolophus hipposideros; assembly: GCF_964194185.1. Lineage (NCBI taxonomy): Eukaryota > Metazoa > Chordata > Mammalia > Chiroptera > Rhinolophidae > Rhinolophus > Rhinolophus hipposideros. Next base: position 18,859,311 of record NC_138052.1, read on the forward strand.
ATCACACTGGCCAGTAAACATTTTTACTCTCTCGCATAACCAACATTGGCCAAAGCCACACTGACCACTCTCTGTTAAACTCATGTAAAAATAATAATCATTTGTTTACAGTTTACTGAGCCAATTTATTTTGAGAACTCAGATTCTCATAAACATTGATCAAAAAGACAACAGAAGTAGTTTAATAATGTTTTCATCTTGGTTTTGTAATCTCCGCTCATTTCCTAACTTCCTCGAGGCCTTATCTAGAAATTCACTTGCCAGTGTTTGGCATCTTTCCCTGCTGGACTTTCATATAGCTGCTTTCAGTATGAATCTGTAGATTTTGAGGTTCATCTAAAGATCCCCTTTGCCAGCTTACTGCAGTCTTCCTTGATAAAGGAGCTCCTTTTCCTACTCTTCTTTACCAAACGAAACAGTATTTTCCATCTAAACTTGCCATGTAAGATAGTGCTCAACACTTGTTAGCTGAATAAGAAAAATGATTTATTTTCATATAGCAGGAAAGACATTGGCTGGCACTGGGATTTTACTATAATGTCACTACTGACCTACACAGTAATGGTCTAATTTCTTAGTACAAAATACATTTTGGAAATGTTTTACAAGATTGAAAAAATAATTTTAACATTTAAGCTTCACAGATGTTTCAGTTTGAATAGTTGGTACCATTAACTAAAGCCTATTTAATTTATTTCAGTGACAAAATGAAAAAAAAAGATTCCTTTACTTAGTCATCAATAGTTTTTATAGATTGCCTCTTTTGCAGCCTGATTTCACCTTCAAATTCACTGACCTGTGTTCCAAGCAAGTCTATAATTTAATTCAGGTCAGTTCAGATATATTTGAACCTGCTTTCCAGCCAATCAACATTTGATTTTTCAGAGTTCAAAGTCACTTTTTAATTTCTAAGAGGGTTTGACTATGTATCTACACATCCCTCCCAAACATCACACACAAACACATAGATATCCAAGCATATCTTTATTTATATGTCATACATAGTCTTTTTGTCACTCTGGAGTGCTTCACCTGGATCAGTGTTACTTTGAAAGAAATACAGAACTTTCAGAAATTGGAATATCACCTTTTCAATGGCATCAACAGAATTTCTGCATACCCAAATACGTTATTCTTAAAAGGCCCATTCCTATTTAATTTATCTCTACATAGAAGGGCATCTCCACTGTTCCGGATCCCAAGATGGGTCACTTTGGTTTTACTTCTGCCCTGAGTAACCTGGACACAATTGAAGGATTGTACAAATAAAATAACTATATAAATATTGCTCTTAAAAGGTATTTAAAAGAAGAAAGCCTTTGAGAACATACAGAGTTTCCTTTGAGATATGTATCCATTCTAGGTGGAATAAAAATATTCTGATAATTGGTGGTCTATAGAAATTTGATTTCACTAAAAAAACAATTTTATACACCATGATTTAAGGAAAGCCTATCCTATTTGTATATGAACTTCCACACTATTTCTCACATTAATTTCCGTAATCTTTTATGTAGTATATGCTTAAAAATATTTTTTAACCCCCAAATTTTGTCCAGCCATTATATTTGCATCAATTTTAACTATTTTTACAATAACTATTTTTTTTGTCACTACCTCTTGGAAACATCATATTGAGGACTGTAGGCTCTTGGGTTAGACTATCTGGATTTGAAACCTGTCTCCACCATCTCATGGCTGTTTTCATTTCTCTGTGACTTATATTCACTATCTAACAGCAGGCGATTATTTTGTGGTATATTCCCCACAAAATGGGTTGTGATATTGTATGACTTATTGCCACATCAGAATAGAAAATTTTAAACCTGTGATCAAGGGAAAAATGGATGTTTTCATCCATTAATTACACAGCTAAGTGAATCTGTTTAGAGTAGTATATTGTTCAACATGTATCAAACCTGCTGAAATTGTATTTTGGAAATAAAATGTTTGCAAGATGAGCTGTTTTGCAGGTAGGTAGATTTGTGTGGGCTTCCATAATTTTTTTGTGGTTTCCATCTTAACATTTGGGATGATGGGCTAAGAAGCCCCAATAGAAACTCATTGAGAGAAAGCGATAAAACAGACAGAAGGAGGGAGAGAAGGAAAAGCGATGTAGATAGATATCAGCTTTCTAGATTTTCTTCTCCTGAACTTTCTGGTGTCTCAGATAGCATAAAACTTTCGTAGTTCCCTAACTTCCCTAGAATTTTGAAGATTTTCATGTTTGGGCCTATGCAGTGCCCTGGGGTTATCATGACCTCTCCCTGTTTGTTTGCCAGGTAAACTCCTACTCATCGTTTAAAACACATCTCAAGCCACTTCATTTATGAAGCCTTTGCTGATGTCCCCAGGTAGACCTGGAGTTTTTTACTCCTAGTTTTCCCTCATCCTCTGGACCTATGTCCATTCTAGGAATGATCCGAAGTCTTGATGGTTTACATATCTCTGCCCCTCCCCCAATATAATTTATCCCTTAGAAGGCAGAGATGTTTTATTTTGACAGATAATGTGTCTTGTAGCACAATCTGTCATGGCTGCTGCAAAACTGGGGCACAGATAACTTTAGAACTAAGAGAAATCTTGGATTTCTTTTCAGGTCAGATTTCTCGTTTTATAGATAAGAAAAACTGAGGGCCCCCCAAAGTTCTGCTTCCATTCTGTAGACTTCGTTGTAACTAGAATCATGTGATTGCACTAAATGGAAACATTTGGAATAGAACCCATTTTAAGAAAGAGAGATGGTGGGGCTGTCTGATCTGGTTTGTCCTCCAGCTTCTTAGAAAGGTTGATTTTGATCAGAGCCTGAGGTAGTTTAGCTCACCTCTTCAAATAAGGTTCACACAGTGTGCTCTTCTCCTTCTGTTGCCTGTTTCAGTAGTCTCTGGTTAGCATCTACATTAGGGGAAGAAAAATAACAGTGAAGCGAAGGAAGGGCCCATTAAGGAGGCTGTAACAAGTGTAAGAGCAATTTGAAAGCAAGGAGGATGGTTTGAATAGTATTGTAACGCAATTGGCAAGGCAGTGAGTGGAGTTGTGTCTGAGCTGTGATTGTGTAACTTTGAATGGCTAAAACGGAGGCGGTAATTTTCAACACATGCTGCGATCTGGAGGACTAGAACTAAGAGACTTCAGGGAAGGAAATGATAGTATCTTAAATCCCAGCATTATTTTATTCCCATTGCATAATGGAGATGTGGTGGTTAAACTGTTATTGTAGAGAAATGACTTATGCATATTTAGTGAGCTGCTTGTATCGAAATGAGTGGCTGTTACAATAACACAAATGCATGTGTGGTTTCCCAAACAGTTAATAATTGTTTAATCAGCAGTTCCTTGTAAACCTCCCTGAGACATTGTAAGTTGGGTAGAGATAGATTGGTCTTCTCCATTATTAGGGACAGAATTAAAAAAGAAAAAGCTGGTAATGAGGTAAACACTTTAAATATAAGAGGAGCATTAAGGGTATAAACTGCCAATTACCATCATGAGAGATTTTCAAAGCTGATAGAAATGTACCATGTGGAAAAGGAAGTGAGAATAGCCACAGGCAATACAATCACATGGATCCTTGGAGAATTAGCTTCCTTTCATTTCCAAATAGATTTAGCAATATATATCCAGTGAAGACAAAGGGGTAAGCTTTGCAGTGCGGGAGCCAGAATATTTTGGCTGAAGTCCCGACTTCCTTTGTCACAGGAGCAGTGAACATAGTTTCTCTTGATTTCAGAAATGTGCAGAACAGAACTAAAGTCTACCTGTCCTCAGGTTGTTTCTGCTGAGGGGACAAAACAATATTCCACAAACAAATGCTGTAATTGCTTTATGATAACCCAGTGTTGTGGTCCTTCCAGCATTCCTACATGTGTACTGTTGACTCTAATGCCTTTAAAAATGATTTATAAATTAAAGTTTTATATACATGTGGTATTTGATCACCGCTTTTGTACGCAAGAGTGGGTAAAACCCACTATGATTTGTCTGCAATGAAATATTAAGTAGTGTGCTAAATATTTAATTCATCTGCTCAACTGCAACAGAGTGGTTTAGAAATGTGAGATCTTCCTCTTCACTTAGAGGGACACTTGCTGTATAACTGAATAAATTATTAAAACTGTTATTATTATTTAGATCTTTATTATCACCCAATGATGGGCATGTGAGGAAATGTTTCTCCTGCAACAAGTAGAGCTAATATCTAACAACAGATTCAATGTTATTATTTTTCAGAGAGTAAATCTGAGCTTTCAATAATTATGAGTCACAGGAAAATAAGGAAAAGATGCTTATTTATAAAAACATTTGGTAAAATATCCAGTAATGTCTTCAATATTATGGATTTGTAATTCATGGATTTAGATATAGCAGAGATCAAATCATATGTCCTGGAATATAAATATATATATTTAAAAGACTCACTGATTTGTTCTATCTAAAATTTCAGTAAGCATACAATAAATAGATATTTGAAACCATAAAAAGAAGGAAAAAAGCAAGTTCTCTACCAAAACCCTGATTGAGCTATTGTGATTAAGTTTTAAATTCGATGCTGGCTTTCCTGGCAGTCAAGCCTAGGAAGCATGTTATGATGGGTTGCAAAATTCTTGTTATCAGGAGGGAGGGAACATGTCACTTTTTATAGGTAAACTTATGTCCATACAAAATTCTAAAAGTAATATTTTACATAGGGCCATGTGTAGAAGACTTTGGGTTTGGTGAAAATTAAATGTCAACAGTGGCTGTTTGATAGAAAATGCAGATGGAATTTTTTACCTGGCTGTTAAATACAGAATACAAAATGAGATTATATGCTTTTATACAAAGCTTAGTAGCATACGGTCTCTGAAAGAAATGTGCGCTGGAAAGAGCTTACTCTGTGATCAATAGTTTACTCATTTACAGCTCTGTGATCTTCGGCAATTTAATTACCTTTTTATACTCAGTTTCCTCGTCTGCAAAGGTCTTCCTTATAGAGTTATTACAAGGGTATGATGCGTTAACGTGTACGTGCAGAGGAAGAAGTTCATTGTTAGTTTATCCGTTCATCCTTTTGCACCGCTGTTATAGATGGTTGCACCACAACTCTCTCTCTCTCTCTCTCTCTCTCTCTCTCTCTCTCTCTCTCTCTCTCTCTCCTTTTCATTTGAGATTTATCCTTAAAAATATTAACACTGGATAAAAAAGACCCGATTCTTTATTACAATTAAGGCCATGAAGATCAATGTGAATATCAAAGTTTAGCTTGGGGTCTCAGTAATATGACTGTGCAATGTTAACATCTGGGGCAGTATTCTTTGAAAGCTTCAGCCTGTATTGAAGAGGAGGCTATGGATCATTTCTCCCACAGACAACCTGGAGCTCTGCAGTTCCTCGCATTCCTTTCCTTGAAGTCACTTTCTCTGCAAATTTTAAAAGAAATACCTTTAAAGTACTTTCTGTTTGGGTGCTTTCTTTTAAGAGAAAACTTGCTTAATTATTAAGACTGACTGACGGTAGGTCGTGCTGCTGCCGGTGAGTGATAGGTACGACTTCCGTAGGTCGGTGCTGTCAGGGCCGGGTTTGGACTATTCCCGGTTTATTTTCAGTTCTAGGGAAATGGTGCCCCCTACAGTCACTTGATGGAAGTGAGGGTCCAGGAGTTGGGCAAAACAGGGCCCTTTTCCCGCCAGTGGCTAAACAAACTGAAGTTACAATTGCGTGATGTCCACAGAGCGGACTGGTCAAGTGAGCTGAACCTTGGAGGACTTGAGCCCTGACTGTTCTTTCCCTTTCCCCGGAAAAATACTGAAAGTGCAAGTAAGTCCATACAGTTCTTGTCCTAGTGGGCATTGATCAATTACCATGTACTGTCTCTCATCCACGCCCTTCCACTGCCAAAACTACTGTTGGAATAGACTTCTGGATATGTGGCAGTTAATCCAGTGACCAAACTTGAATCTTTTTAGGTTCATTTGAATTAGAATCAGAGGGGGAAATATAGTATATTAAAACAGCATTTTTGTGACCCTACAAATGGGGTGGGAGAGGTAATCTGTTTTGTGAGTCTGAATAGAGACAGCTCTCACTGTAAAATGGGGGCAGACAGAATGGGCTTTCCTAGGACGAGCACAGAGTCAGTTGTAGTTGTTTAGGTAGAGCAGCTAACCAGTTTCTCTTGTGTGTGGAAGAGCTGTTGTTTGCCCCTCGGATCCATGCTCCCCATTCGTTTATCCTGCTTCAGGAGATAAAACCATATTGGCCGAGCCTTCAGTCTCCTGGGTTTAGCTACTGGCGGGCACCTGGGGTGGGAAAAAAGTGAGGTTGGAGCCTTTATTCCCTGGCTCCCTCCTGCGGGGTCTAGAGTTCCCATCATGTGGTCTTTTTCACCTGGCTCTTTCTCTCAGACTCTGGTAACTGCTCTGTACTGTCGTCCCTCAGGTAGGTGACAGCTGTGCTGTTGCTAGCTCTGGGGCACTGCAGTACTCCTCCTGGCTTCTCCACACCCAGAAAACACCTATGTAAATACCTTTACTGAACTCTCCTCCTGTTACTTAGTCCGCGTGTGCTATGTGTGTTTCCTGAGGCCTTGGACCGCTGCTGCCATTTAATGCTGGTGACCACTTAGGTGGGAGACCCCAGGGAGTCAGGCCAAGGGTGATTCTGGCTTCTGGTAAATATGGACAAACCATTGCCAAAGTTGACTCATTCTCTTTTATTTTTTATTTTATTGGGGTGACATTTGTTAGTAAAATTACATAGATTTCAGGTGTACAATTCTGCATTACATCATCTATAAATCCCATTGTGTGTTCACCACCCAGAATCAGTTCTCCTTCCATCACCATATATTTGATCTTCCACCCCCCCCCCCCGCCCCTTACCCTCTGGTGACCACTAAACTATTGTCTATGTCTATGAGTTTTTGTTTCTCATTTGTTTGTCTTGTTCTTTTGTTGTTTTTGGTTTATATACCACATATCAGTGAAATCATATGGTTCTCTGCTTTTTCTGTCTGACTTATTTCACTTAGCATTATACTCTCAAGACAACATTATACAACATTATACATTATACAACATTATACATAAAGACAACAATCCATGTTGTCACAAATGTTCCTATATCATCTTTTCTTACCGCCGAATAGTATTCCATGGTGTATATATACCACAACTTCTTTATCCATTCATCTATCGAAGGACATTTTGGTTGTTTCTATGTCTTGGTCACTGTAAACAAAGCTGCAATGAACATTGGAGCACACGTGTCTTTATGGATAAATGTTTTCAGATTTTTGGGGTAGATACCCAGGAGAGGGATTGCTGGGTCATATGGTAATTCTATTCGTAATTTTTTGAGGAACCTCCACACTGCCTTCCATAGCGGCTGCACCAGTCTGCATTCCCACCAACAGTGTATGAAAGGTTCCTTTTTCTCCACAGCCTCTCCAACACTTGTTACTATTTGTCTTGTTGATGATAGCCATTCTGACTGGGGTGAGCTGATATCTCATGGTGGTTTTTATTTGCATTTCTCTGATGATTAGTGATGTTGAGCATTTTTTCATATGCTTGTTTGCCATTTGTATATCCTCTTTGGAGAAATGTCTCTTCAGGTCCTCTGCCCATTTTTCAATTGGGTTGTTTGTTTTTTTGTTGTTGAGTTTCATGAGTTCCTTGTATATTTTGGATATTAGTCCCTTATCGGAGGCACTGTTTGCAAAAATCTTCTCCCATTCAGTCGGTTGCCTCTTTATTTTGTCCATGGTTTCTTTTGCTGTGCAGAAGCTTTTAAGTTTCATATAGTCCCATTCATTTATTTTAGCTTTTACTTCCCTTGCCTTTGGAGTCAAATTCATAAAATCCTCTTTGAACCCAAGGTCCATGAGTTTAGTACCTATGTTTTCTTCTATGCAGTTTATTGTGTTAGGTCTTATGCTTAAGTCTTTGATCCATTTTGAATTAATTTTGGTACATGGTGACAAAAAACATTGACTCATTCTCTTGCAGCTTATAATCTTGGAGTTACTTCTTCAGAATTGTGGAGTCAAAAAAAAATTTTTTTAGGTCTTTTTCAGTCTGTAGTATTTTAGAATTTTTAGGAATTATCCTGTGGAGTGAGAATGGTGTACTGGATAGTGTGGGCTCTGGAGTAAGGAAAACATAGGTTTGAATTCCACCTCCCCACCTTCCCGGTTGCATGGCCCTAGGCATTTTATACAATCGTTATTTCTTCATCTATAAAATGTGAGAATAATACTTGGATCCTAGAACATATGTGTTTAATCAGTTGGTTAAGTACCTGGAGTTGTGACCTCCAGAGTGGCTGGGCTATTCTGCTTTCCCACCAGCAATGAATGAATGTTCCTATTGCCCCACATCCTCACTAGCATGTGGTATCACCAATTCTTTTTATGCCTAGAAACACCTAGATTTAAACATATGTATTTCCTATTTTTAACTATTCTGTTGCTTCTGGCCTCTACTAAAACTACCTAGGGTCATCTGGTCTTTTTTACATCTGTGTTGTCATGCTGAAGGTTTGACCATATTACTTGTTAACTGGATATTTTTTTTTCTTTTTTCAGAAGTCGGAAATGCCTCAGTGACCCTTTCTGTAAAAACAAGTTTGGGTACTTGCCTAAGTGACTGTTCATTAGAAGTACTAGTTTTCAATATTCACTGGTTCATCAAATGTTTATTAAATACCTACTGTAGAGACTTGGGGGTAGACGAGTGAAAAAAATGCAAGGTCTTTGTAGTTATGGGGATTACATTTGTGGGGAGATCAATTTTTCCTATAACTATAATATCATATTATATTATAATGCACCATATGCAGTATAATACAATATACATTAGTGATATATGTCATGACCAAGACAGGGTCTGGGAACCTAGAGAACACTGGAGTTTTCAGGGGAGAGTGGGGTTGGTCAGGGAAAGGCTCACTGAGAAGATGACTGAGCAGGTAGCAGAAAGTAGTGAGGGAATGACCCAGGCAGACGTGAAGAAGGCTGAGCATTCCAGCCAGGGGGAAGAGTAAGAGCAGGTATCCTGCAATGGTGGGGTGCTTGCCATGCCAAAGAAGCAGGGAGGAATCCAGTGTGGCTGGCACTACATGAGCGAAGGTGGCAGGACATGAAGTTGGAGAGAAGGTCAGGGCTGGATCGCGTTGGATTCGGTAGATCATATTTTTCAAACTTTAATGTGTGTCGACATCATCTGGCAATCTTGTTGAAATGCAGATTCTGATGCAGTGGATGTGGGCAGGACCTGCGAGTATTCATTTCTAATGAGCACCTGGCAGATAGCACTGCTGCTGCTCCGTGGACCACGCTGTGACTAGCAAAGCTGGAGACTATGGTCACGGTTTTATGCTGAATGAGACTAAAAGTCTGAGGAGGATTCTGAGTATGGGAATGTTGTGATTTGATGTAAAACTTTAAAGTCCCTCCTGCCTCTTGTGTGGAGGAACCTCCATGGAAGCAAGGGACGAAGCCAAGAGCCCAGCTAGGAGGCTAGTGCTGTAGCCCGGGTGAAAGATTCTAGTACTCAGTCGTGGGTAGTGGTGATGGCAGTCATGGGAGAAATGCCAGTGTGCACGGTTGTGTAGTGTGTGCACTGTCCAAGGTACTAGTAGAGTAGGTAGGTTGAGAAGGCAATCCAGCTACATTCTACTTGCTCAGCCTTTTACTTTGTGATTCCTCAGCCAAGAGGGAGACTCCCTTTTATGCAGTTCCTTTTGCCAGAAGCTAAGGGGTGGCTTTTGTAATTCATGCAAAGGCAGGGCAGGTGCTACCTGTGCATTGGGTAAAAGTGCTTGGACTTAATTTAGAAGACTCCGGGGAGTTAACTGGCAAAGAGTGTGACAAGAGCCTTTCTCTTAGTTTTCACTTGTACTGCCAGGTGCTGCTGCCTGAGTTCATGGCCCATGAAAGCTTTTCCTGGAAAGCAGAGCAGCCACAGAGGAGCTACGCTGAACTTTGAATTTTCCAGAGAGTAGTCTTTCAAAGAAATTGTTCCTGTCAGAGGAGAAGGAAAACAGACCAAGTCATTTGTTTCAGGTTTCTCTCTGTGAGCAGATAGGAGTGAAATCTCTTTAAAAATGTCTCTATACGACTTGAAAAACAGTCACCAAGTATGAGAGGAGAGAGCCAGACACCTGTGCCAGTTTCCCACTGCATCGGGTACTTACTGTGTTTCCCCAAAAATAAGACCTAGCCGGACAATCAGCTCTAATGTTTCTTTTGGAGCAAAAATTAATATAGGACCTAGTCTTATTTTAGTAAAACACTGGGTCTTTATAATATAATAATATAATATAATATAATATAATATAATATAATATAATATAATATAATATAATATGATATAATATAATACAATACAATGTGATACCGGGTTTCATATTAATTTTTGCTCCAAAAGACACATTAGAGCTGATTGTCTGGCTGGGTCTTATTTTGGGGGAAACACTGTAATCTCCCTCTCCTTACTGTAAAAGTGGTCTGAAGATATATCTTGTCCAAAAATGAAACCATAAAGACATGCATCATGTGTTCTGTTGCTGCTGAAATGGTGTGGTTTCTCTGAGAATGTCTTAATTAAGCTAGTCAAGGAGTGGCCCTTACTTTGGGTTTCTTCGCAAAAGGCAGATTTGTCCTGATGGGTTTTCTGACAGTTCTCTGGGTACCTGGTTTTGAAATGATGGAAACTAATTCAAAAAGATTGTACACATTATTTAGACCAATTGCTTTAGACCAAGGAAACCATTTCCTAAAGGCTGGAGTTAGCCCCTGAAAAGCTGTTCATAAGCTGAACCTTAGTATATGAGTATCTCACCTTTTTCAAAAGAAAATGTTTTAACAATAATGGTAAGCTAATGAGCTGAAAAAGAGCCAACAAAAAGAAATTTTCACAAAAAATAAATAATTCTTGTGAGCTACGGAATTGATATATATATATATATAACCTGTGGAGGTATAACCCAATGGTAATTGCTGAGCATTCTGTAATCTAGATAATAATTTCAAGAAGACAGAGGGCAAAGCTCCAAAGTAAGAGAGGTGAGAGTTCTCACAGTCATTCCTCTACTATTTCACTACTCCCTACATCTACTTAGTGAGTTCCTAAAATAAAATCCAAAATCCTAACCAAAGGAAGATACCGTGTTTGAAGGAAAATAAGACCTAGCCGGACCATCAGCTCGAATGAGTCTTTTGGAGCAAAAATTAATATAAGACCTGGTCTTACACTATATTAGACCGGGTTTATATCATAGTAAAATATGACCGGGTCTTATATTGATTTTTGCTCCAAAAGACTCATTAGAGCTGATGGTCTGGCTACGTCTTATTTTCAGGGAAACATGACAGACCTTTAGTCCAATGGGGGAAAGTTACAGAGTCCAGGCTGCGTCGTCAAAGGCATTCAATAGCAGGGAACTCAGTGAAGGAGGAAATCAGAGGGCCCCTCTCCGAGCAAAATTAAGACTGTGCTTTGCAGTTGAGAGTTTACTATGAACTCCTACCTAACCTAAAATAAAATGAATTACTAAGTGCTATATGAAGCAAATTACTTCAGTAGAGCAATATTTTTCAAACATTATAGGATCTTATGAATCATGTGTAATTGATTAATTCATTCTAAATAAAGTATAGCTTTGTTTTTGAAATATCAGTAATTTGAAATCTCATTCTGAAGCCCTTCAAAAGTAGCCGGAGCATACTTTGAGCACACTTCGTAATTTCAGTCCAGAAATGGTGATTTTCTTTTCTTGTTTAATTGGCCAATACCTTATCATGTTATTTGCATAATGTTTGCAATGAAAATTTGTAATGGCATATCAGTGAATTGTTTGAAAACACTAAAAAAATATTTGCAGCACTACATTGATCTGAAGCTCGATAATTGACAATCATATATTGTATTTAATTCTTTGTGATGTGAAAGGCACATTTTCATGCTGTAGCTTACATGATTTTGATAAGATGTTGGTGAAACGGCTGTAAGCTAAAACTCAGAAGCTGAGCAAAATGATAATGATGTTAATAATAATCTATTAATAGTAATAATAACAATCATTACTATTTATTGAAAAGCTTCTATGTGCTAGGCACAGTGCTAAATACTTCACATGTATTATTCATTCATCAGAGCAACTCAAAGTAGTAGGCAGCAAAATTTTCATTTCTTAGAAGCTTGGAGACTCTAAGCAATTTGCTGTAGGTCACACACAAATAGGCAGTAGAGTGGAATTCATCCTCAGGCCTGTGTGACTTTCATGTCACCACCATGCGCTTTCAAAGTTATCCTAATAAATGACAGTATTAGGATTCACACTCGAATTTTCTAATTTAGGGTACCATTGTTTTTGGACTGTGGCAAGTTTTGCTCTAATAGTACATTATTTTTCAAAGTTCACACAGTCTTTATTGAGTGAGTATGAATCTTTTCATGTATGTCTGATGATACGAATAAACAACATCAATTCAACCAGTAGTAAGTTAAATCTAGCAACTATTATTAAACCAGTTGGTTTACAAGATAAAAATAATGCTATGATTGGGTAACAGTGTGTCTTATGTACCAATCTTTCTTCTGTTTAATTACTCTTCCTCTCTTTAATTAATATCCTTTCTGAAGCTTCATACTTGCTTCTTTTTGATGAATATGCAATGGTTTTTCCCAGTATGCCTACATTGGGTTTGAAGGAAAAATATTGACTTATGTGTCAAATGAGCTTTCTTTTTTATTATTATTCTTAATTAAAGCCATTTAACCTGCCCTCAGACCTGCTGTGATTTACTGGAGACCGCTGTGCATTTAAACCCTTTGGATTAGCTCCACAGTGTGACTACAAAGCTCACATTGGTTGGAAAATTAATGATGTATACTTCTTGTTTCCTAAGAGAAGGAAAAATAAATTGACTGCTTCTTGAGATGACTTAAACACACACACAGAATTGACAAACGGCTTGGCTGTATTTGCACTAATATTAGTTTGGAGATAGCTGACGGTTTTTAATTCTTGGTTTCAAATCTGAACTCACAACTTTGAACGTGAACTACAAAATTAAGAATATTTATGAAAATGTCATGATTCAATTCAAATGTTATTCTGTCAGGTTTTTTTTCGCGAGCTCTACAGAATGTTTTTTTTTGTTATTTCCAGAGACATAGAGTGAAATGATGGTCATATTCTTCAAAGTGAGATTGGTTATTATATTACATAATGAGTATGATCAGCTTATTTCTATGCTTCTGACTCTACCAAATTTCTCCTTTTGATTTCATTCATTTTTACATTTGTCTCCTCAGTTTACAGAGGGCTTTCCTCTTTTGCTTCTCAGAAAAGTTTGTAAGTTAAGTGATCCCTATTTTACCATAGGAAGATCTGTAGCTCAGCAAACTGACAGAGTGACTTGCTCTTTAAGCTTGGTGTGTGGCAACACAGGGACTGGTGGGGATCTCAGGTTTTCTGGCTTGAGCTGTTGCAGGTTCTCGAAATTCTCAGGCTCTTCCAGTGCTCTGTTGCATGTGTTTTCTAGACTGCCAGTCGGGAACTGTAACTCTGTTTTTCTTTGATCTTTAAACTGGGTCAAAATTTCCTTAGAGTATTTATTGAATAAGAATTACATGAACTATATACATTGTTTTGCTCCTGGATGAAAATGCCTAAGTTCCCATAGAAAATGAAAATATGTCTTTAATGGGAAGAAGTTGAAAGTTACAGCTCTATTATTATATTAATGTACACTCACTTAGGTTACTCTCAGAATGGCCTTGCTTGTAATTATGTACATGTATTCAAATGTCCAATTGTAGTTCTTCTTATAAGTCTTTTTCCAAAAATGCGTTTTTGGATAAAATATATGGTTTTTATTTTTGCCTTGATATATTATACTTTGCATATGCAAAGAAATTTTAGAAAAAAATCATTACAAACACTTGGACTTTCTCTCCCATCAGTTAGCAGTATGATTGCCAACCCTGATGGTCTATAGCAGGGGTTGGCAAACTATGGCCTGTGAACCACATCTAGCCTGCCAACTATTTTTGTATGGTGCTGGAGCTAAGAAAGTTTTTATGCTTCTCAAAAGTCCAAATAAATCAAAATAAGATAATAGTGTGTGATATGTGAAATTATGTCATATTCCAATTTTAATGTCTATGAATAAAGTTTTATGGGAACACAGCCATGCTCAGCTCATTCATTTACATATCATCTGTGGCTACTTTTGCATTGTAATGACAGAACTGAGTAGTTGTGACACACTGTACGGTCTACAGAGGCAAAAATATTTACTGTGTCGCTCTAGACAGAAAAAGTTTGCCAACTCTTGATCTAAAGGAAAATTATAGGAAAGTATATGTGTATTGCTTTAAGTACATCTTTTATTTTCTAAATAAAAGGTATTGCCTCTTGGTGTCGGAAAGAAGAAGCACAGGATTCACTGATGTACAGCCAGAATTGACTTGACTAAGCTAGTCAGACGGAATGATGTTCGACTTTTGGTTTGTTCCGAAACTTGCTCCCCACCAGCCTTCGGTGACTCTTGACTTGGTGCTACAGGAGACACTCATTTAGATTGTTTCTCCTGACAAACTACTCATATGTCCAAATATATCCAGGTCACCATTACATTGTCTCCCACTGAAATTGATAATAATGATGTAAACGTATGAGATAGTTTATTAGATGCTGTTTTTCTTTGATCAAGGTATTTATTTTGAGATATACTAGAAAAATAATTACAACATCAAACTCTTGATTTCATGGCTGATATGAGACTGAAATGGGTAAAGACATGAGCTGACATAAAGAAAAAATAGAGAGTAACAGATACGTCATATGTAAGTTTGGTAAATGATGTGAATTTAGTAAGCACATGGCCAAAGTTTTGAAACAGTACTTAAAAAAGATAAAAACAAATTGGGTTGTGAGTTTAGTTAGAACATCCTGGGCTGCCAGAAACACAGAGAAATAAATTCTGATGGAAGAAATGAGATGAGGGAATGACTCACTGAAAGTGAGGTTCTTTTTTCAGTATGGAGAGAGGATCAGGAGAGGGACATCGGAAATGGTCTGGGATTGTTTGGAACATGAAGAAAGCATTTCTCTGCCCCATGCTCTTTAGAGTTCACTCAGGTGTTGAGTGAAGAGGTCTCTAACATTATTTCATTATATTTGATTGCATCTTATGCGATGCTTGCAGATTTGGGGATTAGAGAAGCTTGAAAAGTATTTTTTGTTGATGTGTCTATTACACGCATGCATCTTATGAAACGGGGAATATTCTGCCTCTTCAATTGGGCCTCCTCCTTTAATAGTTTATTATTTAAGCCTATTTCATATTCTTGAAAACAATGATTTTAATAGCTGCATGGTGTTCCATTGCATGAATGAGACAGTTTAGTTAATCAAATCTCTATTCTTAAAAGTTTTGGGTTATTTTCTTTTTCTATTATAAATATAGCAATGAGATAAACAACCTTCATCCTTAGTTACATTTCTGATAATTTGCTTGGGATCTATTTTTACACAAGGTTCCTTGGGCTAAAAGGTACACGTATTTGTAAGACTTAATGTGTAATGCCAGGCAACCCTCCAGAAGGTTATACAAATTTACATTTCCACCGGGAATGTGTATGAATGTCAAGTTTGTTTGTTTGTTTGTGTGTTTATGTATCTATATCCCTATATCTGAGAAAAATTTTATAATTTTTTAAATATAGGACTGTTACATTTCTCATGAATATTTTATCCAAAGATTTATTTATCTGGTGGTATGATGAACGAGAATCTTTATTCAATTATTTTCCATAGACTTACTGCTGGCACATTGAGAAAACAATTATTTTTGATATATTTTGTGTATGGTTACATTGCTGACCTCTCCTATTTATTCTAAAAGTATTTAAGTTGATTCTTGCCACGTGCATTTAGGCAACAGAGAGGTTAGAGTAGATCCTAGGATTGAAAATCTTCAATTTTCCTCACTGTATGTCAAGATGCACATAAAAGCCTTTATTGTTGGTTCATTCTTACCTAAGCCCAAAAACTGTGCTCCTAAGTAAAATGCTGATTTAATTTGAGTAAATACATCTGGATTAAACTGCAATTCTAAATGCTTCCTTTTAAGAGTAGAACTTTTGGAAATATTAAGGTCTTATTTGGTGTTACCTGTCAAATTTGTTTTTTTTTTAAAGAGAATGTGATTATTATTAGAAAAGAATTAGTGTTTAGCATTACAAAGAACCTGGAATGGGTAAGGACATGGCTACAGTACCTTGCTTCTTTTAGCTTAAAAGAGAATTTATGTTTTAATTTAGTTTTTCAGCCTCTATGTGAAATTGTTTAACAAGAATGTTAAGGCCAATGGTATAATAAAATGCCACTGATTCTTCATTGCTATATTTTATTTTTTTTCATTTAGTAATGTCCATTGGTTTTCAAATAAGTTGATTTTTAGGGAACTAGATTTAGCTGCTTATAGCTTTAATAAAATGATGCTGTTATAAAAGAGAATTGTCATTTTAGGTGCTATCAGGCTTTTATGCTCTTGCTAGCCTGGTATCTCAGTGAAGAATTAGGTATTTATACACGGGCGGAAGCAGATTTAATGAACATGAAAACCACTGAGAAGCTGTGTGCTTAATACTTTGTTTTACTTTTGCTTATTTCTTCTCAATCCTCCAATGTCAACACTGGGAATAAAAAGATCCAAACTAGTGTCCTTGAAAAAAATATAATGGGGAAAATAATCTTGGTCAAATAACCATTTATCAGGGCCTTTGAAAGTCAAGACCATTATTTTTTTTAATGAGACAAAAATATGTCATTGCACTAATAATGCACATACATTGTTTTACCTGCTTAGTGTACCTTCCTTTCTATAGAATTAGGACATTAACCTACCTCTGGAGATAATCCTTACACACTCATTCTCTCACTGTGTCCTAAGGTGGGATTGGCTTCACCCTGGGGCTTTGTGATCCAGACTTTGTCTGTCCAAACAACTTCCCTTCCTCTTCTTCTTCTCACTCCTTAGGGATTTATTCTGGAATGGGACATGAGATAAACAAGGCAAATGAACATGGTTCTCAGGACTTGTCCTCAATTTATTGAGGGGAGAGGTACTCACTTCTTCTGGGGATGACTAAATAAATACAGTGAAACCTTGGATGTGGGGTGGCCATCTGAGCCACCTCTTGGGGAGAAGAAATCAGAGGCAAGACCTAGAGAGAGAGACAGGCTCCAGAGGCCCTTCTTTTAGTCCCCCAGTCATCTTTGGCTGAAATGAACTCTACTATGGATATCAAAATTATATTGGCCAATACATTTCTATTTTGTTCCATCCCTCTTAATTCAGTGTAGGAGTTTAGGGAATGTTTTATTCAAATGTAAATGGAAAAATCCTGAGAAATCTACTACTCTTCTCCTTGTACACTTTATTCTGCTCCAGCTACATTGGCCCTTTGCTGTCTCTGAGACATACCAGGTACCTCAGGTCATTTGCATTTGCTGGACCTTCCGTCTGAAATGCTCTCCCCTTCCCCATGGCTTTGGTCTTCACCTCTTCATGTCTGTACTCAGATACCAGCTCCTCAGGGAGGCCTTCTCTGACTCCCTATTTAAAGTAGAAGCATGCACATCCCTCTAACCCTGCTTCTATTGCCTTCTAGCATACACAATCTATGGTTATTAGTACATCATCGGGATTCCCCCACCTCCGCTGGAATAGGAAATCACTGAAGGAAGAGATTTGGGTCTCTTTTGTTTCCTGTGGTATCATTTTCACCTCAAATGGTTCCGGATAGGGTGGGTACTCAATAAATATTTGTTGAACTGTATGTAAAAATGGTAGCTAATTACTCCTGAGATTACTTATTAATTACAAATAAATTGACATCACATACCTCTTGATGTGATGCGCTGAGAAGGATACAGCATCACTTCTGTGTTATTTTGCTATAAATGTAAGAAAACATCAGATAAATTCAATATGAGGCACATTCTAGAAAACAGCTGGCTTGTATGCTTCAAAAATACCAATATTAAAAATGAAAATGAAAAGCTAAGAAACTTTCTGGGTTACAGGAAACTAAAGAGACATGATGATTAAATGCAATGTTTGATCCTGGATTAGTAAACGTTGTTGTGAAGGTCATTATTGGGACAATTAGAAGAATTTCAATATGGACTGTATATTAGCTAATAGTAACATACCAATGTCATATTCCTGAATTTGATAATTATACTGTGATTATATACTTTTTCTTGTTCTTACAAAGTACACATTGACGTATAAACTGTCATGGTGTTTTTAACTTTCAAATATTTTAGCACAATCTATATCTGTATTTGTAGCTATACGAGGTCTGACAATTATGTTCGCAAACTTGCCACCATGCGCTTACATTGGCAGCACTGTACAAACAGCTTGGTAAGGTTTCATAACCTTGGTATATGAGTGTCTCACAGCTGTGTTTGTGTTGACGTGTGGCAGTGTCTTGCTGAGTGGTGTTCATTATCGGTGCATGTTTTTGTGTGCAGTAACGAGAATGTCTGAGCTTGAATTAGAGCAACAAACATTAAATTTCTTGTTAAACTTGGCAAGAATGGAAGTGAAATCAGGGACATGTTAGTCCAAGTTTATGGGGATAATGCCATGAAGAAAATGGCAGTGTACAAATGGATTATATGTTTTTCTGAGGGGAGAGATGCATGAGAGAGATGTCACTGATGAAGAGAGGTCAGGGCGGCCAGTAAGTAGAACTGATGAAAACATTGCAAAAATCCATCGAATTGTGCGTCAAAATCTTCGACTGCCTGTGAGAAGCATAACAGGTCAAGTAAACATCAATAGAGAAACAGTTAGGAAAATCTTAACTAAAAAGCTTGGCATAAGAAACGTGTGTGCAAAAATAGTCCTGAAGGGGCTCATCGATGAACAAAAACAAAGGAGAGTCGAAGTTTACCAAGACCTTTTGGAGAGGCAAGACAATGTTTTAGGCTGTGTTATCACTGGTGATGAAACATGGGTGTGCCAATCCGACCCTGAAACAAAGCGTTCAAGTGCACAATGCAAATCAGCCAATTATCCATGACCAAAAAAGTTCCGTCAGTCCAAATCAAGAGTCAAAACAATGCTGCTAAACTTTTTTGATATCAGAGGGATTATTCATTATGAATTTGTACCAACTGGACAAACAGTTAACCAAGTTTACTATTTGGAAGTGATGAAAAAGTTAGATGAAAACGACCTGAATTTTTCACCAATAATTCATGGCTGTTGTATCACGACAATGCACCAGCTCACATAGCACAGTCTGTGAGGGGGTTTTTAGCCAGTAAACAAATAACTCTATGGGAACACTCTCCCTATTCACCTGATTTGGACCCCAATGACTTCTTTCTTTACCAGAAGATAAAGGAAATATTGAAAGGAAGACATTTTGATGACATTCAGGACATTAAGGGTAATACGACAACAGCTCTGATGGCCATTCCAGAAAAAGAGTTCCAAAATTGCTTTGACGGGTGGACTACGCACGGGCATTGGTACAGGTTCCCAAGGGGAGTACTTTGAAGGTGACCGTAGTGATATTCAGCAATGAGGTATGTAGCACTTTTTCTAGGATGAGTTCGTGAACCTAATTGTCAGACCTCATAGATCTATTATATAACTAGTTATATATCTGCCTGCCTGTCTGTCAATCAAGAGAAAGAAAAATAATAATGCTACAAAATATTAGCAATTAAAGAATTTAGATAAAGTATAAAGGAAAATGTATTGCATTAAAAAATAAAATTATAGGTAAATTGCAAGAATAATATTACATAGGGTCATATGAAATTCTTAATATTTGGCCATATTTGAATTATAAAATTGCCAGTTTCATATAGTTCATTTAATAATCTTTTAACTTTTCTGAGTTTGATTTTTTTAAATGCAAATTAAAAAAAAGAAAATATGGTGGTATGACTGGACAGTCTTTACTGAGTAACGTATGTACATGGACCGTTTTCTTGCCAATAATTTTTATCAGCTTGACTTTTTAAGATCCCATATACCATGAACTTTCTGAGTGAAAGGAAGAAGATATGAAGCTGTCCATTAATGGCTTCTCAGTCCTTACTGATAATTTTGTCACACTTGATATTCATTTATAATCAGTTTGAAACTCTAAACTCTTTCCTGTGTAAATAGTTCAGAGCCCCTGGTCCTGGCTCCTCTAGGATGTGTCTGTTGGGATGGGTTCCCATGGACTGCATTCTCTTCCGGTCTTCCCTCTCTCCTCCTTGTTCCAATCTCCTAAGCAGCTAGTGGCTGGATAGGTGTAGTAGGGGTGGTAGTAGCTGATGTGGGTAGAGGGTGGGGAACGATTGGTGTTCTGTGAGTGACAATCACAGCCGCTGGATTAGCTAGAGGTTTCTTTTCTCTGTTAGCACTTGCCTTTGGCTGGTGCTGAAGATACATGGCCATGACTGCTGCAGGGTCTCCTTGTTATCTTTATCTGTGGTCTACTCTGAGTTCCTCCTGCTTTGGTGTTCTTAGCACAGGCAATGCATGTGCTCTGCCCTGGCTCCAAACTCAGTGACCTCTAGGGGAGCCTTTATGTTTTTTCATAACCTTCTCCCAGTGATACCTGCCACAGCCCATCTTTGATTGTCAATCTCCTTGCAAACTTAGCAGGACACAGCCTTGCACTGTGCATGGGACCAGATAAGAGTTCAAGATATGCATGCTGTCTACGGAGAACACAACACATGACATCAGGACATGAGAGACCAGTGACATTAAGAGATGGCTCTGCCCTGGATCATGAATCAAGGCACAGCACTTAATTTTAAGCTCTTCTGAAGAGGCAGAACGAGCCATGTCACATTAGACAGATAAGGTAACTAGGGCATAATTGGAGGATGAGTTGGTTCACAAAGTTCAGTCCTCTTTCCTCCTGTATTTCGCTAAATGATGCCTTCTAGAAGTTATAAGCCCACACCGAGATTTACTTCTGGTGCTGCTAGCACCTGGGGACTATTAACGGTCCTTCACTGAAGGATAAATGAGTGTCCGGCATTCCCTAGCACCTTACACACTTGGAGTCATTTAGTCTTCAGATCAACACAGCAAATTGGTGCCATAAGCATTATTGTTCCCGTTTTACAGATGAAGAAACTGAGATTTAGGGAGGAGACTTGGCTATTACATTCTATAATGAGATTTTTGACTCTGGCTCTGATTGTTTCAGTCTGTTGCTCTTAAGCTCTGTCTTAAAATAGGCATAAGTATGGCTAATAAAAGAAAGTGTCCCATAGGAGTTAGTGGAAGAAGGGCAAGGCATATGACTAAACATCACCATAGAGAGTGTTTAAAAAGGACATGCCTATCTCCCTTGGCATCATGACTCAGTGAATGGAATGGGGAATATAATATTTTTAAAGCACTCCAGGTGATTCTGATATCTTTCCTGCCCTGGAGAGTTAGTTAGATTTAGCCCTGTACATTCATTAACTTGTTTATTCTAAGTAAATATGGGAATTCTAATTTATTTTGTGGAATACTATTAGGAACTGTTCCTTGAAGATGTTCAGACTCTAATTACCCGACAGTATCATCACTAAACAGCTTCTTTTATGATTTGGGTAGTATTTAGAATAATGGTAGGCACAGTACAGGCTTTCTGGTAGTTGGTTGGTTATTTAATATGGAAGAGATGCGTATCACCTGGGAGAGTTGCATTACCTTGTAGGGTATCCTAGTATGAGATAATTTTTCAAAGGTACAGGCTGAGATAATGGATGACCAAGGAGAACGGGGCTCTTAGTAAGAACATTTAGAAATTCCTCAAGTATCCTCCAACGTGGGCCATTAAGACTCTGCTCATTTGAAGATATCCAGCGGCTAAAGTACATTTTAGTGCGTTCTCTCTGAATTCTGGTTTCATGTTCTTTTTTCTTGTGACAGAAAGTCCTTGCTTTAGTTAGCAGAACACAGATGATACTTTTTTTTTTTTAAAGGCATAGTTGAAAACACAAAATTGCTTCCTTACAATTATCGGTTAATATTTTCTCCTCACGTCTCTCTCTTTGCTTCATAAGGTCATCTATAACGTTTCTTTTTTTTTTTTTCATTTTATAAACTTGTATCTTTACACATTTACTTTTTTTTAATGTAAAACCTGGCCCGACTTCTACTTTTCATGCCATTCCCATTTGTTCTTTATTCTCCACAAAGACTTCATTATAGTCAATTTATTACTCGGGCAAAATTTTCTTTTCTAAAGTTCATATTTATTGTCTTCTTGATTGTTTTCCCCCTTTTTCTTGGGGTTTAGAATCTATTGTTGTATAGTTGCTTTTAACAGTTATATCCCAAAGGAATTCCTCTGTGAGTCTATTCTAAATTAACAAAGAACATCTGGGTAAGTCCCTTCCTTTGAATTGCTCTTGTTAGTATTAGGAAATTGACCAAGACATGGAAAACAATAGATCTGATGAACATTGATCCATTGACTGGATTCTCTGACAGATTTTGTGATAAGTTATTTCCACCAGGATGATGGATGATGGTCATACTGATGAAAATAATTCTTAAAGTGTGTTGAGTACCTACTGTGGCTCAGACATTGTACTGAACATTTTGCATCTATTATCTCCTTTATTTTTCATAACAATGTGCTGAGCTTAGTACTCTCTTTGTTTGTTTTAGAGAAGAAAGAAATGCTGTCTTACTGTGGGATTAAGGAGACTTGTGTGTGTGTGTGTGTGTGTGTGTATGTGTGTGTGTGTGTGTGTGTGAGACAAGGCAGGGATGGGGGTGGGGGTAGATTTGAAGGTGGAACCTCCTGAGAAGGAATAGGCAAGAATAGGTGGTAGGTGGTCACTTGTGGCCCTATTTAGCCTGAGAATTGTTTCATGGGGTCCCTTCTAAGATACCTGTCCACCTCACTCCTTCGTCAGGGTATGAGAGAAGATAGGGATATAGATTTTAATAATTGTGCTGCTGCTGTTAAGCAGAGTGCAATTAATCCATCTTTTGTGGATTTTGATGCCACATTGTAAATTGTAAATGAGGTTTCACATAGATTCACTCTGAGAATGTTAATGACAAAAGGGCCAGGCTTCTGGTAGGGAGGGGTGGCAGAAGGAGACATAGGGTGAAGAGAAAGGTGGGGAACAGATACCAATTTTAACACGTTACATTAAATGCAAAATTCAAAATGCTGTTATATATGAGGAAACTCATGCGTAAGGTGTTAACCTAAAAATAAAAGGCCAAAGTGAGAAGCAATAGGCATTTCTTTGAGATTAAAAAATAATAGCTATTCAGGAAGTACTGATTTAGGAAGAAGCCAAAATAGTGTTTCAATTATGGGTGGAGACAAAGGCAAGGGGTATTTATGAGAAAGTGAAGGGGAACAATTACATCAGTAGAAGGCATTCCTATTGGTGCAGATAAGCTAACATCGTGATGCTAATTCTAAACAAAGTTCTTAGTTTTCAGTCCAGTAGCCATCAGTCTGGTAGTCATAATATCTCCTTTCTTGTTATCCATGTAGCAGTTGTTTGGGATGCAGTGTTGCTTCAGGCCCAGTCCAAAGGTTAATTTGTCCTGTTTTAACATTCCAAAGGTTTTAAAACATTAGACCTACCAAGCAGTTCCTTTGGGTTGGTAGCTCTGACTCCATTTTAAAGTGGATCCATTTATATTACTTTCTACAAAAGAAACTAAGAAGCTTTCCTACAGTAGAAAGTAGTATAGGATGTAGTAGAGATTTGAATGTAGATAGTTGCTTTGACATGTTTTGTCCCTTTTTTTAAATTATATAAATATTAATTTTGAAATTTTTACTCTAAAACATATAAGTACCTCTGATTATTAAATATTATCTAAGGAACCTTTTTATGTCCATATCCACACATGATTTTCTGTTATGTCAGCTTGGAAGCTCATTTTTGGGACGCATCTAATACCAGGGTGCCAAAAAAATGTATACACATAACTTGTATTCAGCTTTTGTTATTGGTATATATTGAGTATTACAATTTTAATACAGGTTCTTTCCTTTGTTAAAATGTGTACACATTTTTTTTAGCACTCTCTGTATGTAAACATCAAAGTTATTTCTTTTAAAGGGCTATTCCTGGAGTGTTGACAAATCATTTTGTGTGGCTAAGCTTCGGTATTTTGAGTGTACCAAATATAATCAGTGCTTGACTGATTAAATATGTTACTTGCAAAATATTTTATTAGGTTTGCAAACTCTAATACATGGCCTGATGTCCTGTTTCTGATAACTAAGGGTGGATGTGGAAACTTTTAATACATGGAATGTCTTCTCTTTGCTGATAGATGTTTCTGTAAAAAATGGATAAGGTGATGAGATCAGAATCAACTGTGTTTTTATGCAGAACCAGTGCTTGAGATGCATGTTAAGTCCCCAGCTATGCATCTCATTAACTTCCCTAGCAGTTGGAGATCTGCATCCTGCCTTTGAGAATATTTCATTACTGTAATTTTTTAGGGGCGGGGATTATATTTACCAAAGAACTGAAAAGTTATGTGTCTCAATAACTCAACTAGTTGTATATTATGTTTAATATGAAAGATTGCCTCTGATTACCTGGGGACGCCATGAGACTCTTGAGCTATATTAGGTTTCTGGTTTATTTTCAGATTGACTGAATCCTGTAAAATTTAGGAAAAGGAGGTGCATTGAAGAACATTTTTAAGTGTTATTCATTTCTACAGAGCTCCTTTCTTTAAAAATATTTGTACTCTCTTTGCCTTTTAATTATTGCCACTATTTAAAAGAAAAATGAAAAGACAGTTGTACCTGTTTTACAGATGACAAAATGTGAAGGAAAACAAGTTTGTTGTCTATTGCTGCTATAATAAATTATCCTAAACTTAATGGCTTAAAATGAACAAATTTGTTATCTTACAAATCTTTAGGTCAAAAGTCTGACATGGGTCTCACTGGGCTAAAATCAAGTCGTCAACCAGGCTGCATTCCTTTCTAGGGGCTCCAGGGTAGAATTTTTTCCTGGGCTCTTCCAACTACTAGGGGCTGCCTTCCTTCCTTGGCTCATGGCCTTTTCTTTGTCTTCAAATCCAGCAACCAGACTCCCATGCCTCTAATGTTTCCTGTCACTCCTTCTTCCCTCTCACCTCTTTACATCCTGCAAAGGGTCTCTGCTTTTAACGACTCATGATTAGAATGGGTCCAATTTGATAATCCAGGATAATCTCTCTATTTCAGCACCCTGACAGCTACAGTGTCCTTTGTGCAATGTAAGGTAACATATCTGGAAATGGGGAATAAGACACGGACAACTTTGGGGCGGGAGTGGGGGACAGTCTTCTGTCTCCCACAGGTTTTCTCATGTCACGTCACAGATTGCAAATGGACTTATTATAAATATCAGTGTGATCCTTTAAGTTATGAAGTTATATACCCTGAAGGAGACTGTCTGAAATGTAGCATAGTTTGTAATTATTTAAATGTTCTCTAATGAGATAGATTTCAGAAAATGGCTGATATGAAGGAGGGAGGCTCTGTTTACTCTATTTCCTCAGGTTCAAAAGACAACTCCCTAGGATTAGAATGGAGAGAATTTGTTATGGTCATCTGTGGTTTAAAATTGATTTCTGTATTGTTTGTAGTTCCCAAATCAACCAAAGGAGGCAACCAAAGGAGGCAAATCTGAGCCATTTTGTCTTCCCCAAAGGGTCATGCTCAACGCTGAGCCCATGGTTCTTGTTTGTTGATCGCTGCTAAAGAGCTGTTTGGTTACCAAGTAACTTCAGTAGGGCTAGTCAGATCGGGCAAGCCTTAGATTGTGTTTTCCAGTTGCAGCCTCTTTCTTCCTCTCTTCCTTTCCATGTCATACTGTCCCATCTTGCATCCTCTGGAAAGCAATATGAGACTTTTGTCCTAAAAAAATCTGTTAAATTCTTCACTCTTGATGCCTGGCAAAATGTATTTGTTCCCATTGTAATAATGAGAAAAACTCCCAAAGAGAGTGGTAATAGAACTACAGATGCAACCAATAAATGGAAAAGGACTTTTTTTTTTTTTTTAGCGGTAATACTTTCTTGGTGGTCCCCTCTCACACTAGACTCCCTGTTTTCTCTGTAGTGGGTGATGTGTCCATCACTACATGTTCAGTGATAGAAAAGGAGGGATCTGATATATTTTTGTATGGTATCTACCTCTTGGTAGACTGATTGATTCATTGGTTAATTAATTTATTTATATCCTCATCTCTTTGAAAATGTTTGAGGAGTTTCTGATTTTTTTTTAATGAAAGCATATGTGCTGATAAATAGAAACAGAATTAGAAAACCAGAATAAGAACATGCTAAATATTAAGTAGTTTCTGTGATTAACAAGCAGATTCAACCTTAAAGTAACCACAGCAAAGATAATCAGGGGACTTCATCAATCCCTCTGGCAATGTTAGGTCAGCTCCAAATTTTCTAGGGTTTCTGACCCAGCGGTTGGGGGTGGGGTGGTGGTGTTCTCTCATTGACTTGAAATACACAGCATAATCAACAGTGTTACAATATGCAAGATCTTTAGAAAACTCCTATTTATGATATTCTGGTATCCAAAACTATGTGGGTTAACATCCTGAAAAGAAAGAGAGTGCTAAAATGTTTGGGCCAAACAAAATAAGAATTACTATGGCCTTAAGTAGCAAGGAGAGAGACAGAGAGAGAGATGTAAGTTAGGTTCTCCAGGCCAGGCGAATGGCAACAATTCATCTACACACTAGAGGATGAAAGTGAAATCTTATTTGAGGACAGAGTGTCCCTTAGATGGCCAGCCCCTGTTGATACTGTGTTGCCGCCGTTTAGTGGAGGCTGACAGTAGGGTGAGGAGTGCCAGAAAGGACCTCCCAGCCTCAGATGCTGCGTTGTAAACCAAGCAGAAGGCAGTGCTAAGAGTGTGTCAGGAGCTATTTTCTTTAACAGAAGATACAGGTAAATTTCTTGAGTGTCGGATACTTATAAGAATTTATTAGGTGTCAATGGTAATAAGATATTTCTTACACCAAAAAGAAAGAACTCATTTCATGTTTTGTTTTATTTCAGATTACAAAAGTGGAAGTTAACCCATTTCTTACCTTTTTAATTATTCAGAGGAGGGAGTACCAACTTCTAGTAAGTGTCTGAGGTGTGTGCGTGTGTGTGTTGGGTGTATATTTGTTCTTGTGTGTTATATTAGTGAATATAATATAGGGACCATGAATATGCTAAGAGATGAGTGAAGGTCGGCATATACTCTATTGTCTTCACTTCTTAATCTTCAGCTCCTCAATCCACCCTCATCTGTCACCTGACCTCTCCCTACACCTAAAGTTGCTAAGGTCTCTGGTAACCTTCCTGTTCTTAAACCCGAAGTCCTAATCTTACTTAACCTCTCAAGAGCATTTGGCATTTATCATCCTCTCCTTCTCAAAATAGACTTTTCTGTGCTCCCTCCTCAGTTAATGGCACCATTATTCATTCTGTTAAGCAAATCAGAAACCTAGAGCTATCCTTGCCCACGCCCACTTCCTCATATTCACATCCACTTCATCAGCAAATTTGGTCATCTTTACCTCCTATGTCTCCACAGTTGTCACCCTCGTCCAGCATATCGTCATTTCTCATCTGGTCTGTTGAAGCTGTCTCGTAAATATCTCTGCATATCTACTCTTGTCTTGTTCCCTTCCTTTCTCCACACAGCTGCCAGAATGTACATTTAAAGGTGTTACTTGTTCAAAGTGAAACTGCTAACATGACTCAGCACGTCTGGTCTTGACTTCTCCTCAAGCATCATCCTGTGCTCCTTGTCCTTTGCACACTAGCCACATGGCCTTCTTTCACTTTCTCAGATCTGCCAAGCACCTGCTTGCCACAGGGCCTTTGCATATGCCATGTCTGCAGCCTGCAATATCCTTGCCTCTGCTGCTTCACATGGTGAATGCCTTTTTGTCCTTAGATTTTAGTGGGAGTGTCACTCCTTCTGGGAAGTTTCCTTAGTAGATTCCTTCCTCCTTTTATCTCTCACATAGCAGCATAAGCCTTTCCTATTAATGACTATTTCCTACTACACGGTAAGCTCCATGGGAACAGGAACTATACCTGCTTTTTCTACCTGACACAGAGTACACACTCAGTAAATACTTATTGAATGAGTGGAATCTTACTTCTACGAAGTATTCGTTAGCTATTCATACTATGAAGCTTTTCCATTTCTAGGTTACTCTAGTATTCATCACTTAAGTATGAGTCTTCCCTTGTTCTCTTTTTAACGTACATTGGGGTTTTCTTCTAAATAGATAGTAGGTTCTATGGGGACAAATTGTAAGTTCTCTGAGAACAAGGACCATATCTTATGCTTAGAAAAAGTGCCCAAAATGATTCGGAGTACAAAGAAGATTTTGAACCAAGACTTGGGAATCGATTGATTGGCCTTTGTTCATATGTACCTTATGTGGAAGTTCAACCATAATCTTTTACACATGGAAACTCTTTTCTTGGCTTTCTCCTCTAGCATCTTTAGATATACAGTTCATGGGGAGAGATGAGAGGTGGAAGTAGTGCCATTGATTTGTACCCCCTTCTCTAGGGGAGCTTTATGGAACCTTAGGGAGCTCAGTCTTCAATTCTTCGCTTTCAGATCAGGAGACAGAGACCCTGGGGGGAGAAGCTCTTACCTTACATGGGGCAGGTGTGCAGTAAATTGGACCAGGTTGCATAACTAATTAGAAGAAAAGCTGTGGCCATAACTTGGGTCCCCTGACTCCAGCCAGGCTCATTGTTCTTTGCTGGGTTGTCTCATTTAAGTTTAGAGAAAAAAAATATTAAGCACTCATTAATAGGATGAGGCACACATGCTGGGAATCAAAATTAATAGGAATGGGGAAAGCCAGGAAGATCCTGGGGGAAAATCTGGGTATGTAGGTGAAGCCAGGTTAAGGAGGGATGGGTTATATATTTGGTGAAAACCATAATCCAGAATTTATTTTTGTTTGAAGCCTATATGCTATATCTATTTTCCTTATGCCTTGCTACTTTAATTTTTATTCATAGAATAATTATATATTAAAGCATCCCTTTAAAAACCTCCTTTCCTCTCTTGCCTCCTTTTATCTTTTTTATATATTTGTTATACAAGCCATACATTGTGATCCCACAGGGTATCAGTCTGTAACTGTAAGTGCTTGTGTGTGTGGCTTAGTTTATATTCACACAAATCTTGTCTTTCTTCCCGTTCCTTTTCTCCTTTTCTTCTTTTAGGCACCAGATGTCATTTTCTTTCTTTCTTGTGCACTAGGTGTAAGGGCACCTGTACATGCACACACACACACACACACACACACACACACACACACACACACACACACCTCTGAATGTGCATAAACAAAGACAGAACTGAAGGGAAATACTGCGACATATGGTACCGGAAAAACCAGGGTCTCCATAGCAAGGCTGCAATCAAGGGTGCAGATGTTTTGCATTTGACAAATGAAATTTTTGATGTACAACTGTTTCAGTACATTAAGTTAAAAGATAGAAAATTAGCTGCATGTTGTAATGAACATATCTTTCCATTGAAAAGGATTAAAATGGGAAACTTAGCCAAACATATATGTTAGCCACCCCCCATGATCGTCTGAATATGTTTTTCCAGTTTCAGATTTCATTTTCCTTTCCTCTTGGGGGTTCTTGGCTTCTGCCTTTATTATTCAGCATACACAGACAGCACAGGAAGGTGTTTTGAGTGTCACTAACCTTAAAGTGTTTGGAAATAGAGTTTCAATAAGGTACTGTAATGTTTCATTTCTCCAATGTCACATTTTATTGTAAGTGCAAATTTTTCCTTCTCTTTACCCTTCCAGATGTTTAGTTCCTGATTTTCTCCCACTTTCTAAAACTTCTTTTCTTTCCTAAACACCTTCACCTAAGCATTTGAAATGGATGATGGCTTTTTTTCCCCCAAATGTATTTCATTGGCTTTATCACTGTTACTGAGTTTAGGTAGATATACAATTTATCCCCTGTCCAGAATTGCTCCTTGTCTAATGTTTGCTAGGTTTTACTCCCCTCTGATTGTAGATCTCTTGAAATTAGGAGTCAGATCTTGTGCTAAATGATACATAAATGATCGTTGATTCATTTTAGATTGTTTTTAGAAAAGAAAGGAGTCACATGGCTTAGCAGAAAATAACATATGTGGATCAATTATAAATCCATAAAACAATCATCAGCTGGTAATTGCTGTCAGTAAAACTATTCAGCATTTCTTCTTTCAATCTTTTGGAACTGTGCCCCTTATTTCCTAGTTTGCCTCTTTTGGATGGTACTCCAAGTGCGAGGCCTACAGAATAATCGTTTTTAGGTATGTTCTCTTTGCCAGTGGATTTGAAAAAAAAAAATCCCCTTTTTATCAGAGGCAACTCAAAATAGCATTTCCTGATAGTATCTTTACAGTAAGAAAAAACAAGGATCTTAACTAAAGATGAAAAATATACATGCTTAGTAACTAATATTTTTATGTTTTATTCACCTTTTTATTTGACCCTTACAACAAACAATTCTCTACTGTGTTTCCCCGAAAGTAAGACCTAGCCAGACAATCAGCTCTAATGCGTCTTTTGGAGCAAAAATTAATATAAGACGTGGTCTGATTTTACTATAATGTAAGACCAGGTGCACTATAATATAATAATATAATATAATATAATATAATATAATATAATATAATATAATATAATATAATATAATATAATATAATGTAATACCAGTCTTATATTAATTTTTGCTCCAAAAGATACATTAGAGCTGATTGTTAAACTAGGTCTTATTTTTGGGGAAACTTGGTAGGTATACAGATACTTATATTCTGTTTATGAATGATGAGACTGAGGTATTAATGATGACCAAAGGCTGTATAGCTGTTGCATAGTAGAACTTGCTAATTTTAGTACATTAAGTCAGCTGGCTTCAGATTGTTTGGGTTTTCCTCTACTCATTTCTACTATGTCTTTGATAGAATAACTAGCCTGTGAGAGGACAGGGGCATGCTGAGTTCCATATAAAGAGTTCCCCAAAATCCATAACAAAGGCATTTCTCTATAGTAAAGGCATCATCTGTTACAATATTTTTCCTGGTAGCAGAGACTTGATCAGTAATCCATGGACGTCAGCTGTTGGTGGATTTGCTCAAGTTTGGTGTACCAAAGCAAAAGGTTTGGCAGTTACAGTCAAGTGTTTTTGAAGCTGTAGGAGAATTTGAAGCTCTACCAAATCTTACCCTGTAGGAGTATACTTTTTAGTCTTAGCAGACAGCCCTTAGTATGCCATCCCACTCTTCTGCCCTAGCTTTTTAAATAAAGTCTTCCTTCCTTAAATTCCAGCACAGCCTTTCCTTGGGCACCTTCTCCATGTTGCCCAGGACACTTGGGAGCTCTTTCTTTTGGGACACTCCTGCCATAATCACCTGTGCTGCTTATTTAGCACTTAGCAAATACATTAGCTGAATGTCTTTGTAAATGCTCTACTTCCTCAACTGGATTTATTTGAGGATGAAACCGGGCTTATACTTCTTTGTATTACCAGTTTGACCACAGTGCACGGGCTAGTACTGTCCCCAACGGCTCAACCATTTTGTCACTGGCCATCCCAAACTCTGACCATTCATATAACCTTTAAAAAAATCCAGTTATCATTTGTCTTGCATCTAGCACATAGCAGGTACGATGCTCGATCCTTATGATCTGTCTCCCCATGTTATAGTTCAGACACTGCAGCTCAGGAAGTTAAATAACTTGCTCAGGGTTACTAGTGTCCCTTAGCAGACTTGGGATGCACTTTTTCTTCCACCATATTGTTTTTGGAAGTCTGCCCAATGTCCATCCTCTAGATATAAGTTTAATCTTGCTTTTGTCTTCACCTACTGCCTGGGAATATTAGTAGCTAGGTAAGAATTTGTGGATTTTCCAGATAAAATCACCACTCTTTAATCTCTTAATGGGCTTTGTGATGGGTGATTATCATACCGGTAGAAATTAATCCTCCAAGTGTAAAAGTAAAGAACAATTCAATGCATAGATCTTGATTATTTTCTAGGAACTCTCTCTCTCTCTCTCTCTCTCTCTCTCTCTCTCTCTCTCTCTCTCTCTCTCTCTCTCTCTCCAATTAGCTGTTTGGTACTTTTAATGACCCATCTTTTTCCTTTTTAGATTTAAGACAATAATTAGAGCGAATGTTGGCTAGATAACTACGAAGGGTCAAGTGTGGGTCTCATAATTTAAAGGACTTTGTAATGAATATTATTAGAAATATCCTATTTTGCAATTTTACTTTTGTGTATTCAAAATTACATTTCTAAAAAACTGCTACTTAAAGTCTGGTTCACAGCAGGGAGTATTGTTCACTCAGGCAAAGTGCAAAAGGTGAAGTCACCTAATTTAGACCACCATGAAGCACCCTTTTTTCTCATGTGTGATGGGTCCACTCACTCAGCCTTTGATGAGAGCAAGGAATGAAAACGGTTGAGATCAGATGGAAGGAAAATTTGTTGAGACGTGAATAATCCCTTTAATTCATAAAATTTATAAAATTCACTAACATTAAAACAATAAAAAAGTTACTATAATTTTTACTCTTTGTCTAGAAGGTGTAGCATAGCCTCCAAATCCTCATAGGTTTCTTTGAGACTTAGTGCTAGAATTTTGGAGCTCACTCATATAGACAGAATTCGTATCAGAACTTTATCCTACTGAGAAGTTGTCCTATGACTAATATGTAACCAGTACATGAAGTATGACCACACTGCTTGTAAAAATATTGAAATATTTTCTTGTTGGTTGGTAAAAGTCATGCCCTGACCTGCTGTAATGTCTTGTAATCTTAGAGGTTAATGTCTAGAACATTAGAAGCCAGTGAGGACTCTTCTCCTTTCCTGCATCCCTCCTGTTGGTGGATAAGTGTTTTGAATATCAGCCTTGGTTGTTCTTACACAGTCTCTCTGCCATAACATTCAAAGATATGTACCTCAGTGACCATGGTTCTTCCCTGCTCCTTGACAAGCTGAGAATTGCTTTTAAATGTTCTTTCATAGACATTTGTTCCAATTTGGAATTAGTGGTACAATCTTCCAACTGGTAGATAATCATGCCTTAAAAAAAACACTACATATCTAGACAAAAGTGAGTGGCATAATGCCTGGTTTTTACTTTCTTGTTTTGTCACTAGCATTATTTCACAAAGAATGCATGTAGATTGACTGGAGTTCTCAGAGTTTTACACTGAAGGTATTTAGGATTGGGGATTGTAGGTTTGTTATTTGTGATGTAGGTATGCAAATACATTATAGGTTGTTGAAATGCTTTGATTGTAGGATTTATTAAAAGACCACATTGGTGGCTTTTGACAAGTTTATGTTACTATCTATGTTTTGTGTAGCCATAAAATGTTTTAAATCATTAATGAAACAAGATTGGATATAAATATTCAAATGCACCCATTGTCTCCTTTTATCCTCATAAAATCAATGAGAAGGTGCTACTATCTGTACTTTATAGAGATGAAGTGAACTAATAGAAGCCAATTGTTTCTGAGTGGTAGAGCTAAAGCCGAGAACTCAGATCTGCCCCCAGAACCCACAAGAAACTGCATCTCCCACTCTGATATGGGGACATCTCCCAATTATCAGGACCCTATCTCCATACAAAGGGCAATATTTAAAATAAGGTACTTATAAAGTTAAGTAAATCTCCCAAGTCATGAAACAAAAACAAAATGAAACAAAAATACCCCTATAAATGTGAAAAGGGATGCTGTATTTGCTGTGTTTCTGTATCATTCATGGAATGAGAGAGAACAGGGGAATATTTTGAGCTCTTTAATTGAGTCGAGGTGTAATTCTCTAGTGACTGCTAAACCGTATTTTCCTTAGTTATTGAAATAGGATTATTAATGCTAGCTTGCTTCTTAGGAGATGTTATTTAGGGTTGAGAAACTTTTGAATTAGGAATCTTGAGGAAATTATCATGATGTAGAATGTAAGTTCATTAAATTTTGCCGACCTTAAGGAGGCTCTGGCTGTCACACCTATCCTTCTATTGATGTCCGGAGTAGATTAGGCCCTTTGGCAAGAGGACTTGTGTAACCTTTCTTCTCTTCACTCTGTGGACAATCTTTCAAATTACATCTTGGTATTCTTGGGGAGTTGATGCTATTATCAGTAATTTGGTTTAGCATTTTTATGCATAAGCATGGAGACTAAAGTATTATGTCTTACTTAGACTTTTAGTTTCCCCACAAACGATGGTGAAATAAAAGACTTAGGTATATGTATTTTTTTTTTCTTTCCGAAAAGCATGCTGTATTTTCTGAATATTCTGTGCCCAAAAAGAGAGACTGGTACACATTTGTGATGTTTGATAAAGGACTGCCTCTCTCCTTGATACTGATAAAAGAACACAGAAGTTTGAGATGCATAAGGACGGAGAAAATGACTAAGAATTAATGTCTGTTTATCTTCGCTTTTGGGGAAGAAATTAAACTAATCTCATCAAAGTTATTTAGGAAGTTTCTGACTGTACTCTTTAATCTTTGTTTCAGAAAAACAGCAGACTGCATTATTAAAAAGGAGATCACTGCATGTAGGAAGAGCATTCAGCTGGTGTCTGTTTTCAAATATGAAATTAAAGAATTTGAAGTTAATTTCAGAGCTAAAGGAGCTGCTAGTCAAAACAGTGTAGACCATTTTGGAAATGTTATTACATTATTTAAAACATACTTATTCAAAAATGGGTCTGTGAGCTGCTGTACAAATATCCTCTGGGTGTAATCACAAAATCTTCATTGATGCTGAGCTCCAGCTGCAAATTGGATGAAGGTATTAATTTGATCGCCTTTTTTGAGTTGGTACATATTCACCTTTTACCAGAGTTGAAAAGGGAGAATTGAAAAGCCCCTTTCCATCTTCAATGTTAGGAAGTGTGTGTGCGCTTGTGCGTGTGTGTGTGTGTGTGTGTGTGTGTGTGTACGCGTGCACGCACACCCTAATAGCAGCTCCCATTTCAGACTTTAGTATCGAGAGCCTACTGTATATCTCTGCATGTCTAAAGTCATCTGAAACCTAGGGTGCCTCAGATGATAACGATTGATTCCTGCCACACACACAATCCTCCCCATCTTGCTCCTCGCCTGTCTTCTCCATTTCAGTGTATGGCGTTACCTTTACCCAGTGTCCCAGGACAAAACACAAAGCAAACAAACAAAAACCTAGAGATTTGTCTTAAAGTTTCTCTTTCTCATCCATTTCACATTCAATCCATCAGCAAGTCCTGTCAACTATACTTTCAAGATATATCCCACAATAAATCCCAGCAGCTCAGCTGATAACTTCATAGATTGCACTGGCTTCTTCTTCCCCAGTTATCTCTTTGTGTCCACTGTTAGCCTGATGGTGGTCAGTATACACCCTCTTATTCAGCATGAACCATCGAAAATGTAAAACTAATCCCGTTGCCCCTTCTTCTAAAGGCTTCCTGTCCTGCTGAGAATGAAATTTTAAGTCCTTATCATGGCCTTCACGGAACACTGGGGGCTGGCTATTCTTTATTAATTTTCTACCACTTCTGTCTGCACCTCATTCACTCTGCTCTAGCTACACTGGCCTCCCATCTTGCTCACCACCTCTCCTCCTCAGGGCCTCTGTTCCCTCTGCTTGCAATGTGCTTTTCCAGGTATGTGTATGGCTTACTCCCTCTCATCATTCAGAACTCCTTTCTCTTCCCCCAGATACCAGCAGGGGTTCCTTCTTTATCTCATTCAGAACTCTGTGCTTTGATTACTCTAGCTAAAATAGCAACCTTGTCAGTCTCCATTGTTGTTTAATGTTTTACAGCACTTCTCATTACCTGAAGTAATACAGGTTGTTTCACTTGTTTGCCCGTTGTCTCCTTGGAAAGTATGGAAGCTCCATTTGGACATGGCATTGTGTGTGTCTCCAGCAATGATATTTGGCATATGATGAATGAATGGATAAAGGATACAATTACTTTTATCTGTCTTCCCTGATGTCCTTATCCATTCTCTAATTTTCATCTTGTGATGATTTAAACTGTCTCTTTATATTCCATTCTATGTTGCTGTAAATATTCAACAATGCTCTAGTTCCTTTAGAATAGAGGAACATCTGATTGAAGAGGTAGTCAAAAGCGCGTAATGGGTCCAGGCACAGTACTTGGAAAGAAACAGACCTGGGTTTAATGATGGCTAATTACTGACTTTGTGAGTTTTGGACAATTTGATTCACTTCTCTTGACTTCATTCCTCGTTGATAAAATTTGTATCATTACTGGGGGTAATGATTCCATACTCATTTGTTTGTTGTAAAGGGTAAATAAAATGATACATGTGGAGATCCTAGTTTAGAGTTAATGCTCAAACATAGTACCTGTTATCATTACCTTTGGTCCTAAAGAACTGTGTGAAGAAATATTTTGGTTATCAAATCATTGACAATCAAGTAATCACATTTATCAATCATTTTTTGGTTGATGATCCAGATATGATTCTGGGTTTTCTTAAGATCTGATTTCTTGGGTTGAGATTGTAAGTTGGGTAGAGAGGGAAGGAGTTTGGCAGTTTGCTTGGCCGTTCCTAATGAGAAGAATTCTGTTTTGGGGTAAGATAGAGACACTATGGGCATTGCCCCTTTTATTATTTATATATGTAGTACAGTCAATATTTAAACTGCTACAAATGAAGCTTGCAATGACTGTAGTTTCTGTATTTTATTTTATTTTATTTTTAAGGAAGGCTCAGCTCACAGTGGCCCATGCATGGATTGAACCGGAACCTTGGTGTTATCAGCACCATGTTCTAACCAAATGAGCTTACCGGCTACCCTGGTTTCTGTATTTTCTATAATTGATCTCATCTTGTTCGTCAGCCTCCCCTCACCAGGTACCAGGGGTTGGGGAAACGAACTTGCTATGTTAAAGGTATACTAGTCTCTTTCATTTATTTTTTTTTAAAGAGGATCATATTTTGGTCATTTAATATTTTGCAAGTAAATACCCAGATTTTCTGAGTTTCTCTCCTTTCCTTCTCCTTCCCAAAATTTGGTCCATGCGGCAGGAGAGGCTTATGAGACTAGAATATTGACTTCTGGAACTGGTTTGGAGTCTGATGGGCTGTGACTATTTCGCTCTGGCACTGGGCATCTGACATTGTGCCTGGAGACATGTGACAGGCCTGACCTGCATTTTGGGCACTATTCTGGCACTTGCTGCTGAAATTTGTTATTTATTTATTTTTTTAGATAAAATCTCAGTTTCCTGCCTGAGTTTTCCACCTACCTTGTTCCATAGGCACAGGTTTTTTTTCAGGTTCCTCTATTCTCTCAGCACTTGGGAAACCATGGACAGTGGGGAAAATATCAGTTTCACCATGTTGGACTTCCAGAGCTCAGCAAGAGAATGTTTTGGCCCACCTTTGTCACCTGTTTCTAGCCTATGTATGAGACACTATCATGTTGCTCTCATGCCATATTGGACAAAGGAATTGAGAAGGGAGCATGCAGATTTTCCTAGACTAGGTTCTGAGGAGCACAGACCAAGTAGCCCTACACTGGAGTTTCCTCATAAATGTGAGGATTTCTATCAACCTACCTCCTTTCCATTGCTGAGGGTCACCCCTGGCTGGGAGGTTATTCCTTCTACCTTTTGCTTTTCTCTCTTTCATTTACCCTCCCTCTTTGTTTCCCTCCCTCAAATCTCTGTCTCTGCTAAGGATTGCCAGAGGAAGAAGAATTTTCCCTTTTTGTATCCTATCAGGTGGGAGCTTTCTCACCATCCTCTTTTTTATCTCCAATACCCTATGGCTTATAGTAAAACTCTGTACTCTGAACTCAACATGTTTACTTTTTATCCACAAATGGGGAATTTATAATAATAATAATAATAATAATAATAATAATAATAACAATAATGATAATAATACAGAACTTTTTCTTTTGCCAAACCCTGACCTTTGAGATGTTTGTCTCACTATGGACTCATTAATTTAAGCTTTGAGACTCAGTGTCTAGCATTGACATCTTTTCTCTAGGCGACATCTCCTGTCTTCTTCTTCGGAGGTACTTGACCTTCAAAGTGCAGAGTGTAAAGGGAAAAGACTTTCAAAGAAATGATTAACACTTCTCTTTAACATATTGATAATAGTATGACATTAACATGTTTTATAAATCCATTTTTCTGCTGGTTCTGATAAGCATCTAGATCTTCCCTGTTTATGTTGGTCTTGCTAATTTCATGATGTCCAAAGAAATCAGACAGGTCCAGACAGATGCATGTACCTGAGGAGAGTCAATGAGCTTTAACATGATGTTTCTTATATGTATGTCTTAGATACGTGGCTTATTTCAAGGACACATGCTCATTAAGCATTTATTGAGGGCTGACTATGTGCCTGATTTTATGTATGGTCTGGAGATAGCATAATGAAAAGACATGGATTTTATATTTAAGGAGAACTGAGTTTAGTAAAGAATACAGATAAAACAATAAGTACAAGGCAGATAGATAGCACTGTAAAAGGGTCTATAAGAATACATACAGAGGATGGAAAGGGAATTGTCGGTTTTATTGGGCAGTTTCAGGTCAGGTCAGAGAAGGATTTTTGAGGAGGTTGCCACTGAATTGGGGGTTGAAGAACAATTTCACAGTCAGATAAAATGTGAGTGGTGCAAGCAAGGCCTTGAGGCACACAGGTGTGTTTCAGGAACTCTAACTAGATTTATACAGTTAGAGCATAGGAATTTTGAGTGATTGCAAGAAATGAGCCTGTCAAAGTAAACAGGGTCCAGATTACCAAAGGCCTTGATGTCTTATAAAAGAATTTGAACTTTATCCTAAAGATGGAGGCTATTATAATATTTTAAACACAGGAGGGGGATGATTCAATTTGCATTCCAGGGAACTTGTTCTGGGTGTTGTGTAGAGAATTGACTATAAGGAGATGAGCATGCCTGGAAACCAGGTAGGAAGTGGCAAAAGATGACAGAGGAAAATGGAGAAATATTGAGTCAAGAGGCATGTAGTAAGTAAAGTGATAGCACATGATATTAGAGCTGTGAGAAATGAGAGAAGAAATAGGAAATGACTCCAAAGTTTTGGGTTTATTTGATTGGATAGTTGGTGGTACTACAAAGAAGAGGGAGCATAGCAAGAAGAGCTTCCTCTACTATCAGCAGTGCAGATGGCTTTTATTGAGCACATGGTATGTGTCATGCCCTTTGCTTTCCTTGTTCTTAGCTAGTTCTTCCAATAGCCCTATGAAATAATAATCATTACTGTCTCCCATTTTGCATACTAGAAACTTGAGTTTCAGGGGTTCGATGCCTTGGCCAATGCCATACAAGTGGAAGTGTCAGAGCCAAAATCTGAACTTCTTCTGACTCCATAATCTGCTTTAAAATATTTTAAATTTATACATTTAATGTTTAATATAATTCCATTTTAAAGTAATGAGCATTCATTATACAAATGAAGAATTATCTAAAAACAGGAACAGGAAGACTGGTCATTTAGTGTCTTGCCACACAAAAAACCAAATATTGGCTTTATTGTTTTGGTTGAACTTTCACGTGGAGACAGAAGTACATCTACAGATTACACAGCTGGGGATATCTTCTAGGTGGTTGAATTGATGAGTCTGGATGTCAGATTAGCAATCAAAGTTAGAGAAACATTTGAAATCGTCAGCGAACAGGTGGTAGGTAAACCATATAAATGGAGAAAATACATTTTAAAAAGAGAACCAAACCAACCACACCTTAATTCTTACAATATATGGACCCTGACCCTTTACAAAGAAAATAAAGATTTTAGATTTTGTCTGAAGAAATGAAAAGCCCATTCGTGTAAGCAGATTTATATGGGTTCTCATAGTTATTATAATAAACTTTTCTTGGTGATTCTGGAGATTTCTAGTGTTTTCCCATGTTGCTAATTTGTCAGTGTCTCCTGCTTCACCAATATGGGACCTAAGTCCTCCTAGCAGGCTAATTTAACTATAAAAATGGCACTCTGAGGCAGCTAAGTCTGTGGAAGCATGAATTTGTCAAATAAAAAGGATTTAAAGACAATTGTTTATAAAGAATAGCTTGCACTCTTGTTTTTTCATCCAGATGATTTCTGTGTTCTTGGGAAAATATCAGTATTCATCATTGTTAAGTTGAGAAAAAAAATAACTGCACCAGGTTATTTTACAGATGTCAAAAGCTACACAAGAGGTAAGGAACACCACAGGGTACTAACGGTGTGAAACAGTTTGTGTGCCTTGTACCTTGTCCAAAAATAATTGACTCATTAATCTCAACTATATCAATCTGGTCTCATTATAAGGGTCAAAGATAGGTTAATTTTAATAAGCAGACTAAGTTCACAGATAGGCATACAGTTAACAGATATTATCTTAGAAAGAAAGCAACCATTAGAGAATTTATTTAGTGAGGTGATTTCAGGGAAAAATGCCATAAATGAAGCCCCCACTTTCTACTTCAGGATTATCAGGAGAATAGAAATTGAGCTATGTTCCTACAATTGACATTTGGAAGTAGGGCACAAAGTAAATTTCTCTTCTCTTTGGGAAAATGTTTCTGAAAACAATAAAATATTTTCACAAAGGGAGCAATAACTTCACCGAAATCACAGAACAGTGACAGTGAAGAAATATGGGGATTTGACATCAGATTGCTCTGGCATTGAATCCTGACCCTATCCATTCACTGTTTGACTTTGGGCAAGTGATTTAATCTTTATAGGTCCCTGTTGCTTTCTCCATGAATGGGGCAATATTATATTTCATGGACTTATTTTAGGGATTGAGCAAGAAAATATATGTGGAAGCATCAGGCACAATCCTTTATGTACTGTAATAGTTCAATAAATATCCTTTTCCCTCTGAATAATGAACTCTAATCAGGTATTTATTTGCATGGTCTCCCTTTCCAAAAAACAAATGTTATTGTAATTTTGAAGTTGAGCAAAATTACTGTTCACTCATATCAAGTGATTTCTTTCTTTTTATTTTTTCCTTTGCTTCCCACTAAGACATTCCTTTCTTTCCTTTGCTTTAACCTAAGAGATTTAAAAGCACTGTTGATACTTCTATTGTCAAGGGTAATCATTCATTTGAAGTAAGGCAGTGTCCCATTGTTACTGTTATTGGTGTCTATTGGGAGGAAGTTAGAATTTTATCAAGTCTGTTTAGGCATCACATTTCTTACATTTCCCAAGAGGAAATCCAGCTTTATTTAAAGTTCTCTCTCATGATACTTATATTAACATGCTTATCCTTCATAATGGAATCGTATTCATGAATGTGCCGTTGTCCTTTCTCCTGAATCATAATCATCCCACATGCATAGGTAAACCAACAAAAAAAGAAAAGAGAGAGAGAGAGAAATAATGAATAAAAAGTTTTTAACATTC
Organism: Rhinolophus hipposideros; assembly: GCF_964194185.1. NCBI lineage: Eukaryota > Metazoa > Chordata > Mammalia > Chiroptera > Rhinolophidae > Rhinolophus > Rhinolophus hipposideros. The sequence continues at coordinate 18,900,813 of NC_138052.1, forward strand.
AAGAAAAAATTAATGAGAATTGACTATATGCCATACACTTTCTTATGGACAGGATTTGATAAATAAGATAGCATTATTGCCGAACTCCAGTGGAAGAGACAGATATACGAAAAACGAGTGGCAAATACAGTGCTATATTGGAGGCATATATCTGTTATAGGTACCTAAGGATGACTCATGTGCAGGAATTTACCACCTGGTTTGCAGATTAAAGGTACATGTTAATAAGTCTATTTCTCTGTATGGGGCAGTTGAGGAGGTATCCAAATTAGGGCACGCTGGCAGTTTTGAGGTGACTGCTTATCTTCTGTCTTGTCATATGGTTGGGTTCTGGGGTACTCCTGTTCTCTTAGGAGACAGGAGTCCCTTTAAGCTCTGGGGATTTTCTCCAGTTTGTGTGATTTCATGATCCAACATCCATGCACTGTGCCCAGCTGTGTGAAGTAGTAATTGAGGGTCATCAACTGTGGGTTGCAAACTATACTTGTGAGAGACCAGAATCCTCTCTGGGACAGAGAATCCAGTACTTTCAACCCCCCTTTGGCCAGAGTTCCATGACTTTGATCTTTTTTGTCAGATGTTTGGCTTCTTGCATACAGTTTTATTTCTGAGAAAGTTATATTAGTCACGGGTAAGTGAGGGAAACAAAAATCATTCTGGATATTTCAAACAGAGAGAATTTAACATAGGGAGACGGTGACAGAGGTGATGGGAGATCTGAGGAGCTGACCAATGGACAATGTGGTAATTATGAGGTGACATCTGGAAGCTGCTATCATTCCTTAGTCTGGAGAAACAAGCAGAGGGAGAGGTGTTGTCAGAGACCAGGATCTGGGGCCACTTGGTGGAAGCTGGCATTATGGTTGGCCTACATATTGTATGCTGAATGTACAGAAGGCAGGATTTTCCAGCAGGAACTGGAAACAAGAAGGAGAGGCCACCCAAACAGAGTGACAGGGAAAGAATACCCTGGTTTCTCCTTTTATCCTGTTCTCCAATCTCCTCCTGTTGACCAAACCTAATAAAGGAACTGGGAAATGGTGAGAAAGGTAGTTTGTAGGAGAAGGCCCAAGACTGAATCTGAGCCCAAACAAGTGATGACCCCTGAGGCAGATATGGGGATGAGCCGTCCTTCAGGGAACAACTAGCTGCAGGAAGTGTGATTGGTAGATAGCCTTCAAATGTCAGGTTCTTCCATTTGTCTCAGCTCCAGGGAGTCTGAGGTCATGCCCAATGCGGGGCAGCCCACATCTGACTGAGCTAGGAGAACATATAGAGGCTTGGTCATCTGGGCTCCAGGTGGCACAGCTGTAACAGCAATGATCTCTCCAAAGCTTTAAGATGGGTGGACCAGAACTTTGTCAAGCCCGAATTGCACTTTGACATCTCCTTCTGCCCAATTCCACTTCCTCTTCCTTTCACAGGTAAATGTCTCCTACCCGAAACTCCATTCCAGCACCTGCTTCTAGATTCCTGAACTTGGACACAGACATATTTGTCAAGTCAAACCTTAGACATGTCCAGGGCAGAGGGAGGAAAGAACAGGTTTTGGACCAAGGAAGGAAAACAGGATCATAACTCTCTTTATAGATCAGGGAAGCATAGAAATGAGACCCTTGAGCATTAGAGCAGCTGGGCATGTCATCGAAGAGGTGGGGGAAGGATTGGGAAATTTGAATAGGTGGGTAGCAGTGAAGGGCGGATTTTGGAAGAGATGAAGAGCTCAATCAAAAGTGTAACAGTGGGAATTATTATGCTTAGCGCAAGAATTTAGGATCTGGCATTGGTACTAAATTCTGCTCCGGGGAAGGACTAGAAGCCATGATAAGAGAAAGAGGTTTTTCTTTTAAACTGTTCAGCATCTGGGGAAACATATTTCACAGTGTGACAGAAGGAGGTGTGCAGATTTTAAATAAGCTTTCTAACAAGATTTTGTATACAGGTTCATTTTTCCCCTCATAAAAAGCTTTAATCACAAAAGTATAATTGAGCCAGGCAGAAAAAGTGATTGTTTAAATACAAATTCCTTTTATTTTCTGGGGTTTCATATGAGAAGGGAAAAAAAAAATCAGGAAGGCACTATTATAAGCAGTTACATAATGGAATGGTGTGCTAACCTACTATGAACTTTGGTTTAGGAAAGGAGTTGTGTTAGTACATATAGGCAAAATGTGCTTTTTTGTTTTTTTTCGGAGTAGAATTAGGTAGTCTGCTAGAATGAATTTACCATGCTTCTAAAGAAAATAACTGTGCTAAAAATGCAAATAATATGGTTTTTTTTCCAACTTTTTTTTAATTAAATTTATTGGGGTGACAATTGTTAGTAAATTTACATAGATTTCAGGTGTACAATTCTGTATTACATCGTCTATAAATCCCATTGTGTGTTCACCACCCAGAGTCAGTTCTCCTTCCATCACCATATATTTGATGCAAATAATATTTTATAGCTCTGTTGAGGAAAAGGGGCCGTATCATCCAGAGTTTTCTGAACATTTGGGAGCTTACGTTGAAAGTTCCTACTAATTTCTTGGGATATTATACAACCCTACACTATGTGTGTATACAAAAGAAGTATTTGGACCATCGTCAGTACTGGGCATGGTGTGGGCGGCCTAATGAGGGGACTCTGGTGAGGGCAGGAGGTAGTCAGATATCTTCTTGTCATTATCCCTCATCTTGGCCCCAAGAATACTTGTTAGATTCCTCACGCCCACTAGCAAATTTCTATTTTTATTAATGGTGGATGCTTATCACCAGGGAACAAACCGAGAGTGGAAAGTCTTCCTGATAAAATGAGGCCTTTGTTGTCACGGGATAGCTCCATCGACAATGATGTGGGCTTGAGAGAATGAGCTTCCCATGCCATTGCTTCTTCTGATGGGGATCTTACCATGGTGACTAAGGAGGCACCAGGTACGGAGACAAATGTCTGAAAGCCGCTCCTAGGATTCTTTTATGGTTAGTGTCATGTGGAAAAGGAGCCATCACTATGTAATGCAATCATTACATTCATCAAAGAAATGAAAACACTTTCTGCTGCAGTAATTTGATAATAAAATAGACTGTATACGAGTATATTGCAAGAAGCAGGAGCGACACCCCAGTACCTTCCTGATGTTCTTTAGTTATGAAGCTGATGCTGAGCGGCCAACATGAGAATCGTTCATAGCTGCCCTTCTTTTATTAAGAAGCACTTCGTGATTCCATTTTAACTTTACTTAGTAATTCATACAGAGTACAAGCAACAGAGGTATCATCATAATTATACATTGAAAATTGCCCTACTAGGATATTACTGTTTTACTCATATGATATAGTTCAGTGAGAATATGTCCATAGCTTGGAGTGTGGAGAAGAAAAATCACACGCTGAAGCACTGTATGCGTTTTATGCTACACAGATTCCATATTAACTTTAAGGACAGCTTTAGAATTTACTATCAACTCTTTCCTAGGACTATTGATATGCAGTAAATATCAATGATAAAAGTAATGGTGAAAAGGTGAGATTTCAATTTCTATACATCCTATTGGATCTATGCATAACCACATGAGTTATTTAGAGTTTATGTAAAGCTTAGCTCTGGCCACAGGAGACACATTTGAAAGGCTTTCATCTGACACAATTTTCCTATGTCCTCCTATCCACCATGAGGAAGACTTATTGCTGAATTGAAGTGGGAATGAAGGTGTATTGTGTATATGTTTGGTTGGAAATAATAGGATCTCTTTGATTTGGAATAAACCTTCTGTCAAGGAAATCTGCCACCCTATTTAGAAAAGACTCTGCTGCTTGTCAAGGTGTCACTGTGCTGATAAAGTCATGGAGAAACAAGAATTATCGTAGAATGAAAAAGTCAAATTTGAGCAGTGGAATCTGAGATGGACCTTCCAGGATGGAAATGAACATGCATTGAGGGTGAACATGCTTGATTTTTCAGTTCCATCCAGAATTCTCTGGAAGGTAATCTTTGGAGTCAGGAAGCCTCTTTCTGCGGTGTAGGGATTATAGGTTGAGAAATAATATTGGGGGGGGGGGAGGGCATTTCTGTCTTCTAAAGCAAAGAGGCTGGTTTTCCTGGGAGGGGTACCATGCCTTCTGAAGACTTTAGTGCCTGGATTTCATATTAACTTTGAAATGACAAAATATGTGTTGTTTTATGTAAAATATTAATTACAGTTCTTTAAGCAGTTCTTCTGTAGTAAGTCTGAATAAGAGATGCTATATACAATTGTCAGTTGATTCCCAATAGAAGTGCAGAAACCTTGAGCTTGATATGGGCTTTCTGTCAGTGCCCACACAAGGCTGCCTACTTAATTCCTACCCTTCAACAGCAGGTCAAAGGGCATGTAAGATCTTTATCTTCTCAGATTCTCATGTTTGTCTTTGATTTTTTCACTTGAGACATTGGCAGGGCTCTTTCTCTATGCCAGACTTTTTAGTTTGAATAACAGCAAAACATGTGGAATTCTAAAACCAAGCAGCCCAACTCAGCCTTATCCATCAATTCTGACAGGAAAACATTTGCTAAGATTACCGTGTGCATTTGAATGTTCTCTCTATGCTATACTGGGTTGTCTATTACAGAACTGTTGGGGTGGAAAGGACCTAAAAGGTCATCATGTGGACTGTCCTGCTCTGTGATCCGAAGCACATTCTCTGAGTACAGAGACCATTATTTGTAGCATCAAAGACATAAGAGAGCTGCGAGGTCTAATCCAGGCTGTAGGCCAGTGGACTGATTCCTTGCACAGCATGCCTCTGGCAGACGCGGTCAAGGCACTACAAGTAGTACTGGGCTATTCTCTTCAAGATTTGGAGACTGAGGATCTCCTATTTCAGAACCCAGTATTCCTCAGCTTTAGCCTGCATCAGAATCACCTGGAGGTCTGTGAAACATAGTAGGGCCCCACCCCTGGAGTTTTTTTTTTTTTAAGATTTTTATTAAAAATATAGCTAACATAATATTATATTAGTTTCAGGGGTACACCATAGTTATTCAATATTTATATATCTAAAGAAGTGATCACATGGTAAGTCCAGTAACCACCTGACGGTGTAACAATATTATTGGCTATATTCCCTATGCTGTACATTACATCCCCCTGACTTACTGAGGTCTGACAGTTAAGTTCGCGAACTCATCCTAGAAAAAGTGCTCCATACCTCATTGCTGACTATCACTACAGTCACCTTTGAAGTACTCCCCTTGGGAAGCTATGCACTGACACCAGTGCCTAGTCCACCCTTCAAAGCAGTTTTGGAACTCTTTTTCTGGAATGGCCATCAGAGCTGTTGTTGTATTACCTTTAATGTCCTGAATGTCATCAATATGTCTTCCTTTCAATATTTCTTTTATCTTCAGGTAAAGAAAGAAGTCATTGGGGGCCAGATAAGGTGAGTAGGGAGGGTGTTCCAATACAGTTATTTGTTTCCTGGCTGAAAACTCCCTCACAGACAGTGCTGTGTGAGCTGGTGCATTGTCGTGATGCAAGAGCCATGAGTTGTTGGTGAAAAGTTCAGGTCATCTAACTTTTTCACGCGGCCTTTTCAGCATTTCCAAATAGTAAACTTGGTTAACTGTCCGGTTGGTACCAATTCATAATGAATAATCCCTCTGATATCAAAAAAGTTTAGCAACATTGTTGCAACAAGTTCACGAACTTAATGGTCAGATTTCGTATTTGTTTTAACCCAGAAGTTTGGACCTATTCCCCTTCCAGTTTCCCCCGCTTTTTAATTTTTCAACTACAATTGAAATTCAATATTAGTTTATATTAATTTCAGGTGTACAGCATATGGTTAGACTTTTATATACTTTAAGAAGTGATCCCCCTGACTAGTCTAGTACCCACCTGGCACTATGCATAGTTATTATCACATCATTGACTGTATTCCCTATTCTTTACATCCCCATGACTGTTTTGTAACTACCAATTTGTACTTTTTCCCCCTCTTCTTCCACTTCCCCCCCAATCCCCAATCCAGTTCAAGCCATTGTTTCTCAGTCTAGTTGTGTAAGGCATAGCTCCCTGGCTCGTGCTGGTATTATGAGCCGTGTGCCCCATCCCCCCCCCACGCAGTTGGTCACCGGTCCTTGGTCAGCTGGCTGCCAGATTGTGTTTGTGTATCACCATCTCTTTATCCACTCATCTATCAACAGACACCCAGGCTACCTCCACATCTTGGCCATTGTGAACAATGCTGCAATGAACATACAGATGTACACAACCCCTTGAAGTAGTATTTTTGGTTTCTTTGGTAAATATACAGAAGTGGGATTACTGGGTCCTCCATTGTCTCGTGTTATAACCTGTTTGAAAGTCTATTTTGTCTGGTATAAGTATTGCTACCCCAACTTTTTTCTTTTTTCTTTTTTTTTCCATTTCCTTTTCCAATTGGGTGTTTTATACTACGTTGTCTTCCAAATTGTTGATTTGATCCTCTACTTAATCTAGTCTGCTGGTGATTCTTTCTAGTGCATTTTTCATTTCTGTTATTGTATTTTTCACTTCTGACTTTTTTTGGTATGGTTTCTATGTCCTTTTTTATGTTTGCTATCTCTCTGTTGAAGTTCTCACTAAGTTCCTTGAGCATCTTTATAACCATTGTTTTGAACTCTGTCTCTGGTAGGTCGTTTGCTTCCATTTTGTTTAATTCTTTTTCTAGAGTTTTCTCCTTTTCTTTCATTTGGGACTTTCTGTTGTTGTTTTTGTTTTCTCACTTATGCTGCTTCTCTGTGTTTGTTTCTATGTATTAGGTAGATCTTCTATAGCTCCCAGTCTTGGCTGGGTGGCCTTATGTAGTAGGTGCCTTGTGGGGCCCTGGCACAATCTCCTGTTCATCTGCTCTGGGCGCTACAGATGTGCCCCTGGTGTGGGTTGTGTGTGTCTCCTTGTTATAGTCGCGGCTTGATTGCTATTGGAATCAAGCTGATTGGCTGTGGGGTTTTGCCACTGTGCTTATCCACTGAGTGGGATTCTCCCCAGTGGGCTCTGGTGCCTGTTGAGATCGTCCTTTTGGTGTGCCACTTATGGGGCTAATTGGGTGGTGCTCTGCTGTGGTCTGAAGCTCATCTCTAAGTGTGTTGGTTCTGGGGCTGTTAGGAGGGGCTCTGATGCAGGCCCAGGTCATCCACTGCCTGTTACTGGCTGAGGATGATGTGGTAGGACCTATAAAACTACCCATGGTTGTTTGCTGCATGTGCTAAAGTTGGAGGCATGTAAGAGAAGACACACTGCAAACTGAGGATAGCTGCCACCAGTACTAGGCCTGGGATAGCTGCACAGAAAGCCAGGACACCACAGGCCTGCTGCCACCTGCTGGATCCCTTAAGGCTCCGCCACTGATAAAGCCTCCTACGGTATGTGAGTTGGATGAGGCAGGGTCTCAGGGAGTCATTGGAATGTGAAGAGTTGTGGTTGGTCACCAGGTTAATATAGACTCTGGTTTGGGGCCAGTGCTGAGCTTGGAACTACTCAGCAAAAGTCTCAGGGCACACCGAGTCCAGCCACCATCTACTTGGGGCCTGGAGACTCTGATAGTTTTCCAAGAAAGAGTGTAGTGTGGGTGGGGCTTGCTGCTTTCAAGAAAGTGCCTCCAGCATTGGTGGAGATGGGTAGGATGGGTTTCCAGTGAGTCAGCAGGGTGGAACAGTGGAGCTTACCAGGACAATCAGGTTCAGATTTGGCCTGTGGGGGCGGGCTCAACAAAGGAAAGATGGCAACTGTCCTCCAGCCCTGCCATCTTCTGCCTCTATATGCCTCCAATGCCTCTCAAGTCATTGTCCCTCTGCCAGAGCCCAGGGTGAGTGGCTGGGGGAGAGAGAGTCTATGTGCAAGCCATTTAGGAGGCTGTCTTGTTTTCTTGCAGCCTTCTGTCCCACCGGGATGGCAAGAATCCCTGCTGTTCCTCACAACCAGATGTTGTGAGGGTTCCTCATCTTGGCACCATTACTCTGGGCTGGGGAGGCTGGTGTGGGGCTGGGGTCTCACTTCTTTGGGGGGAACCTCTATGGCTGAGCTATTTCTCCTTATTCTCAACCACCTCACAGAGGTTTGGGACGAGCTCATTTCACATCTCCAACCCTCCTAGAAGTCTCGATGTGGCTTTTTCTTTATATTCTTTGTTATCAAACTTCTGTTCAGCCAGATTTCAGATGATTCTCTAGGTTGATTGTTCCGTAATTTAATTGTAATTTTAATGTGTTCATGGAAGTAAGCAGGCACAGTGTTTATTTACTGCACCATCTTGGATCTCTCTCCACCCCTGGAGTTTTTGATTCAGTAGGCCTGGGATGAGGTGCTAGAATTTGCATTTCTAGCAAGTTTCTAGGTGCTGCTGGTTCAGAGACTATACCTTGAGAACACAATATAACCTGTACTTTAGGATAGTTCCTGAGATTTGAAAATGAACAAAAGGACAGATAAAGAAGGATTCTAAATTAAGTATAGAATTTGAATTCTAATAACTTTTTCAAGAATGCTTCTCACTTGAAAATCTTAATTTTCAACTCTGTTATGATCCTCTCAATGTATTTGTTGAAAGCAATGAAGACTTAAGACCTAAGCATGTATTATATTTTTTAATTCACTTTTTTTGCCAAGAAGTGAGTAAGTCTGCCAATCATTTTGAGAAAGCCGTAGGGGTTTCAGTTATGCAAAGCTTTGTTGAGGATGAAATGTTCTTATTCTCTTGAAAGTTTATGCAGAGACACATTACATTGAACAAGAGTTTTAGCAGTTTAAAAATTTATAATTAATGTCTAAGTCTGTGATCACAGATTCCCGATTTCTTCTTCTCTTTCCTCTCAGTTTTTAGAGAACATTGACAACAACGTTAATAATAGCAGCTACTGTTTACTGAGTAACTGAGTGTCTTTTTGTGCCTAGCACTTTAATGTATGCGCAATCTGAGACTCCCAATAACTCAGCAAGTAGAATGTTTTTATTCCCATTTCCCAGACGAGGAGATTGATACTGAAAAATGCTACGTAACTTATTCAAAGACACATGCAGTTTGATGTCTTAGGTTGTAAAGACTTGCATTTTCTTCATTACAAAATGTACAGAACACATCTCCCACCCACCCCCCAAATGATATATCTGGTTTCTGAAGCATTTTGTCTTTGTGTACATCAATATTGCTTGAAGGAAGTTTGATACATCTTGATTGCTTACTAGATACTGAACATTTTATATATGTGATTTAATTTATTCTTCATTATACCCTGCATGTGAAGCAATGCTAGCCTCATTGTGAGGATAAAAATTCTAAAGCTTTGAGAAAGAGTAAGGGATCTATCAAAATAATTTGGGGAGAAATATTTGAACCCAAGTCTCTCTGGCTCTAAAACATGTACTCTTTTCAAGGTGCCACAGTATTTCTCTAAGCCTTGAAATAGTCTTAATTGTTATTAAAGTTGATAACTGTTGTGGTTAGTTAATCTAACCATGGTCAGACTTACCTGTGGGCAGAACAGGAAGTCTTGCTAGAGAGATTTGTGAGGATGGGGAAGTCCTTTCCCCACTCTGCCTCGCTAGTAAACCATCAGGGGCTGCAGGGCCTGCTACTTATCCATTAGTGTTTTATAACTGTAAATGCAACCCTGCTCTCTCCAGTTGTCTTCTGCAAATGCATCCACCCTTGGGAAGGCTAATGCACTAAAATACCCTCCCAGATTGACTTTCACTCTGCTGAAATAAGCCAAATGGTCCTTAGAGAAAATGGTCAGATATTTTTGTTACAGAATATTAGAGAAATACATAAAGACAAAGCAAATAATATAACATTTGTGTATATACCACCCAGCTTTATTTATCAAATTTTAATAATTATCCATATTTATTACAGAAATGTTTTTTTAAGGCTTTAAGTTTAAAAAAAATATTTTTAACATGGAAGCTTCTTATGCTCTTTGTTTCAAACCCATTCTTTTTCATTCCTCTGCTCAGTTGAGCACTAGCCTTTATTTGTCGTTTATAATCCCACTATATATTTTTATACCATCAATGCATATATATGCATTTATGAAAATATATTGTACTGTTTGATGTCGTTAAACTTCACATAAATGGTTTCATAATTTACGCATCATTCTGCAATTTGCTTTTTCACTTAACCGTATATTTTTTTGAGATTTATCTATGTTGATAAACATAATTTTAGTTCATTGATTTTCACACTGTAATATGCTATATTGTATGAGTACACTAAAGCTGATTTATCCATTATCTTGTGAATGGCCATTTAGATTGTTTCCATATTTTGCTATTAAAAACAGTGATATAGTGAACATATTTATGTATTTTTCTCCTTCAGTATGTTTGAAAGATTTCTCTAATATTCCTAAAAGAAAGGTAAAGCAAATAATATAAGATTCATAGATGTGGCATGGCAGAGGTAAAGGGTACATGTATCTCAGCTTTCCTAGATAATGCCAGTTTTCCAAAAGAGTTGTTCCAGTGGACACTACCATTTGCAAGTTATACAAATTCTTTATTGCAAGATTTATAATGTCAGATACTTAAAGCTTTTTCAGTCTGGGGAATATAAAATGGTATGTTAATGTGGTTTCAATTTTCATTTTTCTAATTAGCGAGGTTGAACACGTTTTCAGATGTGGCTTGGTATTGGGTAAAGGAGGGTTTTATCTATTTTTAAGCATAACAAATTTTGTTATAGCTAATATTTAATTATACTCTTTATTGACTAATTTTCATCAATATTTTGTACTCACTATTCTAATATCCTACATAGTCTCTTCTTTCTGAAGTGTATTCTTTAATACTTTTCTTAATTTTCCTGGTATTTGTATGTCTAAAACTATCTTTATATTGAGCTCAGTCAAGAGTGATGATTTATCGGTTTTAAAATTAGAGATTTAAATTTATTTTTTCCCCAACCATTTGAAGATATCACTGCATTGTTTTTCGTTGGTGATGAGAACCCTGCTGTCAGAATAATTGTTGCATTATAGATCATTTCTCTTTTCATTCAGAAAATTAATAGTCTTTTTTCTTTATTTGTTGTCTGTGGTTTTTCTATATATCTAGATACAGAATTTATCTTTAATTTTCTTGCTTGATACTCAATATATTCGTTTAATCTGAGGATTTATGTTTCCTAAATTACATCACAGTAGAGCTGATTGTCCGGCTAGGTATTATTATCTATTTATTTCAATAAGTATTCTTGTCCATCATTCCCTTTATTTATTTATTATTTTCTGTACCTACTATCAGTTGCAAGTTATACAACATTTCATTCTACCCTCCATGTCCCTGAACAGCACCTTGTTGCTGTTTTCTCCTTTGTCTTTGTATGGATTTTGGATGAATTCTTATAATACTTTTTGATTATTCAAATTTTTCTTTGACTCTATGGGCTAGCATTTATCTCATTGGATTGTTAGCTATTGTTCCTCCAAATCACCTTCCAATTCAATGGCTTAAAACAACTATCCCTTATTATTGGTTTTCACCGAAAATAAGACCGAGCTGGACCATCAGCTCTAATGTGTCTTTGGAGCAAAAATTAATATAAGACCCCGTATTATATTGTATTGTATTATATTATATTATATTATATTATATTATATTATATTATATTATATTATATTATATTATATTATATTATATTATATTATATTACATTATACACGGTCTTATATTATAATATGTTATATAAGACCCGACCTTATATTATACTAAAATAAGACCCGGTCTTAATTTTTGCTTCAAAAGATGCAGTAGAGCTGATTGTCCTGCTAGGTATTACTTTTGGGGAAACATAGTATTACTTACATGTCTGTGGGTCAGATGGACATTGGCTGATCTTAGCTGGGTTCTGCTGGGGTGGCTTTTTTGCATGTCTCTCACCTTCCTTGAACCAGGGACTATAGAGGGATATTCTTTTCATGATAATTGTAGAAGAATAAGAGAGCAAATGGAAACGCTCAAAATTTCTTAAGGCTTAGTCTTGTATCATTTATGCCTCCTTTTATCGAACAAAGTAGTTCATGTTGGCTGAGCCCAAAGTCAAGGGATGCAGAATTCCAAAGTCAGTGACAAACAGGAAAAGATGAAGAATTGAGGCCAATAATGCAATCTGCAACAACTACATTTTTAAAAATTTATTTCTGTAATAGCAGAGCAATAACCCTCAAAAGATATTCACACTCTCATCCCTGTAGATATGTCATATTTGTAGATTTAATTAATGTTATGGTCCTAAAAAGAAAGAGTTGGTCCTGGGTTATCCTAGGGGCCCAATATAATCTCATGGCTCTTAAAAGCAAATAACTTTATCTAGCTCACACCAGAGTGATGTGACAGAAGAGAAAGGCAGAAAAGCTGTAACAGAAGGGGCTTTCAGAGAGAGTCTGAGTTTTAGAATTGTTCTGAGGTATACAGAGACCTTGACAAGGAACAGAGAAACAGAGAGAAGCCTCTTGGAGCTATGAGTGGTCCTAAGGTGATTGCCAACAAGGAACCAGGGAATTCAGTCTTACTGTGAGGAACTAAATTCTGTCAATAATCTGAATGAACTTAGAGTGAGTTCTTCCCTGGCACATCGAGAAAGGGACTCAGCCTGGCTGACACCTTGTGTTTGGTCTTGTGAGAGGCCCTGGAGCACAGGAACCAGTTGGGCCACACTGTTCCCAGATTTCTGACCTGAAGAAACTGTGAAATGATACGAGGTATTATTTAAAGCTGTTAAGTCTGTGTTAATTTGTTACAGCAGCAATATAAAACTAATATAGTTTCCACGGTTTGTATTTCATTCTTTTCCATAATATCTTCTAATGTAATTTATACCTGTTTTTGTTTCATAATTTATTTCCTCATTTTACTAAATTATTTTTATTTTATAATAAAAGAGAATCCTAAATATTTTAATTTTTATAGTTCTACACAATATTAATTTTTTATACTACTGTATGTATTTATTGGGGGAAAAAAAGACATATAAGTGGACCTGTGCAGTTCAAACCTGTTTTGTCCAAGGTTAGCTGTATATATATTACCTTATTACTTCTTTTTATAAAATATTATTTTTTAATTTTATAATTACAGTTGATGTACAATATTATATTAGTTTCAAGTGTATAACATAGTGATTAGACATTTATATAATGTAAGAAGTGATCAGTCCAATAAATCTAGTACCCATCTGATGCCATGCATAGTTATTAAAATATTATTGACTATATTTCTTATGCTATAATTTATAACCCTATGCTACCAGGTGTGTCAGTTCTGGTGCCTCTTGACAGGGGCCTCTGGTGCAGACCAAGGTCACTGCTGCCTGTGCTCTGCCTTGGGCTCTGAATGAGTTGCAAAGTGATCTGAAGATGATTGCCGCTTGTGCTGGGTCTGGAGGTGCTTGTGAAAGGCTAAGCTGCCAACTGAGGCTGACTGCCACTAGTGCCAGGCTTGGGGTTGCTCATTAAGAGGTATGGGGCATTTCAAAGCCGGATGCTGCTTGTTTGGAGTTTGTGAAACTTTGAGAGATTTTAGGAAAGTTGACAGCATAAGCCATGGCAGGCCCATTTGTATGGAAAACTCACTGGAAACTGCTTGGGAGGGTCTGAAAATTGGGTGGGGATAGGTCTCAGGGAATCATCAGGGCAGAGCAAATTGTGTTAGCCAGGTTGATGGAGACTCAGATATGACATCCCCCTGTGTGTGCGGGCTGGGTTAGGGAGGAACACAGTAAAGCAACAATGGCTTCTGCCAGGCCTTCTGTCTGGGAGAAAACTGTCCCCTCCAGCTTTTGCCCTGCAGCCAGACAATTCATTTCCTTCCTATATGTTCCTGGCATCTGTTGAACTGCTGCCCCCACACTGGACCTCAGAGCAAGTGAGTCAATCAGTGAAAAAGTCTGTGCATGGGCCCTTTAAGAAGAATGCCTGAGACTCCAACCACTCATGGTTCCACTTGCCACAATCTCTGCTGATTTTCTGCCTGACATTGTGGGGATTTCTCTTACTGGCACCAGAACCTGAGGCTGGGGATCCTGGTGTGGGGCTGGGAACACTTGTTCCTCAGGGAGACCTCTGCAGCTGAGATATCCCTCCCAATTTTTCATTGCCACATATGGGGTCAGCCCATTTCAAGTTTCAGGCCCACCTATCTGTCTTGAGGTAGCTTCTTCTGTATGTCCTTAGTTATAGGAATTATGTCAGCTGGACTTCAGGCAGTTCTCAAAGATGGTTGTTCTGTAGTTTAGTTAAGGTCATGGGAGGAGCTGAGCACAGCATTTACCTACTCTGTCATCTTGACTGAAACTCCTTTATTCTACACAAATTAATTTTTTAGAGTAAATTCTTCTTTTTGTTGAGATTTTTGCTTGTCTTTCTTACCATTAAATTTCTTCATGGTTTTTTTTTTTTGTATTTTGCTTAGAACATTTTTTGTATATAATTTTAAGAATATTGAAATTATTTCAAATCTACAGAAAAGTTAAAAGAGCAGTAAGAGAACTCCTACCTCACCTTAACTCAGTTTCCCTAATTGTTAACATTTGGCTATCTCCCCTCCCCCCCAACTCTCTCTCTCTGTATGTATATGTGTATGTCATCATTTCCTGACAGGATGCTTGCGTCATCCCTAAATACTCTAGTGCCTACTTCCCAGAAACAAAGACGCTTTCTTATATTACCATTGTACAACCCTCCTAATCAGATAATCAACACTAATAAAATACTATCATTAAACCTACTCGCATCACTCAAATTTCACCTTCTGTTCCATCACTCTTTCTTTTTCCTATGTGGTCCAGATGCATTTTTAGGATCATGTGTTGCAGTTAGTTATCAGTTATCAATATTCTCCTCCAATGTAGAACACTTTCTCCATCTTTTTCCATCGCTTATGTTCTCTAGAGTCTTAAAGAGTATAGGCCTTAATTCTGTAGGATGATCCTTTACATGGATTCATCCATTGTTTCCCCATGACCAAACTTAGGCCATGCATTCTTGGCTGAATACCATAGAAATGATTCTGTGTTCTTCTTAGTGTATAAAATTAGGAGACACACAGTGTCATCCCACCAAATCACCACTGATGCTAACCTTGATTGCTTCATCAAGATGGTATCTGCTGGGTTTTTTGCCTTTAAAAACAACCGTTTTCCTTTTGTGTTTGATTAAGATTCTCTGGAAGAGATACTGCTATATTATACCAAACTTCCACCAATCAGGCTTGACATTCATTGATATTCCTGCTTATATTAACTATCATTATCATGATAGGCAAATAGTGATTATGTAGTTCACATTTGTAGATTAGCCTTTTGCTGTGAGAAGAATTTTCCTTTCTTTTTCATTTATGTATTTAGTCATTTATTTTAATTATATCAGCAGTACACATGAATTCCTATTTTATTCAAGAGAATATAATCCTATACTCTTATTATTACTTTTTTTTTGTGTGTGTGTGTAGGTGTGTTGAAAGAGAGAGAGAAAGAGAGAGAAAGAGAAAGAGAGAGAGCTTGAATTGTCCTAGATTAGCCTGTGCTAGACCTTCAAGCTGGTTCATGTCCTTTTAACCTATCTCATTCTTTGAGTACGTCCTTACTTTCTGGCATAACGGGTTGTTCTGGGCTCCTGTTGTCATCTTGTACTTTTCCTGATCCAGCCTGGAATCAGCCATCTTTCCTGGAGGATGGTATTTTAAGGCCAGATCAAGATACTCAATATGCTCACTGCTGTTGGAATCACTTTTAGAATGGCTGGATATCATTGCTCTTAAGAGAAATGTCATTCCTTTTTAGGAAACAGAGCTAGAGCTAGGAGACATGCATGGCTTCCTAATGTGTGTGTGTGAGTGTGTGTGTGTGTACATACATATGCACAATCACACATAAGCCTACATCTATAACTATATACTCATATACATATGTGAATATATGTAGAGTTATACACATGTATATTAATTTTATTTAAATCCTTATTTATTTAAATGCTATGAATTCATACCAGCACTCCCAATTCCAATTGAAAACCTCAGGTTCTTTTTAGTCTTCCCTCTTTCCATGTTTGTAAGTCTCTTCTCAGACAGTGAAAAATGGTTCCCATAATTTTTGATATATTTACTTTGATCAGTTAACATATTTGCTCAGCTAACCCACTTTCCAGCTACTTCACTTCTTTCAACATCAGACATTTCTCTGTCAATGCCCCAATGCAGCACTCTCCTCTGCTTTATCCCACTTTCTCTGTGCACATCACCCCGGCTTCAGTGCAGTGCATACTCGTCCTCACTGCCCTGCTTCTAATGATATTCTGTTTGCTAAGTCTGGGAGGGGGGTGGAAGGAAAAAAAGATGAGAAGGGAAATTGGGAAGTGAAGATACGAAAGGCAAGGCTACTTCTCAATAGTTTTCCCATCCCCTCTTTACTTACATTTCTCTGCCTAGGTTTTTGTGGTGGCATTTTGTGCTCCTGACTCGTGGTGATACTAGGGATGTGGGCAACCCAACCATGCAAATGGTGGGCACCTTGGTGCAGTTCCTGGTTGCTAGAATTTATATCATTCCTCTTACCAATGCTTTCTATAAGCCATAACCCAGGTGATGGTCAGCAATGGTTTAAATCTCTTCCAAGTATGGGAATCCCCTTTCCAGTCACTAGTTGACGTGATTGGGTTCACTTTTGTCTGCTATATTTTATAAAGCATTTTCAGTTTCCTTTCTGCATCAGGAGATGAATATTTGGCTGCTTCTGCTATTCCCAAAAATGGAACCCATCACCCCTATGGCTTTAGCTTTACTTACAGCTTATCTACAGAGATTTGTCTCTTTGATTTTCACACTAGATATTTACTTATGTATGTTTCTCTATTTGGATTTTATTTCTATGTATATAGTGAAGACAGGGTAAATGTTGCCTAAACTTTGAGTTTCTTTTTTTTTTTTCCCCAGTATGCTTCAGATCATATCACTTCCCAATCCCCTCCCTTCACTGCTTGAAATCTTGCAATTATTCACTAGTATCTTAAAATAAATCCAAATTACTTACCAGGACTTAAAAAGCCCTATATGACTTACCAATTGTCTATTTTCCCCAAGTTTTATTACTCTCTTTCTCATTCTTTATGATCCATCCTCAGGACCTTTCTGCCCTCAAACACACCAAGCTCACTCCCTCTTTGAGGCCTTGCAGTAACGCTTCCCTCTGTCTACGTTACACCTCTCTCCTTTCCCAGGTCTTCACATGGCTGGTTCCCTCTTACTCAAGTCTCAACTCCAGTGTCACCTTAAGGAAGGTTATCCTGTACACCATCCCACTCCATACTCCCATCATCACTTTCTGGTCACACCAACCTGTTTTATTTTCTTCCTAGTACTTACCACTCTCAAAAGAATTTTACATTTTTGTTTACTTCTTAATTTTCTTCATGTTAGTGGAGGGCAAGATACTAATATTCTTAGGATAGTTACTATCATGTTGTAAATTCTTAACAGATGCCTGTTGAATGTATGAATGAATGAATGAATCGTTCCCACATTCTGGGTAGTTAGTGAATTGGGGGGGCTGAAATGTAAGGAGAGGCAGAGGGATCTTCTAGAACACACCCCAATTTCCTTTTCTGCAGGCTGAGGCCAGCTCTTGCTTGTTACACTTCACCCAAAGGTTCTTAGCATTATATTCAGTATCACAATTCTTTTCTAGATTTTCTATAAAATGACTTTTAATGACAGTGCTAAATCCTCTCTTGAAGTTAGGTCAATTTGCTTAGCTCTTGAAGAGACAGACCACTAAAATATAATGAGTTCCACATTTGGATGGGGCACAGAATTCCTGTTAATTGTGCTGCTTGCACCTTCATTTTAGTATTTCCTTCAAGGGAGAAAGAGAGACCCTCCCTCAAATTTCAGAAACTATTTTTCTGACATGCTTAATTTTCATTATTTCAAAATACAGACCAAATTGGTTTCTTGATATGATGTTATTCTGTTTTGAGCTGATTCATTTTAACAATCACCAGAAATGTGGCTCATCCTTCATGAAAAATCATTTGATGTATAAGCATTAAATAAAATTTTAAATTGCATATATTGATTTTAAATTGCCACCAATTTGGAGGTGTGAGTTCATGAAATTATGTGACCAAGTTTAAAACTTTAACAACAAACAAATGGAAAGTTCTCGAGTTGCCAGTCAGGCTCTGCCTGTGACATTTGGTATGTCTGCCCTGGGCTCAGACTGTGGGATAGAAATGCCCTGATCCCAAGTGGGCCCATGCCCCCGTGGTGGGCCACATGGTTACATTTCCGTTAGATGTAATAGTAAGTGGCTGAAAGCAGCGGCAACATGTGTTTTTCTATTTACTAACTCTGAAAGTGTTAAAGCAGATGTCCCTTTTCCAAGTTCTTCTAGACATCCTGTCTGTCTTTGTTCTCCCTTGTTTAATTGTGCACTTGGATCTATCTTATTCATTATCTATGAAATATTTCTATGGCTATATGAAATTTGCTGGCATAATATATCTGGAGAGTGATTGAAAGGTCCACCAGATATGGGTTGCTAAATACATAAAAGACGACTCCCATGAAATTTCACACAATAATCACAGTTTTACCGTGATTTGAGGGTAAAAAATGGAGTTATGTCTTTCATAATAATGTTTTTCCATTGTTGAACATTGATGTATTATCTTTCCTCAGTCCAAACTAAATCTTGTCTGCTGCACCTGCATTTTAAGCCCATTTCTTGCTGTTCTATCATATGTAGAGAATAGTGGTTTGCCTTCTCTTCTCTTCTCTACGACACATTGTATTGCTTGAAGGTGATTATATTTATTCACTGACTGTCTTCTTTGTATTCTGAAATATTTGTAGCTCCTGTAACTTTTTTTCTTAAGCCTTTCTCAACGTTTTATTCTGGATGAGCATAGCATTACAAACAGATGTCTGAAAAACAACTGAGCACAACATAGGAGGAAAATAGTGAAATATTTAAATGAATTTAGATATGCTAATTAAAACAATTTAAAAGTAATGATTATTAAATAAATAGCTTTTTAGGCTTGGGTAGCACATTTTCACTATGTTTTTTGGAATGTTTCAAGGATGGAAAATATCTAGTTTAAAGAAATTAACAAATAATGACAAAGAAATTCTTTTTTCGTTTTAAAAGGAATCTATATGAAACTAACATAAAATGATATTGATATCAACTATAATTAAA
The DNA here is from genome assembly GCF_964194185.1 of Rhinolophus hipposideros. Lineage (NCBI taxonomy): Eukaryota > Metazoa > Chordata > Mammalia > Chiroptera > Rhinolophidae > Rhinolophus > Rhinolophus hipposideros. Next base: position 18,920,010 of record NC_138052.1, read on the forward strand.
TATATATGTATATATAGTCACAGGATGTAAAGTATGACATAGGGAGTATAATCAATGGTAATGTAATAACTATGTACAGTGTCAGATGGGTAATAGACTTGTTGGGGTTATCACTGTGTGAGGGATGTAAATGTCTAATTAATATGTTGTTTTGTGCACCTGAAACTAATAATAAATTTAAGAAAATTCCTTTTTAGGAAAGGAGAGGAGCACACCATTATTAGCCACCAGATCCACCTGTGCACCATTTTCACCTGGCAGGAATAAAGGAAAAAATTATGACATAGAAAAAAAATAAAAATAATAAATAAAATGGAATCTATAGGTCTGTCCAATGATAACTGGGTCTAATTTGGAAATTTCATACATGCAGAAATGTGGTTGATTCCAGGCTTATCTTAAATTGCTATTGCCATTGTCTATTCATTCCACACAATGTAAGGCTAATGGTCCTTCACTTTTTTGTACATTTCCAGATCAACCTTGGGCATCCTGTGAGATGCTTGGGTAATATATCAAAAATATGCTCTTTTACACAATACACACTGTTTAGATAGTGATACTTTGCTTGATAGCAGTTTCTGCTAACACTATATTTTATTTATATGGTCTAAAAATGATCGTATAGCTTTATAAGTTCAATCCATTTGTGTCTTTATTTTTATATTTCTTTCAAATATGCGTTGGAATGCTACACTGGGAAATTGACCTAATATTTCCAGGTGATGGAGTATCCTTCTACTTCCCATTATCTGAATTGTTCTTGCCACCCAATGTGAAAATGGAACAAAACTTAGGCTGACATCCCATAATATCTTCCCATAGCGTGTCCTTATTGAATTATTTCCAGGTGGATGCGACAGATGTTCATCAAGTCGCTCCCGGCTTCCACTGTTAATTGAACCATAATGGGAATGACAGCAGGGAAGGACAAATTACGGGAGCAGAGATACAATTTGAACTCTGCATTCTTATGACCTTCTTGGAAACTTGAGTTGGGCTGACAGTTCCTGTTTTTTTTTTATTTTTTTTTACATGCATGGGAAGGAATGTGAGATTGTTTCCGCTAGAATACATCACGAACTAATGTCCTCTGAAATTAGTATTGTCTTACTGTTGACACCTGGTATCAATCAACCTGTCATTTATTTAACTGTGATGTGTTAACAGATTACTAAATCAGGAGTCATAAGTCCTAGCTATGAATCATGGCTTTAGAGAAGTCACTTAATTTTGATGAATTTTCAAAAGGGTAAAACATCACCTGTATGAAATGATGACTTCACATGTTTGCAAATTATTTTTGAAGGGAGATAAGCATTATGCACATATCTACTTTAAAAATTGTTTTGAGTAGGATTAAACATTTTCCACTCAAATAATTGGATTTGGTGCACAAGGTGGACTGAAAGCTGGCCAAGTTTAACAAACACCGTACTGGCGTGCTAATAGATGATTATTGCAACCAAGAGTCAGAGAAGACACTATGTTCAGAGGACAATTTACAAAGTTCCTAGAAGTGAGTTCAGAGGAAGGGTGAGTCACCAAATATGACAAGTAAACTGATTGATTGGCTCGGTAGTGTGGCTACGAATGCAGACCCCTGCCTGTGTGCGGCATTGAAGAGAGAAGACTGAATGGTCAAGCATACTCAGACACATAACTTTTTTTTTTCTTCTTTAGAGTTTAGTTTTTCTATTGAACACCTACTATGAGCCAGATTCTATTTCATGCACTAGAAGGAAGGCATGGATTCCAACAGTGGGCACAGTTAGAATGTTTTTTAAAAGGAAACTCTCAGCCCCTACATAGATGAATGATTGCAGTATAGACCAAGTGGGGTAAGGTTCACTTAGATTCACTTGCCAATTGTATTGCATTTCAGTTAATTATTGGTTTACTTATTTTAATTGTCCTAGTATTTTTTAAAAATTATTTTTAATATTCATTGGATAGAGCCTTCCTACAAGGTAGTTGGAATTTTCCTTAAGAGGTGTGGTATGACTACAAAAGAGCCCAGAACTAAACTTGTCAGGAAAGAAGGAAAGGAAGAGTTTAGATACATTAATTGAATTGTAGTGGGAACGGCAGCGGGGACTGACGATCAGTTCTCCCATTGTTTCTCAGTGGATGATGAGAGCAGTGAGAGAAACCTAATCATTCCAGAAACAGGAATTGAAAGAGTTAAGTGTGGAGCCTGGTTTAATATTGAAGAGGATTGGAGAAGGTGATTCATGGGATTTTGAATTGTGGAGGGCAGAATCTTGGGAGGCCAGGGAAGTGGAATGAGGCAGAACTCAGAAGAGACAGAGACGAGTGAAAGGAGCACATGATTGTTGATGGTAGACTTGGAGCAAAACGGTCTCCTCTATCCTCACTCGCATCCAACCCTACACTATTTATAGCTAATACCTTCCTAATATCACCAGCTCAGGGTTCTCCCCTGAACTACAGATTCATGGATATAATTTCCTATTTGTTATCTCTACTAGGATATATGATAAGCATTTCAATCTTAGCCTTTGAAACTGAACTTCTGATATCCCTTGTACCTCATATCTGCTCCTTTCACCTCATGGCCTTCCCATTTGTCAGTTGCAATTCATTCTTTCCATTTCTCATGTCCAAAATCTTGGAGTCATCCTTTATTCTTTTACTCACATCGAATCTATCAGCAAATCGTATTGGCACTGCCTTGAAAATATTGATAGAAATCGACTAATGCCAACCACCTTCACTCATAACTGCCTCATATCTAGTCTCCTGTTTCTATATTTTCCCCTCCTGAAGTCTATTCTCAATATAGCAGCTAGAGAGATTCTGCTAAAATATGTCACATAATGTCAGTCTTCTGTTCAAAATACTCCAGTGGTTCCCCCTTTTACTCATAGTAAAAGCTAAAATTATTACAGTGGTCTAAAGAGGCCCTGTACTTGTTCTGTTGCTTTTCTGGCATCATATTCTCTATTTCTCCTTTTGCTCACTTCAATCCTACTTCACTGGCTTCTAACCCTCAGGAACATGGCACTTACTATTCCTTCTGCTCGGAACACTATTTCCCAAATACATACAGCTCACTTCTCCTTCTCCTCCTCCCCCTCCTCCTCCTCCTCCTCCTCCTCCTCCTCCTCCTCCTCCTCCTCCTTCCCCTTCTCCTTCTCCTTCTTATTCTTCTTTTTCTTTTTTTACTTTTATTGGGGAATATTGGGGAAAAGTGTGTTTCTCCAGGGCCCATCAGCTCCAAGTCGTTCTTCAATCTTGTTGTGGAGGGCGCAGCTCAGCTTCAAGTCCAGTCTCTGTTTTCAGTCTTAGTTGCAGCGGGTGCAGCCCATCATCCCATGTGGGAATTGAACCGGCAACCTTGTTGTTGAGAACTCCTGCTCTAACCAACTGAGCCATCCAGCCACCCCTCTGGCAGCTCAGTGGCAGCTCATTGTCTTCAATGCAGTTGTGGAGGGCGCAGCTCACTGGCCCATGTGGGAATCGAATCGGCAACCCTGTTGTTCAGAGCTCGCACTCTAACCAACTGAGCCACCCGGCTGCCCCTATAGCTCATTTCTTATCTACTTTAAGTTTATTTTGCTACTGTTGCAGGTTTATCACTAAGAAAAATACTTAACGTACAGTAGGCACCCAGTAAATATGTACCGAGAGAATCAATTTATTTTGAATTCAGATATGCATCTGAAAGCTAACTATTTGGGTTGCATAGGAAAGATTTGCTAAAGAAGTAAGCAAACAGTGGACCTATTTTGCCACATGTAAGAGGCAAGACCTGCATTGTATGAGGCAGAAGTCTTATTTAGGGCTTCATTATTTTGTGGCTCACCTTCTATAATGGCTTCTCCCACTTATTTTTCAGCCTCTTTATCTGGTTTGAATTGTCTTTAAATTTTTATTCAATTCATACTATTGAGTATCTACTATGTGCTAGATCTTATAGTGATAGGTGCTCAAGAAATTTTATCACATTTAAGACAACCCCATAATAAACTTGTACATTCTGTATTGTTCTCCCTTTGCAGCACAGGTGGAATTAGAGGTTCAGAAGGATGAAGGGATTTGGCCAGAGCCACAGAGAAAGCCAGTGGCAGAATTAGGACTTTAATTTGGTTCTAGTTTTGAGTCATGTTCACTCCACTTTGTAGTCTTTAATCCTGCAGCAGAATAATCAAGTGTCTGTTCTCTAAGAGTCATCATCATTGACTACCTCTTATTCTTTATTAACTTCTTCCTTTTGGAGAAGAGATCTAGAGAAATAGAAAGAACCTAAGTGTATTAGTCATTTATTGCTGTGTAACAAATTATTAATAGCCTAAAACATCAATAAGTATGTATTATATCACAAGTCTCTGTGGGTCTGGAATCTGACCCAGCGTTTCTAATGAGATTGCAATAAAGACATCAGCTGGAGCTGCCATCATTTGAAGGCTTGACTGGGGCTGGAGGATCTGCTTCCAAGGGGACTCACACAAATATCTGGCATGTTAGTGTTGCTTGTTGAAATGAGGCCTCAGTTCCATGCCATGTGGCCTCTCAGTAGGGTTGCTGGAATATCTGCATGACAAGGTACCTGGTATTCCAGGTGAATGATCAAGAGTATATGGCAAACACTGTAGTATCTTTTATGACCTAGCCTAGAAAATCACCCATCATCACTTTCACAATTTCTTGTTCAGTGTGGGAGGGGGCTGTACAAGGTGTGCATACCAAGAGGTAAGACTCATCGTAGGCCATCTTGGAGACTAGCTCCCACAGTCTTCCCTACGTCCCCCACTGATTCCTTGTTTTCCCACATGCAAGATGCTTTCCCGCCGTTTCCAGGCCCTCAGAGTCTCATAGCATGAGCTCAGTGTCCAGAATTCCATCATTTAAATCAGATTGAGGTATTATTACTATTATTCCACAAAATTTTGCTGTTTTAGGTCCCCTCCTACTGGTTAGTTCATATTTTCTCTACTTCACTGGACATCAAATATTTAATAAGCATTGATTAAGTATCTGTCTGTGCCAAGCACTGTGCTAGGAATATAAAAACTGATAAGGCAGAATCTTTGTCACCGTGAAGTTCACAGTCTAATGGCTATGAGATGTATAAGTGATTGTTGCACAGCATACCTTGGGACCACACATTCAGTGTTGAGTAAGTCTGCCCAGATGAGTTAGAGAAGATCCTATAAATGAGGTGTCATTTGTGCTAGCCCGTGAGTCTTGCAGACAAGTTCATAAAAGTAGAGGAGCACATTTTACCCAGAAGGGGTAGTGTGAGCAAAAACCATTTCTTCTTCATCTTGAATGTGAGCAGACTATAAGCCCTTAGCCTCCAGATCTTTCCATAGTACAATCTCTCACTTGAAGAACTTGCCGGATTTTCTATTTTCATGGACTTAACCAACAACCCAATGGGCCTGATTTTCCAATTCACGTCTCTAACTTTGACTGTTCTCCATTCCATGTCTCCCCCTCTCCAGTGGACATTGTTACTTGAATATTACATCATTACATCAAACTTGGGACAAAGCAAAAATTGTCATCACTTTCCTTAACCAGGCTCCTGTTTCTCAGCTTGAGACCTCATTGTTAGCCGTGACCATCTCTTTTTATCCTCCAGTGTGCCCTTTCTTTATTGTTTCTCTTGCTGTCTTTCTATTTTCCACAGAGGTCTCCCTGTCTGCAACAGGTCTTTACATATAAATAAATTACTGCCCTAATCTTCTCTGAGCTCATATTTCTTAATCTACCCTATGAGCTATTGTCAGTTTTCTTTTAAAGTACAGTTTTATATTGACTCTTGTCGGAGAAATCCTTGATCACCTGACCATTGCCTATGGAGTAAAATTAGGAGCTTTCACATTTCAGAACATTTGCCCTGTGGTTCCAATCTTGCTTTAAAGCTTTATCCCAAATCTCAGCCCTTTACTTCATGCATTTCTCTCCTTGAAATTCCATGTGCTGCCCCATGCTCAAAACTTATCTAATATCTATTAATTTTTAAATGTATTCTCCTTGAAGTTATTCTAGGAACTCCTACAAGGCTCATGTCTGTAATGAGAAATTGGCACTTACATAGGTAATTGTTTAGTTAATTAAATCTGTTTAGTTAATTAAATCTTTACTGATTATATGTCCAGGAATTCCAAGTAGTTGGTAAGCATCCTAAAAGGAGGGGCAATGGCAAAACTTTTTTGATTTCAGCTGAGCCTCACGCTCTACTTGGTCTCTGCGTTCTGGTATTCACTAAATATTTGATGATGGCAATATTTCATTGAAATGTTGCATTAGAGTAAGAGCAGAATTGTAGGATTCTGTTCACTGTATTGCTGAGACATAATATCATGGAGTTAGGTGTGTGTCGGATTTTAATAGCATTCAAGGGACCATCCAAATCCTTTTGCACTAGAAATTCATGTAATATTAAGTGAAATCAGCTGTCAGTTGGCTGGGGCAGTAACTATAGCTGTGTTAGAATTTGGTCTGCCTTCTCTGAATGGACAGCCAACTGGAGCAGAGGATGTTGGGAAAAGAAGATATTTAGTGGATTTCCATTGGCTTAGGGGACTAGGCAGAGGGTGCCATGGCTGGTGCAACTATGAGGAGTGGGAAAGCAGAAGGAGTAGACATCTGGGTCTCTCTTTGATTTTAAGCTTTTGTTATTGAATATATGAGAAGCTTCCATAAAAATAAATCAAATTAAAATTACCTTCTAAAAAGAGGCAGAATGTTTACGTTTATTTTAATTTTCATGACAAAAAAAAAAAAAGTTATCCTGCAACAAGCTTTGCTTTTTAACAGGGGCCATGAAACCCAAGGGTCCGCTTTCTGTCTTGCTCTAGGCATTTCCATTAAAAGTTGATAGTAACTCTGTGTTTAGATGAGCTTTGTGGAACACAAAGGAGTGGGGAAATACTTCCCCTCTCTGCTACTTGGAGAAGAATGGCTACATGGGGAAACAAGGCTTTTTTAAAATAGTCATTAAAGTTTCTTTTACAGCAGATTATTTTCTTTCCTGGGAAAAACACTGTTTCACTGACAAGTTGCCAAAATCCACACATTGCAGTGAAATGGCCTTGCAGTGTTAGCTTCTTCAAGCAGACCACAGATACTCACTAAACACTCAATAGGTGCTCCACATTGTGCCGTATTTTGTGTTGCGTGCACAACTAACACGCTTAGTATATATTTTTGAAAAAGTTTCATGCATAGATTTTCCCTCATAATTTTAGTCACGTGTAATACTGTGTTCTTTTTTAAAGTTTCATACACATTTCTCATATTTTTTATGTTCTTTGTACTTGCATGATGTGGCTACACAATACTCCAGTGCGGAGATATAACAAAGTTACTTAATCATTTCCTTATAGTAGACATTTAGGTTACTGTCTTTCTAATTAACATTATCGTGTTTCTAATTAACATTAATAAGCCCTGATATGAATACTTCTGTGTACTGGCTTGCTTCCCCCCCTTTACTTATGACTGTTTCTAGAGCATTTGCTCTCTCACCCACGTCTCCTTTACCTGGCTGGCTACTATGAATTTGGCTGCTAATGGCTGACAGTCATACCCTGCTACAGAGTTGCCCTTCCTCTTCCGGAGGCATGTTCTGAGAAAGGGGCCATATCCATGAAGGATGTGGAAAGCACAAATAATGGGAAATGGTTGTAAGAGCTGGACATGTTTAGCCTAGAAAAGAAGAAACTTGGAGTTTTGTCAAGGGCAGATACATGAGACATACTTTATAACTGCAAGGGAAGTGTTAAGATCAAGGACTTTTAGATAAAGAATGGAAAACAACTCTCTGGCTTGAGATGTACGTCCTAATAATTGGAGCTATCTAGAAGTGCAATAGGCTGTTTTGTGGGGGCATTGAATTAAGTCCCTGTCATTAGAAAATTCAGTTACTCCAAAGAGTATTAGAGATCTCTTCCAATATTCTTTTAATTCCTTGTTCCTTTAAGTGTTTGTGTCTCTGCATCAATATTCTCTTCTGTGTTTCAACATTGACGTCAACATTCATTTCTTCTTGTGCTCGTGAACTAGAAGGTGCAAAAATTGTTGCTCTACTGGGAGAAGAGGGGCAGGTTTAGGAAAATAGTGGCATGTACTGGGAATTGTTGAGGGAATGTAACATTATCAGGTATGAATTGATATCATCACAGTATTATAGTGATGGATACATGTCATTATACATTTGTCTAAACCCATAGAATGTACAACACCGAGAGTGACTGCTACAGTAAACTATAAACCTGGGGTGATTATGAGGTGCTAAGGAAAAACCATCCTTCATAAAGAGTATGCCATTCTGGTGAGCAATGTTGATAATGGAGGACGATTTACATGTGTGGGGCCGCGGGGGGGATCTCTGTACCTTTTCCTCAATTTTGTTGTAAACCTAAAACTCCTCTAAAAAATTAGTCCTTTAAAATGAAAAAAAAAAAAAAAGAAATATCATTTGAAGCTGATATCACCAATTAAAATTGATATTCTTGTAGACTACTGATCCTTTAAAAGAATCATTCTACTCTATTTAAAAAAATGACAAAGATTTGTTGAAGGCCATGACTTCCCCTTATCTAAGCTTACTGAGCTTACTGAGCACCCCACCCTGTGACAATGGCATGCATTTCTAAAGCTGATGGAGGATGAAGGTGTATCCTGGGCCAAAGAACAAAGTGATGCAAGTGACCCATGAGGGGACACATTGTGTTCCTTTTCATCTCATTAATGTTACAATTCCGCATGAGTTTGATTTGATACACTTGAATGATGAATTTTACCTCTGGTTCCCCCAAAGTATTATAAACACCTATGGCGTCAGTGTGACTGTCAGTTTTTTGGTGACATACCCAACAGGGCAGAAGGGATATTTCCTTTGTAAACATTTGGGAGAATGCCTATTTTAGTTTCATTCTTGTCATTTAGCTGGTTCTTCATAAGCTCACCTTGTGTTTGCACTAAGACATTTAAGTTAACGTCATTTTTACTTGGTTGATTTTAAGAATTTTCTGACATTTCTTTTCTCTCTCTCAGATTATAGCTTTTGTTCTCACAGACATTTCTTCCTGACTGTTGGATTTCCGAACAGTATTCCTCTTTCCCTAGGTGACAGAGGTCTCATCTATGTTGCTGTTACTGTCTAGAGCTCTGGTACAGCAAATATAAGATCTGGGGGAACGTATATTTTCCATTTTAATTAAAAATTACTATGCTAAGACATATTATATTTAAAGGTCCAGGACCTTTGAAGGTTTCCTGAAATTTACTCTTAACTCTGTAAAAATTAGTGATTATTTCTAGAAATTAGAAGGCATCTCACAGTTTAAGGCTATTACTTTGGGGACATGAATCATTTGATTTCCTTTAAGAACTTTGTGTAATTATTAACTAATGTTTACTTGTTTTATTAAACTATCTGTTTGGCATGTCATTTTCCACGTACTGTTACACTCCCAAAAATTTCCCTCTTTGGGGCCCTAGAGATCCTCCAACATTGTACTTGTTGGTACTCATTCCAACATTGGAATTGGCAACAATCTGGAAAGTGTGTGTTAGTGAAGCAATAATGTTTATAGGGTAAATAATAAATGTGAGGTGTCTCAGAAATCTGTGAGGATAGAATTTTGCAATGTTTTAGGGGAAGCATAATTGCAATCAATTTTTTTGCATGTGTTTGGGGTTACTGGCTTTCCTAGCCCAATTGTTTTTGGTTTGTTATAAGTTTATCACGCTGGAATGTACCCTGCTGTAGCTATTTGCTTCATTCACTTACTCAACATTTGCCTTGCACTTGCTGGGTCTAGGTATTGGGTTACAAGCTAGAAATACAAAATGAAGAAAATATGGCTCCTGTACTCAAGGAACAGACTTTTGGTTGGACACTGCAGAGGTCACAGGAATATTGTTGAGGTTTTTTTGAAAATGTGTATCTTTAACAACCAAGTATCTCAAGTAAATAATTGAATTCATGCCAAGAATGAAAGTACAGATAAGTGACATTATGAAACACCGATCTCAGCCCGTGTTTTGGCTGTTCCCAGTGGATCACTGTTAACATTCAGTGGACACGAGGTGGTCACTGTTGGCTCATTTGCCTTCTGCAGCCTGTGGGTCTCCATGCAGTGCGTTGGAGCCATTTCAGATACAGATTGCCAAGTGTAGCAGGCAAACGAAGAAATGGTTTTTCATTCCACATTTCACTAATAGACCTTTTTCCTCCTTCATACCGGCAGTTTCCTGCCCTCATAATGGAAATTCAAAAGTTTAGGCATACTTTCCAGAGTGGAATGGTTTCAAAGAATATATTCTGTAGTTAATAGTTTTAGTGAACTGTGGCAATGGCAATATCATTTCGCAGAAGAGATCCATCCTATTGCTGTTTAATTAAAATCTTTCTGCTGATGTAAAGTTCTCTCTCTGGTGTTTTCCTTAATGCATTCATGATGCATCTGTCTGGGCTCCCTTGCTAGAGATATCTTTCATTATAATCCACTTACTAAGTTTGTAATTAAAGTTCTAAATGTAAAATTTCCAGTGGCAAATTGCCAGGGCGCCCAGTGAACTTCTCTTCTTTCTCTGAGAGAAATCAGTCTGAAAATTTTCCTTTGTGTTTTGATCATTTTATCCTTTTAAAATTGTGTGTATCCATATGTGCACACACATTAATAGTGTAATGTAGTACATGAAGGTGAAGAGTGGCTTGTGTCATCAATTTCTGCCTGTTTCCTCTGAAATGAAAGGTAGATAGTATTAAGTGAATATATTGAATTTTTTTAAGGTAGGAAATGATAAATAAAATGTGTTTCAAGACAACTGTCTTTAGGCTTTGTTGATCTATGTAAAACATCTAGAGACAATAAAAAAAACAGAAAAACCCTTCGAGATGCTATTAGGAGGATAAAATCTGTTTTCCATTGCTCCAGCATGTGTTTGAAACTTCTTGTGGTTTATGTAAGTAAAGAAGAATCTGAAAACACCTTTTGCATTTCAATGTAGTTTGGAATGTTCTCTTTCAGATATTACTTGATTCTTTGGGGAAGAATGAGATGAGACAGGATTAAAGTAAATTCTCTCAAATCTCCTGAATTAAATGAGCAAATTATTATTAGTCAGTGCCCAACCATAATAAATGAAAACTTATAAAAGATACTGGAAGGGACAGCTAGAAAACTTGATAGGCTTATAAACATGCTATTATTTTTATGTCAGCTGTGGACATGTTTTTCAATAAGTTTCTTTGCAATAGTAGATGCATAAATAAGAGAACACAAAGTAATATTTACAGTTTAACTGGATAGTTATCTTGACATTAAATATTTATAATCTTACATTGCAGAAAATGTTAATGAGTAATTAAGTATTTTTTAAATTTCAAAGGTCAGTAGCAGTTCAGAAGAGGATCTTGTCTTGTTTATACATTCTAGGTATACTGAATACTTACAAAGCTCTTTACAGTAACTGTTATATATATAAGCCCACAAAAAATTACTCTCTACATTCATATATATATGCATGTGTGTATACATATATGTGTGTGTGTACACGTATAAAACATATAAATAAATATTATATGTTTATAAAGTTTTGTTAAACGATATTATCAAATTCTTCCCTGCACCTTTAAGTGAATGGACTATAGACTAATACCATTAGGTGTGAATTTTATTTCTTAAAATATCTACAGAAGTGGTTGTACTAACTTTATTAGTCTTTCTAGAATGCAGTGCTTCAGAATTGAATGCATTTTTCTTTTTATAATTAACCTAAGATCTTCCAAACAGATTATATGCATTTTATTTTTTCTTTAGTGTAGTGACTACCTTATATTTTTTCATATCATTTCCATTAAACTATTTAACTTTCATTTTTTTTCCCTACTTTATAAAAAGGAGTCCTCCACTTGAGGATTTAAAAAATGTAGACAACATCAAACTTTTTCTATTCTTCTCATCTTTTGGGGGCAATAGAGTGGGATGTTTGTAATTTATAAAGTTGGAGGAATTTTTCAGCTTTTTAGCATCATTCAAATGATTTTCAGGCTTTCACAACTACTAAATTAACTTTACTGAGCCCAGAGGAAAGAATTCAGAAACTCAAACCAAAAGAAACTCGTAACATTGTAAAGTTGGCCATTGGCCTGTGCAAGAACTGACTTAAATGTTATATAAGAGAGAACCTATTGCTGTTCTCAATTCAAATACTTTCTATTTGTCTGTACATTGAATAAATTATAGTAGCATTAAAGTTAAAAAGACAAATGTACATTTTAATCAATTGATTTTCTTTTTGCTTTAAATGCAAGGATTAGGACCCTGACGACATCTTTTACTGAAGCAGATCAGCATTCATTAGTGAGAGTGCTGTCAAATAATAATGCGAGGAAGGTCCTCAGATGAGAAGGAAGAAATTATACATTTTAGAAACCATTTCTTTCAGATAAATTTTGTTTTCTTTGATTTCATAATTATATTTCTGTCCCCTAAGAGGCATAAAACTTTATGCTTGGAAGCCATTTTGTGCTTTAAAAAAGTAAATAATTTATTATCTAAAAAACATGGACATAAGATTTTTTGAAAAAAATCAGAGTCAATACTAGTTCTATCTTAAATTTGCAGCAGATAGTATCTACCCCACTCCATGTATGTTTGAATATATTACATATGTTCCAAATGTTGAAATCTTAGAAATGATTTTTAATGTATTTCAAAGTAGTCTAATTTTTTCAGGTAGCTGGACTTTTCTAGCCATCTGTCTCTCATTGTATGCTAAAGAATATTCATCAAATTCATGGTCCAAGATCAAGAAAACTTAACTAGAAAAAAATTTACAAACGTAGACTCAAGAATCCATTTATTCATTTAGTGAATCTCTATTGAATATCTACTTTTTGCCAGGCAATACACTAGGCACTGGGCATATAACAAATGAACTAGATAAAATATGTAGATAATACTTGAGGAGATGAAAAGAAACGAATAAACCAATATATATTATTGCCAGGTATTGATCTTTTCTAAGTGTTACACACAAACAAGAAACAAATGTCAAGAAGATAGATTGATTGCAACTCTGATGAACAGGCCATGGTCTGGGGAAGCCTTTGAGAAGAGTTAACTGAGGAAGCAAGCCTTGTGGATACCGAGGCAATAGTAATGCGAGGATCTTGAGAAGGTGTAGCCTTGAAGAACAAGAAAGAGGGCAGGATATCTGGGCTAGAAGAGTGAATGGAGGGTAGTAAGATGGAGAGGAAGTGAAAGTCCAACCAGCAAAGCCCTTAGATTTTATTCTGTGATGAGAAGTGATGAGAGGATGTTAAGAAAGGAAGTGTATTTTTCTTTCCTAAAGATTATTCTGGATCTTCTGTGAAAAGTGCATAGAAGGCAATGAAGAGTGAAAGAGGAAAAACCAGTTAGGAGGCTGATTCAGCCGCTTAGGTGAGAAATAATGGTAGGTTGCACTAGGAAGGTAGTGGCAAAAAAGATGGGAAATGTCCTAGTACTGCATAGATTGTGAAAGTCTTGCTCATTAGATTTGCTAATGGCTTCGTTTTCAGATGTGAGAGAAAGGATTTTAGGATGACTCCTGACGAAGTGTGGTACCATTATTGAGACAGGGACACTGAGGGGAGAATGGGGCTGCAGACTACATAGGGGGACCATAGCTCTGTCATGTGTACTACATGTGAGTTACCTACCAGACATCCATGTGGAGATGTTCAGTGATAAGGTGGATGTACAAGTCCAGGGAACAATCCAGGACTGGATTCATCTCCATATCCAGGACTGGAGATATGGGAGTGGATATGGAGAAATGGGAATCATGAAGCATGACATTTAAAGCTGGGGGGACTAAAAATCACTGGGCAAGTGAGCAAATCTAAAGAAGAAAAGGAGTCTGAGGAAAGTTAGCGATACATCAATTTAGAGATCAGAATGAGGGGAAATTCTAGAAAAGGAGGCTGAGAAGAAGTGGCCAGTGAGAAGTAAGATAGTGAGGAAAATTTGGTGCCCCTTTCCCAAGTGAGAAAATGGATTAAGAAAGAGGGAGTGGAAGATTTGAGCAACAACCAGGAATTCTAGGGGGTCATGAGGACATGATTTCATGAGGTAATGAGATGATTTTTCACGAGGTGATAGCATGTCATTCTAAAATTACAAGAACGTGTCCATATCTTCAGGGAGGGCTTGACAACTGCATAGAAGATAGCTACATAAATATGTTCTTATTCTAGACTAGGTGTATATGAATGGACATTTTCATTGGGGAATCTGAGACAGCTTACCAGAGTAATCACTACCTTTCTCCTTGATTTATAGTTTCTTATACATGAAGGACCCTTTCTTCCCTGCAGTGACACTTACAAAAAATGGCAACAGATACATGTTACTTTTCTTTTTTTTTTAATTTATTGGGGTGAAAATTGTTACTAAAATTACATAGATTTCAGGTGTACAATTCTGTATTACATCATCTATAAATCCCATTGTGTGTTCACCACCCAGAGTCAGTTCTCCTTCCATCATCATATATTTGATCCACTTTTCTTTTAATACTGCATATATTTATCTGAAGAAGTCAATGTAGAGAGTAAACCTATCTCACCTGCTTAGAAATAGGGACATCTACTGTCAGGTTTACAGCAAGTTTCAATGTGTTGCTTGCCTCATGTGAGAAGTTGTGTTTCAGTCTGTTAAAGTCATAGAGGCTCACTCATACAAATAGGTATGTCTATAAATAGGCCACTGCATTTAGGGACATGGGTACTGTAGGAGTAAGAGTTGCTTTCAGCTTTATAATATGAAACACACACAAAAATGGCTTAAAACAGAGGGATTAATTTTTCTCACAAAGCAAAAAGTACAGAGGTTGACAATCTAGGACAGTTGCTGAAGCTCCATGATGGCATTTGCATTTCAGGTTTCTTCTGCATCCCTACTCCATCATTCCTAGTGTGTGGCATTTAGCCCCATGATCTCAAGATGGCTCTTGGAGCTCCAGCCATGATATCTGTGTTTCAGGCAGGGATAATGGGGAAGGAGTCAATGGCAAAGAACCACACTTTGACATTTTCTTCTTTGGGGTTTTATATCTTTATTAAAGAAGGGAAGTAATTCCCTCTTCCCCATCCACTTGATACTCTTGAATTCAGCAAATTGTTGGCCAAAACTGCCCTGTGGCCACGCTACCTGCAAAGAAATACGGAAATGTTATAAATATATGAAATACACATTTATATATTTAAACAGGGCAGGTAGACATTCAGAAAAAGTTGTCGTTCTAGAATTTTCGACAGCTACCAAGATGTAGTTTTGAAGGTTCTGGCAAACACATCTCAAACCCTCTTTGTAGGTATTAAGTCCTGTGGCAAAAGTTTGTTCAAAGATAGGTCAAATATTTGTGTAGACTTTGTGCAAATTTTCCTGTGGTCTCATTACATGATGCAAATGTATTGCAATTATTAATATAGTAGCCCAAAGCCACAAGATTGCATACTTTTGTGGTATGTGTGCAGGTACCCCATCCTTATATTGGCATAATTGAGGATTCTGTAGAGTGAGGTGCATGGAGGAAGAGGCTGGTGGTTAAAAGGCTTGAGGAAGTTATTAAATATCATGTCATTGCGAGGCCAGTGGTAACTCTCTCATAAAATGGAGATAATAATATCAGCTTTTTTCTTCCCGGGGTCAGTGCAAATTTTTAACGGGGCTCTTGGTACAGAGTGCTTTCAGAAATAAGGTGCAAAGTTGCAAGATCGGGCAGTTGAAAAAAAATCATCTCTCATTCCTCTGCTGCGGAAGAAGATTGCACTCAAACTGTTCCTTAAATGTTGCTGGAGTAAGCTTTTTTCTGAATTTTGAGAGAATAATGACATTTGTAACAATGGTAACCCTTTAGTGAGCGCTCATCTTCTGGCTGGCTCATCTAAGTACTTTCCATTTATAATTTTATTCTATCCTCACCCACTAAGGGTTATGGGGTGACGTCCTCCTCATTTTGTACCTGAGGACCCTGAGGCTCCAAGACCAGAGTCACTATTTGTGATGCAATAAATAGATCAGGGCTATGGCATCAGGCCTGTTTTCTAATCCAGCTTTGATGTTTTTCTGGCAGAGGTGACCTTGGAATAAAACATTAAGAGACATGATATGTAAATGGCCTCGTAGAAGCTTCTCTGAAAGATCCTCCATGGGGTTATAAAGGATCTACATACTCGGGGTTTTGAAAACTGCTTGCATCGATATTGGGTTACAATGTTAGTTTCTCTCATTTCAGAGGAAGACCTTTGAGATCACTTGCAGACAACTCACTACCTCTGTGACCTTGGGTTTGTCCTTTAACTTTCCATGCCTCAGTTTCCTCATCTCTAAAATGGGGGGAAATATGAATAACTACTTCATAGGGCTTTGGTGAGAGTTCAATGGAGTACTTAGGTCAATATTTTATATATTGATGGATTATAAAAAATAAAATGGAATGTACAACCTTGCAATCAGAAATTAGGCAGATAACTGAGCAAAAGCAAATGCCTCTGTGCTTTCTCCAGCAGTATTTAGTGAATGATCACTTGTAATTGGAGTCGCCATCCGGCTCAGTTGAATTGGTCTTGACAGTGGGTGTCCTCACCTCCAGCCCGTTATGCGGTTATCTTTATTGAGCTATCTTCTCTGCACAGTTGCCATGAGATGGCACTATGGGGATATGGATGGTCAAGTTTCCTTTTCTCCCACTTATTGCTGGTCTTTCAGGCTGAAAGCAAATTGGAATAGTTTTTATTTTATTGTTTAGTTTTGTGCTTTTAAAATATTCAGGAACTTCAATGACAAGAATATGTTTAAGGGAAAATGAAATGCATATGAAGTTTAAGACACATTTTTCATAGTTTGAAGGGCCTCTGAATGATTAGAAAACTGAGGCTTAAAGGAGAAACTGCTTTTTTTTTATTTTTCTTAGTATTCATCAGTTTAGAGCTAACCTTGCCAATACATTTTGATATAGAGTAAATAAGTTGATTGGGAAACTCAATGACCTTCATGATATAAATTATTCATGCCATTATAGGTAGCATATATTCCCTGCAATGTGTGTGTGTGTGTATATATATATATATATATATATATATATATATATATATATATATATATTTATTTACATAGTTACAACATTTTTACATTTGTGTTATACAAAGGAGTGGAATCTAATTGTTTCTTGTTTCCTCTCGTTTTGTTTGTTGTTAACTCTTTTGTGGCTTGTCAAGTAATGGATATAAGAATGACTCTCATTGTCTTCCAAGGAATAATTTCATAACTTTCCGGCATTTGGAGGAAAGAGGCAATATTGTTTAGTAGAGACAAACCTGTGTTCAAATTCCACTCTGCACTTTCCATCGAGTCAGCAGATATTCTCATTTTACTTATGTATATAAACCATGCAGCATGACAAATGGTGCAAGGTTCATCAAATCTTGTTTTCCATCCTGTCCTCAAGTTTTTTGGGAAAAGGGAGGTAATGAGGTATAGGGTTAGGGGTAACACAGATCCTAAAAATATGTGGGTGTTTTAGGAGTAGGATTGTTGTGGCAATGGAGATGTTTTTGTTCATTCTTTAAGATCTGTATTTTGGATTATTTTTCTGGTCAAAATAAAATTAAAAAAAAAGGGAGAGCTTGAAGTTAAGAATTTTAATATTATTTCTAGATGAAATTATATTGACAGTCATTGAGATACAGGAAAAGGATTGAGAGACTTTCATTGTAGAAGCTGTACACTTTGTTCCTGTAGTGGGTGTCATAGTCTGGAATACCCATGAATTAAAAAATTGTGTTAATCCTGCGGGGAAAATGAAATCAGTCTTGGGGTTTCTACTGGCATTATTCTTCTTAGACAGTGACAGCCAGGAGATATGGTGATGGCAGACATCTAGTAGGCTCCCCATTCATGCTGCCCAGGCATCTCCCACCCAGTGGTGGGTCGTGGCTTGAGTGAATACAAAAGGAACCTTAAAGACATTGGGTCCATTTGCCGAGCCAGTACAGGGCTCTCAACCAGTGGGGAAGCCTCAGAGGAGAACAGTGCTTACAGCAGACTGTTCAGGTAATTTTAATATGTGTGTTATTATTGTTATTATTTTTTGCAGTTAAAATCCAAAGATTGATGGCAAAATTCAAAATTCAAAATATTTATATATCAATTCTTGGCTAATCATTTCAACTTACTTGTAGTCTCAGTGAAACTCCTAATTCTTTTAAAACTCTTTTTGGCTTCACTCTAAACCTATAGCCATTTAGAGTGTAGCAAATATGCTTTTGGTCCTCCTTCCCTTCAGTTTACATTTTGATGATTCAAATATGTTTTTAAATATGATGGATATATGTCTCCTACTAATGAGAATGGACAGAGTCATCGCCTATACCCTGATGATTTTCTGTCGTAGACGTGGCCTCAGTAGTGAGCTAGTCCTGCTGATTATTACTTTATTAATAATAATAATAACTTAGGATCAAACACAAATCATCATTTGTATCCAAAGTTCTCTAGCGTTGCAATGAATTAAATCCATCATTATTCAGAAGGCCAGTTCATTTGCTTTCCCAAGGGTATATTTTTCAACTACTTTGCTTTGTATGTTCACTAGGAAGTTATATTGTTTTATGGGGGTGATAAGTTAGATTTTTTTTTAGCTGCCTCAATGGCATTAATGGCAATGGTATCTTCTGAAAAATGTCCAGACTAAAGTCTTTGTATCAAATCTATATTGTAAAAAATTAATCTTGTGTGTTTGAGAGAGAGAGAGAACTCCTTTTTGGTTTCTAAGGAACTTAATGGCTTATCTTCAGTCCATCTTTCAGCACAAGTGAGATGACTATCCATTGAGACAAAAGACTTAGACAGACTTTAAAATATCATGATAAAATGTCCAAAGCATTTGTTGTTGTGTTGCTTCTTACAGCATGTAGATTTAACATTAGAAACATACCCGTTCTAGTGTGTGTGTGTGTGTGTGTGTGTGTGTGTGTGTGTGTGTACAAAGATGTCTTGTATAAGGGGGCACAAATCACACGGTAGACAGAAGCTAACTTACATGGGAGCATGTGGTGGGAGCTGAGATTCCAGGGCTTCGAGCTGAAAGGGAGAGCCCCTTCCTACACAAACCCACCACGACCCCTTCGCCTTGTACCTGCAGCAGAGTGGGCACCCACAGGTAAACACATATTTTGTGGCTGTGCTCTATTCCCAACCACTCCTGGAGGTCTCCTGAGGTGCTTCTCAAGCTCCCCCATAGCTCCATCTCTGAATATGGCACTGTCTCCTCACCAGGGAAGTAGGAGGGAGGGTGCAGAGTATGCTTTTTGATGCTAATGTGTATGTTTCTTCATGTGAGTGAAGGGGACACAGAGACCCCGCGTGTTCCCACAGGCTGGGATGCTGTCAGTGGAGTCTGGGAAAGGTCTCATGGCCGGGAAAATTCAGGTTGTGTAATAATATACTAGCTTAAAAACATTTTTACTTGAGGAGGGGGTTATCTTTTTCTGACACACACAGAAATACCATATGAACTAGCAATAGCCTTAGAATAAAGGAAAATTAATATCCTTAGTGGCCAACCTTTAGCAAAAGCACAGTTGTGGTAAATCATACTCTTGGATGCCTACCACAAGGAAATGTGGCCAGTTCAGTTCTCTAGGCCAGAGGTTTTTGAATTGTGTCCAGTAAGGTCCCAAAGTTTCCATGAAATATTCCCACAGTCCCTTGGGGACAAAGAGTCGAGCAAGAGAGCCCTATTTTATGTCAGCTGGAGCCCTTCTCTTTTATGCTTCTTGATATTGGTATGCAATACAAAAGTTTGAAGAAAAGCTTTTGGTTGCTTATCCAAGTACTCTCTTCATCCCTGCATCAAGGCAGGCCCTCAGAGAGCTGCATACTTGAACTTCATTGCTTGACTCCTTATAGAATCACTTTTACTGCTTTGTACTTTGTCACTGTGACTGTGGAGTGTTCTAGGAGTGCCTTGAGACTCCACCATATACACCTTGCCCTTGTCTCTTTTATTGGTGAACATCATCTGTATTTATGAGGACTCTTGGGGTAAATTCCATCAGTGCTTTTGAGCAGCCCCATAGCTTCTTCAAAAACAATAGTAAAAAACAAAAACAAAAAACAGAATATGTAATTTATTTCTACGTACTTGGAGGCTATATGAGCTATTTCTTTTCTTTGGTCACTAGGAAGCACACAGTCAGATACTTAGAGGTCATAACTTCTACCCTTGATATCCTTTTACGGTTCATTCATTTTATCCCTTTCTACCTATGTGTCTTGATATAGTTTGCTTAACACATCTATTGTGGCAATTTAGTTCTGGTCTCCTTAACTCCAGGTAGAATTTTCTTTTTATCTGTTGGAAACCTCTACCTGGATAGGCTGTAGGCACATCAGACTTAATATTATCTGAAGGGAATTCTTGTTGGCTTCCTTTTAAAATGTGCCCCTCTTCCTGTTTCTTTGGTAAAAGGATCCCATGGGTCTAGTCATCTAAGTTTGCTGTCTTGCTGTATTTTTCATCTTCTCTCTCTCTTACATCCCTTCCAAATCCTTTTAATTCAGCCTCAGCACACCTTTCAAATCTCTCCTGATTCATGAATACCTGCATGGACTAGTTCATTAGATTCCTAACTGGCCTCAATTTCTCTGGTAACACCCACCAATAATCCGTTATGCACCTTGATGTCAGTTATTTAAAAGTCATTTGCTCTCCTATAATTCTTATTGCTATTTACAGAATGAAGCCCTAATCCCTCACACAGCATTCAAGGCTCTTTACAATTTGCTCCCCAGCCTATGTTCTAAGTCTCATCTCTGTCCCTTCCTCCCTCCACTTTTGTGTCTTTCACAGCATCCACTGGACCACTAGCAGTCCCCAAACACAGAATTCATTTCAGCACCTAGTTCTCTGAAATGTGCTTCCTGGCTCCTTGAAGCCCTTATGTTTCCCTAAATGTCTTCTCAAATATTATCTTGTATCAGACTTCTCTCTCTTTCTCATTACAGAATTCATGGCCTCCTCCTCAATCTTTCCACCTCACTTTCTTAATACTACTGTTAGAGCAGTACTTGCCAGATTTTGGACTTTGTTGTGTATGTGTATCTTACTCCCCAAATTGTGAACCCCTCAAGGAGTTTTGTTGACTACAAGGTGGGAACATGCCAGGTATCTGCCAACCCTGCTTTTAAAAATCAAAGTAAACTGAGTGAGGGACTGGGGAGTTTCTAGAACTGGTAATGCCTTCAATGAGTAAGAATTGAAAACATGGCTAATTAACTGCTGATCTGAAAAATCTTAATATATGTAGTTTCTTTATGGTAATAGAAAATTTGTAATGCACTCATGAAAAAGGTTCTAGCAGTCAAGGTAACGTTTCATAATTTCTGTACAGAAAAAATCTTATCTGACTTTCTTTTTTCTTTTAGGAATAGTCAAGTCAAGAGGCTGAAAATCTGAAGAATGTTTCCAAGGGGTAATCTGGCTGTTACTTGCTGGGTATGGAGGAACACGAGGAAGTTATTTCTATTCCTTTCTCTCTTGCTGTCCCATGCAGCTCATTTGGAAGGCAAAAAGGACAATCAGTTCATCTGGAAACCAGGTAGGAATGCCCTGGCTGTTCCTTTGTCCCATTTTCATTAATGAGAAGAAAATTCTTTCCATCCTTGTTCTTTTTTGTGGAGTAGTGGGGAATATCCTGAGAGGAAAAATAGAATCTTCTTCATGATAATAAAGCTTACATTTGATTTTTATTCCTGCATAATTGTCACCTCCATCCGTGATGCTTGTTATCCTTCTGAATTTTCACATTGTTGTCAATTAAAGTTATGATCTCCATAGTTACATCTGCTTCTCCTTTGTCAAATATATCACCACTGTGCAGCACATTTGTAGCAAAAATGACATCTGAATTAAGCTGTTATCCTCAGCTACAAATGCATTGGACCAGGTCTATACATGTCTTTCTTTTACAGTACAAGCTAGTTAGCTATTTACTACTGAACACCTTCTAGTACAGAACCTGAATGTCTAGGTTTGGGAGCATGAAAAATTATCCTAACAACTTTGCTCATTAATTATGATTATTAAGTCATCTTAATGTGTTTTGAGATCCTTAGGTACCCTGTACATAACTATATGAATAAGTTGAATTGAGGTTTGGAGTATTCCCTAAATACTTCCTTAATTTAGCTGTGGAAAAGATCTGTTCAATTTAATTTTAAAGGCTAATAATTTATTAACTTAAATTATGAACCCCAGTTATCTTGGCTGTTTGTATCACTGATGTTTTTCATTGCTCTAGATTTTAATTTTCCTAATGTTTCACAATCAGATCATTTAACATATTTATTACTGTTTCAAGAGTCCATTCTTGCAAATACAGATAACTTATATGCTTAATATCTTGGAACTGGAAAATGTGATGTTATAGAAGATGTATGGTCCTCAAAGAGTTTTCATTTTAGTCTCATCATCTGTGAATTAAATAGACTGTAAATGTATTGTGTCACCATGAAAATATGTATAAGAGATATTTATAATATTTAAATGGCTTTGCAAAAATGAAAGTAAATTATGCTTTACAGTATATTAAGTAAAAAACCCAGTACCATTAGAGATACAGTTTGGAGGAAATTTAATTACATTAAAGTCCCTATAAATTAATTTAATTGTGGGCCCTAATGCCACATTAGTGATTTGCACTTTTTAACTCGTGGTGGTGTTAGGAAGATTTGGAAATAGTTCTAAAAGTCAATATTGCATTTCTGTGAATGGAGCCATTTTGTTTTAATCACAAAAGACTAAGTCTAAATAAGCACATTTATATGACTGCACTTCTGTCTAACGTTCTCAAAAAAAGTGCAATTAAAATGGAAAGTAGCAAATCTGAAACACGAATGAGATATGTTAAGAAAATGGGCTTATTTTGAAGCAAATTTTAAAAATAAGTCTGATTTTTTAAAAGTAGGTCAATGGAAAAAGATGGTACAGAGAGCCACTCTATAGTAGATAAATACTTGGATAAATGTTAACCTTAAGTTTCAGAGTAAGAGTCCTTCTTATCAGATACGTTGCGTCATTCAAAATGAATATCCATGTCATCACTCACATTTTCCCTGGTATTCATTGCTTCTTTCCCTCTTAATATGTTGTAGAAAAGTGTAATAATATGTACATATTGCTCATGTGGTTTTGCTTCTAAATTACAAATTCATTGCTTGTAGATGACCAGATATTTTAAAAGTAGAAAACATTTGAAATATATAAAATTAAAAGCAAAAGTCTGGACTATGTAATCCATTCTCCACTCTTATGTAACCTTCAAAAATATTCCTTGCTCATGTAAGCACATCTCTATGGATGTTTGTGTATATAAATCACATAAAATACACACATATTATTATTAGCATTAATTGGGGTTCTGCCAAAAATAAATGGTATATGCATAGTGGGTAATTGAAAAGAGTTGAATAAAAGGACTATTTACAGCAGTGGGAAAGTGTGAGCAGGATTTAAGAATAGCTACAAGGAATTGGGGAGTGCCCCTGAGCTAGTATTAGTCTTTATGACTTCTGGGCCTGCAGAGGCAAAGAAAGAAAGTTGTTTCTGGAATTTGGAGAGAGAACTTTATGGAGACGATGGCTGACAGATGCTGTGGCCTTTAGAGGGACATAACCAAGCTGTAGTCCAAGTAGGAAGGGGGCCAGGGGAATGAACAACCCTTGTTCTCGCACCTCCTACAAGGGCTCCCATTGGCTGAAGCCAACCAGCAGCCACAAGACAAGGGAGCCCATTGCTGTGTCCATAAGGACCAGTTTCCTGGGCAGGGAGGTGGAGAATGGTGGAGAATGTGGATCTGAAAGTATTCAAATTCATAATACATATATCTGCATATATTCACGCACCACTTCATACAGAGTCATGCTCTGTGTCCCTTTTTTGCAGTTTGCTTTTTATCATATGATGGTATCTTGCTGAATATTACATATTAGTGCACGTTGATCAATTTTATCTTTCAATGGTTGTATAGTATTCTTTTGCATTTTTATTTAATAATTTATTTAACCAGTGCCGTACTGGTTTATCTTTTCTTTCCCTGTTGCTTGGCATTTCAGAGGTTTGGTGTTATATCTAATACTGACATGAATGCGACGTTATTTTAAAGGTAAACAAATCAATTTGAGGAGTCATGTCCTAGAGCAATTCTGGGTCATCACCTTCAGAAAGAAACCTCAGCATCTTGGAATCTGTTATCTGCTTATGCAAGAGTTTATTATATTTAATTTGGATTAAACAACAACAGTAAAACTGTACTGCAGTGGAATTAGCTACATTTTTTTGAAGTATGTTATAAAATCCAGCAAACCAGGTCCAGTGTAATCTGGAATTTGAACTGATTTCCATGGAGACCCAGAAAAAATGTACTTTGTTTTAAAAACCTAGAAACCATTCTCTGGGTTTTGATTGTAGTGTCAACCACTTAAGCCCTTTGCTGATGTCTATTGTTTTTCCCCCTGGAGTCTATAGATTAGATGTTAGTCAACCTCATCCAAATTAGAGGCATTTCTAAGTGAATCCTGGCTTTGGATAAACAATGGATTGATGAATACTAAGGGAATGATATAATCTGTTGCTAAGGATTTCTATCCTGAGGGGAGAGACTGGAGAGCTGTAGGCCATAGGATCATTGATCTGACAAGGATGTTGAGTGCCAATCATCATTGTGATGAGATCCTCTGATCTATATTTAGTGTCAGGCAATCTGTCATGCCTGCCAAGAAAGAAGGATCATGTCAGCAAGACTATCAGATAAGGAATAATGTTGCTTGTTGTTTTGGGTAAATATACTATTCATGTCTGCATAGAGAAAAACAAATCATGGTTTCTGAAGTCACAGTATCTAGTGGTCTCTTAAAAAAGTCCTCAGTATTGGTTGTAAAATGTTGCTTCATTCCACTAGTACTTGTCGAGTCCTGGCTATGTGCCAGGTACTATTACAGGCACGTGTGATAAATTGAGAATAAACAGATAAATCTTTGGTCCTGTGAACAGGGTAATAAACATAATCAAGAGGCTAAATAGAGAGTATGTTAGATGGTGATAAGTGCTTAGAAGGAAAGATAAGGCAAGGAGGAGGGATATGCAGTGATAGGTGAGAGATGGAAATTTTAATAGGTGGGCTATAGGGTGATTAACTATAGTGGAAGTGAATTTGAGTAGAGACTTGAAGAAAGTGAGAGAGCCAGCTACGTGGATATTGGGGTGAAAAATATTTGAGATGGAAGGAACAATGGCAAAAGGCCCTGAGACAGGAGCATGTGTGTCATGTTTGAGGACTAGAGAGGATGTCCGCATGTTGGCACAGAGTGAACATGGACAGTGATTGGAAATCTGGTCAGAGGAGTATGGGGTCCAAATTAGGTATGAGTTCAGGGATCAAAACACAATTTTGGCTTTTACTCTGGGGAGTTAGAATTTGGAAAGTTTAGGAAAAGTGGTCACATGATTTGACCTTTCTTTTAATGTATTTATTTATTACATTTATTGGGGTGACATTGGTTAGTAAAATTATGTAGGTTTCATGTGTACATTTCCATAATACATCACCATATATTTGACCCCCTTTTCCCTCTTCTATTTCCTTATCTCCTTCTTTACCCTCTGGTAACCAATAAACCATTGTTTGTGTCTATGAGTTTTTGTTTCTTTGTCTTGTTCGTTTGAGTTTTATATCCGACATATGAGTAAGTCAAATGGTTCTTGACTTTTCCTGTTTGACTTATTTGCTTAGCATGATAATCTCAAAATTCATCCATGTTGCTGTAAATGGCAGTATTTCATCTTTCTTATGGCCAAGTCATATTCCATTTTGTATATATACCACATCATCTTTATCCAGTTATCTTTTGAAGGATACTTTGGTGTTTCCATGCCTTGGCCACCATGAATAATGCTGCAATGAACATCAGGGTACGTATCTTTATGAATAAATATTTTCAGATTTTTTTGGGTATGTACCCAGGCTAGGGATTGCTGGGTCATATGGTAATTCTATTCTTAATTGTTTGAGGAACCTCCATACTGTTTTCCATAGCACCCGTACCAATTTACATACCCACCAGCAGAGTATGAGGGTTCCTTTTTTCTCCACAGCCTCTCCAACAGTTGGTATTATTTGTCTTGTTGATGACAGCCATTCTAACTGGTTGGAGGTGATATCTCATGGTGGTTTTGATTTGCATTTCCCTGATAGCTAGTGAAGTTCAGCATTTTTTCATACACTGGTTGGCTGTTCGTATGTCTTCTAGAGAGAAGTCTTTTCAGATCCTCTGTCCATTTTTTGATTGGATTCTTTGTTCTTTGTTGTTGAGTTTTATTAGTTCTTTATTTATTTTGGATATTAGACCTTTATCTTCTCCCATTTGGTTGCTTGCTTCTTTGTCTTGTTGATGGTTTCTTTTTCTGTGCAGAAGCTTTTTAGTTTGAAATATAGTCCCATTCATTTATTTTAGCTCTTACTTCCCTTTCCTTTCAGGTAAAATTCATAAAATCCTCTCTGACCCCAAGGTCCATAAGTTTAGTACATGTTTTCTTCAATGCAGTTTATTTTTTCAGATCTTATGTTTAGGTCTTTGATCCATTTTGAGTTAATTGTGGTATATGGTGACATAGCAGTCTAGTTTCATTCTTTTGCACATGGCTTTCCAATTTTCCCAGCACTATTTATCAGAGGCTGTCTTTTCTCTCATGTATGTTTGTGGCTCCTTTGTCGAAAATTATCTGCCCATATATATGTGGGTTTTTTTCTGGGTTTTCAATTCTATTCCATTGGTCTATGTGTCTGTTTTTCCTGCTAATACCATGCTGTTTTGATTATTGTCACTTTATAGTACAAAATGAAGTCAGGGAGTGTGATACCTCCAGCCTTGTTCTTTTTTCTTAGGGTTGCTTTCGCTACTAGGGGTCTTTTGTGACTTCATATAAATCATGGGACTTTTTTGTTCTATTTCTTGGAAAAGTGCCATTGGGATTTTGATGGGGATTGCATTAAATTTGTATATTGCTTTGGGTAATATGGCCATTTTAACTATGTTGATTCTTCCAGTTTATGGAATATCTTTCCATTTTTTTGTGTCTTCTTCAATTTCTTTTACTAATGTCTTAGAGTTTTTAGTGTATACGTCCCTCATATCCTTCGTTAAGTTTATGCATAGGTATTTTATTCTTTTTGTTGCAATTGCAAAAGGAATTTTTTAAAATTTTTTTCATTTATTTTACTAAAATTTCATTGTTAGTATATAGAAATGCAATGGTTTTTGTATGTTGATTGTGTAGCTGGCAACTTACTGTATTTGTTTATTGTTTCTAATAGGTATTTTTTGTATGTGTGCACGTGTGGAGTCTTCAAGGTTTTCTATATAAAGAATCATGTCATATGCAAAAAAATGACAATTTAACTTCTCTATTCCCAATTTAGATGGCTTTTACTTCTTTCTCTTGCCTCACTGCTCTGGCTAGGACTTCTAATAATATGAGTATGTTGAGTAACAGTGGTGACGGGGCATTTCCCTGTCTTGTTCCTTATTTTATAGGAAAAACTTTCAGTTTTTCACCATTAAGTATGGCACAACAAACCCTCAGCTAATATCATATTTCATGGTTAATGAGATTTTAATAGGATCATTGTGGCCTGTCAGTTGAGAATGGTGGAAGCTGGGAGACCAGTTAGTAGGCTACTGCAGAAAAAAGAGGAGTGATAATAACTTGAATTAAGGTAATGATGGTGAAGGTAGTAAGCAGGGGGTTGATATTTTGGATATATCTAAGGCTGTGGTTTTCAACATGGGGTAATTTTGCCCTGTAGAGGACATTTGGCGTTTCATGTGCTATTGAAATCTGTGAGTAGAAGCCAGATATGCTGCTAAACATCCTATGCACAGGACAGCTCCCCACAACAAAGAATTATCGGACCCCCAAATGTGAATAGTGACTAGATTGAGAAACTCTGATTTAAGGTAAAGCCATCGTGATTCATTGATGTATAGGGAGGGATGGGGAGATAGAAGATACTGAGGCTTTGCCCTGAGCTACTAGAAAAGTGGAATTGTCATTTCATATGAGATGACTGTGAAGAAGCTGGTTTGGA
Organism: Rhinolophus hipposideros; assembly: GCF_964194185.1. Classification (NCBI taxonomy): domain Eukaryota; kingdom Metazoa; phylum Chordata; class Mammalia; order Chiroptera; family Rhinolophidae; genus Rhinolophus; species Rhinolophus hipposideros. Next base: position 18,948,193 of record NC_138052.1, read on the forward strand.
GGGACTATTAGGAACTTGTTATTGGTCATGTTAATGTTTTGAGCCTGTTAGAAATTAATGCGGAGATGTTGACCAGGAAGTTGGATACGTGATTCTGAATTCAGGAGAAAGGTCTTTGCTAGAGAACTAAATTTGGAAGTCACTAGGAAAGCTGTAGAATTTAAATATGTAGCCTTAGAAATGAAGCGGTGGCCTTGAAATTGTGATTCTGTGTAAGTAGAGGACCAGTTTCTAATGTACTGCCTTTGGGCCAAATGACACTTAAAAAATTATTGTGTTAAAATACACATAACATTATCTTTACCATTTTAACCATTTTAAAGTATACAGTCCATTGATGGTACATTCGTAGTGTGGTGGAAACATCACCACTATCTAGTTCCAGAACATTTTTATCACTCCAAATTACATTTGCAAATGAGGTTACAAAAAAGACTAGAGAACAATTTTTGCTATGAATTATAAGGTCTGAAAGAAAAACAAATCTATATTTATTTCTTTGTGAGAGGTTCTTTTAATAGCCTTAAGTCATCCTAAGAGATATACTTGGAAGTATACTAGGGTATACTAAAGTATGCTACGAGTATACCAGAAAGATCTAGAGCCTTCTATATAACTAGACCCACATTCAAATCCTCTCTCTAAAGAGGAGAATGTTATTATATTTAACCTCTCTAAGCTCTATTTATCTATCTACAAATGAGGATAAAACATACTTCACAGGAGTGTTTTGAAAATTTAGTAAAATAATATATTGAAATGCTTAGTGTATAGTGGCTGCTCAATAAATGTTAGTTATTATTTCTGTCATTATATAATAATTTGATATTTGAAATATTCTTGCTTTTATGTTACACATCTTTTGCTTACTTTTCTTTTTAGACACAAAAAGAGAGATCAGTTTGACAGCTATATAGACTTTATTAATAAATGGTTGTAATTTAACTGACTTTTTAGGTCTGAAACTTTATTTCTATATGACAGACTCTTAAAAAGTTTTAATTTCATTAGCTTCTTCACAGTGAATAAAAAGGGTGAGAATAATGACCTGTGTTCTGAGAACTAAGTAGATAAGTTAGAATTAATCTTTTTGGGAGAATAAAAAAGAGACTGTGAAAATGACATTAAATTAAGAAAAAAGGACCTGACATAGGTTAATATTTAATTATAACTTACATTGTAATGTTTTAATTGTTGAAAGCACTTTGAGGAAAAATTTATATATTAAATACATGTATATTTTAAGTTTAGGAATCTTAGAGAAAATAAAACGTTCTTAGGAGAGAACTAATTTTTTGAATATGTGCTGGAAGTCCATGAAATATTTATCCTGGGAATTGTATTAAATTGAAATCATTTTAATTATTTCTATGGATGTTAATTTATCTTAGAGGCCTGTATATAATAAACTCTCAGTGGTGTTATTTTTGTGATATCAAAAAGGATAGGCCTATATGGCATGGGATTCACTGCTAAAAATTCTCATTATTTTTTTCTTAGAGTTCTTAAGTACTAATTTTATAATGCCTCTAATAAGTCATAAAAAGTTTATATTACTTAATATACATAGAATAAATTACTCTATGTGGTTTTTATTCCCCTCTAAATAATACTATAATGTAGGCTTCCTGAGGCCAGGGAAACTTTTTGATTTCATTCACTGATATATTTCACATACCTAGAATATAACTGTGGCATTCAATTTCCCCAGCACATTAAATACTAGTAGAATGAGGGGCACGTGTGTGTGTGTGTGTGTGTGTGTGTGTGTGTGTGTGTGTGTATTTAGGAGGGTTGAGAAGTGAAGAGACTCAACAAAAAGGAAGCATGATCCCTGTTATTCTAGAACTGGGAATAAATATTCAGGAGAGACTATAAGATAAATGAAAACCAAAGTCAAATTTATAAATCAGAAAATATGAAAATACTTCATCCATATTTCCTTACTGCTTGGTTCCAGCACTGTTTCTGATCTTCTCTGGAAAAGATGTTGAACACTTTCTCTATAAAAAGGTATAGGTACACAGAGTTAGACATTTATTACTCTTGTTGTTATGATGAAATATTGTAGTTGCTTGTTGCCCAGTTTGTTTCCACAGAGACAGCCAGTTTCAGCTCTCTTTACTGTTTTTTCTGATGTTCATCTCCATATTTCTAAGTAATATGCTCATTATTGATATTTGTTGATTTACAAGTATTGGATATTTTTTATTGATTTTGTCATGTTAGCTGAGGATTTATCTCTCATCTCCCTACCTCTTACCTTTTTTACCACCTCTCTTCAAAAATAGTTATATCAAAATATTTAAATCAGTGAGCGGAGCTTATATTATTATATCTACGTAGATATTGTTCTGGCTGAGCCAAGCAGGGTGTTATGCTTCTGCGTCCTTTTTCCCCCCATCTTTTTGTTTTACACAGAAATTAAAAAAAAAAAAAAAAGCTTCATCTTTTCTTCTGAGCCCATTGCTGCTTTCTCCCTGATGCTCCATGCCTATTTTCACTTTTTTTTTGAAATACTCAAACACTCGTCCAAACACTATACCATATTTTTTCTTTGGGAGATCCTTCCACAGCCCCTGTCCTCTTGATTCCATCTGGACTCCTGCATAGTTGTCATCTTTGGAATCTCTTCATTTTCTCGTCCTGAACCCTATTGCTTTATTTTCTTAAACTGCTAAACTTATTTTCTAGGTCTACTAAAATAGGGTACATTGGAAGTAATTTTTCACATCTGGAAGGGTTTATATGCTTGTCATATACTTGACTGATAAGCTTGGGTGTGGAGTTCAAGGTTACAAAGGACCTTTCCTTCAGAATTTTGAAGGTTTTGCTCCACTGTATTCCAGACTCCAGTGTTGTTACTAAAAAGTTTTACATTATTCTGATCTCATCTCTCTGTATTGGACATTATTCTATACTGAACATTATTCTGATCTCATCTCTCTTTCTGGATTCTTCTTTTTATCCATGAAGTTCTGAAATGTTGTGATTACGTACTTTGTGGTGAATCATTTCTCCTTTATTGTGCTGGATATTAGGAGAATATTTCAATGAATATGCACATATCCTACAGTTCTGGTATTGATTTTTTCTATGATTTCCCCCCTCTTATTGTCTTTGTTTCTTCTGAAATTCCTTAGAAAGACATTTCACCTCTCTAACTGATCTTCAGTTTTTAGATATTTTTATATTTTTTCTTTTGTTTGTATTTTTATTCTATTTTCTAACACTTTTATTATCCTTCATCTTCCAACCCTTCCAGTTTGTTTGTGCTGTTTGACAATGTCCTCTGCGGAGTTCGATTTTGCTGTCTGTTTTCCTGCAGGGATTGAGAAAGAGACAGAGGAAGGGACATGAGGGGTTAATTAATTCCATTTATAGACTTTTAATTATTCCCCATTTCAAGCCACAAGCCTTACTCCTCCCTAGTGTCTCTAGGTTCTGAGCCTTCTCAGAATTTTGCAAGTATAAATAGGCTTTTTCTGTTGCTGTTACCATACTCTTCTAATCTACAGCTCTCTCTATATAACAGATTGCTGACTGTTCCTCTATGTGCTCTCCATGTTCCAGAATTTATTGCTATATGTTCTCTACCTCTAGCTCTATGTTCTTGATCCTTACTGAGTTGTATCGTTTAATGCCTTTGCTGTCATTTTAATGAGGTACTAAGGAGGAGTGAAATTACATACACATGTCATGCTCCCAAGTTAATGGGAAGTCTTCTCATTTTTCTGTCACTCTACTATAGGCTATTCTGGAATAGAAGGATGTTGAAATATGTTAATTTTGTAGTGATTGACTCAGTTAGTCTCTTTGAGCATGTGCTACAAAATCTGTCTATAATAGGTTTTGGCCAGGTTAAATTTAAAAAAAAAATCTAATCCAAATGCTCATTGGTTCTGTATGATTTGGGTCAAACTGAGCTATTGGATTAGTGATTGATAAGGGAATGACTTCTCCCTAGCAGTAGAAACATGAGGAGAAATTCATTTATGACCACATGGAAATATCTTCTTTCAACTTTTTTTTTTTTTATGGAAAAGTTTTGATATGTACCTTAAGTTTGAATTATTCCTAACTAGGAAAATATAGAATTCCATGCAAAGAAATACAAAAGTCAAAGACGAAAACAAGTCAGACCCATCAAAGTGGGATTGAAATAAGAATTAAAGACAATATCATTAATTCCTAGAGCAAAGATAAAAGCTTACTTTATAAATGTCTTCACAATCATGACTTTGGTACCATAGAGCACAATCTTGATTATAACCAAATAAGAAAAAAAAATCCAATCTTTTAGTTTATTGATTATGTATTCACTCAATTAATGTAATTATTTTAATATTTCAAAAAAGTTCTCCAAACTTTACAGTCATAGATGATATCTGTACTATAGACATTAGTGCCACAGATGATAACTGAGACCCAGAGAAATGTTTCAAAAGGTGTCGTTTTAACACCACTTATATTTTTTACTTTTTTTAATACTGTGCACTGTTAAAGTTTATTTTCTTAGCAAAAATAGGAATATGAATTAACCAGCTTGTCTTTTTGTGTCTTTTTCTCTTTAGAGTTTCTATGGTTACCAAATGGTGGTTAATGTAGGGAATCTGAAATGCTATTAGCCCCTTACATTGATCATTTTCACCCCAAAAGAGGAAAATAATTAGCTATTATGGAAATAGGTAGTTTTATCACCCAATGATGGATTTCATTTATGGATATACTTTACTACAAAAGTAATATAAGAAACAGTAAGAATAACATATGGATATGGGTTTTGTTGTGTATATACTTTTCCTCAGGGTTAATAATTTTTTAATTGAATGCAGCTGCTCAAAGATTTTTGTTGCTAAGTATACGCAGTATGTTGAAAAGTAGTGGCTGCATTTAAAAAATTTTTTTGAAAACCATTTGGAGCTAATGACTTAGCTATATTTTTAGAGAGCCTGTAAACGATAAAGATGCTGATATTCCATGCTAGGTAGGGTGATGGAGTGGTTCAGAGCACAGACATCAAGTCAGACTGTGTGCCTGTTACATGAAGCTCTGTGTGACCTCAGCTTTATGCCTTTGCTTTTTCATCAGTTAAATGGGAATACATGAGAACATCTATGTAATACGTATTCTATAGTACAACTTCAAAGTACATTTTCGGTACTCAAAGTAAATATTACATGATCAAAGTCATATTAGATGCTCAATTAATGCTACATTTTTGTTATAAAGTAGATGACACTTTAAGAGACTTATTCCCTGTGCTTCCGTCCTTCTGACACGTAGAATATAATTTTGTGTGGTTATATAAACTTGCATGCATAATAAATGTCATTGCTCTGAAAAGGTCATTTGATATTATGTTTCTTCACTTTAAATTTATTATCTAAAATAAGTATTTTTAAAATTTCCATTTAATTGCTTATCTCTAGTGGCATTTCTTCAAGCACCTTAGCTGCTTCAATATTGGACTTCTAATATTTTCCCTTGACATTTCCACTTATAATACTCTGCATTATTGTTTTCAAAGCAGGGGCTGTGGAGTTCTATCCAAAGCAATGGCCATGCAGAATGCAGTCTCAAAGCTTTCTTAAGAGACAAGAACGTGTGGCCTGTTTGGCCAAATGTGGGTCTGAACTTAGATGGGTCCATATGATTGACTTCTCCCATCTTTAGATGTGACATAAGAAAAAGCTACGATGCAAGTGACACCTTTATATTTGGTAATAAGTTCCAAAATATTACATTTTAATTCTTTTATTTGTCTTACATTGTCCTCAAAACAACCTGGGTTGTTGTACGTTGGGTAAGGATCTCAGTTTGTCCTATAAAGGAAGAAACTGAGTTTGACTAGCATAGATATTAAGTGATGGAACCCAGGGCCCTCTCACTACTTGAATTTTCGTTGTGCAAAGATCTTTGGTCTTCTGCTTTAGAATCTTTGAATTTTAAATTGCGTATGATGTTGCCATTATCAGTAGAGAGACTCATGAACCAAAAATATTACCATCTCTTTTGTGTTTCTTCAGATTTCATGTTAATCGGTTATCATTTTGGTGGTTGATGATCCAAATAAACAAATGTTTTATGTCAATGGAGGCTTCTCTTTACAGCATTCTATGCTGTTCTATTAGTAATTATTAGCATGGAAGGTAGATTATTTATAACAAAGTTCTAGAAATATAATTTATATACCAAAAACTTACCTATTTAAAGTTTATGTTTTAATTTTTTTTTACTACATTTACCAAGTTGTGCAACCCTCACTTCAGTCTAACTTTACAGTTAATCCTCATTTCCTCCCCTGCCCTAGCCAACCATTGATTTATCTTCTGTCTCTATAGATTTGCCTTTTCTGGATTCTGGATATTTTATATAAATGGAGTCATACATGATGTGTTTTTTTGTTTTTTTTTTTTTTGACTGGCTTATTTCACTTAGCATATTGTTTTTAAACTTCACTTACAGCATATGTCAATATTTCATTCCTTTATATTATTGACTAGTACGGTATTCTATTTTACTGATATAGATTTTTTTAATCCATTCATAAATTGATGGGCATTGGGTTGTTTCCACTGTTTTTGGCTACTGTGGATAATGCTACTATAAATGTACATGTGTACCTCGTGGCATGGACATATATTTTCATTTTTCTTGGTAGTGGGATTGCTGGATTGTATGGGAAATAAGTGCTTAACTTTTTTTTTAGAAATTGCAAACTATTTTCCAAAGTGATAATATCTTTTATATTCCTACAAGCAATATATGAGAATTCCTGTATTCCATATTCTTGCTAACAGTTATTGTCTATATTTTTGTTAAATTCGTTTTAGTGGGTGTGAAATAGTATCTCATTGTGGTTTTGATTTGAAGAATGATGTCTTTTCATGAATTTATTAAGCATTTGCATATTTTCTTTGATGAAGTGTGCATTCAAATACTTTTTGAATTTTTAAGTTGGTTTTATCTTCTTTTTATTGAGTCTCAAGTGTTCTTTTTTTGTTGAGGGAACAAGTCTTACTGGACACGAGATTTGCAATTGTTTTCTTGCAGTCTGTGGCTTGTCTTTTCAGTTTTTATTGTGTCCTTGTAGTGTAAAACTTTTGAATTTTGAAGTCCAATTAATCAATATTTTTCACTTATCAATTGTACTTTTGCTCCTGTAGCACAAAAATCTTTGCCTTATTCGAGTTCTCAGAGATTTTCTCCCATATTTTCTTTTAAAATTTTTATAGTTTTAGCTCTTACATTTAGGTCTGTGATACACTTTAAACTAGTTTTTTTTTTTTGTATGGTGTGGGTAAGGGTCTAAATTCATTATTTTTGCAAATGGATATCAAATTATACCAGCATCATTTGTTGAAAGGACTATACTTTTCTCATTGAATTGCCTTGGCATCTTTGTGAAAACCAACTAAACATAAATATAAGGGTTTATTTCTGGACTTTGAACTCTGTTTCATTGATCTATATGTCTGTCCTTGTGTCAGTTCTACACCGTTTTGATAATGAGACTTATCTTGATAACTGTATAATCAATTTTGAAATTGAGAGGTGAAAGATCTTCAACTTCGTTCTTTTAAAATATTGCTATTGCAATTCTGAGTCTTTTGAATTTCCATTTCCATTTTAGGATCAGACTGTCAATTTCTACATGAAAGCCTACTAAAATTTTCATAGGGATAATGCTGAATCTATAGATCACTTTAGAAAGAGTTGCCAGCTTAACAATATTGAATCTTCCAATCCAGAAACATAGAATATCTATGTCCTTTTTTCCCCTATAATATTTTGTAATTTTCAGTGTGCAAGACTTTTGTTAAGTTTATTCATAAGTATTATCCATTTTCAATGGAGTTGTTCTTTTAATTTCATTTTAAGATTATTCACTGGTAATAAAGTAATACAATTGATTTTTTATAGGGATGTGGTATCTTGCCGTGAATAGTTAGTAAGCTTACTGTTCAGTGATTAAGCTACTCCCTGATTTAAAATTAATGATACTAGGGAGCTATGTAGAATTTTCTGGACTTTCTATATATTAAATATAGGAGAAAAAGTTGCTTCCAGTACTTCCTGCTTAGCCAAGGCTCGTAGTATGTTAGAACTCACTTGGGATGTAATAGTGGGTTACTGAGCCTGTTAATGATCGCTGCCCCTCTCTCATCCAGGAGGTCTCTCCTAGTGCCTTATCATGTCAATAATCATTTTTGCAGCGAACAAATCAGTAGAACAAAATATCCTTTCAAGTACCAGTGAACCATGTTAGGAAAAATACCCTCAGTTAAATAAATAGACTAGCAGAACCTGGTCAATGTCTTTTAGCTTATAGTGTTGAGAATACCAGGTTTGAATGGAAAAGAGCTATTGTTATTCTGTTTCTTAAACTGTTTCAAGATCAATCTTGAAGTCTCTGTCTGGTGCTCTATACTTCTAACCTCTTGGGAGTTAAACATTTTATTGTTGTTTTAATATTTATCAATATTGTGTATTGTTATATACTTCAGCTACTATTGATCAATCAACTATATAGCATGAAGATGTTGCATTCTTAAATGTGATTTTAAAATTGTATTTTGACACTGTAATTTTTCTTCTGGGAACACATGCCCAATTGTCCAATTTTATTTGATAAGTCTGTTGGGCAATGTATTTCAATTAACATAAGTTGGTTTTATATAAGAACATGCCTATAGTTTCCAGTGTAGCACAGCTACATTTACTGTCTAGAAATGGTGGTGGGATAAAAAGTTCAAAAAAATAACAAGTAAGTGAGACTCTTGTTCATTGCATTTCAGTGTATTTATGTTACTGTTGTAAATGGGGTTCCTAAAATTGCTGGTGGGGAAATTGGAGGATTATGAATAACTAGACATTCATGTTTTTGATACTTCCCAGAATTTATATTAAGTTTAGAGAATAAGGAGTATTGTAACATGTATTAACATTCAATCACTGAATAATTTAAACAAAGCATGAATTCCGTAGTTGAACATGTTGATAATATACTGGTAGGTACTTAGCTGGCAGCTTTGGTAGTGCAGTTTCTTGCACAAAGCATGTCTTCTACTGCTAGTCATGAAAAATCACTTTTCAATTTAGAACTTAATAAAAACTTTCCTGATTCTAACACTAAGCTCTACTCCCTGTGCGATTAGTGGTTTCATTTCTTTCCCAGCAGTTGGGTAATGATTATGGCTCCAGATGCAGTGAGAGTGATAAAGAGATTGATTAATTTCACTTGAAAGGGCATATGCTCAAAGAGAATCCATTACAAACACCACGAATGAAGATCTGACATCTTTGCAGCCTAGAGGTGTGCCCTTGCTTGGTGTCCCATTGATGCTGAGAATAGGATCTCTACACCAATGGGATTTCTATCCACATAGTCTATCCAATACTGGGTCTTGCACAGAACCTAGTATGCATACATGTGTGTGAGTATGTCTGTTCTTGCTGCCTTTCTGTCTTTGTCATAAGCTACTTATGACAGTTAAAAAGGTTTCTTTGACTCTTTTACCCTAGGGATGCCTTTGAGCTGTATGTTATTATTGATCAATAGAATCAAGGTTGCCTTCGAACAAGGGCTTAATTTAGATCACACCGTGCACACACACACACACACACACACACACAGTACAATGAAACCTCACTATATTTTAGTGTGGAAAATATTTTGAATATTAAAGCAGTGTGACCATAAAGGAAAACATTTTATTACATTTTATAAAAAATAAAAAAAGGATCTGTTTATTTAATGCTATATCAGCTTACGTTTATTTGATACTTCCTATTTCCAAGGACACTGTTTTATCATAAATATATCTTTTCTATACCCCTCTCTTTCATTTTCATTCATTCTGTAACTTTTTAAATAAATACTTTTGACAATTTAAAACTGATTGAACCATTTAACTTTCTAAGAGAAAAATAAAACATTAAAAATGGTGGGCTAAACTTTTGATGAAAGGTAAGAATACAAGATTTTAGCATGGATCTTGAACTTAATGAGTTTTGTTTCTGCATCTATCAATGAGTAGGTGTGTGTTCCTGAATAAACAAAACACATGTATCCTCCTTTGGAAAGTGTCTCTTCTATATACATCTCTATCATAAAGCATGAGGTGAGAGAATGATATAAATTCCTGATGCTACTTAGAAAACTGTCATAACTTTTACTCAGTGCTTCTGTAAGCCTGTAAAGTGTTCTTTCTTGGATCTTCTGCTTGTTTTAATAGAGAAGTTTGGATCTGAAATGTCTTGGATTCTTTTTCTTGCCTTTTATACTTGAATGTTAAGATTCTATTCGTGTACCAAATAGTTCTAGGGCATTACTGTGTGCCAGGTGCTGTGCTGCGAGAGCTAGTAAGTGGAGCAAGACACAGCTCCTGTTTCAAGTAGGGAGCAGCCATTTACTGAATCTCAAAGAGTAGATCATGGCCCTCAAAAGGCCCATTCTGAAAGAACGCCCAGAAGGATTTCCCTCTAACTTCTATTGATGCAAAACTTTGGGTGTCAAGAATATATCCTTTCCTCAGTGCTTCTCATTTTTTTTAAAGCTCTAGAATTTTATCTGAGAAAGCCCATGTGCTTCCGGCTCATGAAATTCTGAAGTAGACAATAAGATCGGTCAAGGATGGTCCCTAGAAATAACTGAAAGGGGACATTTAAGGAGAATTTCATGGATATTTAAATACTGCTCAGCACTTAGGTTAATTTTTTTTAAATATTGGGGAAGTCACTGTAGCTCTTTTAAGTCCTTCTGATATTTGGAAGACATTTATTAGGGTGATCTTTGACAACGAGAGATTGCCCCAAGGAGTTAAAATTGTAACAACCAAGAAAGTAGCTGTGTTCTCACCAGGATTTATACAAATCAAGGATACTTAAAAAAAGTTTTTGAAAAACATTTCTCATTCAGTATTAAAGCCAGTGATGAATTAAAGGTAGGCTTTACCATCTCTTATTCCATCTTTGTTAGATTCTCTGATATGTTTGCCTAAGATTGATTTTGAAATTGATGAGCCAGCCTTCAGAGCAGGAGAATGATTTAATTATTACAGAACCCATGGCCCAAAATCAGATTTGAAGGTATGTTGAAACAATGTTCAGAATGAATTAGTGAACAAATGTAGAGTATTTGTCTCTGATATCTGATACCCACATGCTAACCTTTTAAAAGCGATGTATTTCCCTTTAGGTCTTTAAATACACATAAAAGGGTTGAATTTAGTGGTGCCTCTTAATTTGGGATGAGTTCACGTAAGTCTCACAGTGGAAATTCTGGGACTGAATAATAAATAGTGTAGAGCTTAGACAATAGAGGAGAGGACAAATGCAGGACATACTGAATTTATTAGGGAGCACCTTTTAGGATGATTAAAATAGCAGTCTGAACACTGATGTCAGTCCTAACACCAGAAATCAGCTAATGTACAACTTATTGTTTAGTAGTTTCAATGGCTACTGAGATTGTTTGGATCATTAGGAAGTGTGTATTTAAGGCCAAATTTTCATAGAATTTTAGAGATGGAAGGGACCTTGAAATCATTAAACCTGGCCTTCTCAATAACAGGCGAGGGCCAGGAAGACAGGTTGGAGCAACAGAAACAGAACTGGGATGTGGGCTCTAAGTTCATCTTCCTTTCCCTAGTTCACATTCTTCTCCTGCATGAATCTATGATGGAGAGGACCATAGCCTGGCTATAAGGGAGCACACGGTGGACTTTAGTGATATACATTCCACTTCATATAGTCCAAATAGTAGGAGGTCATTAAAATGGGATTAAAATCAGTGAATTCAGGTGCGTGTTCTCAGTCAGGAGAAAAATATAGAAGAGATGTCCAGAATGACTTGCCAGAAGGTTGGATTTCTCTCCCATCATTAGACAAAGGAGAAGCACCTGAGAGACTGGACCAGCGTTGGCAGCTCTGGAAACTGCTAAAGAGAAGTAACCACTTGAAAATATATACTTGGGAGCAAACTTCATTTTAAAATCAATGCCAAGAGTGGCCCACATTATAATTTAGTCCAGCACAGAGGCAATTCACGGTTGCATGAAACTGGTGTGTGGCTGAACATTGTTCTTATCAGTGTGTGAGTTTGGGCGTGTGCACCCTCTCCATGTCTCAGCATTTTCCTTCGCACTGTAGCCTGCTCTTCGTTTACTTGGTAAATGCTTATGTGGCATTTATTATGGTCCCTACCATGTTCTGTAAAAGTTATTGATAGCTACTCCAGAAAGCTTTTTCAAAATATGAGATCATATAATGTGCTAAAACACTTAGCACAGTGCTTGGTATGTACTAAATGCTCCATAAGAGATAAAACTGAGCTGGTATGGAACTGTTGGCGTAAGAAAACCAAGTTGGCACCTGGCTGAGGCTTTGCTGCAGTGGTCATCTCTGGCCTGGCCAGGACACTCGGGGTGGGGCCGCCGTGCTGAGGCAATGACAGTGCATCCCAGTTGAGGAGACACAGTGAGTGGTCTGGAGACCTCCAGGAACCTTCAGTGACTGGCTCTGGGGTCTCACTGGGAGGTAACTTTGGAACAAATAAAATAATTTGGAAATAGAAGTCAAAGAAAGCTGAGAGGGAAAAAAAAAAATTCTTGCTTCCAGCAAATGTATGTTCCATTTGATATAAATTTTTTTCATTCATCTGAAAACTTCTTCAGTGTATTTGGTCTGGGGATTTCTCAGATTCATACAGTGCTGGAGCTGGCACTACCTCCCATTTTGCAACTAAGAAAATTGAATCTGTGGGAGAAGTGAGTCTTTGATTGACTCCTTGGCCTTCATCTTCACATTTATCCATCTATCACGTTTATCCTCATAGCAGCCATAGGAACTTTGTAGAAAAGTCTTATTTTCCAATTCCATGTGGGTTGCCTACAGCAGTGCAGGAAATCATTGGTAGAGGTGAAAGCAAAATTCAGCTTTCCTGAGAAATACCCAGAATTGCTGGGTCATATGGTAGTTCTACTTAGAATTTCTTGGGGACCCTCCATACTGTTTTCCATAGTGGCTGCACCAGTTTACATTCCCAGCAGCAGTGCAGCAGCATTCCCTTTACTCCACATCCTCAACAACACTTTTTATTTGTTGATTTATTGATAATAGCTATTCTGACAGGTATGAGACAATAAGTTATTGTGGTTTTGATGTGTATTTCCCTGATGATTAATGGTGTTGAGTGTATTTCATGTGTCTATCAGCCATCTATATGTCCTCTTTGGAGAAATGTCTATTTATGTCCTCTGCCCATTTTTCAAAATCAGATTGTTTGTTTTTTTTTTTAATGTTGAGCTATATGAGTTTTTTTATATATTTTTGGATATTAATTCTTTATTGGGAATATAATCTGAAAATATCTGCTCCCATTCAGTAGGTTGTCTTTTTGTTTTGTTGATGGTTTCCTTCACAGTGTGAAAACATTTTAGTTCTAAGTAGTCCCATTTATTTATTTTTGCTTTTGTAGTCTTCGCCCTGGGAGACATATCCAAAAATATTGCAAAGACCAAAGTCAAAGAGTTTATTGCCTATTTTTCTCCTAGAAATTTTATGGTTTCAGATCTTACATTTAAATCTCTAATTCATTTTGAGTTTATTTTTATATATGTTGTAAGAAAGTGGTCTCTTTGAATGTTTGGTAAAAATGCAGACTTTTGTTTGTTGGGAGTTTTTTGATTACCGATACAATTTTGTTAGTAATCAATATGTTCAGATTTTCTGTTTCTTCCTGATTCAGTCTTGGAAGATTGCATGTCTGCAGAAATTATCTATTTCTTCCAGGTTATCCAATTTTTTGGTATATAATTGTTCCTAGCATTTTCTTATATTTCTTTGTATTTCTGTGGTGTTGGTTGTCACCTCTCTTTCATTTCTGATTTAATTTGGGTCCTCTCTCTCTTTTTTTCTTGTTGGGTCTGGCTAAAGGTTTATCAATTTTGTTTATCTTTTCAAAGAACCAGCTCTTGACTTCCTAATGTTTTTCCTGTTGCTTTTTCTAGACCCTATTTCATTTAATTCCTTTTTGGTCTTATTTCCTTCTACCTACTCAATGTGGGCTTTATTTAGTCTTCTCTTTCTATTTCCTTTAGGTGTAAGCTTAGATTGTTTATTTGAGATTTAAACACTAATTCAAAAAGATATGCACCCCTATGTTCTTTGCAGCATTATTTACAGTAGCCAAGATATAGAAGCACCCTAAGTGTCTTTTGATAGACGGATGGATAAAGAAGATGCTATACATGTGTACAAAGGAATATTACTCAGCCATTAAAAGGATTGACATTTGGGACAACATGGATGGACCTCAAGGTTATTATGCTAAGTGAAATAAGTCAGATAGACAAAGAAAAATACCACGATTTCACTTATAGGTGGAATCTGAAAAAAAAGTAAATGAACAAACAAAACAGAAGGAAACTCATAGATACAGAACGCAAATTGATGGTCACCATGGGGGAGGGAGGTTGCGGGGCTGGGTGAAAAAGGTGAAAGGAATTAAGAAGTAAAGATTTCCAGTTACAAAAATTGTCGCAGGAATGTGAGTACAGCATAGGGAATATAGCTGCTAATATTGTGATAACTATGTATGGTGTCAGATGAGTACTGTACTTATCAGGATGATCACTTCGTAGGGAATGTAGATGTCTAATCACTGTATCGTATACCTGAAACCTACATATCGTATGTCAACTGTAATTGAAAAATAAGTAAAAAAAAACCAGCTTTCCCGATAAGTGGTTGAGGGCAGTTATCATCATCTGATTTTAGTAGTGAAATTTTACAAAATTTACCTCTATCTTCATTTCTTTAATTGGCTGTCAAATGTTTGCAAGTATTTTACATGGTACTTAGCACATTCTAGGCTCTAAGGATACAATGGTGATTTCCTTTTCTCTACTCAGGGAGTATACCATCTAGATGGTGATATAGCATATAAATAGGCAATTGCAAAAAGAAAAGCTAACAGAGATATATCAAAAGCATCATGGAATACCAAGGTTATATGAGAAATATTGCTTTGAACATTGAAAAACTGTTGTAATAGTCTTTATACCTGGTTCCCTGCTAAGTGCTTCATATGAATTAATAGCTACATGTATAGTTGTTCTCCCTAATCATGACAGTACTTATTCTCTTTACCAATCTTAGTTAGAATGTTCTGGTATTAATATAATATTGTATATCAGGAATAATGAATCACTTATGGTTCTTGGCAGATACACCAATTGATAACCAATTTGAGACAAATTCATCACAACATTGAGACAAATTACCATTATGGATAATCTAAAATTGAGTGAGCATGTATTCTCGTGCAAAGACAGAACAGCAGTGAAAGTCAGATGGAAGAGGCTATCTGGGGCTAGCATCAAAGCCTCTTATTTTGGGGACAGGAGGGAGGCATGTAGGTGGCTCTGAATGTTGAATACCAGTGGGAGATACCAGCAGAATCAAGCTGTGGACGTTTACTTGCGTGGGCAGACCTGGAGATGTAGACTGAGGTTCTCACTTACTTGCTGGTGAATTAAGTGTACACATTCTAGCATATTTAACTTGGTCTTGCCTCACCTTCCTCCTCTGATTTACTTTTTGTGATGACCCCTTTTGTCATTTTCTTTTCATTTCTTAATTGAGGTCCCTAAAAATGTTCTTTATTTTCTCTTTTATCCTATTTGTTGTTGTTGTTGTTTGGAGTGAATTTTCAGGGGAATCTGAGATTGAGGGTAAACTCTTAGTATTCTATAAAACCTTATTAGAGTCTCCTAATTTTAAATTACCTAGTCTTCCAAAGTGTGTTCTGAATATTGGTTAGAAAGAAAAAGAATGTGTATGTATGTGTGTGTGTGCATATATATATATATATATATATATACACACATATATATATATACATATATATATAGAGAGAGAGAGAGAGAGAGGAAGAGAGGGAGGAATGTGGGAGTGTGGTAGTGAAGGGAGGTGTATGGTAGCAAAAGCACACACATTGATTTTCTTGTACTTGTAAGGTGTTTTCTAGAACAAAAGGAGGATTTATTTGAAGGGGGAGGTCACATAAGAAACCTGAGCTATTTTGGGATCATCATACAGCCATTATGGAAAATATGGTGGTTCCTCAAAAAACTGAAAATAGCACTACTGTATGATCCATCAATCTCACTTCTGGGTATTTATCTAAAGGAAAGGAAATCACTGTCCCAAAGAAATATCTGTATCCCCATGTTTATTGCAGTATCATTTATGATAGCCAAGACATAGAAACAACTTAAGTTTCTATCGACAGATGAATAAAGAAAATGTAACACACACACACACACACAGAGGAATACTGTTCAGTCATAAAAAGAAGGAAATCTTGACATTTGCAATAACATGAATGGACCTTGAGGGCATTATGCTAAGTGAAAGTCAAACAGAGAATGACAGATACTGTATAATCTCACTTATCTGTGGAACAACAACAACAAAAAATACAGAACTTTTTTAGGTAAGAAATGTTAAAAAGATTTTTGTATATATTTTTCTAATTATAAATGGACACAAAAGGAAGCATGGTATAGAATTAAGCAGTGTTCAAAGTTTATTCACTGAATCAGTAACAAGAGTGGAAATATTAATTATTTTTAAAATTCTAAGTTAAAATTTAAACTTTTTGTTTTCAAGTCTGTATAAGTGGATACATTTCAATCCATTAATTATTCACCTGTATTGGATCAAAGAAATGTTTGATAACTAAGAGAAAAATACAAAACAAAACAAGAAAATGGCAAAATGATAAATAAAGACCATGGGATAACTGTAATTCATTTTATGTCTAAATAACTAAAACTGCTATTATCTTCATAACTTTTATACCTAGAAGTAATTGACAATTTAATTTCATAAACTGTTTTATCAATTTACTGTGGTAGTGAAAGTTTACTTTTTAAAAATGATGAGAATTTATATTTTGTTTAAGTGAAATTGCAGTCATAATTATGGTCTCAAATACTGAAAAAAGTGTCTTTTTCCTCTTTCTCTTGAAAAGACAACTGCTGTATTTCACTGTCCTGCAAAGATTTCAGTTTGCAAGATTGTGTTTTTCCTCCTCAAGCTGAAAAATAAATGTCACCAACATTAAACAGCAGGATTTCTCCTTTGGTGCAATATTTTAGGTGATAGGGATGACACTAATAGTAGAGGAAATTTGACATAGGTTATATCCGATGAAAAGACATTTATCTGAAGTTTTTATATTTGCATGAAATACAGTATCTTAAAGTTCTCAAAATTGAGTGATTCAGTTTTCATTTAATCTTTTCAGGGAATTTATTTGACAACTTTGATTTAAACCACTTCATGTTTTTTAATAGTTTTAATTTTTGTTTGTTTGTTTTGTTTGAGAAATGTTGAGTATGGCTGCCAAAATTTGCTTTTGAGGCTCATTTAAAAAATCTCCAGAGATACATAAGATGCTGTTCATGCACAAAATTAATAGTACATGAGAGCAATCTTATAAAAGTTCCAACAAAATGTACTAGAAATAATAGCAACAATTATAGTTATGTTCATTGATCAGTTATTACATCCCTGATTGCTTATGTATGCTTCATTTCACTGAATCTTCAAAAATATCACGTGATATTATTATCTCCATATTACATCTGAGGAAACTGATTCACATAGTGAGATGAGTAGCAGAGCTGGAGTTTGAACTAGGATATTCTTAATAATAAACTGGTGCTCCTAAACCAGTGCTTTTCAAAATGGAGCACTGAGCCTCCAGGCGGGGGCCATCGTGAAGCTTGAAGGCTCATTTGGAGGAGAAAACCTCCTCTGGGAGCCCTGAGTCTATATGTCATCCACATGTGTGTCCATCATACCTGCTTATTGAATGGACAGGTATAGGAGAACATAACTGGGATGAATGACATCACACCTTAGTTACTGTGTTTCCCTGAAAATAAGACCTAGCCAGACAATCAGCTCTAATGTGTCTTTTGGATTAAAAATTAATTTAAGACCCGGTCTTATTTTACTATAAGACTTAATCTTATATACTATACTATACTATATTATACTATAATACTGGGTATGGTGTAATATAATATAATATAATATAATATAATATAATATAATATAATATAATTAGTATAATAAGTATAGTATAATACAATATTGGATCTTATATTAATTTTTGCTCCAAAAGATGCATTAGAGCTGATTGTCTGGCTAGGTCTTCTTTTCCGGGAAACGCAGTAATTGTGTTGGCCATAACAACTGAGTGAATTGGAGCTTTCTATATGGGGAAAAAGTAAGACATTTTGAGGCATGGGTATTGAGGATTATGTTTTCTGAATTCATAAAAATGGGATATGAATTAATAAGTAAACTTATGAGAATACTGGGGCAGGTTAATTGAAAGTGGACTGTCTAGAAAAATGCACCCGATTTGTCCCTTTATATTATGGCACCGGAGTGTAGGACAGGAGCAGAATGTGCAGTTTAGATGCCTACAAGATGGTGAGATGGGGGAAGGTTTGGAGAAATGAGGGGTGAAAGGTGAGAAACGAGGCAGAGAGAAAGACGGGAAGGACAGCAATATAACATTCCTCGTTCTGTCCATCATTAATGATGGCTGGTACTTCACTGTTTGCATTCCTAGAATAGAAAACCTTTGAGAGCAAGACTACTTCTTACTCATCTTTGTATCCTTCACAGTTTTGATTATAGAGTCTTGTTCAGTTTTGAGCTCAATAAATGGGAAAAGAAGAATGACTGCATGACAAAATGCACACATGACTTTGGAAATTCCAGTTTGAGCTTCTGTTTATCTTAGCAACCTTGAATACTAACTGGGTTGTATCTAACATGGTCCAAAATTGTATTGAAAATAAAAGGGACAAGTGGATGGCATTATTGAGGGCTTGTGAATATGTCCCAGCAATGTTCAAAAAGAATAAATCAGTAGATTCTACATGACGTTTTAGTATTCGTAATATTGCCAAACTATGTAAGTCCTGTTATGTTTTTACTGATTGTTTTGTTCTGGTTTTGGTTGTTACTGTTCATTTTTCTGCATGATTTCCTTGGGGGGAGGACACAAATTACTGGCATAATGGGGCGACTTGCTGAGTAGAAAAGCATAGGAGGAAGTGTTGTTGGCAGGCAGAAAAGGCAGTCATATTCTTAAGTGTATATTGACTGCAGGAGCCCCTCTGGGGTCTGTGGGGAGGTTTCTACCTTGGTTTGAACTACTTGCAAGAGCTCCTGGGGCTCCCAGGGAAAGAGAAGACAAATAGTATGTCTTTCTGGAGAAACTCTGCCAGGAGGAAGAAAACAACTTGAACTACAAATAATCTAGAACTGAGTATAGACTAAGAACAGTGTTATGTAAAACAGAGGTACAGAGCAGGAGGGCAGCCCAGAGAGATTAAAGAGAGTTCAAAGAGGAAGGACTGAGAAAGGTCAGTGTGCAAATGGCTCTGGAATTAGTCTTGTTCCTGGTGGTGTCATTCTAGAATGTGGCTCACTTTTAAGGATAAGGGGTTAGTAATCTTCATGTGGGACTGTATGATACCAAGATATGTTTGAGAACTAAAACAAGTAAGTTGAACCTCAAGAAGGTTTTCTTGTTTTAAAAATGTCTTGTTTTCTAACGTGCATGGATTTTGTGGTTATTGACGTGGTACAGGCAACTTCATTAGTCAAAAATTAATGATCCTGAAGCATTTATGAAAGTTATGAGAATATTTATTTATTCAAAGGCTTTATAATATATGAGGGAGAAGCAAAATGCTTTGCATATACAATTATGAGGTTCTGGAAATATACAAACATGAGTTCGAATGCTGGCTCTGCCATTTGCTAATTATATAATGGGGCAAATTACTTAAATTCTCTATGCCTCACTTTATGTATAAATTGGACTTTATGACATGGGATTGTAAGATCCAATGAGATAATACATAGCTCATGCTTTATTCTGTAACAAGTACATAATAAAGCATAAGGGATGATGATAAAAGAATTGGGGGAGATAGTAATTTTGGTCAGTAGTCCACTTTAGGCTCACTTTTGGTAAAGGCACATATTATTCTGACCTTTGAAGGCAGGCAAATTTATGTTTTGCTTGTGGAAATCTTTAATGTTCATACCCACTGAGAACATTTAGAGTGGTGATTATGTTGATATGACCCATATTCACATTGAAATTGCTCTTTAAATGCTATTCATTAATAATTCTTTGATCATCTTTCTGTTTAACAAAATTGATAAAATTGCTTTCACTGTTTCTTTCTAATAAAAACCTTTTGGTGTTCCTCTGGAGATTTTATTGATAAACTCTCCCTTAAGCATACATCCAAATTAAATGTGAGAACCTGCAGCTAAAAGAAATTGCTTCAAGGCAATGATTCACTAGGATGAAAAATCAATAGCAGTTTCATTAAGGAAGGAAAGATAGTTTAGACATACTCCTACCTAGCTTTCTTCTTACTGAAAGGAACAATTGTTGATTATATCTTTCCTTTTATATGTAATGTTCATATCTTAGTAACATGGTTGCTGTATAGTAAGACTGTACGTGTCCCTTCAGATCTGCTAGGTTTCTTGAATAGAGCTAGTTTTTTACAGTTTGAAAAATTGACACACATTTAAAGTACTATTTCTTTAATAATGTATGCCATGCTGAGCCTGCTAAATACAAGTGAACACTTTACAGCCACCAAATCCTACTGATATATTTGAGTTAGTTAAATTCCAAATTTCTTGCTAAGCATATGCTTTAATTCTTCTCCTCTACTGCTTGGTTGATAGCTAGAGGAGGAGATGGACAGGTAGATAAAAGCACAAATGGGTGGTGGAAGGCATGAAGGGAGTGGGGAGGAAGAAAGGAAGGGAGGAATTAAAGAGTTTAGCATAGGGGTGTGTGTGTTTTCCAGTGTATGATCCTAGGCAATTTAGTCATGCTTTCTCTGCCTCAGTTTTATCACTGGTCAAAAGGTCATAATAACACTTACCACCTCAGAGGGCTGTGAAGATGAAAATGAGTTATGTGAAGTATTGCTCTCAGGGTCTATAACATGATAGGTACAATATGGCTACCGTGGCTCCCCGAAACTAAGACTTAGATGGACAATCAGCTCTTATGTGTCTTTTGGAGCAAAAATTAATAAGACCCGGTCTGATTTTATTATAAGACCAGGTATAATATAATATAATGTAATATACTATACTATACTATACTATACTATACTATACTATACTATAATATAATACTGGGTCTTATTTTACTATAATATAAGATAGGGTCTTATATAATATAAGATTGGGTCTTATATTAATTTTTGCTCCAAAAGACACATTAGAGCTGATTGTCCGTCTAGGTCTTATTTCTGGGGAAACATGGTACGTAATTTTGAGCTATATTATTAGTAACATCGAAACAAGATAAAGAGATAAATGAAATTTTAAGATGCCATTTTCTAAGATGGGAGTTAGGTGTTTGGGTTATAAAATGCCGCCCAAACAAGATGGTTTTGTCTCTAGGGAGGGATCTTAGGTAGGTGAAGTGCAACTATATCCATGCAATAGAGTGAGGTATCAGTCTTTTTTAAGACATTTAGGTACTGAGGAAACATTCATTTGGGAACCACACTGTGCTCTCAGCTGAGGTAAGGGACTTAAAATTTTCTTTTCCAAAGCAAGGTGACATGGTTAGTTTTTCACAGTGTAGAAATAATCAGGACACTCAGTGCAGAGATAGAGAACTTTATCATAAACTGCTGCGTGTCCTATATCAGGTGTAAATGTGGTGATAGGATGTTTTCCCTGAAATAGCAACAGGTAACATGAGTACAAAAGAGTGTTTCAGTGACTTTACTATAAAATGCTATTTCAGAGTCTCAAGAGTTTAACTAGCCGAATCAGTTTTTACTGATATGTCTCTCAAGACTTGTGAGATTCACTCAGTAATAATGAAATATAACTGCTAACATTTACTAATTTTTTAAACAATCAGGCGCTTTTTCAGTTGCTTTGCATGGATTTTATATTATTTTGTCTCACATGAGTTGTTAGGCACTTGGTGCTATTAGTATTTTGTTTGTACATCTAAAGACTGAAGCACAGAGAGGATAAGTACCCAGCCCAATGTCACACAGCAAGTCAGTGGCAGAACCAAGATTCAAACCTGCTTTGAACTTCAGAGCCTAGGTCACAAACTCATGCCTTATATAATAAGTGCTTTGTAACTTTTTGTCAAGTATGTGTACTTGAAGGACATATTAAAATAATTTCGAAAATAACCAACCATCTCTTTTCCTTCAGGTATAAAAGGAGATAAAGAGCCACTTTATCTCACTTTACTTACTTTGCCTAATAATTGTTTAATTTCTTTCTTTTTATTCTAAACTTTGCTGAAGGGGAGAAGGAAAGGGCAGGTTTTTATTTTGTCTGTTTTTGTAAATCCACTTTTAGCTACAAAAAAAAAAAAGTGTTGGAAGAGCAAATTTCAATGTGCTTGTTCGATGTGAGATTGTTTTTACTGTCTGTGGCCTGTAGAAAATTGGGTGGAAAAAGCATGTACTAATTATTGCCTATGATAGTCAATGGGAATATTTCGTCAGCTTGTTTAGGTTGAACCTTATGGCATTGAAAGGACTTGGTGGCTGCATGCCCCAGGTGTGGTTAAAAAAATGTTCTATTTATGGAGAACCTACCATGCCAGGTGGAGTAGTCAATATGTGTCTACTCATTTCCTTACAACAACAATGCAAAAAAGGCACATTATCCCTGTATTGCCGGTGAGAAGAGCCAGGCATACGGGAGTTCAGAAATTTGCACAAATCACACAGCTCATGAGCAACAGAGCTCAGTTTTCACCTCAGATCTCTGGGACTTACGCCACTTTCCACCATCTAACTGCCTTCTATCGTAGTCCAAGTGTGTAATCTAGAAAATGCTGTGTCCTCATTGCTTCTTGCTAGGCCTGAAGGGCAACGTCCAGCTCCTGTATTTCCCTGAAAATAAGACCGTGTCTTACATTAATTTTTGCTCCAAAAGATGCATTAGGGCATATTTTTCAGGGAATGTCTTATTTTTTCATGTACAACAATCTACATTTATTCAAATACAGTCATGCCATCTTCTGGAATATCTTCATAACGTACTAACTGTGTCCGCCTGGCTGACAATCTTCACGGGCGCTTATTTTCAGGGTAAGTCTTATTTTTGGGGAAACACGGTCATGTGGTTTTTCTGGAGTCTCACACCTTCATTTGCCGCATTTTGGATCCAGGTAGTTCAGCTGTGTGAAGACTTCTGTGCCACTGCATGTGGCTTTGCTGTGCACTCACAGGGCAGGGTGAAGGCAGCAAATAACACTTAGTACTTTCTAGTGGAAAAGGGCCTGCATCCTCATACTGCTTGTCATGAATCTGCGGTTTGATTTTTCAGTAATGATGCTGCGTTTCTTTGAATCGACCTCAGGGCCTCTATCTGTAGAATCTATAATTAGAGTTTTCCAGCCTATGTTACAGGTGGCCTCATTATGAGTCTCTAAAAATAAAGTTTGTAGAATTATCTAGAATAGTAGCATTCAAATTGACACTGGTTTGATCGATCTTGCATAGGAAGAGATTTGTATAAATAAATAATCTATTAATTTTCATGAGGAACATTATTGACTGTGGTATGATTTTTACAAATGATGAAATTCGGTTTGAATTTATATGAAATCTTCTGTTTGAAATAGTGCTATTACCATTCCTAACTTTGTTTCTGTTCTCCTAGTTCCCGTTAGTACATAGAAGTGTATCGTGCTGCCACAGTGTTGTTTGTAGATAGTATTTAGCTTATTGAAATAGTATACTTTATTGGGCTCTTTCAGGGGGAATGGGTGAGGCTGATTGCTGCATGGTTTTGTCTATGGACTCCCAATGCCAGCTCTTGTCTAATTGAGCTAGTGATCAGCTTACATTTATTGAGCTCTCAGCTGTGGGTGGGGTGGGACGAGGCATTTTAACCAGAATTGAGCATCTGCTCAGTACTTAAGTAGCATGTGAGCCTCCAGACTCTGGCTAGACTAATGGACTCTCCACCATGTCTCTGATATTGAACAGTGATTAGTACACAGATTGGGGCATATTTGGTTTCAGTTCAGTCTGTTCCCACAGATGAGGCCTGAGTATGATCACATCGTATAAATTATTTAAGGTGCAGCGTCTATGTAACCTGAGCCATAAGTAAAAGTTGGCCCACCGTCTGTTCTGTCATCCTGGAGGACTCTTTATTTTCCAAGGAAATAGTCCATCTTGTGAACTGACATCATTAGAGTCATAAAAATTCAAATGCGCCTTGAGCAATTTCTTTACTTTGGCATAAAGTCTCAAGTACAATATCCAAAAGCTTTACATCCTTTAACTGAAATATAATGGCTAGGGTTAGATGGAAGACGTTTCTAGAACAGTAACGCAGTTCTAAAACAGTGTTACTAGTTGTAGTCTGAAGAAATTTGAATCGTAAACTCCATTAATTTCCACTGATTCTGAAAAGTTCAAGTTTTGTTTTTATTTGTGAATTTAGTTCGACTGTAAATATATTTAGCATAGACTTTTTGGGAAGACGAAATTGACTAGAGATGGTGCTTGTACAATCTCTTTGGTGTGTATGTGAAGAACTCTGAATCTAGAAACAAAATTGACTCGTTGAAGGTCATGCGGTCGGAACCAGAACCCAAGTCCCCTAACTTCTGGAGGAACCTTTATGTCATATCGTCTCCCAGCTATGTAAGTCTATTTTAGTAAAGAAGCCAAACCTAGGTCTCTTTTCATGTTCACTTCCCCACTCTGGTTTCAGCAAGTTGGAAATAGAAAAGAAAAGGGGAACTAAATCCATCTCCCCTTTTCTCTTGTTGAATCACCTTGCTATTAATAAATATAGTTGCAGCATCCTATTGGTTCTTATCCTTGTCTGGATAAGACCTGTTCCTTGAGCCTGTCCTCATGTTTCCTGAATGTATAGAAGGGGGACATTGGGGTAGGCTGTGGCAAGTAGCAGCATCCGGGAAGTTACTGGTCTGATAGTTACTAACCAGCAGCTGCTAATGGGTTTACAAACCCCACTCCTGAGAGGGAAGGACAGCAGAAAGTGTCCAGAGCTTTGTTTCTGCTCTGTGACAGAGGTTCTGAATTTGAGCTGCGGGGTCCAGACTGGGGAACCTCGCGTCTTTAGTGTTTTTCTAGAAGCGCCACTTTAAATTGGCTACCCGATTGAAAAAAAATACGTAGACTCGACCAGTGGAGTTAAAAGGGACTCTAGTTTCTTCAAATTGGGATCTTCCCTTTCTTAGTATATGTCTAGCTGTCATCTGACCTTGGCAAATAAAGCAGGCAACTCCTCCTGACACTGGGACGCCCTGGAGTGTGAAAACTGTGACTGGGAGTGCTGGCCTTTATGTGGCATTCTCTTCATGGAGGCGTTTTATACTTCAGGTCTTTCTTGTTATGCACTCAACTTAGAACTCCTTTAAAAAGTGGCTTTTCCTTCTGGTCCTTTTAAGTACTGCTTCCCAGGCCCCAGACTGAAACAATTTCCCAAATGATGAATATCTTAAAAATGCATGCAGTTTAGGACAGTGGTAGTAAATAATTGGCAACTCAGTAGCTTTAGTCCTTTTTATCCTCAAAGCCCTTAGCTAAAGATGGCACTCGCATAAAGCAGTCACAAAAGAAATAGTTTGCTTAAAACAGCAAAATGGAGAGTGCATTTTTTTCTCCTGCCAAAATACATTCGTGGTTATTTCCTGGTGATTAGGACTAGCCTCTGGCAGCACCAAAGGAGGCAATTTTCCTTGCAGTGTTCCCTCTCCCTTTCTTGTCTATACTTCTTTTAATCTTGCTACAGTCTGCTTTGTAGGAGCCTGGCTTGCTTCATTCTGATGACCCAGATCCAATTATGTTAACGACTGTTTGTAAATTGCTTCTCATCGAATGCTTCCCTCCCAATCAGTTAATTCTAAATGTGCCATATCTTAACCCAAAGGACTAAGTGGACAATTGTAGCAGGCAGCCTTGTCCAAATTGAAGTTTAGGAGGCTTTTCATTTTGGGAGCCCACAAACAACACCCTGTAGACAAGCAGCTTACTCTGCGTATATGCAAGACTACTTCTATATACAGCATATACTGGATTTCATTTCTCTTACATGGTCAGGCTATATGCCAGGTATGAGGTACTAAGCTAAAGAAAGTGGAAAGCATAGTTTGATTGTAAAGAATGTAGAATGTTTGGAATCTATTCCTGATTTACCAATTATTGGCAGTACTGTCTTAAGGACAGGATGGTAATTTCAGTTCAGCATTTCCTTGATTTTTCTAGGTTTTTAGGATTTCTAACATTTTCTTAATTGTAGAATTACTTAGCTTGTTAATGGAAAATTATTAGCTGATGGAATTCATGAAGCCTTTGTTTTGTAAACCATTATTTGCAAAACAGAGCACTGTAGTTTTAATTACAGTCCGTAGAGCAATTGAGCCAAATTGTACCCTGTCCCTGGATTGTGAGATCTCAAAGGTCCCTTATCTTTCTGACTAGTTATCATTTCACACAGAGATGTCTAGTTTCCTTAGAAACTTCCCAGGTGTAAAGATAGGTTGGAGAAATTGGAGCCTGGGTAGCTTTTGTGCTTTTTAGTATTCATTTCTACTAGTTTTTACTATCTAATCTCAGGTATGCTTTTATACATATTAGCAAAGGAATAAAAAGCCCCAGTGTTCTCTGCAATATCCTTATACTTCTCCTTCACTGTATTGCTCTTGGTTCTTGGGTACCTGCCCCCACCTCTGGTGGCCATGAGCAATAAAGTACAAGGTGACTCTCTATCCAGCATCACTTTTACCTTAATCCCCATTTGGCTGCCTGGTCCACTGTTGGTCTCAGTATGCATGGCTGCCACAGCTGTTCTGTCACCAGAATGGACTGATGCCACACAGTATTATAATATGTCATATAATTATATATCATAATGCCCTCCCTTCTTTCCCCACCTGGTTCTCCTGGGACCATGCCCTTCCTACTCCCTCCTCTCCTTAATCAGTTTGTCTGGGCTGGAAATCTTGCTATGTCTAGCGTTTTGAAGATGGCAGAAAGGAGAAGAGAGGTATGTCTAACAAAGGTACATTATTTTGGAGGGAAGCATCCACTTAATTGGCCAGGATGTAATTTCCAGTTGATAATGTTTTCAGCCTATCAACCAGAAATTATACCTAAAAAAAAGTAATAAGCTCCCTTATCTGTGTTTCCATTTTCAGCTTCTTCAGTGAGCTGGAAATACCGATGTGAGACATACATTCCGTTTGCTCTACTTGATGGATGAACCCTTATTTGCTACGTTTAACTTTCAAAGTAGATAACCTTGACAGAACTATATATTTTTCTAAAATAAAACTCTGTAATGCCCTCTTTTCCATGACTAGACTCTATTTTCATCAAGCTGGCTATAGCACACCTTTCTATTAAAACTTCAAAGCCAAACTTTTAACTCTCTGATTTGTCCATCACTTTCTTTTACCCCAGTTGCCTTTCCTCGGTGTATGTTCATGTAGTTTATGTGTATGTCGATATGTCATCGTTTTGTTTTGTTATGTTTTTAGAATGTCTGTTTTTATTGTGATAAAATTTGAAATTTTAAACCGTGAAATTTACCATCTGAACCAGTTCTCAGTGTACAGTTCAGTGGTGTTAAGTACATTCACACAATTGTGCAGCAGATCTCCAGAACTTTTTCATCGTGCCACACTGAACTTCCGTACCCACTAAACACTTATTCCCCATTCTCCTGCCCTCCGTTCCAGGCAACCAACCACTTTCTACTCCCTGTGTCTATGATTTTGGCTTCATTAGCTATTTTGTATCAGTGGAATTATACACTATTTATCCTTTTGTGACTGGCTTATTTTGCTTAGTAAAATATCCACAAGGTTCATGCATGTTGTAGCATATGACAGGATTTCCTTCTTTTATGGGGCTGCATAATATTCCATTGCACAGATATTCACATTTTCTTTATCCATTTATCTGTTGAGGGATGTTTGGATGACTTCCAACTCTTAGCTATTGTAAATTGTGTTATGAGGAACATGGATATGCAGATATCTCTTCAAGATCCTGCTTTGAATTCTTTTGGATTTATACTCAGGAATGGGATTACTGGATCATATAGCAATTCGATTTTTAATTTTTGAGGAACTCCCCATTCTCGTTTTCCATAATGGTTGCTCCGTTTTATATTTCGACCAACAATACAGAAGGGTTCCAACTTCTCTACACTCTTGTCAACACTTGTTATTTTCTGTCCTTCCAATAGGGCCATCCTAATGAGTTAACTGATATCTCATTTTAGTTTTGATTTGCATTTCTCTTAGGACTAGTGATGTTGAGCACCTTTTCATATGCTTGTTGACCATTCTTCTTTTTCTGGAGAATTGTCTATTAAAGTCTTTTGTCCATTTATTAAAAAAAAATAGTTATTTGTTTTGTTGTTAAGCTGTAGAAGTTCCTTATATATTATGAATATTAACCTCATATCAGGTATATGATTTGCAAATATTATCTGCCATTCTGTATGTTCATTGCCTTTCCACTCTATTGTTTCCTTTGAAGCAAAGAAGTTTTTAAGTTTGATGTAGTCCCATTTGTCTCTTTTTGCTTTTGTTGCCTGTGCTTTTGCTGTCATAGTCAAGAAATCATAAAATACAGTGTCCTGAAGATTTCCCCCTATGTTTTCTTATAGGAGTTTTATTATTTTAGTGCTTACATTTAGGTCTATAATCCATTTTAAGTTCATTTTTGTATGTAGGATAAGGTAAGGGTCTGACTTCATTTTTTGCAAGTGGATATCTAATTTTCCCAACATTTTTGTTGAAGAGATTGTTCTTTCCCCATTGTGTAGTCTTGGCCTGCTTGTGGAAAATCGTCTGGTTGTATATACACAAGTTTATTTCTGGTTTCTCTGTTCTGTTCCAGTGGTCGATATATCTGTCATTACAGCAATGCCAATGCCTTAATTACTGCTACTTTGTAGTGGGTTTTGAAATCAGGAAGTGTGAGGCTTCCAAATTTGTTCTATTTCAATATTGTTTTATCTATTTGGGGTCCCATGTGATTCCATATGGATTTTAGGATTTTTTTTTTTATATTTCTGCAAAAAGTGTCACTAGAATTTTGACAGGAAGTGCATTGAATCTGTAGACTGCTTTTGGTAGCATGGATATTTTGGTAGCATAACATTAAGTCTTGCAATACACAAGCATGGGGTATCTTCCCATTTATTTGACCATCTTCAATTTCTTTGCGCGATGTTTTATAGTTTTTATAAGTCTTTCACCTTCTCATTTAAATGTATTGCTAAGTATTTTATCCTTTTTGACACCTTACAGTAACGGGATTGTTTTCTTAATTTATTCCTTGGATTGGTTATTGTTAGTATATAGAAACACAACTGAATTTGTGTATTGATTTATATCCTGTATCTTTGCCGAAATTATTTATTAATTGTAACAGTTTTTCTTTCTTTCCTGTGGAATCTTTTGAGATTTCATCATACAAGATCATGTCATTAGTGAACAGAGATAATCTCACTTCTTCTTTTCTGTCCCGACCCGCGGGACACTACACGAGGGACCCTGAAGCACCTAGAAGGGAGGAAAATGGGAGACACAAAGACCGGAGACAAGACAGGAGTTCTGATCAAGTCTCTCTTTATTGCAGCTCAATCATGGGTTATATACATAAGCAGGGTTGCCGCAGGCCAGCGTTCTTAAGCCATCTGGACACACCCTACAGAATGTGGGTGTTATTTAAAGACCCAAGTAACTTCCTCTATCTCATGCTTCTCAGTCATGTGATGGTTCCTTACAGGCACCCGCCCTCTACACTTTTCTACTTTGGATGCCTTTTATTTATTTTTATTATCTAATTACTCTGGCTAGGACTTCCAGTACTATGTTGAGCAGTAGTGGTGAGAATGGGCACCCTTGTCTTGTTCCTGATCTTAGAGGAAAAACTTTCAGTCTTTTGCCATTGAGTATGATGTTAGGTGTGGGCTTTTCACATATGGATTTTTATTATGTTGAGATAGTTTCCTTCTATTCCTAGTTTGTTGAGTGTTTTTATCATGAAAGGATGTTGAAATTGTCAAATGCTTTTTGGACATCATTTGAGATGATCATGTGGTTTTTGTGCTTCATTTTGCTGATATGGTGTATTACATTGATTCATTTTTGCATGTTGAACCATTCATGCATTCCACATGTAAATCTTACTTGATCATGGTTTATAATCCTTTTAATGTGCTGTTGAATTAGGTTTGCTAGTATTTTGTTGAGGGATTTGCATTAATATTCACCAAGGATATTAATCTGTTTTCTTATTGTGTCTTTGTCTGATTTTAGTATCAAAATAATACTGGCCTCATAGAATGAGTTTGGAAATGTTCTCTTATCTTCAATTCCTTGAAAGAATTTGAGGAGTACTGGTGTTAATTCTTTTCTAAATATTTATTTTAATTCTCCAGGGAAACCATCTTGTCCTGCGCTTTTCTTTTTTGGGAGTTTTTGATTTCTTCTTCAATCTTCTTACTATTTACATATTTAAAAATATTAGAGACACAACTTTCTTGATTTCTGCTCCCGCCTGAACACACAGAACATGTATTTTATTGCTTTTGTTTTCGAAGTAAAGGGATACGACAATACTCCTTTAAAAGTATAAAATAATTTAGGAATGCTAGGCAGAATATTGTAAGTTTTTCTAATACTCTCACTCTCCTTCCTTTCTGCAAATACTGTTTGATTAACTTAATCAGAAAACAAACAGACAATAATAACAACAACAACAAGAAACAACAACAAAAAAGATTAGGTAAAATCTCTCTCCACTTTTACAGTCTCCTTGCCGCTGCATTTGCTTGTGTATGTATTATTCCCCCCTTTCCCTCATATCTGAGGCAGGCAGGTGGATCCCTCTTACTGTTTTGGTCACATCCCTTCCCATGGAATCTCCATCCTGATCAACTCTCTTTATTAACTTGCTCCAATAATTGGTAGAACTCTCTTCTTATATTGACTTTATCACTATGTTTCCCTGTTTCCTTTTCTGCTGTTTATCTTCGACTCTTAAAAAAAAAATCCTTTTCAACCTTCTTTTACCTCTCTCTCCTACTGGTATTTCTACAGTCAAATTTTGAAAGGCTGTGGTAGAAAGAGCAAGTTTGAGATGTGATACTACAATAGTGTGAATTCAACATTTTGCTCCCATGCTCACTTGTGATGTTGGACAAGTTCCATAAATCTTTAGAGTTACTTTCTTCATTTAAAATAAACATAACAGCAATGATAATAACTCCCTTGTAAAGTTGGAATTGAAAGATTATTAAACATACATGTTTGTCTTGACCTTCCTTGATATCTCTGATGCATTTGACACCATTGGAGTATTTTCTTCTTGGAAGTTGTTTCCTCTCTTGAAAATCTTTTTTTCATTTTCTTTCCACATTTCTGGCCATTCTGTTTTTCTTCTTGGTAAGCTCATTTCTTTCACTTGCTTTTTAGTGTCTTTATTCCTCAGGGATCTGCCGTCTGCTCTCTTCTCCCTGTGTCCACTGTACTTGAATTCTTGCACTCAGAAGCACACCTACATTTTAAATATTCATGTGGAATACAGAATATAAACATCACACACACACACACACACACACACACACACACACACTTGCAAATTTCCTGTGAAATCCAGACATGCTTATGGCCTGCAGATCTTCCTGGATGCTGCATAGATATTTCAAACTCTGCTGGCCCAAACTGGTGCTCATAAGCACCTCTGAGAACCTCATCTGTCCTTTGCCACTTCTGTGAATCTGTGAGATCTTCTCAGCCATGAAAGTTGTATTAACAGATAATTCTTCATCCCATCCCACCACACTCTAAATCCGTCACCTTGTCTTTGTCCTAACTGTTTCTATTATTTCTTCTTGTTTTTTTTAAATGCATTGCTATCCTATTGTTCTTGTCTTCTTGTCTCCAACTTTTGAATTATTTCAAAGTTATCTTTATAAAGTGCAAACCTGCTTGTAACACATCTCTGCTTAATTTTTTTTTTTAGTAGATTCTCTACCAGTTTTAGGATAAAATCTGAATTTCTTTATATATACCAAAAAGATTTGTTATGATTTGTTTTCTGCCTCAGCTTTAATTTCTGTCTTCCATCGCCTACAATTTTGAGCAATATGGAACTACTTGTCCTTTTCAGTCTTTTAAGAACAGCTAAAACATTACCTGCTGTGAGCTCTTTCCTGATTACTCGCCTCACACACACAGGCATTTGGTTAGAATAGGAGAGCCTCTGTTGGGCACCCAGGTATGTTAAGATCCAGTGGAGCTGTGTTTTCATTGCTGTGGGTGGTTTGAATTTCAGGCAAATTGACTTCTGGAATACTAACAAGCAGATTTTTTTTCTATTGCCACTCCATTGGAATATAACATCTTTTGACATTTAGATAATGTTGTGGAATCCTTATTTAATAATTGGCTTTAGGGCTGGAGCCCTTGTTCAAAGTGTTGAACAGATAAAGTCACCTGTATAAGTAGCAAAAGGTTTAAGTTTGTCAAGCTGCAGGCCATTTTGTTAGCCTTTCTGGAGAACAGATGTTTCCTTCTGAGAAAGGTTGACTTGAACCGGGTAAATTTTGCCTCTAGGGAATGAAGTCCACCTTGGTCCAAACAAGTAGACTATAGATAGTTAGGACTGCTTGAGGGCGGACATTGATAGGGAACAACCATAGCTTAGGAGTGTAAAAATATTGACAATAACATTTTTTCCCCCTAGTATAACCCACAGCATTTTATGTTTGGCATTATCTTAAATAAATTAAAAAAAATGTTTCAATTTGAGATAGTCTAATATAAAAAGATTTATTCAGCAAAAAACCCCAAAATTTTAAAAAACGGAAGTCATAAAAACAAGTATATTACAGATTTAAAGGATTCCAACTCAAAATATAATACATACAAAAAGAAAAAAAGTTATTGTAAAAAATCATGCTTTTCTTTTTTCCCTTTATTTTCATCATAAAAAATCATGGAAATTGTTTTGTAAACATGAGTGAGCTAAAAAATATTACCAGAGTACCAGTTACTAGACAAATAGAAATGAAATTTGGAGATGAGATTTATCATCTTCTCACTTTAATTTGTACTCATGCTGTACTGTAAATGTAATAACCATCACCATGAAAAATGTAACAGATTGATAATACCATTGAGTTTTAATTAAACCACTGAAATGAAAAGGACCCAGATGGATAACTGGGAAATGTAGTTATCCTTTCTGAAATATGCTGGATTGCCCGTTTGTTCTGTTTCTTATGAATTAATGCTGTGCCCCAGAATAGTGTCCCATTAGAAGATTTACTAAAAATTAACTATTTAAGTTTATAAAACAGATGGTTGCTTTAGTTTATTCAATTTAATTTTAAAACACTTATCACTCTAAAGCAGTACTTGTTAGCTTTACTTATCCCGTCCCAACATGAATTCCCATTTCTGACTCTTTCTACATGAATAGATCAATAGTATTAAAGTATGTACATCTTGTTTTTCTACAGTCATTGGTCTGATCTATTTGCTTCACAGTATAAGGTTTGTGCATCTAATTTTTAGTAGATTTTAGGTTCTGTGAATTTATAAGTTAAAAAAGAAAAAAAATCATTGGCACTTTAAGAACACATTGAGTTGGAAAGTTTTCACCACCCTTGAAAATAGCAATGACTGACATCAGTTGACACACGAAGAAATGGTGTTTTTCTTATCAGCTTGATGTAAAGAGGAATTGGCTACTTACAATTCAGGAGTTAAGGTTTTCAGACATTTTTAGGAGGCAATTGCTGGTGTCCACAAGTGCAGACTGCTGACCTATTTGTGAAAGAGACCACCAGGTCTCCCCTGTGGGAGAGTCTTATGCCATGAACCAATTGTAAACATGTGCAAATGTCCATTTTCTGACTTCCTCTATGTTACATGACCATCTGAAAATGACCTTTATCCACTGGCAGAACTGGACTTAAATGCTGAATTAGAAACATAACATTTTCATGACAGCTACAAGAAATGAGATAGATGAGTTTAATCACAGAACAGTTCTGTGTGTTTTTATCCTAGGGTTAAAAGATTTCTGTTTGCAGAGAGCATAGAAATCAAGCATTTGTTGCTGAGTGCCCATTATGCCCAACACTGTGAGGACACTGTCTCTAAGGAAGATATCACAGAGGAACATATTTCTAAGATATGTCTGTGCTCTAAAAGCACTGAGAACCTAGATGGAGAGATGGCAAAACAAATAGGAAATAATAAATTATTATATAATTGATTCCTCCTGGATATTGTAAGAATTCAAGGGAGGACAGGTCCAGTATGCGTTGTATATAAAAACAAGACAAAATTGGAACATTGGGTTGTAAAGGATGATTGGATTTGGAAATGCAGAAGTAGACCTGTTTAGCTAATGAGATTAGCAGAATCAGAGGCCTGGGGAGAATGACTGCAACATGACAAAGAATATTAAGTATTGGAGAAGAATGGTTCATCTGAGGGAATAGTAACAGATAAGGATGGTTGGAGAAGGCAGGGCCAGACATTGAAATGTCTTTAAGGCTAAATGGCCAAGGTTAGATCTTTTATGGTGGGACACATCATTGTTGGTTCTTGAGAAATAATCTGAAAGGAGAGTGGTGGAAAGAGGAATCTGAAAATGGTATCCTGCTAGAGAGCTACTGCAGTCATCCAGGCTAATAAATTTGTTTAAGGAGTGAATGATGACTAGTGAGTTAAAAATACATATATATGTGTGTGTGTTTATATATATATATATATATATATATATATATATATACACCATGTTTCTCCCAAAAATAAGACCTAGGTGGGCCATCAGCTCTAATGCATATTTTGGAGCAAAAATTAATAGAAGATCCAGTATTATTTTACTATAAGACCAGGTATAATATACTATACTATACTATACTATAATATAATATAACATAACATAACATAACATAACATAACATAACATATAATATAATGTAATATAATACTGGGTCTCATATTAATTTTTGCTCCAAAAGACGCATTAGAGCTGATGGCCCAGGTAGGTCTTATTTTCGGGGAAACACACACACACACACACACACACACACACACACACACACACGATATACATATGAATATTAATTCTGGAAAATGTGGACTCGAGATACCCACGTGGTCTTTGCATCGGCCAGCGGCCAGCGGCCAGCGTCTGTGTCTGCTCAGCATGTGGGTCTAGCCGCTATTGGCTGCCAATTGTGTCCTTGGTCCTACTCGAGCTGGTTCACTGTTGTACTACATCCCTCAGGATAGAGTCATTTGTCTAGTATCGAACTCAATGTGGGCCAGTAAAAGTGCTTTCCCGGGATTTCTTCTGATTGTTCTAGTTAGGAAAAGTCCTCTTTTCCCTCAGGTCACGAAGCTATTAAGATGCATGACCAGATCTGCCTGCCAGTGTTGCTAGAGTTCCATGGGACAGCAAGCCTGAGGGAGTAAAGCCAGCATGCAGAAAAATGTGGTGTCTGATCCATTACTAGGGGCTTGGAAGGAAGTGTGTGTGTGTGTGTGTGTGCATGTGCATATGTCTTATGCATACATAGTATATATGCATACATTAGTACAGCCCTATTAGGTTAAAAGTTTTACTAGCCACATTTTGTAGATCAGGAAATCATTGCTCAGAAAACCTAGCATTTTGGTCAAGGTTAAATAGCTATTTACATGGTAGATTGAGAATTGAAGCCTAAGTTTGTTTGGTTCCAAACCATCGCCCTTTTCTCCTTATGAGGCTACATCCTGTCAAGGTGGTGCAGGGTCATGTTCAGACTAAATGCTGATTATATTAATTACACCTTCCTGGTCTTTCTTTTGTGCTGCAAGGGTGTCTTAGTAAACACAGCCATTGTCCCTTTCCTCTGTGCTGTAGGAAGGTGACATTTTGTTCAAATCCTTGTGATTCTCAATTGTTCAAAACATGGAAAGCTTTTCCCTATAGAAGAAGAGTCACCCAGAGTGTTTAGTCAAACCCTAGCAAAAAAAGCAAAAAGAAAAAATATATATCATCGATATTATAATCGATAAAATGCTCTATGTTAATGACAATAAGAGTAGAATATATTGTTGCTAAAAACAAAAGCAGGAATATTAAAGGACTAGTCTTTAATGTATAACACTTATATATAGGCATGTTCAGTTAAAAGATTTTAATAGATGGGGGAAAGTTGTAGAGATTTCAAGTGACATTTTAGATACTTTTCAAATACCTTAATGTTCACAGTAATAGTTCTGATATACTTTCAATTACATTTCATGTAGATTTACTGGATGTAACATTCCTTTAAAATTACATTTAACGTAGATAGCATTGGTTCTGATATTTCTTCAAATTATATTTGTGAATTTTCTTGATATAGGTATATCCCATTTATACCCCTTTGCTTTAATTTCCAAAAGTTCCATCACCAGAAAGAATACACTTATTAGTGATGATTTACCTTAACCTGAACCCTAAACCCATTAATCAATTTTGAACTCATAGATACCGAAGAGTGAGATATAAAGAAGGGTAAGGAAAGAGATAGAAAATTATTTTCCTAACAAAATGTACTAAAAGTTAGGAGAGCTATAGAAATTGAAAAAAATGTATCCTTGGATATGTGAATGAATCTGAAAATTGATTTCTTGAGGTGGAATTACTGAGTCTAGCAGGAAGATATGGAAACAGTGAAAAATAAAACATGAATTTTTAGAGTTGGGGGAGAAATAAGGTGGTAAGGAAGCAAGCGGTTTAGGTGGTTCCCCATTGTGGCCACCAGGGGGTGGTAATGTTCCAATGAAGCGCAGAGGTCCCCACAGACCGTAGTACTGACTGGGGTGTAGATAAAGCATAAGCAGCCTTGAGAATGGTTAAAAGAAGGGAAAAGTGATATTTGTAAGTCTGATTTTTGTTAGGGAGTATCTTAATTTCAGACTTTATTCATGGGATATTTATTCAACTTACAAATTATCCATTTTCTTTTTTATTTCTTTCTGCTTAACTGTCGACTATTTTATTATATTTTAAAATACATTCTCAAGTAGGTTACATTCAGAAAATAAAAGATAAACTCATATCTGTTGTGATTACTCCCTAATCGCTGTCATAGAAAATTATTGATTGGTTAGGAGATTCCAACTGGATTTTTAAATTATTGATAGACTTTAAGTATATAACTCTCATTCTTAGAATTTCTTCTTTCTCTCCCCTTCTTTCTCTCTGCTTCCTTTCCTCCCATCTTTGAGCACTATCAGAGAAATGAAGTTTCTACTCTTTTTTCATGTTCTAACCCTGAATTGCATTAATCTAATTGGTAGTGAATCTAACTGAAAATTTAAACTGATTCCTAGTCTCTTCTGTTACTGACCTAAAGTCGCAAGTAAATAAGAAATAAGTATGAAACTACATGGATCTTCCAAATACATAGCTTCTTAGGTTAGACTATTAACTGAGCTTCCCAAGCTAAAAGTGTATTAGTTTCCCCCTCTTTAGAGATATATCAATTCAGAAATTCAGACAGTTTGTCAGGTAGTCTTTATCTATAAGCCATGTTCACACAAGAGGCATCAGTCTAATTAAATTAGGGGCAATTGAATCCACAAATTAACATATAAAGTAACAAAAGTCAGTATCTTATTAGTTTTAAAACCATTTATTGAATTCCTCTTAATTTTTTTCATAAATTTTTTGCAGTAAAAATTGATTTAAGGCTTTCCAAAATTTGGTGATCAATAATTGTTTTCTAGTCACTGAAAAGTTCATTAACTTCTCTACTTATTTCATTGCTACATATTCTTATTGAACTCTCTTCTAATCATATTATTCTTGGCTGAAAACACATTAGCTATAAAAATTCATGACATGAGAAACATGACATCATAAAGACTTTGTTTAGATATAGTAGTTAATGGATTGTGCAGAACACTGGAGCACTCTCTCATTTCCAGTAAAAATAAATTTGTATCCTCCATTGTTTTACACTTAAACATGAATAACTTCACAGCTTTATCACTGCATAAACACATTTGTTGCCAAATGAATTTGTAGACCCACAGAGTTTTTATTTGTCTGGCAAGATGTGGAAATTCAACGTCTCTGTGGGTAGAGGCAGACAGCATATGTACAGGGGGAATTCACTTTTAGTAAGATGAGATTATTGGTCAGCATTAACTTTGGAAAATAAATATAGTGCCACAAAAAGAAATTTGGCATACCTACCGTAAGTCATTTTAGTATTTTAACATGTGATTCACTTTTCTTCTGAGTGCATGTTAAAGTTTAATCATTTTAGCCTATCTCAAAATTTCTACCAATTCATTCTATAAAAATGCTCAGTTTATATTTAGATTTTTATTCCTAAATCACATCACAATTTTATTTAGTGAATGGGCAGCGTAATACTAACTTATAATTCATTATTTCTAGAGCGCTCAGAAAACTTTTAAAATTGAGATGAATGTAAAAGATGTTTACAGTTTTCCAAGATAAAACTGCAGTAATTATGCCGAGTGGGATCGTGAAATAGGCTCATGGATCAAAAGGCAATTAGAGTTTCCTATTCAGACTTAAAAGCACCTGAAGACTCTTAAGAAATGATGTGGATCTAAAACAACCTTCTTTTCTATGTTCTAACTACAATTAATATTTGCCCTTATGCACAATTCTGAGAATTCTCCCTTTGGAATGTTTCTTGATGCATCAGGGTATTATGGTGAGGATATAATGAGGAGAGTCTGTAGGAAGTGTTTAGCACATACTAATAACATCGTAGTTCAGCTATTTTTATTGTCATTTTTATTTTTTATAATGTACGGAATAGAGCTAGATGGAATATATTGCATGTATTCTAGGATTCATCAACTACTAACTACTTTCATCCATTTGAGTATCAACAAAATGAATGGGTTTAGGGACGGATGTTTTCAACTTGATGGAAAAATCCCTTGGGCTGAAAGACAGCAACCTATTGAGATTCAGATATATTGTGAACTCAATGTCATTTTTTCAATCTGAGGAAATCGCATGTTACTAATATAATTTACTCTTCCCAAAGCTGTGATGAATGGTAAGCAAATCTGTCATATTCTGGAGTAAATAAGAACATTGGGAAAGAGAAGGAAGGTTATATTCTATGAAGATTTCCGGGGAGAAAAGTAAAGGGACGATGATGGTCATATATTTTTTTTATATATGCAGATATTTATTAGATTTTAGAATAACCCTGTAACATAATTTTGAAGACCCATTAGTGATAATGATAATCAAAGCCATCTCTGCCCCCCTTTTAAAGAACTTTATTGGGATAGGATTTACACACCATAACACTAACCCATTTAAAATATTCAATTCAGTGGTTTTTAGTATACTGACAAAGTTGTGCAGCCATATTCTAATTTTAAAGTTTTTGTCACCTCAGAAAAATCTCTGTATCTAATAGCAGTCACTCTCTGCCCTCCTCACCCCAGATATAAGCAACTACCAATTTACGTTCTATCACTTTCCTCATTTTTGAGCTTTTGTCTTGTATTTCCTCTGATAGCATTTCTACTCCAGCTACTCAGGAGTTCTCTACTATATGGTTTCTGCTTTGCCATCTCTGCCTTTTTGTTCCATTATCCCCTTCTCCCACCTCGCTAACCTTGTCTCTCTCCTGTTCTGCCTATGCAGACACAAATAATCCTAGTTCAAATCTCATCTCCTCTGTGGAAACTTGGCTGATGTCTCAGGATGAATTTATTTGGGTCTTCTCTAAAATTAGATTGCTCTAATTGGCAAGCATATTTTATACAGTCTTGTGTCAAACCTTTTGTTATTTTCAACCGAAATTTTATTGAACTGTTTCTATGTTGGCATTATTTTCCCAAATTTGTTATAGGCTGCTTGACCCACATGTACCCTACAGAGTATGTAATGGGTCTTGTATAGAGTTGATATTCAATAAATATTTGTTGATTTTTACTTCAAAGCACAAATTAATATTAACTATCATCCCTATTGATCCATTAGCTTGACACAGTTGCCCAAATTTGGCTGTAGGTCATCTTCACTTTCTTATAATGAAAGAGGTCTGCTACTTGGTCATATGATGGATACTTCTTGTCCATAAAAAGCTATGGCCTCTCTTGTAATTGAACAGATCTTGAGTTTAACTATTAAAGAATTAGTGGAGTAGACAAGTTGCTTGATTCTATGCCTGAGTAAACAAAATACTTGCCATAGTTGAGCATGTGTCGTTAGTTAGTTACATCCCATGTGGGTAGGGTTTGTAGCAAGACATACTCTGCTTTATCCAGTTTTTATACAGGTTGGATTACCATGAAGGAAAAATAGAAGAGAAGTGACAGAAATCTACAGAAGAATACGAAGGGTAGGAAGGGGTGAGAAGACCACCTCACTTTGACTTGAGCTGTGCTTGGCAATCTGCATTTTGCCTACACTGAAAGGAGTACGATGTGGGTGGGCTGTAGACCACACCTGGAGAAACCATCTAGGAGAGACTGAAGGCCTGTCCTTTCCAAACAGCGGAGTGTGAGATTTTCAGAGGAGTGGGAGTTGAAAGGAAAATGCTAAGGCAGGAGGAGAGGGAAGGGAACTATGCAGAACCCAGAGCTAAATGAAGATGAAGGGCATAATGTAGTTTGTGTTTATCCTGCAATGGGGAAAGGCTATTAGAGGTGTTTTCGTCTTTTTTCTTTCTTTCTTCCTTCCTTCCTTCCTTCCTTCCTTCCTTCCTTCCTTCCTTCCTTCCTTCCTTCCTTCCTTCCTTCCTTCCTTCCTTCCTTTCTTTCTTCTTTCTTTCTTTCTTTCTTTCTTTCTTTCTTTCTTTCTTTCTTTCTTTCTTTCTTTCTTTCTTTCTTTCTTTCTTTCTTTCTTTCTTTCTTTCTTTCTTTCTTTCTTCCTTCCTTCCTTCCTTCCTTCCTTCCTTCCTTCCTTCCTTCCTTCCTTCCTTCCTTCCTTCCTTCCTTCCTTTCTCTCTTTCATTTAAACACCTTAATATTGACCCCTTCTCATTTCTCCTCAAATAAAATATTTTAAAATTTATTCTCTATAAATGTATACATATTTTCATGTGTTTGGCTTTTATTCAGGTAGTTGTGGTATTTAGGATATGAAATCAGTGTTTTTTTTGTGTGTGTGTTTTTTCCTCCTTTAGTTTGGAATCAAATAATATAATATTCTCTGCTTTTGTTGTAGCAGAGATTAGACTTTACACTGAAACACATTTTCCCATTTTTGTACTAGGGTGCATCTCTGGGAAGATTGTTATTTGAGACTACAGTGTGGACAGAGCTTTTGAAAAGAAAAATACGAGGACCTAAATTGATGAGGCCCCCATTGTGTCCATGCCTGTAATAGAGTAATTTGATGAATAAACCAATCTGACTTCATGTAGTGTAACAGAGGTGACTGCCAAAGTAGAATATTAATTCTCATGCAGACTTTCATCACTAAGGAATTAATGAGGGGAAAAGGAAAATAATACAACCCATACTGCTATGGAAATCAAGACACATCCATGTGACTTGACAATGATAATGGAAGGGATTTTACATAACTGCTGTGCTGTTCTTTGAGTCCCTATTGGCCACCAGCTCACCTGACCATGCAAAACAAGATCCTTTGGTATGTTTTCTAAGTATCTTCTTTTCAAGCAGATTGCAATAAAAACAAATGTTCCATTCCTTTCATTGGTTGCATTCTTGGTCTGATTATCTGAGCCTGCGTTTCTGCAGCTGGCCTGGACTCACTCCCCTCATTTATCTCCCGAGGATAGTAATCACCATGTTATGTTGAGAATTTCTTCAAATGACCTTTGCATTCTTATTGCTGCCACCCTAGCAGCAGCCCCCACATTGTTTCCCACTCTCCTGATGTAACCTTTTCCAATCAATTCTGCAGTGGGAGATGTTGGATTAATCTTCTGCAGAGACAGATGGTAATATGTTATTATGTTATTGGGATTTTAAAGTTTCCCACCCATTACCTATAATAAACAGTCTCATTCACTTTCACCTGGTCTACTGGCCTTTATAATGCCCTGTGATTTTCTAATATAATTCCTGCCAAGTTGGATCTTCCTTCTCCCCTGAATGTGGTGTACCCATTCCCAATCAGCGGCTATTTCCTGAGCCGCAGCTCCTCTCTGTCTCCTCCATGGAGCCTTCCTTTCTTTCTGACCAATGGGAATGATCTTTTCCTTTTCTGAACTATCATATGCACATTGTCTCTCTATTATAACTCTTATTATTGTGTTGTATATGCACTTCACTGTCTTACTCTGAACAGTTCCCTCCATTTTGTTTTACAGACACAAATTGTACGCGGGACTCTGTTCAGCCATCTTGTGAATATGTGACATCTATTACAAGGGATTCCTCAGCTGGGGGATTTAGATTATTTTGTACCCCAGCACAACCCCCGCTGCTGCCATCTGGTCCTAAAGTACTAAATGGTGACCCAAAGGTTTTTTTTGTGTAGAAAGAACAGCATGTATTAATGTGTCTAACTATTATCCTAGCCAAGAACTCCTTTCTTTTTTATAATAAATGGGATCTGCGAAACTAACCCTCAAATAGTTTATTTTGATATAATTTTAACATGCAGCTAAGAGAAAGTCTTTCTTCCACTAGGAAAATATTTAAAGGTTTGCCATTTCCCGCTTATTGTTCACTGCATTGAAAGCAAAAATGGAGAGGTAAAAGATGGCACAGACATGATGATGGGTGGCTAGAAATATTTGGTTAATTTGGATAGTTGAGGAATTATTGAGATTATTTTTTCTCATAGTATGTAATCTGTGATATATTAAATATGCCTTTTACTTTTTAAAAAATCCTGTAAACACCCAAAGAAGGAATCACATTTCAAATTATTTTCTAAATTTGTTGGAATGCTTTCATAAGCAGTGTTATCTTTTTTTGAGATACAATTGGAATATAATATTATATTAGTTTCAGTTGTGCAATAATAATTTGATATTTCTATACAATACAAATTGATCGCCACAAAAGTCTTTAGTAACCATCTGTCACCATACAATTGACCCCCTTTTCTCATTTCACCCACACCCCAAGCCCCTCCCCCTCTGGTAACCACAAATCTGTTCTCTGTATTTATGACTTTTGTTTTGTTTATTCATTTGTTTTGTTTTTCAGACGCCCATATAAGTGAAAGACTGGAGTATTTGTCTTTTTCTGTTTGACTTATTTCACTTAATGAAATACTCTCAAGTTTTATCTATGTTTCTCA
The DNA here is from genome assembly GCF_964194185.1 of Rhinolophus hipposideros. Taxonomy (NCBI): domain Eukaryota; kingdom Metazoa; phylum Chordata; class Mammalia; order Chiroptera; family Rhinolophidae; genus Rhinolophus; species Rhinolophus hipposideros. The sequence continues at coordinate 18,991,611 of NC_138052.1, forward strand.
AATTGCAAGATTTGCTTTTTAATGGCTGAGTACTCTTTCCACATTTTCTTTATCCATTCATCCATTGATGGACACCTAATTTGTGTCCACGTCTTGGCTATTGTAAAAAGGCTGCCTTTTATAACAAAGAAAAATACATCAAATGCCAGTCAGTGGTTGAGTTTCCATTTGAGTTACTTTGTTATAGATATGATTCCTGGAAGGAGAGAGAACTTAAATCTAATGGTTTGTGGTAATAGCCCACCTTCATCAGAGATAATCCAATTTATAGATTATCTTGGTTTATCTCTCTCATTTCTGTTTGTCTTGCCTTCTCATGGTCATTTCCCTGAGAAGAAGCTCTCCCATTAGATGAGGGAACAAAAGAGGGGAAATACTACTATAGTCACTAATTCTAAGATGCATATAGTATGTATCAGACTGAACTATAAGACAGAACTATTAATTTTTATAGATCATATGGGAATTCTACAGTTTCATACTTTTTACATGATTTTGGCTCTGCATTTGAAAATTGAAACATTTTTCTGTGCTATTTTTTTCTGTCTTAGAAACTCAACACCTCAATTTAGATCATTCACAAATATGTCTCTTCCTGTCATGTTCTAACTTGCCGAGCAGGTATCTGCTGGTCATCTACAGGCACATCACAGTGCTGTGTCCAAAATGGGTTCTGTGATCTCTGCCCCACTCCTGACAGTCCTGCCTGTCTCTGTGAATGGCGACACCACCAGCTCTCTGAGGTGACATGAATTTCTCCCTCTTGTAAACTAAATCTTCTCAGTTAATGAGTCCTACTCCTTCTAACTCCATACGAGGTTTTTGTTTTGTTTTTAATGACTCAACCTAGCATAGTGTGGGTCATAAAATAGAAACAGAGGAAACATTTGTGAACTGAATAAATGAAGAAGCCCATCGTGTTTTCCAAGGTGTCACAAATAGACTTCCTTAGAAATGTAAGTTGCACATGCTGTGCCCCTGTTCACAGACCTTCAGTGATTCCCCATTGTCTCTAGAAAAATCTAGATTTCTTAGCCTTGCAGGCAAGGCCCTCACAATTCAGATACAACCCAGTGTGCTGTTCTTATATATGTTTACTTTCCCCACAGACAATCTTCACTTTGCCTGGGTGACTGAACGGCGCTCTCACCCCCGGACATCCTTCTTTTTGCTCAAGCTGCTACTTCCTGGGGAATGCTCTTACCAATGCCACATTTCAGAATGCCAGGGTTTTCTGTACTGTTTTTTCCTCATACAAATGCTCTTGTCTCTTAGGAAACTCCTCTACTTTAATGCAGTTGGAAATTGTTTACCTTGCCTGAATTTGCATGGAATGTTTTCCCAATTTTGTGTGTGTGTGTGTGTGTGTGCGTGTTATATATTTAAAACATATATAAGAATATATGTTTTAAGACATAATCAGATATATATGTATGTATATGTGTGTATATATATATATATATATATATATATATATATATTTTTTTTTTTTTTAAACATTATTTCCAGTTGAGTGAAATTAGGGAAAATTTCTAAGATGCAACAGCATTTGCATATAGCACACACACTAAAAATTATGTTATCTGTCATTCACAGTGCTGAGCTATGTAGGCATTTTTCTTATTTAATCCTCACACCAACTCAAACACATAGGCAACATATAGTTCATATTTTTTAATGAAATTCTTGACCTAGCATAGTAGAAAACTTGAAGATTTCAAGACTACTCCGGAAAGATTTTGGTTTTCATCACCATATGGTAATAATAAGTTCACTGAGTCTGCTGTCTTAAAAATCATTTAGTTTTGATAATTAAAAAAATGTAGATGATTCACATTATTTCTAATATTTCAGATGTCATTAGGCCTTATTTCATGTTCTAATTTACATAGTTCAACTGCACAAATACCTGACACTACAGGCCTGTGGTATGAATTGACTATAATTTGAGTGGGTGGAGAAGAATAAGGAGCAAATCCTGTAATGTGTTACAGACACACAGTCAAGTCACATCATGTGTGAATTTAACATACACAGCTTTAATCATACAATCTTAGTGATAAGAATTTATAGAATTTTGGGCAAAATGGGCAAAGAGGATCAAAAGGCACACACTTCCAGTTATAAAATAAGTAAGTCATGGGGATGTGATGTACAGCATGATGACTATTGAGAATTTATCTCCCTGTGGATGAAGGATGCCCTTGAGAGTTGGCCTTTAGGAGATAAGTCATTAAGTCACTTAAGGTACAGAGACACTGCACAATTTTCTCTTTCCGCCCCACTCCTCATTTCCTTATTATTGTGCATGCACACACACACATGCATGCACACTCAATTTAAGTAGTTTTGTGATTAATGTACTCTGGAAACGTATTTAGGTAAAAATTTAAGAATAATTCTAATATACATCTTTCTTTTTTTCTTTTTTCTTTTTTTTTCCTTTGGTAAAGAAATACTCTTAGAATTCATTGAATATATAAACTCCATTCCTGGCCATTATGTCTGAAAAGAAAACACAGCTAATGTCTAGCTTGTTCTATAGTGAATAAACTAGACAGGAAATGTAGCATGAATCTGAAAGGAGACAATGGTTATTAAATTTTCTTATTCCAAATTCCTCTCTGTTTTCTATCCTTCGTCTTTTGCTGATCTAGTAGAGCTACAGAAGGGTATTTTATTAGGGAAGATAGTTTGATAGTTTTGATGGGTTTTTGAATTCAAATATTTCAGATAGAGTAGTCACCAACATTATCATTGCTCCTTGGTGGTCAGAAAAATGAACTGTCAAAATTTCAATGTGAATCATAAATCAGCTTTTCTTTGCCATTACAGTATGGGTTTTTAAAAAATATATATATGTCCAATGCATTTTAAATAAAGAGAGACCAGTAAAAGAAGAAAAAAGTACTTACAATGAATTCATTAGAATTACATCACCTAAACATATTTCCGTGGGTCACGATATGGAAATAACTTTGGTTATTAGATTATTCTTTGTCAAGTTAATTGTTTTCATGAGATTTTTTCCTGCACTTGAATGTGAGTAATGTACTGTAGCTTCCATAAAAATATAAATGCATTAAGAAACATAGTCTGGGCAGAAGACTTTCTTGTGTGTGAGTATTGTTTCCTTGTTAGTGTAAGTTATTGAATCTCCTTTCCGAGATATATCTGAGATGATTTAAGTACAGGCTTGTTCAGTGGCAGAGGACTAATCTTTGGAGGGTGTTTTTCCCCCCATCTGAGTAACACACTAAATCATCCAAGAGACCCAAGTCCATTTTAATATTTTTACTTTTTGTGAATCACTATATGAAATTCATATTTTACCAACCACCTCTAAAGAGCTTCTTAAAGGACTTAAAATTCTTCCTGTATTTCATGTTGAGTATGGTAACAAAGAGGTATTTTTTGTTGTTGTCTTGATCATGTTTTCTCGAATCAAATATTAAGACCTTGAGTCAATTTCACCTTGACCTTGGACAGCCTATAAGGTTTGAATCTCCAGGAATAGCCTTGTAGAACATTAAGATAGTGGGTTACTTTTCCCCCTTGTGTACATCTGAGGTTTGCTATTAGAGGGAATAAAAAAATGATAAACCACTTAGAATTACCATTTCATATGGATTCTTCTAAAGCAAATGTAAACATATGTAAAAACAAATGTAAAGTTACTCAAGTAATTTATAACTTTAGCCAAATGACGTTAGATAAAGCACATGCTATTTTGCTACAGTTATACATTCCTCAAGGAAAATAAAGCCCAAGCTGAATAAATAAATATGTGATATTGCGTTGGTAACATGGCAAAAGAGCTTGTTACTGATCCAATAAAAAGTGGCAGAATACTACAAAAATAAAAGAAAAGTAGTAGAGAGAGAAAAACAACAACATTAAAATAAATATGGTTGAGATCTTTTACTTATAGTTTTTAACTTGTACTTTGAGAACAAAGGATCTGAAGGCCCCTCTGTAGAGATGAACATTTAATCTTATATTAATTTTGTAGGAAAGACAAACTTCTTTATAGAGCTTCAACGCTAGCTAACTCCTTCAAAGACACTGCTGCTTAATCTGATTATTGGTTTCAAAGGACCCATTAAGCTATTTTAAAGAACAGCTATTATCAGCCTCAGGAACTTCTTTTCACATTAGGCTACAATGTTTACTACCCGAGTAATAAGGGACTCAAACAGGGAAACAGTAAAAGAATTGTACAACTTTCTACTTAAGCTTTTCTTGTACATGTAGAGATAATTTCTAGGGTTATCTCACTATTATGCCACTTATGTAGAAATGTGTGAAAGTCATTAGTAAGGGTTCACATGGGTCAGGTTTAAATCGAGCACCATAGTAGAAAGAGAAATGATCTCCAGAGCCACTCCACCATCTTTGTGCATTAACCAAACATCACTTTCCTCATAAATTAATCTCATCGGTCCTAAAACACATGCAAACACAAAGTCTGCAAATAAGCATCTATTCCCAAAGCACCAATAATTCCTAATTCTTCATTTATAGCATTTTTATTCTCCCCTGATAATTTCATGGACATGATGTTTTTTCTATGCTCATTTCTCTCTAAGGTATAGAGGGTGTCAAAAATTGCCCACATTTTTAGAGTTGGAATTGAAGAGATGTAAGAGATTTACTTAATAACAAATGTGTCACATATACAGTCTCACTCACTTATCTCAATAGTTGTGTGCTTTAGGATTTTATTTTAGAGTCATGTTCTAGGGAATGAGAGAATTACATGGTCCATTCAGTTATTCACTCAAAAATTACTACTGGGTTATTTATTGACACTGCCAGGTGCTGGGAACACGCATGTACTCCCTGCAGTCACTGCGTTTGCAATATAGTAATTAGATATTTACAAATCATTACATTATTTATTATGGCGTCTTTATTGTTAAATGTTCTTTAAAAGAGAAAAATGGGCTGCTCTAGGAGTTCAGTGGGAGGAGGGCTAAGCTGGTCTGGGAATCAGGAAGGCTCCCTGAGGAGGTGCTGTTTAAACTGAGATTTAAAGAACTCCATCCAAGTGTAGCCAGTTGAGAAAAAGGTAAAGTGTTTTGCAAATCTTTCTTGGTCAACTCATCTCACAGTGATTTTCCTCTTCATTTGACATATCGATCAGTTAGAGTCTCTGCCTTGTTTTTAAGATGTTATATAAGAGCTTTCTTTTTCTTTGTCTTACATTGTTCCTCTGTCCTCTTTTACTAAACTGAAGGAATGCATTCCTGAGTTCTCAAGCTTCAGCGTACAGTATCCAGATATTTTATTTTTGATTGAGCATTTGCATATGGCTGTTTGTAGTAATCTGTGCATTTCAATAGGCTCTAGACTTAAACCATTTAAAAAAAATTCAATTACAATGGGTATTCAGCATTAGAGTTACACCACGTTGCTTGTTATCAATAGATTGTAACCTTGCTTTCTAAGATGTTAATACTCCTTCAAGACCACATATTTGTATTGACTTATATCAGAGAGACCTTAGAAACAATAAAGGAGAGTGAGGGGAAGACCAGTGACTGTAATGATGTAGAAACGAGGACCACCCACTGGTGAACCTAAGTCACAGCTTTGGGGAGCTCTGCTTTGTCTGAAAGACTTAGCAATGGAATTATGTGCAATTTAAGGTGGTTTTCAGAGAGCTGGAATATATTGGGTGATCTTGATAGAGCTAATGTATAAATGGAAATTTAGAGAACTATTGTTTGCCCAGATCTTTAACTGAGTAAGTTTCAGTCTATAATATCACATTGTTGTAACTTATTTAGAAAATTACCTAGTTAAATTAGTCTCACTCCAGAAGGGAGTTGCATTTGATATGACTAACATAATCTACTCTGTGTAGATTTTTCTTATGTGCTAATAATAGCTTTCCATGCTCCTTGAAAAAGGAAGCTGTCAGAGAAACAAATATGTCACCTCAGGATATCCAGTCACAGAGTCAGCCGTCAAGAGTTCCTTTAAATTTTCAGTTTCCTTTAATTTTTTTTTTTTTTTTTTTTGTTATCAATTAGGTTTAGGGTGGTACAGTTGTTTTTTTTGTTTGTTTGTTTTTTTTGTTTTTTTTTTCGTTTTTTTTAAAGTCAAGTCAGATTTTTCAGATTTTAAAATGGTATAGAAAATTCTTAGTGTATTGTATATGAAAGATGTGAATGTAAAATAGGGCAAAAATGAGGCATTTCATTCATTGGAAGCAACAGAAAAGAGGAATATAGCACCTAAATGTTTCCTTGATGTAAATAAACATTAAGGTTCTTACTCTCAGGAAGTAGAAATTTAATTAACAGATCAGGCATGGAGTCAGATTAAATTTATCCTAAATGCTTTAAATATATAAGGAAGACAGCTGCATGAATCCTGTACTAAACTTTGATCTCAAAGGTACTTGGCAAAGCAGACATGACTGGTTTTTACCTTCATGTCAGCAAAATAAATTATTTAGCAGTATACAATGTCAGTTATGCCCTGAGTGAGAATGGATCTTACACTGGCTGAAATGAAAAATGCGTTTGCATGTTTTGCAAATCTGGGAGAGCTCCCTTGGCTGATTTGCCTGGAGACATTACAAATTTACCTATTGGTCTGACTCATAGCAGCACTGGGTCTCCTTCATCTGACAAAGTGTTCTCCTGTGGTTAATGTATCAAGAGAATTTTACTGGGTTTATCTAGATTGGTGGCCATGTGAGATTTGGGCCTATCCAACATCCATTGTCCCTTTCTCTGGTGCCAGTTGCTCAAATTCCCTCCTTCCTCCTCAGATGGAGTCCAGGAAGGGCTTCCCTCCTGGTTTCAGGCAGGAGCCCATAACTTGGTCTGGTCAATCAGTGTCATTTACAGTCAGTAGTGGTCCCCATCTAGGCCAGTGGGCTCATAATATTGGAGCTGAAAAATGCCGATCGCATGGTGACCTCGTAGCTGTTGCAAGTAATGTCCATAGTTCAACCCATTACTTACTGTATAGCTTTTTCACTTTATAACATTAAAAAGTTTATAAAGTGGAAAAGCTACAGTAAGCTAAGGTCAGTTTATTATTGAAGAAAAACATTTTAAATAAATTTAATATAGCCTAAATGTATAATGTTTATAAAGTTTACAGCAGTGTGCAGTCATGTCCCAGGCCTTTACACTCACTCCCCACTCACTCACTGACTCACCCAGAGCAACTTCCAGTCCTGTAAGCTCCATTCATGGGAAGTGTCCTATGACATGTACCCTTTTTTTAGCTTTTATACCATATTTTTATTGTACCTTTCCTATGTTTAGATATGTTCATATGCACAAATACTTACCAATGTGCTACAATTCCTACAGTATTCAGTACAGTAACATGCCATGCAGGCTTGTAGCCAAGAAGCAGCAGGCTCTCCCACACAGCCTAGGTGTGTAGTAGGCTGTGCCATCTGGGTGTGTGTAAGCGTCACTCTATGATGTTCAGACTATAATGAAATCGCCTAATGACGCATTTCTCAGAACATATCCCTGTTGTTAAGTGATGTATAACTGTATTTCTTGTGTTGGTTCATTTAGTTATTCCTGGGTCTTGTGCAGGTGTTACCAAACAGAGACATGTTTTTTTTCAATCAAGAGTTGATTCTGAGAGGAAGTAGGGTGGTAGCTGCTGGCAGCCCTCTTGCTCCCATGTGTACCCAGCAAACTACTGTAGACTTTTCAGGTACATGAGCCAATACAATGCATTCTTATTGGTTTCTTGCCTTTACTAGTTCATTATTATTAATCATTATTATCCTTAATCATTATTATTACTAATATTTCCTTTTTGAAACTTATAGCTGAGTCCTGGCAAGTACAGTTTCATTAGTCTGACTAAAATATTCCACTTTCTTTATTGTTATGCTGCAAAGAAACTCCTTGTGTTTAGTATCTGGATTAAAGCACTCTACATTTGAATTATGTGGTCATGTACATTTCAGTACTTCACACGGTACTGATATCTCATAATTTTGTGGATAAATGTGAAAATTTTGAGCCAAATCATAGTCCAAAATCTAAGGGACTCTTGATTGATTGAAAGCTTATACTCGAATTGTGAGGATTAAAGTTGCACTTATTAACCAGCTACCCGTTGCTAACAATGTACCTGAGAAGCTTAAATCTGGTCAGTATTTTCCTTAGCATCTTGAAGTTAGCCATTATTGGAGATATTTATTAGTTAGACACAAAGCTAAACGTGATGATTAATATCTTGTATATCTATGTAAATCAGGATATGCAAAGGTCTCTAATAACTAAAATAGTTATTTGTATATAACAAGATGAATTTGAGTTCTGATTTTTTACAATAGTACACACTGTTAAGATATGTCAAGTCTATTTTTCATATTAATTGCGGCAATTTTATATGTTTAGCAAAATACATTAATATTGCCATCTTAATTTACTATGCAGAAACCAGTTCAAATGTAAAAGTAATGAATGAAGAGATAAGAAGAAAGGTACTTTGGAATTTATCAAGATGAAAATACTGGAAACTCATTTTTTAAAAAACTAAAAGCAAAAGTAGCTGTAAAGATTTCTAAAAGTAAAGATCTATAGCTGTGTCCTTCAGTTAAACTGCAGACTGCATGAGCACAGGATGAAGATGATGGGTGGTTTTTCTGCTGCACATTGAAAATAATTTAGTGGTTTCAGTTGATTGCAAGCACAATATGATTTAACAACTTGATATACTGGCCAAAATGGTTCATTTGGACAAATTGATTCAGATATAGACTATTTATATCCAGGTATAATACCCTGAAGTCTGGAGGTAATAGTCAACTTTCATTCTATGATAATAAAGACATCTGAAGAATCAGGGTAGTTTCGGCATTGTGCTTAAGGGTTATTGACAGAAAGGTGGGCTCAGAGGAAAGAGAGAACCTGAGTGAGAGAATTTGTCACTATTCAGAGGGAATTGGGGGTGTTTGCCTTGAAGGAATGAAGACTCCTGCGAACATAGTTGTCTTTAAATATTTGAATATTTATGAGGGAGATTGAGTCAACTTACTCTGAGCAGCATTGGAGAGCAAAACTGGGCTTAAGTTTTTGGAGGCAAATTTCAGGTTACTATAAGAACAAGCAGTCTCACAGGTAGAACTGCCCCAAAGTGGGCTGCATTTCCTTCAGAGTGGGTTCTGCCCCCACGCTGAGTGGGTTTTGGGGAGTCAAAAGTTATATATGGATTTTTTGACTGTTCAGGGAATTGTCACTCCTAGCCCCTGTGTTATTCAAGGGTCAACTACATATCTTTTAAAAAATAATAAATTATTGTGGTACGAATAGTTAACATGAGATTTACTGTCTTAAACATTTTTAAGTGTAAATACAATATTCTTAACTTTCGGCACAAGATTGTATAGCAGCTCTCTAGAAATTATTCATCTTACATCGTGGAAACTTTATACCTGTGGCTGCCAGAGACCCGGAGGAGGGGGAAATGGGGAATTGCTGATCATAGTCATTTTTTGATGTTTTGTTTTTTTTCTGCGCTTGTTAAACTTGTGAATTTCTTTCACTTTATCTCTCTAATTCTTTTTCTATATTCTTAACTCAAAAGTTCTTGTTACGGTACATCACATATGGTTGGTGCTCAATAGATGATTGAACAATAAATGCATTAGAAATATGTATCATTTCTCTAGATGCGACTCTCACTGTTCTGTGCGAACATTTTCATTCATCAGCTCACCTAAATTTTTTCCTGAGTAAATGCTCTAATTTTCCTAGGCTATAGTGGGTTTTTTTTTTTTTACTTGGTTAATGAACTTTTGTCTCATTATCCTCCCAGTGCTTAAAACTGAACACATGTCCCTCTCCAAAATCTCCCCCTCGGTTGCCCGCTTTCTCACAGTGCTCCATGGATCCTGCTGTCTAGAGCAGACCTCAGAGCTGGCTTTAGCTTTTCTCTCTCTCTGCAAATATGTTTTATATTAATTCTTCCTAAACAACATTTTAAAGTTAGTCCCTTTGTTTTCATTTCTGTTGCTATATTTTCGCTCCGGTCTTACGTCTTTTTGTCTTGACTGCCTCAGTGGCATGATCTATGAGGGTATTTTGTTTGTTTGTTTTTAATATATTGTTTCCTTTCTTGTCTCCTACTCAGCTGATGAAAAAAACATGGTTCCATCATACTATTCCCATGTTGTCTTTGCTGCTCCTTTAATTCTTCTCAGACTGGTCTGTTTAATGTCCTTTGAACATACTATTAAGCAACTTCCTTGTCTGGAAAGACTTTTCCTCCTGTCTAAGTCCTGTACATAGATAAAAAGAAATCACCCATTGTAAATGATCGCCCCCACCCTGCCCAGTCCTATCTGTATATCTATGTACCTATCCACCCATCTACCTACCTATCTGCCTACATACCTTTCCACCTCCGCTACTATACTCTATATCCCTTTCTCTATATCTCTGAGACTCACTTAGCCTTTATTTAGCTTTCATTCCCTTTATACGTATCCTCTATCCTTGGCTAAATTGTAAACTTCCTGGGGAAGAGAATGCTGTTTCTATTTTATTATGGTGTCTACAGTGCTCAGCATGGTACTTTGCATGTGGGAGGTACTCACCAAAGCATTTCTCGGTTGGCTATTGGAAATAAATTATTGCAACGGAATTATATTCTAAACTCGTATATCAAGCTTATTGGGTATCTCTACAGAGAGGCCACACAAGGGTGTTGAACTCAAAATGCCCAAGCTGTTCCTATCATCTTCCCCACCTTGCTCATGCTAACTTGCACACCTTCTTCTATTGCCGCTCTCTATTAAATGGTGTACTTATCCTACCAGTCACTTGAATGCAACCTTGAAAACATCTTTGTTTCTTCTATTTTGTTTTGTCATTGTATCAGTCATTCACCAGATTTGATTAGGTCTACTTCTGTTGTGAAAACCTGAGTCCCATTCCTCCCCCTCTTTTGCCATTGCTCAAAACCTCAGGTCCTTCCTCTTGGGTGGTTGCCATAACCTATTTCTCTGCTTTTGATATTTTCTTCTCTGTTTTTTTTTTTTTTCTTTATTTGTGTATTTCAAAATATTTATATATTTTATTTTGCAGTAGGTGTTCTTAGAGAAAAATGTATGTAAATGCAGGTTTAAAGAATAATTATTAAGGGGACCATAATGCAACGACCTAGGCAGAGAAATAGAGCAGTGTCCGTACCCCCTGTGCCTCTACTCCTTTTCAGCCGGAAAAAGCACTTTTCCTTACATTTATCATGTTTTTATTTCTTTTCTTTAGAGTTACAACTGATGGATGCTTTCCTAAAGAAAATAGCTTAGTTTTGAACTTTATGTAAACTTTATGTAAATGAAATTATACTGTGAATGGATCTTTTGTGATTTGCTTCTTTTAACTCCACTTGTTTTTCTGAGATTCATCCATATCGTGTCATGTTGCTGTATGTTTTTATTGCTGTATAGCATTCTAGCTAGTGAATATTCTACAATTTATTTTTTCATTCTATTGTTAATGGACATTGGAAAGCTTCCATTTTTACTCTTGCAAATAGTGCTGCTCTGAACATTTTATAAATGTACCATGATACAGAAGTGCATGAGTTTCTGTGGGATTTGTATGTTGGAGTGGATTTGCTGAGCGTGTATATCTTTAATTTACTATTTATTGGCGAGCTCTTTTCCAAAGTGAGAAAACCGATTTACACTTGTTTTAGCATTATATGGGTGTGTATATTATTCCACATCCTAATGATATGTGGTATTATCAAACTTTAAATTATTTCTGTTTTGTGTGTGTATGTGTGTGTGTCTGTGTGTTCAAAGTCATCTCTTTATAGTTTTAATTTGCATTTTTGTGATTACTAGTGAAGTTGAGGATCTTTTTATGTTTATTAGCCGTTTAGATTTCCTTTTTGTTAAATACCTACTGAAGTCTTTTTGACCATTTATTTATTTTGTTTTCCTTTTATTTCTTATCGATTTATAGGGATTCCTTACATTTTCCTGGGATGAACCCTCTGCTGGTTATATATGATGCAAATTGTTTTCCTTTTATATCTGACTTTTCTTTTCTTTGCAGTGTATTTTAGAAAAAGAAATTCTTAATTTTAATGTAGAGAAACATCAATAATTTATAGTTAGTATATTTAGAATCTTGTTCCCATGTTATTTTCTGGAAGCTTGTAATATTTAGGTCTTCATCCTATCTTTGATTAATTTTTGCTTATGCTTTTAAGTGGAAAGCAATAACCTTTTAACTCTTTTGGGTTTGTCCTCTCTTTTCGCTCTCCCATCCAGCTCACACTTTGCAACCAGACTCACATCTCTGAAACAACAGCTTGGATAATTTGTGTGAAAAGTATGCATGCAGCGTGTTACCTAGCACACAGTAAAGATTAACTAACTAGATAAAAAATATTAATAATGTTCAATTACCCGGAGAAAACAGCCCAACATTTTTACCCTAAAATTTAAGATACATTTTTCTTTGAAAGCTCTTCTTTACCTTCCTTCTCTATCTGAATTTGTCCTTCTGAACTTCTTTATGTCTTATAAAGTCGAACTCATTCTCAAAACCTTTCCAAGTCCCTCCTGGTGAGAAATGTCAGCTGTACTCTTATACCACTTCAGTTTATCTCTCAGCCCGATTTAGGCTCTACCTCTATTGCTAGACATACCTCTTTGTAATAACACAAAACAGATCTTGTTTTAAAGTTAGTTATGCCAATGTCTCTAGTAGGTTGTCAATTCTTTTGGAACAAATATTTAATGTTAATAATTTTTGAATTTCAGTAAGCATCAACCATTATGGCTTGCATGTTGTGGGACTTGAAAAATATTTTTTTGAATCACTCTGTTCATAAGTTCATCCCATTTATTTTTCTCTCTTAAAGTGAGTTTCTACCAATTATTTAATTATGAGTAAATTTTTGCAAAAATATTTTGTAAAAATAGTGAAAGTGTAAAATTAAAATAAAAAAAATAAATAAATGGAGACCTCCATGCCTCATTTGCTGCCCTGTTCCCAAAACACATCAGGCAGGACACAGAGGATTTTTTTTTTTTTTGAAACAGAATAACCTCAATGGAAAGATCTATGAACAACAAAATTCGGGGAACCTAGGCATTGAAAAAAAAAAAAAGCCTACACATAATCACCACAAGTAAAGCCCACCAGCTGATAAGCTTCCAATCAGCTTTCAGTGCTTCATGTGTAATATAAAGATCACCATACATTTTCGGGAAACCTCTGACATAAAATTCATAAACCAGAACAACGAAACAACCACACTCCAACAAAGGGAACTTCAGGAAGTAAAGGCAATGCAGGAAAAGAAAATAAGTTAATATCAAGAAAAATAGGATAAAACATTGAATCCATGACATAAGATTAGGATACCAAAAAAGAAAAAAAAAATCTCAGATATCAAAGTGCCTTAAAAAACTAAAAATAATGGAAAGAAAGAAAAAGCAAATAAAGGTTTAGACAATAAAGTTGAGGAATGCTCAGAAACAAATAAATGAAACAACACAAGAAAAATAAAAGAAAAAGAATAAAAATAACGGAAAATATAAAAACACTTGAAAATCAACTTTAGGATTTCAGTCAAGATGGTGGAATAGGTGAGCATTGTGGTTTTCTCCTCTCAAGACTACATCAGGATTGCAACTGAACTAAAGAACAACCATCATTGATTGTCATCTGAAGTCTGGATGAGCTGAAGTTCTACAACTGGGGACATACAGAGGAAGCCACCTGGAGACTGGTGGGTGGGGCAGAGATGTGGAAAGGGCTGGTCTCATGCCACATGTGACTAAAAAATTGGGAGGAGTATCTTGGCTGTGGAGGTCCCTCCTGGATGAGCAAGGGGTCCCAGACCCATGCTGGGGTCTCTGACCAATGCCAGGGTCCCCAGCCCAGGGTACTGGTGCCAGGGAGAGAGGTCTCCATGGTTTCTGGCTGTGAAGACTGGCAGAGATTATGCCTGAGTGAGACTGAGGTCAGCTGGAGCCCTGGGAGGTTCCTCTTAAAGGGACTGTACATAGACTTACTTGCTGACAGACTTATTTGCCTTGAGCTCCAGTGTTGGGGCAATAGCTGCTAAGGTGTCAGGGACATAAGTGGAGGAACTGAGTTGTCAAGAGGCAGTTTTCTCCCAGACAGAAGTGCTGGCAGAGTCCACAATTCATTTGTTGAACCCTCCCCCCTCCCAACTGCAGATGTGGGTGCTGCCATATATGAGTCTCCATCAACCTAACTAATACTGTTTGCCCCATCCTGGTGATTTTCCCCATTCCACCCGATTTATGGACTCACCCAAGCTTCTGCCAGTGGATTTTCCATACAAATGGTCTGTCTTGGCTCATGTTTTAGAGTTTCTTAAAATCTCTCAAAGGTTCACAAACTCATCTGGCTTCAGCATGTCCCATTTCCCTTGCTGAGCAACTGTAAGTCCCACACTAGTAGCAGTGTGCCTCAGTTTGCAATGTGGCCTCTTGAGGCACCTTCAACCCTAGCATGGATGGTGGCCATCTATAGATTGCTTTGTGTCTTGTACCAGGTCGCCCTGGTCAGGTGGCCCTGGACAGCTGTGGCTGAACTTGGCCTGTGATGGGGCCCCTCCCAGGAGGCTTTAGGGTTGCCAGGCCTGGTGGCTAACATCAGGCTGAGTCAGAGAACCACATGGCTGCCTCCATGGACAACACACCCAAAAGGCAGTCTCAGCAGACACCAGAAGTCTGCTAAAGTATATCCTGCTCTATAGGATCAGCCCCTGCACAACAACTCCTCCATTGTGGGCACAACTGGTCCTCATAACCATTCATCCCAAGTATAAATCCTTTCCATTGACATTGAAACAGCAACCAAGGCTCAACTACAAGAGGTAGGCACACACAGCACACAAAAGGGACACTCCTGGAGCATGCAGCTCAGGAGACCAGGGACACTGTGCCACCAGGGCCCACAGACACCTACTACATAAGACCACTCTACTAAGACCAAGAGAAATAGAAGCCCTACCTAATATACAGAAACAAACACAGGGAGGTAGCCAACATGGAGAGTCAAAGAAACATGTCCCAAATAAAGGAATAGAACAAAAAAAAATTAAAACAGAGACAACAATCTACCAAATGCAGAGTTCAAAACACTGGTTATAAGCGTGCTCAGTAATCTCAGGGAGAACTTCCACAAAGAGATAGAAAACATGAAAATGGAGATAGAAAACATACAAAAGAATCATTTGGGAACAAAGAACACAATAACTGAAATGAAGAATACATTAGAAGAAATCAACAGTAGATTAGATGAAGCAGAGGATTTAATCAGTGACTTAGAAGAAAAGGTAGCAGAAAACACCCAATCAGGACATCAGAAAAAAAAGAACACCCCCAAAAATGTACCAACATTTGCATTATTGGGGTACCAGAAGCAGAAGAGAGAAAGCAAGATATTGAATACCTATTTGAAGAAATAATGAGTGAAAGCTTCTCTAACCTGGTGAAGGAAATAGGCATACAAATCCAAACAGTGCAGAATCTCAAATAACATGAACCCAAAGAGGCCCACACCAAGACACATCATCATTAAAATGCCAAAGGTTAAAAATAAAGAGAGAATCTTTAAAGTAGCAATAGAAAAGCAGTTAGTTACCTACAAGGGAACTCCCATAGATTGTCAGCTGACTTTTCAATGGAAACTTTGCAGGCCAGAAGAGATTGGCAGGAAATATTCAAAGTGAAGAAAAGAAAGGATCTACAACCAAGATTACTCTACCCAGCAAAGGTATCATTTAGAATCAAAGGACAGATAAAGAGCTTCCCAGACAAAAAAACGCTAAAAGAGTTCACCACCACCAAACCAGTATTACAAGGAATGTTAAAGGGACTTCTTTAAGAATCAGATGAAAAGATTAAAAAACGAATACAGTGGCAACAACTGCACATCTGTTAATGATTATTTAAATGTAAATGTATTAAATGCTCCAATCAAATATAGGGTGGCTGAATGAATAAGAAACAAAACCCTTACATATGTTGCCTATGAGAGACTCACTTCAGATTGAAAGATGCACAAAGCCTGAAAATACAGGGATGAGGAATAGTTCATGAAAATGGAAATGCCAAAACAAAACAAAACTAACCTAAAACCAAAATAACCTCACCAAATAAGGGTAACAATGCTTATACTAGACAGAATTGTCTTTAAAACAAAGGGTATAACAAGAGGTAAAGAAGGACCCAGTAATCTCACTTCTGGGTAATTATCGGAAGAAACCCGAAACACTACTTCATGGGGACATGTGCATCCATATTTTCACTGCAGCACTTTTTACAATGGCCAAGATGTGGTGACATCCTGGGTGTCTGTCCATGGATGAATGGATAAAGAGGAGCTGGTACATATATACAATGGAATATTGCACGTTCTTGGAGAGGTATGGGTTCTAGCCATCTGTGGTGGCACAGATGGACCCAGAGGATATTTGTGCTCAGTGAAGTATGTCAGACAGAGAAAGACAAATGCAATGTGATTTCACTTATATATTGAATGTAAAGAACAAAGTAAACAAAACAGAAACAAACTCATAGATACAAACATTTTGATGGTTGTCAAATGAGTGAGGTGTTGGGGTGATGGGTGAAAAGGGGGGAGCAACTAAGAAGTACACATTGGTTGTTACAATGTAGTCATGGAGATGTAAGGTATAGCATAAGGAACATAATCAATAATATTTTAATAACAATGTATGATGTCAGATGGGCACTGGATTTATCAGGGTGATGGATAGGAGTAGGGTTGGAAGGCAGGGTGGAAAAGGTGAAGGGACTAAGAGATACAAACTGGTAGTTACAAAATAATCATGGGGATGTAGAGTAAAGCTTAGGGAATATAGTAAAGAATATGGTGATAAATGAATTTAGTAAACTAGCAGGATACAAAATTAAAATTCAGAAATCAGTTGCATTTATGTAGACCAATAATAAACTATCAGAAGGAGAAATTAAGAAAACAGTTCCATGTACAGTTGCTTCAAAATTATAAAATACTTAGGAATACATTTAACCAAAGAAGTAAAAGACCTGTACTCCGACAAATTAATAGACACTGAAGAGAGAAATTAAAGACGATACAAATAAATGGAAACACATACTATGCTCATGGATAGGAAGATTTAATATAGTTAAAATGTCCATACTGCCTTAGGAAATATATAGATTCAATGCAATTCTTATCAAACTACCAAGGACATTTTTCACAGAAGTAGAACATGTAATCCTAAAATTTATATGGAACCATAAAAGACCCCGAATAGCCATGGCAATCTTGAGAGATAAGAACAAAGTGGGGTGTATCACGATAGCTGACATGAAATCATACTACAAGGCTATAGTAATCAAAACAGCATGGTACTGGCATAAAAACAGACAAATAGATCAATGGAACAGAATAAAGATCCCAGAAATGAATCCATGCCTATATGGATTATATGACAATGGTAGCAAGAATTTACATTGGGGTAAAGACAGCCTATTCAATAAATGGTGCTAAGACATTTGGACAGACACGTGCAAAAAAAAAAAATGAAGCTGGACAACCTCCTTATGCCATGTACAAAAATAAATTCAAAATGGATAAAAGACTTAAACATAAGACCTGAAACTATAAAACTCCTAGAAGAAAATATAAGAAATAAATTTGCAGACATTACCCTTAGTAATATTTTTACTGTTATATTCCCTTAGGCAAGGGAAGTGAGAGAAAAAATAAACATATGGATTACATCAAATTAAATTTTTTTTCTCAGCAAAGGAAACCATCAATAAAACAAAAAGACATCCTACTGAATGGGAAAAGATATTTGTCAATGATACCTCTGATAAAGGTTTAATGTCCAAAATTTATAAAAAATCTCATTCAACTCAACACCAAAACAACAAACAACCCAATTAAAGAATCGACAGAGGACATGAAGAGACATTTTTCTAAAGAGGACATACAGATGGCCAACAGACATATGAAAAAATGCTCAACCTCACTAATCATTAGAGAAATGCCAATAAAAAACACAATGAGATACCACCTCACTGCAGTCAGAATGGCTATAATCAATACATCAGCAAACAAGTGCTGGTGAGGATGTGGAGAAAAGGGAACGCTTGTGCACTGTTGGTGAGATTGCAGATTGGTACAGCCACTATGCAAACAAGTATGGATGTATCTCAAAAAACTCAAAATGGAACTACCTTATGACCCAGCAATTTCACTCTTGGTTATTTATCCAGATAAATCCAAAACACTAATTCAAAAAAATTTATGCACCCCCATGTTTATTGCAGTACAATTCATAATAGCCAAGGCTTGAACACAATTGAAGTGCCCATTGGTAGATGACTGGATTAAGAAACTGTGGTACATTTATACAATGAAGTTTTATTACTCATTGAATGAAATCTTACCAATTGCAATGATATAGATGGACCTAGAGGACATTATGCTAAGTGAAGAAAGTCAGATGGAGAAAGACAAACACCATATGATCTCATTTATGTGTAGAATCTAAAGAGAAGAATAAATGAACAAACTAATCAGAAACAGTCTCAGAGATATAAGAAAAAAACAGGATTTCTAGATAGGAGAGGGGTGGGGATGAGGGTGAAGGTGAGGGGATTAGGAAGCACAATCATAACCACAAAATTGCTATGGGGATATGAAAGACCATTTGGGGAACATAATCCATAATGTTGTAAAGATTTTGTAGAGTATCCAATGGAAACTTGTCTTATTAGGGAGACCACTTCATGGATGGTATAGACGCCTGACCACTGCAGTGTACACCTGAAGCTGAAGCTGAATAATAATGAATGTCAGCTGTAATTTTATAGATAAAATTATATATATATATATATATATATATATATATATATATATATATATATATATATATATATATGAATGTGGAGTACGCAAAAGAAATAGTCAGTGGAACTGTAACAGCTATATACAATGTCAGAGGGGTAGTGGATTGGGGGAGGGAAGTTATCACTTTGTGAGGGTTATAAATATCTAACTATTACATTGTTTTGTACAACTGAAACTAATATATATATATATATATATTTATACATATATATATATGAATGTGGTAATAACTATGTATAGTGTCAGGTGGGTACTAGAATAGTCAGTGGGATCACTTCTTAAATTACATAAATGTGTAACCTCTATGCTATACAGCCAAAATTAATATAAAATAATATTGAATGTAAATGAAAAATTACTAAAGGGTGGAATAAAAGTGAAGTGTAATAAGAGGTTCATATTTCCAGGTATAAAGCAAGTAAGTCATGGGGATGTAATGTACAGCATAGGGAATATAGTCAATAACATTGTAATAGCATGGTATGGTGTCAGATGCTTGTTGGACTTATGGTGATCACTTCTTTAGTTATTTAAATGTTGAATAACTATGCGGTACACCTGAAACAAATATAATATTGTATGTTAGCTATGTTTTAATAAAAATCTTTTAAAAATTAAAATATGCAAATAAATCAACAAATAAGACATACCCAGGTGAAATGGATCCCCACCATTGCTGGTGGGAATATTAAATGGTACAGCCACTTTGTAAAACAGTTTGGTACTTTCTTAAAATGTTAAATATAAATTTACCATGTAACCCAGAAATTCCACACTTAGGTATATACCCAAAATATATGAAAAAATATGTTCACACAAAGACTTCCATGCAAATATTCATTGAATCATTGATCATAATAGCCAACAAATTATTCAGATGTCCATGAACTGATGAATAAATGAATTTGATCTACCCATACAATTAAATGTTGTATCTGTATAATTTAATGGAACACTCTTCAGTAATTATTTTTGAAGTATTAACACATGCTACCACATAGAGAACTGATAATATTATGCTAAATAAAAGATGTCACACACAAAAGACCACATATTGCATGATTCCATTTACTTGAAATTGCCAGAAAATCAAATTTGTAAAGACTTTAAGTAGATTACTGGTTGTCTGGAACTGGGAATACGAACAAGGATTAACTGTAAATTGGCAAGAGGGATATTCCTGGAGTGATGGAAATGTTCTGAAACTGGAATGTGTTGATGATTGCACAATTGGTAAATTTACTAAAAATCACTGAATTGTAAACTCAAAACAAAAAAAAATTGTGATATGTAAATTATACCTCAATAAAGCTGTTAAGATCAAACAAACAAAAAAAATCCACTTTAGAGACCTAACCTTTGATTAGTAATAATTTCAGAAAGACATAACTAAAAGATCAAATAATGAAATAAATAACATGAGAAATTATCCAGAATTGAAATATATCAGTAACTAGATTGAAAGATCCTACCAAGGTTCACCTCAGTAAGGTAAAATAAACAAATCGATTCCAAAGTACACATAAGTAATAAAGCACAGAATGTCATAAAGAGAATATCCTAAAATTTTTCAGAGAAAAAAAACTGAGCTTATGTACCAAGAACTGGAAATACAAATTATGTTGAATTTCTGACTAGAAAGATTAGAAGCTATAAGGTAATATATTAAAGCTTTTAAAATGCTAACCAGTCTATTAATTAAACTTAAACTAGGGTGAAGGGACTTTTTAGACTACCATATTTCAAAAATTAACTTTTTTTTGGAAGTGAGTTACTGATGTGTTCTAATAAAACAATGGAGTAAACTAAGAAAGCAGAGATGACTCAAAATTATTCTCTACCTACATAAAGAGAAAAATATGCAAGCCAGATACAGAATACCTAAAAGAAGAAGGAGTAAGACAAAAGGAATTTCCATGAAGTCTGTGATGGGATGTCACAGGACTACGCCTTACAGGCCTAAAAACCAATTGGTCTAATTTGTATCAGAGAAAGGAGAACCCATGGAGGGAGCTCCTTAATTAAAAAAAAAAATGCATTGATAGATTATTAGGTATATTTATGAAGACTGTATGTTTTGGTTTTCTTAGTACAATCCTAATTTATACCTATGGTTCTGGCCTAATCATTCATGACACATACTTTCACTCTCAGAAGTGTCCCAGGTAAGATATTAAATTACATGGTCATCCTAGACATGTTCTACCACGTGAAAAATTGCCTTGGAAATCCCACAAGGTGGAAGAAGAGAAAACTGTAGGTAAAAAGCAAACAAAAAAGAAAAAAAAAGAAAAATGAAGTCTATTTTAAATTCCAAGAACATTAATTATTGCATAGAATGCAAACCTAATCATCATTTTTTTTTTATCACTGAACGAACTTACCTAGATACAAAACAAAAACTTTGAATCATTAGTTTAACCAAAGGTATAATAAAATTATATTGGACAATGAATGGAGAGAGTAACTGAATGGTATTAAGATACATTCGACTTTTATCGGAAATGCCAACTCAATTTGGCTTCACCAAAATTTAGACTTGATATTTTGCATAAGAAGTGTGAGGTAGGAAAGCTACTGCTACAGTGATGGCAGGGCTTGGGCTCCACTTCTCATTTAGTGTTTAGTTCTCCTCTTCTCTTTTTTGGTGCATAGCAAGATGACTGCAGAAGTTCCAGGCATTGCATTCAGTCACGATAAAGTCCAGAAACAGAAGGAGGATCATCTCTTCTGAAGTCTCTTTCTTAGGAAGGACCCAGGGAACCTTTCCCAGTAACTCCCCAGAAGCCTTCACACCAAGCCTCTATGACTAGGATTATTTACATGCTCACCTCTAAAACAAAATCACTGTCACGGAGAATGGCCCACCATCAAGGGCTTAGAGTTTTAGACCAAGAATGAATGTTGGATAGGCAACCAGCATTTTCTGCTGAACTTGGGATAGGCAGTGATCTATGTCCTTATCTTCTTTGGGGGTCAGTACCTAATGTCCAACATTGATGAATTAAAATACAGAAGCAGAAGTATACTATTTAGAAATCTGGTGGCAATTATCAGCAGAAATAGAAACAATTTCTCTCGGGAACAGGCAGGAAAAGGAGAAACAAGTTTCTTTTTTATGCTTCATTGTATCTTTTAGTGTTATTTGATATTTTAAACAATGTACATGTGTTATTTCATAAAAATATTATTTAAAAATAAAATAATAAATATTAGGCCTAATACCATAATTTTAAGTACTGTAACCCAATATTCCATTACACAGTTTTCTATAACATTTAATCTGTCCCCTCCCTATTGAAATGTACTTAGGTTGTTGAAAACTTTTATTATCGTGAATCATGAATAATAATCACTGGTTCATTTATCATACTCTGGACATACTTATAAACATTAAATAAATTTGGGTTTGAGGCAAGTTATTGTTAGGAAAAAAACACTAAATGATTAAATTGTGGTTCTAAAATGTTGTGGAAGCTCATAAGAATCAGTTGCAGGGATTTTCTGTCTCAATGCTTGGGTCGTAAACCAGACCAACTGAATCAAACCTTTCTTGGGTGTGTGTGGCAGCTGCATAAACAGGAGTTTATTTTGAAAACTCTTCCAGTGATGTAATGAATACCCATGATGAGAATCACTGGATTCATGGAGATTATTATCCTATCAAAAATCCACAAAAAACAAAAACAAAAACAAAACAACAACAACAAAAAAGAAAGGAGAAAAAGAAAACCAACACATGATTTGATATGTAGTCTATGGTATAAATTGAATCAAAATTATAATTATATAATTCCTTAAATCTATCACTCTTATGCCTTCTCTCATCTCCAGTCTTGCCTTCCCTGTCACACACTCCCACTCCCACTTCCATGCCTCAAGGTAAGGAATCCTAGGAGGTGCAAAGGTTATATTTGGGGAATATTGGTTTTTTTCTTCTTTCCTTTATATTATAACCAGTGTTCTCATTCTTCTGGAGGACCCGAGGATGTCCCATCTGTACGGCCATTCTGAATTATGCGCTTCCTTAATTGACATTGCTCTCCTTTCAAAGGTGTACTTAATATCTTGTCCATTTTTATACCCCTCACATTTGGGGTTCTTTCATATTCCCTAATGGTTCATGCTTTTCAATGGGAAAGATATTGTTTCTACTTTTACATCTTATTATGGCAAATAGGTTAAATTTAAAGAATAAGTGTCTTTGTTTTTCTTTATTCTGCACTGTTTTTCTTATAATGGAGTTTTCTTTTTAAAAAACAGTTTGTCATTACAGGACAAGCAAAATTCATTATTTTCAAAAATGATTTGTGAAAATGAATTTCCAAGTCTTCAACAGTGTTCTTTCTATTATTATACCAGTAGAAAAGTGTTTTCAATTTACTTTTTTTAATCAAAACCAAATTTGACAAATACACTGTACTGCTATGCCATCTGTAACAAGCTTTTGTAATTACCCATCTGTTTCAAATTGCTGTTTTGTTAGTACATTCTTACATTTGGTGTTTTGCATAATTAAATCCATTAAAGTAACACTCTTGAGTTTTAATATTTAGGGTAATGTTTTTGAACTCTGGAATTCTGGAGAATACAAGTTAGCATGTGGAATTTTGATAAAGGCAGATATTTTTTCTTAATGACTTGTATTGGTTAGGGAAACAATATTTTAAAGCTAAAGTATGAGTTAATGCTTTGTATAACCACATATTTCAAAAGGATTTTATACTTTAATGAGAGTTAGACTAAATGGAAGTGATTAAGTAATGATGACTCAAATTATGTTCTTTTTTTTCCGTTATGGTTTCTGTAAGAATTTAATGAATGTTCATCTGAACTTATATATTTTCATCCTGCTATTAATAATTATTTGCTCCTTGCATTATCTATTGTTATATCTGTAGTATTTTGGTATTCTTATGATTCAGAATACTTTTATATGGTTTGCCTCAAAATGTACTATTTTCTTTCATTAAGAGTTTTATACATTATAATTTGTATTGAGATATATGTAAAAGGGTGAACACAATTTTCCTAGGTAAAATTTATTCATTAAGGAACTCAAAATACTGAAGTTGATTTTGACTGGAGATTTTATAGTTGATAACGAGCGCCAAATATATGGTGACAGAAGGAGATTTGACTTGTGCAGTGAATACACAATGCAGTATACAAATAATATATTATAGAATTATATACTTGAAATGTACATAATTTTATTAACCAGTGTTACCCCAATAAATTTAATAAAAGGAAAAGCTATCAAAGAATTAATGTAGACTTCTCTTTCTGTGATGCTTTGTATAATACAAGGGATTATATAGAATATATACTCCTACATAGAAATATATAGTTTTATATAGAGGTTATATAGAATACATAATTTTAAATGTATGATTTGTTGGAAATCGATTATATGTTTTTTTCTCTGGGTATGTCTTGAAAATATGCATAATCACCTAGCAGCATTGGGTATAATGTTGCGTATGGTGAGTAGTAATAATGATAATAATAATGTAAACATCTACTGAGCTTTTATTTTGTGCCAGAGACTATGTTGAAGGATTAGCCTGCATCATTTCTTTTAACCTCACCAAACCCAATAAGAATAATAGTAATAATAATAATAATAATCTCTTAAATAGATGTTGTGATTATATTTAATTTATATTAGTGAAAAGAGGCTTAGAGGCTGTGCAATTTTTTCCAAATTCACAGTCTTATGGCAAATATGAGTTTAAAGCAGATTTTGTGTCTTACTTTGTCTTATATCTTAAATAATTGTTTTAAAATATATTAGTATGGCATATCAACCAGGCTCCATTGAAGAAATAGAAAATATTGTAGGCATTTAAATCAGAATGCATTTAATATAGGTATGGGGAAACTGTGAGAATATCAGGTGGTCAAAGAGATACCCTAGAAATTAGTAATTGTGGAAAGCTGCTATCACTCCTAGGGCTGGTATAACAAAGGGAAGAGGTGGTGCTACAAGAACAGAACTTAGGAACTCACTCTGAGGCCAGGACTGGTAACTCCCAGAGGCACCGTCCAGCAGGCTGGGACTTTTGGGAGAGTCCTGTAAGACTGATCTTTGTCCTCCAGGTGTGCTTTTGGGCTGCTGTTCAGCTGTCAAAGGAAGGGGAAGTTAGAGCTGTCTACTGCTGCTGATAGGGTTACCATGTATAGAGATAACCTTAGCTGTCCTTTTCTCTCCTGCCTATCTTTCTCATCTTCCATCAGACCCCTCTTGTGACAGAAGCTATGCAGACAGTTGCTGTCCAGGGGAAATCTGAGAAATGTATGTAGTTTTCAGACTTCCAGCCCCAGGATCGCAAAGCAGAGTACGGATGATGTGGGCTTAGGCTGAGAGATAACTGGTGAATAAGTGGAACAAACACCCTGAGGTTAAGAGGCTATCTTTCCAGGCTGTCCCTGAATAAACAGTTTATCAGTTTATTTGGTCTTAGAGATAAAAACATTAATCATTGAGCAGTTGATCAGATTGTTGCACTGTTGCATGCAGTGTATGATTTGTTAGGCTGATCAAAATGACTAAATTTACACATCTTGGTAACTCAGCAACACGGCATGGACAGTGATCAAATTGCTTGAGTTGGCTACTACTGCCAAATGGATCGGGAAGTGATCAACTTGAGTCTGTCATGTTAAAATCAGAAGCATAATGAATTAGACAGATGAAGCAAATAACTCAGCTTTGAAGAATATTTTGTTTCATGTAATTTATCTACATCATTTAGATTAATTTGTCTGCATTGCCCGATATCACTATTTGTTATATATTTGAATGTGTGCATGTGAGTATGCCAAAATAGAAAAAATGTTATATAGAAATACAAGTGCATAATCTAAAAAGGTATAATTGACATTAACCTACCTTTTTAAAATATCTTGAGAGAAACAAAATAATTTTAACTAATCACATGTTTTTGAAATGTTTCTAAAATGTTTCTAAATTGGACAATTATTTCAGTTAATATATGACCCTCTGTCTTCATAGTTGGTTTCTTGACAGACAGTTGAGTCCTCATAAACTTGCTATACTCGACAGGACAAGAATGAATAAATCAATTTTGTTCTCCTTAGAAGGAACGTGATTAAATATCTTCATTTTTCTATTAAAATTATCTTCCTATTGGGAATACATACATAATTTAGATTTTAAAGTCTTTTTTTTTTAATTAGGAAAATAATTATTGGCCTCTTTTTGGATGAAATCTATGGAATGATCCTCCAAAATAATTTTTATATTAAAATTTAAATTGTCATTTTTTTTCTTATAATCCCCAAATGAGACTTGTGTTTGGAATAAATTAATGCTGAACTGAAAGTAAACTTAGAAGCTTTTATTTTGTATCTCTTTTATAGTGAAAAAAAAGTCTCCTTACAAAAATCCAGATTATTGATTTTTAGATAGTTTCTTTGTAGCTCATCTTATATAATGACTTCTGGAGACTTGATCTAGGGAGTTGGCAAAATTTCTTCCTGTGTGAGGATTGCCAAGTAGTTTATATTGTTCAGAGACACTGGTGTCACCCACGTCTAAACAGAAATGAAAACAATGAGTTGGTCTGCAAACAGGATAGAGTATGTCCTTACCAGTGTTACAAATACACAGGACAAAAAGATCCTCTCTTGATGACCTTAACCTTGAAAATGATGGCAAGTGTTGCAACTGAGAATTCTAGTTTTACCCACCTATCACAGGATGTGAGAAGATGGAAAAGAGCATAGAATTGGATACGAAGGGGCAGGACTGCATGTCGACCTGGGCCCTGCCGTGTGTGCTTTCATAGTTGTGAGAATCATATTTGATATGGTTTTTGATCATTTAAATAATCTATGAGTGGCTTTTTCTTTTTGCTTCATTATTAATTCTGCTTTTTACTTTAATTCTATTCCAGACATTTCTCTTCTGTGGGTAGTGGCCATGTGTCCTTTCTCTGGGGGGCTTCTTGGCATGGACTGCTCTCTCTCACTCTACAGTATGACTTGCAGAGGCCTGGATTCTATATTATTCTCACCAGTGCCATGTCTTTATGATGAATTCAATTTTGTAAACTCGAACAAGTGCCTTCTATTTATTTCTTCAACACATTTTCTCTTTGTTATCAACTTGTCTGAAAAACCTTGCCTGACTCCTCTAATCTGAGTAAGGGGCCGGCTGTCTTTGCCCACTCAAGTGTGTCAGACACCTATATTATAGCACTTACTGTGCCATCTTGCAATTATTGGTTTACTGCACTCTTTCTTATTGGCCAGTGAGGTCCATGACAGTGAGGACTTTGTCTTAGTCAGTTGTCGTCCGGTGCTTATCACAATGCCAGGCTCTGATGGAGCTCTTGAGAGCCACTATGCAAGAGGCACTGGCTGAGGTTTTTGGGGCTAATAAGATGAATATGACTCCATTTTGTTCTTAAGGAACTTACAACCTAGTTAGGGAGCTAGACATACAAACAATTAATTGTAAATAGTGTGAACTATTTGTTTAAAAATTATGGCAAAGAAATGAAAAATGTGCTGTGTTAGAGTGAAAAAAAATACTATAATGTACATCATGTGGTCAATATAACATGTTAAGTCCTTCCTTTCATGAGTTAGTCTGCTAACCTGGACTTCATGAGTGTGCTGTGTGTGTAGTAATGTGGAATGGGAAGTTCCTGCACATTCCCAACGCCTCAAATCAATGAAGTTCATTGGGAACTCACTATGCTAGCTGAAGTGTTCTGCAAGATGCAAAGTGTAAGCATAGTTCTTTAATATAGTGACCCTCAGGTAGGAAAATATGTCATGAAGGCCTGGACAGTGAGATTTCTTATAAAGGGAAACATTCTATAAGCATTGACAAGAAAGTCTGTGATAAATTACCAAGTGGACAATAAGTGCTATAAGGTTTGTAGTCTTTCATTTACATAGGCATTATCTGCCCATCTCATCCTACAGAATGGTCTAGCTATAAAAGATGTGAAATGAACAGTTACGAGGAATAGGCTTGTAAATGCAGAAGTAATTGGAATGCTGCTCTTGGGCCTCTTAAGGAAATGTCAAACAACACTGGTTTTGCCATGAGTTTTTCAGTCAGATTAATGTACATTATTTGAGAATATGAATCACAGGGTAGATAACCATTCCTGCCAATAGAAGCAGATATACCTTTGTAAACCATCATCCAACAAAGTTTATTTCTGCCACTTTGTCAGCTCCCACTGGTAAGAAACTGTGATTCTAAGGACAGCTTATAATTTTGGAAACAGGACCAAACTGTCTGACACACTAAAGATTTGTCTAGTGGGTTTTGGGAGTAAGTTGTTGACAATTCAGCACCTACTGTGTGACAGCCCCATGGTGTTATCTCTCTACCTATCAGCAATATAGAAAAGTAGTTATTGATCTCTCCATTTCTCACATGAGAACACTTAGATTCACAGTGTTTCAACTAGCTCTGTAATATGCGCCATACCTAGATCTGTCCCATCGCGCATTCAGAATGTATGCTAGAAAGTAAATAAAAGAAAGCCCTTCTTTGGATTTGGCAAAATTGTTTTGCTAGGGCAATGACCATGACTGCTACAGAATCAAAGATTGGTGTTCCCTTCTTGGGAAAGTATGGTACACCTATACCATTTCCATGGCGGAAAACCACCAGGGCTATTCATTTATTTAGTGCCTTGATGAAAAGAATACTTTGAAACATGTGAAAAGTAGGATGAAACTGAATAAAAAGTTAGTTGTAAGTGGAATAGGAACAACACAGAGAAGACATCAGGCGTGTGAAGTCGGGTTAAAGGTGAGAAATAATGACTATATTTTCACTACATGAAGATAGAGTGAAAACATCAAGTTGGGAAGGGCACTGCTGAGAGAGACATGGAGACCTATCATTCCCACCAGCCTTTCTACTGCACAGCACAGACTTCTGATTTAAGCTCCAGACTGGTGCTATTTTAACTTGGTTTGGATTATTCTATTAACAGTTCATGTAACCTAGTAACTGTGTCCTTTGGTGTTTAATCAAGTGTAGGGTATGTCAAAGATTTCACATCTAGTCACTTTCTGTTTGCCAACAAGGATTAAAAAAGAAATAACACATTCGTTTTGGAGTGGAAACTACCTCTTCGGGGAACCTCTGGGAATACTTCAAATGGAGACTTCCCCAAGTCCTTAGATTAAGTTGAAAGAAGGAAAGAGGAAAAAACTCATTTTTACAGGGAGTAGAAATGTTGTCCCCTTGAAACTGAAAACCATGGAAACTCAGCTGATGAAATCCAAAGACTTCATTAAAACAAAGAGAGCAACAGAACTTTATGGAGATATGATTCACATTCCATAAGATTCACCAATTTTAAGTATACAATTTAATAATTTTGGGTAAATGTACTGAGCTGTTCAACCATCACAAATATCCTATTTTAGAACCTGTTCAGTGCCCAGTAAGATCCCTCGTGCCCCTTTGTAGTTAACCCCCTTTCCCACTTCCACTTCCACTTCCAGGTAGACACTAATATTCTTTAGATCAGTACAGATTGGCCAAAAGCTTTATTTTAAGGAAGGCAACAGGAAGTGCTTAGGTTGGATTTTGGTGTCTCTGGCCTCAGAAGTAGGTAGGCATGAATGATGAATGTCTGGGTTAAATATGAGCCCAGACACTGCAGTCTGAATTTCATAAAAGTCTCTTGATTTTTACCTATTGTATAAAAGTGAACTTGGGCAGTGGAAGAAACAGTACCTTATCTGAATTTGCTTCCAAATCTGCCAGAGATTGTTGAGAAACTTCTTTAAAAGTAGTCTGAGATGTTCAGTTCTTTCATGGCCAGAGTGTGACCTCAGCTTTTTTGACTTGGGAAGATTGGCCTGCACTGATGTCTGAATAAACTGGGTCCATATGTGAGGAGCTTCCAGGGAAGACTGTCCTTAGGATGGCAGGAGAGAGAACTTAGAATCCTCTGAAAGTATTGGCATTTTCCAAAGAAACTTATCTATAACCTTGAGAAGTGTTTCATGCATTTTCAACTTTGTGCAAGTGAGTTTTTTCTCACACATCAGTGGTGGCCAATCTTCCCAAGTAAGATCAACTGAGATCATGCTTTGGCCAGAGACAGAATTAAACAAGCTCAAAAATCTTTTTAAAGATGTTTCTCAACTCTCTTGGCAGATTGGGAAGCAAAGATGCCATGTTCTTTGTTTTCCATTGAAAATGTATTTCACTCCTGCTCAATTCAAAATCAAGTCTGTCATTTAAAATATCCAAGAAGACTTCTCTACTCTGATAACTGTCCCTTTTCTCAATCATCCACTGAACAAGAAGTTGTCATTTTGAGCCTTATTCTAGATGGTAGGGACACAGGTGTGAATAAGAAAAACAATGTTTTATTCCCTCCGAATTTATGTTTTAGTGGAGGGGAGAGAAATAATAAATAAATAAATAAGATAAATTTAGACAGAAGTTAAGAGTAGAAAGAAATCAAAGCAGGGTTTTGTAATAGGAATGGTGAGTGATGCTGGATGGTGAGGTTAATATAGATATCGTGATCAGAAGAGAAAGCCTCTATGAAGATATGGACACTTCAGCTGAAGCTGCAGTCACACAGAGAGCCAACGACCTGAAGATTTGTTAGATGGGCATTCTAAGCAGACGGTGCAGCCATTGTCAAAAATAGATGGGCCAAAACAAGATTGGCATGGCTGTAACTTAAGAAGGAAGAGAGTTTTAAAAGATGAGGTCAGAAAGGCTGGGGTCCATGGAAGGGCATTAGAATATAGTCTGAGAGCAATAGAAAGCCATGAGGGAGGAGTTCATGATATGATCTGTTTTACATTTAATCCAAATAATTCTAAGTGTAAAGTGGAAACTAGGGGTCATGGGAGGAGGCTAGGAGAGCCCTTTGGTGGCGATAATGATAGTTAGTGGCTTGTATTAGGGTCATAGTACCTTCTAGTAGCTTCAGACATGTTGATTCTTAACATGGAGTTTTCTACCTTCATTCTTTGTGCATCTGCCCTATTAATGACATAGCTTCTGCTTTATTTCCTTTCTAAAGTAGTCCTCATGGAATTGGCTTACCTAAAGTGTGGGTTAATTTAAATCATTGAGTTAGAAACGTTCTCAGAGATAATATAGTACCATCACCTCATTTTACAATTGAGGCAACTGAGGTCAAAAGGGAAATCAGTGAGTTATCTGAGTTTGTATGTCTAGTTGCTGAGCCAACAGTACAACTTAGGACTCCAGGTTTCCATCAATGGCTCCTTCCTCTAATGTCCAGCTTGGCTTATATTCTCATAAAATGTATTTGTTTTTGTATTCTGTGTTGTAAGGGTTAGATGGATCCGACAATGGATATACAGGCCTGAGCTGATAGGACAAGCTGGTGGAGTAGATCGTTCATTGTGTCAGCCAAAGGTGATGGAGACGCCAGAACAAGGGTGGCAGAGAGTCAGCAAATCGACAGGACTTTGAAAGGTCAGAGTGATGAAGACAGCAGATGGACAGGTCTGTAGGGGGCAAATACCAGGCAGAGAGCAAATGAACCTGAAAGTGTCTGAGGGCATTACAGGACGCTCAGCAGATGGGCTGCACCAGAACGTGGGACGAGCGGCACTGTCATTGACACTAATTACCCGTGATGGAGGTGCTTTGCGAAACATGGGGGAAACAGCCTTATTTCATAGGACATTTGCTGTAATGATGGACAAGTTCACTACAGCTTTCCACATTTAATGCACAAAAGTGAGGAACCAGGGAAATATTTGCAGTTTGTTTTCCCCCCTCTAATAACCATCTTTGAGTTGAAGATACTGATGAGGACATGCCACAGTACCCAGACAATGGCATGTCTTATGAGCACACAGAGCATTGTCACACGTTAGAATTCCCTTAAAAGTAAAATATTTAGAAGCAAAACAATGCAAAACACAACAGATGAGGTGATTTTGTAACACACATCAGCAGGTAAATTAGGAGAATCAGATGTGGGAAAGACAGTAAAATTGTCACATCATTTCTATTGGCAGATTGGATACAAAAATAAACAAAAGAAAGATGATTATGCGTTAAATATAAGGAGACTGAACAAATATGAGATTCAGTAGAAAGGCTTTACTTTTTACCTCATCAGGAAGTTTTAGGTATATACGTGAGCATTTTAACTTAAAGGAATTTCTTCGAGCAGTTATTATGAGCCAAATACAGTGCTGGGTTCTGGTGATGCAAAAATTGAACAAGGTAGGATCCCAAATCTCAAATCACTCACTATTTAGGCAAAAGGAACACATAAAAAATATTCAAACATAACTGCTATAATAGAGGTAAGTACAATGTGTCACATGAATGATAAATTTCTATGATAATGAGAGCAGAAAATTAAATTGTGAAGGTCAACCATGATCTTGAGAAAGATGGATTGGTTAAATGATATATTTGCAAAAAAAAAAGGGCTGTCTTTTGGTTACTTTTGTGTTGTTGGCAGTCAGTAACATGCCTGGGTGTACAGTATTTTTGATTTCTGTACTTGTATCACTGGCTCCAGAGTAGCAAAAAAATAAATGGAAGCTGGATGATTCCCAATGCCTGTCTGAGTAGCTAGAAGAGTTGGGTAAATTAAGCACAGTGCATGAGTTTATTTGTAAGCCCTTTCACTTGCTGTTCATTTATGAGGCAGTGAAAATTAAGAATGCTGCTTAGTCTTATTGTTTATATTCTGTCTCCATAGCCAATTCTTTTATCCCACTAATTTTTCTTCTGCCTCACTTCTTCAAATGCTTTTATTTCTTCATCACTACCCCAACACCAAATTAAATTTGTTGAGTATTTTGGAACTCAGGTCTATAAACTTTGAATGCCAAACCATGGCTGTTTGGTTTTCACAATTTTCATGAAGCTTGTGTGGCCTTAAAACAGGATTTCTTGAGAAGAAACTCCATGTATATCCTGCCTGAGGATTCAAATCTGTCATTTGTGATGGCCTGTCCTATGGATTGCAGATGTGCTGGGCCTCAGAGTTGTATAAGCCAATTCTTTGAACTAAATTTCTTAATATATATTTCTACTGTTTCTACTTCTCTGGTTGATATGGTAGTAATTTATATGACTAGACTCTTTGAGAGGAAGGGATGATAGGAAATACAGGTGATAATAAGAGACGAAGCCATCACATTGTACCTCAGGAATTCACAATGATATTAATAGAAGCCTTCCTCAGAAGATCATGTGGGAAGGGGGGCCATGAAAAGGAATAAGTACTCATCCAGAAGTTGCAGGACTATGTGTTAACTCACTAAAAAATAGAAATCCATGAATGTTTATATGTACTTCATAAAGTGTAGGGTTTATTCATGGGTGTGAAAGGGAGACCCTGCTCATCAATCAATCCCAATGCTGATATCATGGGAAAGGCAGCAAATCATGTAAGAGTAGAAAGAACATGGGGTTTGGAGTCAAACAGACCTGGATTAGATCCAAACCTTGGGGAATCATTGTTAGCTACCTGACCTTGAACCAGAAGCACATTTATGTTACTCTTTGATGGAAATGTGGGATAATAATGCTTTCCTCTCAGGGATATTGTAAGGATCAAAAGATAATGAATGTGTAGGGCCAACATAAAATAAACACCTAATAAATAATAGTTAATAGTATTCCCCTGGGACTGTGGATTTTCAAAACACTTTCTCATGCCCTTTCTCATTTTCTGAACTTTTTACTAAGAACCAACAAAAACAAAACAAAACAAAACAAAACAGGATTTCTTGTTTGGTTTCTGCCTTCTCCATTAGTCACTTTACCATAATGAAAATTTCAGAGTCCCTTTCAGCAGTCACATAAGCTACAAAGTCATGTTCATGAAAACAAATGAAAATTTTATTTTCATTGTCTCTCTTGCCCAACATACTGATATATAATTTTATTTCAGACTTGGAAAAAATCATTTAGTTGATTGATATAGGCATAAAAAGACATTTAAAATTAACCAACATAAAAAAGCTTGACTAAATCTGACTTTGTTTCACAATAATCTTTCGTTTCAAGTTACCAAGACCTCTCATAAGTGACTAAAGTATGGTACATAAAATTTGTTCTTTGGCAAAACTTTTACTGATTGTAAGCTGTAACTGATCTGAAGGAGTGTCCATCTTAAAGTGTGATTTTGGTTCTGTGAAAATCATGGGAACCAATTTAATTGTTTCTTGGTAATCTAGCTGTTTCTGACATAGGATTATGGGATCTACTAGAAGCAGATCTGGAGATCAGGATTGAGTGAAAGAACTTTGCTTAGGAAGTGCAGGAAAAACCCATTGGAAGTAGAGACATGATTCAGGAAAGGGGTTTAAGCCAGTAAAGGTGATTCATTAAACCAGCATTATAGTGGGTGCCTGGACCTTGACCCAGAGGGCAGGTTCTGGGAAATAATGCAAAAGTCACAAATGAGGGTTGACCAGGTAGAATTCTCAAGACACCTGTTGAAGACTGCCTTGCCCTCAGGGCGGTTAACTCCTTGGAACTTCTGGCTTGCCATGCAGTAGCATATCTGTGCAACTCCCCTTTCCGTCATTCCAAGCATAAAGGTTAGGTATAGCTGACTGGAAGTCAGCCTGATACCAGCACAAAAAATGGTCCCATGGCAACACATGGACCATTGACAGTGGTCTCCTATAACATGTATTTGTCAAATTTTAGATTATCTGGAGATCTGTGAATAGAGAGAACAAAGTTAAATCCTAAACTCTTTGCTTTCTTTTTAAGCCATTACATCTATATTTTCCCTCATAGATAGTCTAATCAAGAGATTTCTTTGTCTCCGCATGCTTTTGTACTGGAGAAGATACACAGAGGCAATTAGGTAGTGGACAAAATGAAGAGAAACACAGCTACCTGAATGATTCATAAACTGGAGAAGCAGACCATGAATAATCAATGGTTGTCAGAATAGGCCTTTGCAACTAAGAGGATGCTTTAGATGTTTCAGCTGTACGTATAAGAACAAATCACCTAGTGCTTGTATCACTGTCATCGTTAATGTCACATGATTAGTAGACATCTCCATTTGAATATGCTATTTTTAGGTAGTATAAAAAGCAAGTCAAACCAATGTACTCCTCCTCCATACCTCCAAATGTAATGTCTGAAAAGACACTGAAATGAGTATAGAAGCATAGTCCAGAGAGTACAAAATGAAATGCCCGTAAGGGTGATGAAGGTAAAGTGAGTGGAAAGCAAACTAATGTAATATGACAGATAGTAAGTAATACTGAGCCTCATGGTCAGGGAGATAATAGTGAGTGGTAGAATATTTAGTAAAATAGGGAACTTGAGCTCTGTCTAAAGTGAACAGGTTGTCATAGGAGATGTGGTCCCAGTGTTAGGGATTAACCAGACTTTCCATAGTAGGTGTATATGGATGTTCATCTGACATTGTTGAAAGTTTTAAAATGAGTAGATAATTCATACACATTTAAAATACTATGTGCCCCAAATATATTTAGGCCAAATGAAACACATTTGCTGACCAGATTAAGTATATAGGTCAAATTTAGTTGGAGATTTCTGACACAGAGAGATGTATGAATACCAGATGACGTCCATTGCCAAGGGTGGGATTGTTGAGTGTGTGTGTGTGTGTGTGTGTGTGTGTGTGTGAGAGAGAGAGAGAGAGAGAGAGAGAGAGAGAGAGAGAGAGAGAGAGAGAGAGAATAGGAATCACTTGATTTGCTCATGATGAATTTAGGCATTTGTACATGTGTATATATGTATACTTACATATTACTGAAAACAAAGAGGTTAATATGTTTTCTGAGATGATGAACGGGGAGATTAGCAAGGATAATTGTTTTCCATATACTTCTGCCATTTCAATCATGTTCCCACTTCAAGGCCAACTCAGCCAATTCCATATCACTGTCTCCTTGCCTTTATCAGAAAAGATTTTTACAAAAGCGATTTCTTGGTGTGTAGGTAGATTTGGAGGGAACTCCAACTTTGAATAGGTTTGGTGTAATATAAAAGATTTGAACTGCTTATTTTGTAAGAGAGTTTAGAGAGGTTTGTAAGGACTTTAGATTGTAGCTTGAGAATAGAAACAGCATGTATTGATAGTTCCTGTGTGCTGAGTCCTGAGATAGGTATTTAGCCTTTGTTATTTCATTTAACAATGATCTTGGGTGTTGGTGTTAAAAGCATTTTAGAGAAGGGAAAATATACCCCTCTATGCATACATACAGAAAGACCTAGAGTTTAAACAACTTGCTCTGGATTATAGAAATAATACACATTGGTACCAAGTCTCCTTATACAGATCAGACTCCTTAAAGAATGCATATAGCCCCATGCATAAGGTTTTCTAAGCAGCAAGTGTTGTCCATACTTTTGGCAAAGTAGGAAAATAAGCATTAATTTGTATTTGTGTTTGTATTTGTATGTGATATGCCTATTTGGAATACTTGTTGATTAGTGTTGCTTGATTTGGGTTCTTTCAAATACAGCATGTGCCTTGCATGATGTCTGATTCGCCTGACTCTGTATTACTCCCATGACTGACCCATTTGTCCCCTGGAGTCTTTCTAACAGGTTACCTAAAATGTTCAGAGCACTGTTACTCTATGAACAGACATCTCAAAGCAATTGAAATCTTGCACCTGGAGAAGAGGGGAAGGATCACTTCTACCCAACCCAGAAGTTCATGGCTATGAATGGCTTTTTCAGAACAAGCCTGGTGGGTACTGTGATCAGAAGGTGGAACATGGACATTTGCCAATGTATGTTGAATGTGATGTGTCATCATAGCAACAAAGGCTGAGATGGGATTGGAGTTTGGAGTAAGGGCGAAGGACAGATTGGGTGTAGCAGAGCCAGAACTCAGAGAGAGGCAGTGATCAGCAAGTCTGTCTCCCTAATAAGTGGAGTGAGTAATGATATTTCCTCACCTCTTACTTCTCCAAGTCCAAGCTCTTCTTCCTGGTTATATATCTTTTCTATTTTCCTAATTTTTCCAATAAATACCTATTTTTAATTTGAATTAGTTTCACTATGTTTCTGTTCCTTTAAGTGGAATGACTCCATCTAATGGGCATCTTGGGGGAAATGTTAGGCAAATCAATATTGAAGCCATCATTTTCCCTTTACTTGAGAAAAGAACACTATGGATTGTCAAATAATTAAATCTCCTAACTTCATCGCAAGGAGACAAAATCTTATGCAGATCTCACTAAGAAAGAAAGGTGGTGGTTACGCCACTTGTTTGAGAAAGGAAATTGAGAGAAACTTTTCGAAGGTAGAATTCTACATTCCACAATGAGACAATTTTCTCTAGGCTATTCATGTTTAATGATAGGTATTATTTATAGGTCAGTGGAATGAGGACAGAATACATGTCGTTATTGAGATCAGAGTCAATAGTCGTGTGTCCCACATTAGAATTTTGCTCCACCCCACATCCTGGGATCCATCAATTAATTTTTCTCCTAAAGGTTTTAAGGAATCATCTTTTTTCTTTTCTTTTTTTGGTTCATCTCTCATGATATTTTGTATCTTTGAATAGCAACATAATTTAAAGATGTAATTTAAAGATGGAATAGCATTATTTGAAGTTACACTTATTTTTAATGCATTAATCCTCTATGTGTTGACATTTTTGCTGAGATGCAGCTGTAGCAGTAATTTCTGTTTTTGCTAATCTTTCAGTGCACAAGACTAGCAGACTGGAAGAAGTTACTTCACGATTCAATAGATAATTTGGAAAAGACATCAGAACTATTTTAAATTATTAATAATTGTGTCAGACTGTTTTTAGCATGTGATTTACAAACACACCAAGGACGCAAATCTGTGCTTTTAATAAAATAATCTCATCATTAATCAGTCAATATTCATTGGGCACTCTTGGAAAGAGCGTGTGGGATGCCAAAACAAATACATCTAACAAATGATTGAGAGAGCTTTCTTCTTACTTTGTTAATGAAACATTGTACTTTCTCTGATGTTAGACTGAATTGGAAACATTTATGATTGAACTTTTGCAGACCACAGTAATTGGGGAGTCAGTTATCTTTATTGCATGCACTTTCTAAATAGTGATGGGAAATATTGTTTCTTAAATACTTATTGTTAAAAATCTATAATACGATTTTGTCTACTCTTCTCCTTGGAAACAGAGTCTAATAATGTAAACGATAGCTCTTCGGATTCAGGATCTTTTTCAAGTACCACCAAATTAGTCATGGTAACATAAAAGGGTTATTATAAAGTTGAGGAGCAAACCAGACTGTGCTAAATCTCTCTATGTCAAGCTGAGAATGTCGCTAGTGTGGAAAGCTGCTCCTTTTTTCTTCTTCCCCTTTCTTCTCTTTCAGCTCCTCCTTATCTTACTTTTTCTCCTTTCTTTAGTCAAAATCCTACTTACAGAATTGTTTCATTGACATTTACATTATTATTCTAACACTACAGTACAAATGTAAGACAAAATCCATATGCTTGAGAGGTTTTTTAAATTGAAGATTAAAGTATAAATTATCTTATACAAGTTATATCCTTGACTTGGCATGCATAT
This sequence comes from Rhinolophus hipposideros, assembly GCF_964194185.1. Taxonomy (NCBI): domain Eukaryota; kingdom Metazoa; phylum Chordata; class Mammalia; order Chiroptera; family Rhinolophidae; genus Rhinolophus; species Rhinolophus hipposideros. The sequence continues at coordinate 19,030,078 of NC_138052.1, forward strand.
TGTCATAACCTAGACTCCGTGAGATACTATTTTGAAAATATTAAGTCAATGTTGTTTATTACCTTCATCCATTGCTTTTCTACTTTAGCCACTTTGGAAAATGCAAAGCAAGCGCATAGGCACCGCCAGAAGGTAGGAGAGGCTAAGATAAAGTCCTCACGTCTCTGAGAGTAGAAGACTGCAGGAGAGTGATCTGAACATGTATGTCCTAGTTTCCTTCCTCCACTCACAGCAAAAAAAAAAAAAAAAAAAAAGTTTAGTCACAGACAGGACCTGAGTCAATGACTCCTTGCTTAACATGGTTGCTTTATGTCCTGAAAGTAGCTCCAATGTTCCCTGCCGACCTTTTGGGGATGTAGGAAGAAGTGAGCTGAAATCCTGGTACCACATCATCTGCAGGATGTAAAGCTTCAGCTAAGGTTGAGCTTCAGAATAGGACGAAGAGACAGAGTCCCCATCACTAGTCAGGGATGAGGTGGGGCAGAGAACTGACCCGAATGAGGTAGGACAAAAAGAAATTCGCCAGTCACACCTCAACAGAACTTCACAAGGTACTCAGGAGAAACTAGACCAGTACAAGATACCAGACACAGACCCACACAAAAGTGAAAGGCCCCCGCTAATTGCCAACACATCGCTTAAACTTTCTGCTATCCTTAAGATGCCATTTTGGGAAAAGGAAGTATGAGAAGCACTGAAAGCCTATAATGTATCCTTAAAATATAGAATTTACTTCCTAAAATAACCTTATGAACAGGAGACTAAAAGACCTATGTTGTAAATTTTAAAACTTCATACTTTTCTGCTGTGTCAACATCCCCATAAATAGGCTATGGGTGGCCTGTCCAGGTGGCCAGGTACACCAGTGGGATAAGGTGGCTCCCTGCCACAAGTTCTCCTTCCTATCCTCCGCTAACCATAACTTAGTGACATTCAAATGCATCAGTGGAATCCTCTCACTCTTTTTCTTTTGTACTGTACCCTCACCCCCAATAAAGTTACCCATGGGTCCTTGCTCTCTCTGCTACCCGTCTGCTTGGTGGAACGCATGCCCTTGGTGCTCTCCCTGGTGATTCTCTTCTAAGGGAAGTAACTCTGTCTCCCTGGGACCTGTGAGTATGATAAACATTGTGTTTCCCCAAGCCGCTCCTCGGTTTCTTCTTGTGACCACACCTGACTGATCAAGTCATAAAAGAACACAAAACAAGATGACAAAAATAAGTAAAGATGTGTATACCTTTATTAGCAAATTTAAGTTTTTTTTTTTTCTCTCTCACTTGCTTTTCATGGGATAGGAATATGTTTTCTTGTAGCTTTGAGTTTAACATGTATAAATTTCGACCTATGCCTCACGGTAAAATGTTCAAGGACAGATGCTTCTTGGTTTCTCATCTGTGGGAGAGCTCTCTTAATTTCAGAAGCTGGAAGAGCTTTGTTAAGTTTTCTAAGGAATTAGACTTTAAACCTACAGCTTTATAATATCAAGTTAGGTGGAGTATTGTATTACCCATACCCTTTTGAGAATGAGAGATTATTTGCTGGCTGTAGAGTAGAAAATGGCTTCCTAGCATCGATGTACAAACCTGCTTTCATTTAGTATTTTCATCCCTTAAGAATACTGCTAGTAGTCATTCCTTTCAGGAGGGCTGGGAGTTCAGGTTTCAGGTTCTCAAGTGCTGAGTCTAATGCTGTTTCAAAAAGCAGAAATATAAGCAACAACTTTGAGAAATTTAAAAACACACTTTTTGATGGGTGAAAGAAGTCATTAGTGACAGTCATTGTAGTCACCGTCTGCTATTTTATGCTCCTTGAAAACACACACACACACACACACACACACACACACACACACACACCCTGCACCCCTGCTTTAATTTAAATCTGAAGCATGGGTGAAAATCCTGTTCAAGATTCTCCTCCTCGTTGAAATCTTAGCCAAACACTTCCATCTTTTTTCTTTTCAAGACCTGTTTTCTGTATTTCTTAGTTAGGGACTTTTGTAAATATTTTGAATTTTGTCTCCAGAGTTTAATGAGAGCTCAATGTTTTCTCAGGAAAGATTGGAAGTCCCATAATGATAGCAACCATGTCTCGTGATCTTGCCCTACTCTACTGGGCACAAAGGAGATAACTACTGTGTTTCCCTAAAAATACGACCTAGCTGGACAATCATCTCTAATGCGTCTTTTGGAGCAAAAATTAATGTAAGACTCGATCTTATTTTACTATAATATAACACCAGGTTTTATACAATATAAGACTGGGTATAATATAATGTAATATAATTTAATATGATATGATATGATATAATATAATATAATACTGGGTCTTATATTAATTTTTGCTCCAAAAGACACATTAGAGGTGATTGTCCAGCTAGGTCTTATTTTCAGGGAAACACGGTATTAGGTAGGTGCAAAAATATTGCGGTTTTTGCAATTATTTTTAATCTTTTAAACAAACCACAATAACTTTTGCACCAATCTAATAATACTTAGTAACTAAAACTATACAACGACCTCCACGAAACAAGTCTTTTAGAAATTCCTGGTGAATCCTTTTAATCAACTCTACTAAGTCGTGTTTAGTAAAAAGCTGGTCTTGATGAACTTGAATGTTGACTAAAAACAGAAAACTAGAAAGATTCTGGGTAAAAATAGTGCAGGATGTTAGATTTATGTCAGAGATCTTGTTACTTGTTCAAGCGTGGTGGTGGTTTTGATTTATCCATTTTTAGGCATCAATATGAATTTAGCTGAACGCGTCCTAGAAATACTGAAAAACAGTGACATCAGATAAGGGGTTAGTTAACTCATCAAATCTAAAAGTCTGTTCTCCTACTTTCCTAGCACATAATATTGGCATCTGTCTCCCCAACAAACTGCTACGATCTGCAGCATTGTGAGGAGAAACACAATATTTAAGAAATATGAGCATACTGTTTAGACTACAATTAGATTTTAAATATTACACCTCCTCCTAATGTCTGACTAAATTCCAACTGGGAAATAGTTTTGGTGCAGTAGAAGTTGTATGCCAATTTGTACTTTTTACGTTTTGCTTCAAGGCTCAGTCAAAGAGAATCCATCCTGTGCTAAAGTGTTCAGTGTGGCACTTTTTTGGAAATGGATGGAGAACAGTTGGGGTTCCCCATCAAATTGTGTGAAATATTCCAGATATTTATGGTGGATTACAATTCAGTGGAGAAATTTTATTTGAGATAAATTACATTTACTGTCTTTTCGTAAATTGCAATAAAATGTCTAACTGCAGATAATATCTTTCTCTCCAGTGGAGTTAAAAACCATTTCATTAGACTGAAGGAGCAAACGTGCAAAGTTAGGATATAATGGACAAGAGAAATACATTTGCCATTATGCTCTGAAGCTTGGAAAGCAGACATGTTTACTTAGACGCCGCCCCCCTGCCCCCGGCCCCGCACACACACACACATACACTTTTCTCCTCTAAGTTTAACTTTTCAAAACATAAATTGACGAAAACCGAATTTTGTTATGTGATCTAGAAATCATGGATTTCCTATCTGTCAAAATTTAACTGGGGAACTGTGGTGACATCATACAGGCTGCAGTGTCCTGGGAAGTCTTTTAATGCTTAATCTCAGTAAGAGGTGGCATATTAGTGCATCATACTTGTGACTGCTCTCTTTAGCCTTTAAGAAGGAAGACTGATCCTGTGGGATTTGATTATTAGCTCTGTTTTTATGTTCCTCGTGTACTCATGAAACTGTTGGGTGATGCACCCATCATTTATTTTTATTTTATATTTTGGAAGCATTGTTACAGGTTAATTGGCTCTGTATTTTATAGGTTTGCATCACTAATGCCAATAAAAATCTGTTTATATTGTTCTTCCGGGATTCTGATTGCATTAAGGAATGATTAGTCCTAATTAAGTTCTGTAGTCTGTGCTAATTACAATCAGATAAGACTTTACATGAAAATGTGATATTATGCTGAAGTAAATGCATTTTTGGTCATTAATTAGAGAACTACCAGGCATACCTTTGCAGATGTTTTTATTTATTTATTTGTTTGTTTATTTATTTTAACCAGAAGGAAACCTCAACAACAAGCCATTGCATATTGAGAGGTTGTCTCTCCTAGTTGTTACAGAAACGATCTCGTTCATTATAAATATGAGCGATGCTTCCTTATTGTACTCCTCATGAGAACTAAACTGTCCTCAGCTGTTCATCATGCACCCTCCAGGTAGTAATATTATGTTTACGTTGTAGAATAAAAATGAGAGGTTTGAAGAGCATGTGTTCTATGATATTGCCTCATTTAACTTTTATGCACTACAGTGCTTTCCAGTTTGACATTTACTTGATTTCTTTTTAATGCTGTGGATTCATGGGGACTCTCCTGTATGAGGTGGTAATGCTACTTCTACAGGTACTTCCCTAGTGTGGTGACAACTCAGGAAGAGTATTCTTTTGCCCTTGGCACCTGACTTTTTAATATTCTCCTTTATTAGGAGCATGGACTTTCATATATAAATGAGGAAAGGATAAACAGTATAGCATCACAATGTCTGGCCACATAGACCTTTTTCTGTGCTTTCATAGGAATCACTAAATGAGATAGTGCCTGTAAGTAAAATACAGCATGGTTCCTGGGGTATGGAAGAGTTCAATAAATGTTACCTAAGATAATAGTTATTGGTAGGCTTGCATTGCATTCGGTACAGCTTGAAGTCCAATTTTAGACCATTTAATTGGTTTTGAACTCAGGAGGAAAAAAGTATTTTATCAGAATTCTCCAACAATTTCAGTTCTTCTTCTACGCTTGTTCTCCTTAGAGATGCTTTGAGTTTGGCCATGAAAACACTGGCAGAAGCCAAACTCTTTTTGTTGCTTTAATGACCCTGAAATGCCCATGTTGATTCAGAAATAATACTCAAATCTTTGACCATTTATCTACGTTCTAACCTTAATCCACTTTTTCCAAACCTCCTACTCATTCATTTTCTCACTCCCACTTACTTTTCTCTTCTATTTATCAACCCAAGAGCTGTTTTTCTACTTTTCTGACTTTTAATTGCACTTCAATTTCTTTCTTTCCCTTTTCCAAAACTTTTTCTTTTGCCTTTTAAAACATAATTTTGCTCACTCTTCAGATACTGTCTTCATTATTTTGTTCTTATGTATTTGTGCTGTTGCCCTGTCCTCAGTTGAATGGCTGGTCTCCAAGTTCCTACCCTCTTTCTCATCTCATTGCAGCGATTCCTTTCTAACTTACTCAACATTTCATTCCAGCAGGTGTATGTTTTGCCTTTCACATATGACTCTCTCACGTCTAGCTTTGGATTTTTGTACATGACTTTTGCTTTGCCTGGGATTTCTTCTTTGACACTCTGTCAGTAATCTATTTACATCCTCTCCTTTAAATTCCTCCTCAAATTACTTTCTTCCAGGAAGTTTTACATCGAGATTATGTATTATGCCTCTTCAGTGAACTGGAATCATAGAATACTTCATGTATCTTTGAGAGTATGTAGTAAAATCTGCTCATGTTATAGATGAGAAGGCTGAGGTCCAGAGTGGGTCACCTGAGCTGTACATATTAGAAGCTTCAGTGTCAGAATAGGACCTAGGTGACTGTGAAGCCCATGCCCTTTCCTTGCACCTGCCATATCTCAGCACGAATATTTCCTTTTAGGTCTTATGAGTTTTATTTTTTTATGCATGTACCTTTTACCCCCTCATCTATTTTATAAGTTCTTGGAAAATGGGGACCATACCTGTTGGCTTTTACTCTTTGTCTTCCATTATTCTCCATAACATCTAACACAAATGGAATTCTCAAAAAGGGTTCATTAAATATTGTTGTCCATGTCACTGCAGAATTATTATTTTCTTTCCTGCCTTAGATATATTTGATTCTATATCACTGCTCTCCTTTCTTGTCCTTTCTCCCTTTTCTTTTGTCTTAATTCTTCCCCCCAATTCCCATTACTCTTAAAATTGCATTTCTCTGCATCATGTTAACTTTCCATTTTGTGCTCAGATTTTTCCTTATACTTATTATATCAGAACTAGATTTCAGTTAGAGGGTGAAAGGTAGATAGTTAATGTCTCTCTTTTTAGTGGATAGACAACAAAAATCAATGTCGGGGTGTCAATTATTGTTTAAGAAATTGAGCTTGATTTATGCAGTGTCTGAATATATTAGCCCTCCATGTACTAAAGCAATCTTTTGTCTAGTTGACTGTAGTTACCTCATGAACTTTTCCAATGTTTAAATTTTATCATTCTGGAATCTTTTTATTTATTGGTTTGTAAGTCAGCTAACAATTATACGGTGATCTGCCCAATGGGAAGAGTTGAACTACATGCTGTTTTTTTTTTTTTTTTTATTTCCAATGTGTGTTGATGGAATGGAAACATACACACATTGCTCTTTAAAATTTTTTTTTAATTTTTTCATTTTTTAAATTTTTTATTTTTTTATTTATTGGGGTGACATTTATTAGTAAAATTACATAGATTTCAGGTGTACAATTCTGTATTACATCATCTATAAATCCCATTGTGTGTTCACCACCCAGAATCAGTTCTCCTTCCATCACCATATATTTGATCCCCCTTAACCTCATCTCCCTCCCCCAACCCCCTCACCCTCTGGTAACCACTAAACTATTATCTGTGTCTATGAGTTTTTGTTTCTCATTTGTTTGTCTTGTTCTTTTGTTGTTTTTGGTTTATATACCACATATCAGTGAAATCATATGGTTCTCTGCTTTTTCTGTCTTATTTCACTTAGCATTATACACATTGTTTTTAATAAATGCATAGCATACAAACCTCAGAGACATAATTTGCTTGTCTTAGAGTCATGATCCTTTAGAACAATCTTCAAAGAGGGTGGTTGAAAGATTTGCTAAGGAAAATGGGAAGGACATTCCACGAATGAGAAAAGGCCTCATGAAGTGCTAAGATGGGAGACAGGGAACAGGTTACTGTATTTTTCTGCCTTGAACAGAATTCAAAGTGGATTAAGAAGACAATAGGAGTATAACAATAGGAGAGTTACTAAAATTCTTGAAGTCATTGACCAAAAATCTCCCATTTGTTACAAAGATGAAAAATATAAGGCTTGGCATGGCAGCCATCAAGAAATAAAACCGTTAAATGAAAGGTCCTTTCCTTTGTAGGATTGAAAAGGCTCTGCCTTTCATACAAATTTCTTTAAAGTACTATCTTTGGTTGACCTTTTTCACCTACCATGTTTCCCCGAAAATAAGACCTAGCCAGACAATCAGCTCTAATGCATCTTTTGGACCAAAAATTAATATAAGACCCGGTCTTATTTTACTATAATATAAGACCAGGTATAATATAATATAATATAATACAATACAATACAATACAATACAACATAATATATAATACCAAGTATAATATAATATTAAATAATATAATATAATATAATGTAATATAATATCAGGTCATATAGTAATTTTTGCTTCAAAAGACACATTAGAGCTGATTGTCCAGCTAGGTCTTATTTTGGGGAAAAAATGTAGCAATATTCTTTATAAGCACCTATTTACCATGTACCTACTCTGTGTTAGGCCTGTGTTTGTATTTGTCAGCTCATCAGTTATCACAGCTAATTCTGCTGTGAATGTTATCGATTCATTTTATAGATAAGGGGAAAGAGTCACAAAGCGGTGAAGCACCATGCCCATAGTTAAACAATGCAGTTGGTAGAACTAAGATTCTAATCTGACTTTACAGCATTTTGATTTTTTTTCCTAGGCTACATTACTTCTTGTAAAAAATGTCATACAGATTTTATGAATTCTAGTTATAAGACCCTAGCTTTTCTGTCCTTTTTCATTGATGCCAAAGAAAGTCCTTCATCCCTCCATCTCTCACTGTTGCCTCCTGAAAGTAACTGTGCATTCACTTGCAGTTACGACTCTGCCTTAGTGTCTCAGTTGTGAAAAGATATAAAGTTTCTGAAAAACGGACACTTGTTGATCATTTTAAAGGAAATTGTGTCTTTCATCAGTCAAAGAAACAATGTCATTATGAGAATTCAAAGATGGCTTTGTGTAAACTTAAAAGTACACACACTCACACACACACACTCACACACTCACAGACACACACACACACACACTCTCACACACACTCATACATACTCATTATTCCAGAAGAACCACTATTATCTTCATTCTGTAAATCACATTATTTGTTCTTAAGGAAACAATTGCTTACTTAAATGTTGCTGGAAGCTACTAAAGTCTTTCAATGTGCCACCAGTGATGGACTGAATAGAAAAGTCAGTGAAATACAAAAGAATAGAGTACTTGATGGGGAAAATCGTGTATCTGATGATGGTCATTATAACAGGAATGAGAAGATATCTCACTGTGTTTTTAATTTGCGTTCCTTAATGACTAGAGATGTTGAGCATCTTTTAAAAAATTTTGTTTGTGTGACATTGGTTAATAAAATTATATAGGTTTCATGCATACAATTCTATATAATATATCATCTGTATATTGCATTCTGTGTTCACTACGCAAAGCAAATCTACTCCTGTCACCATTATTTAACCCCTTTACCCTTTTGTACTCCCCCCCTTCCTATGGTAACCAGTAAACTGTTGTTTCTGTCTGAGTTTTTGTTTGTTTTTTTTGTCTTGTTCATTAGTTGCTTTCATTTATATATCTCATGCATGAGTGAAATCAGATGTTTCTCAACTTTCTCTGGCTTATTTTGCTTAGCATGATAATCTCAAGATTATCATGATGGTCTTTGTTGTAGCAAATGGCAGTGTTTCATCTTATGGCTGAGTAATATTCCGTTGTGTATATATATATATATATACATATACATATATACATATATATATATCTTCTTGTATATATATATATACACATGTATATATATACATGTATATACACATGTATATATATACTATATATCTTCTTGTATATATATATATACATGTATACATGTATATACATGTGTGTGTGTGTATATATATATATATTTACATATCTTCTTTATCATATATATATATATATATATATATATATATATATATATATATATATATATCTCCTTTATCCAGTCATCTATTGAAGGACATTTTTGTTGTTTCCATGCATACATGTTTCCATACATGTATATATGTATATATGTACACATGTATACACACATGCATGTATGTATATACACATGTATACACACATATACACATATGTATATGTGTATATACATGTATACACATATACATATGCATATACATGTATATACATGTATGTATACATGCATACCTGTATATGTATATACATGTATATACACACATATACATGTACATTCCATATATACATGTTTCCATACATGGTATATGCATGTATATATATATATCTTCTTTATCATACACACACACACACACACACACACACACACATATCTTCTTTATCCAGTCATCTATTGAAGGACATTTTTGTTGTTTCCATGTCTTGGCCACTGTAAATAATGCTGCAATGAACATTGGGTACATATATCTTTACAGATAACTGTTTTCAGATTTTTAAAATAGATATCCAGAAGAGGGATTGCTGGGTCATATGGTAATTCTATTCTTAATTTTTTGAGGTACCTCCATACTGCTTTCCATAAATTGGCCGTACCAATTTACATTCTCACTAGCAGTGTATGAGGGTCCATTTTTCCCCACATCCTCTCCAATACTTGTCTTGTTGATAATAGCCATTCTAATACATGTCAGATGGTATCTCATTGTGGTTATAACTGTCCATTTTTCCTTCTGGAATTCCCATAATGCAAATATTGGTTCTTTTTTCACTGAGACCCATAATTACCATAGGCTTTCTTCACTCTTTTCTTTTTGCCCCTCTGACTGAGTAATTTTCAATGTCCTATACTCTAGGTGGTAGATTATTCGTTGTGCACAGTTGAGTCTACTTTTTGAAACTGTTTAATTCCAGTTCAGTTACTGTAGTTTTAAATTCTAGGATTTCTTTTCTTTTCTTTCTTTTTTTTTTTTGATGATCACTATTTCTTGTTGATTGTCTTTTTTTCATACATTGTTTTCTTAATATGATTTAGTTGTCTGTGTTTTTTTGTAGTTCACTAAACTTCCTTAAGATGATTATTTTGAATTCCTTGACAGTTCATAGATCTTTATTTCTTCAGGGTCAGTTGTTGGAGATGTATTAGTTTCTTTTGGTGGTGTCACATTGACGTGATTTTTTATGATTTTTGCCTCTATATGTTGATGTCTGCTCTTTTGAGTAATCACACTTTCTAGACTTTTTTACTTTCCCAAAGTTTACTTTGGGAAAAACAGTTTTTCACCAGTCAGCTCAGTTTGGGTTTCTGGGTATTTCTACTGGTAATGTCCTTGGGCAGGTGGGACCTGCTAATATGGTCTATTTGAGGTCAAAGTAACTGAACTCTGAGGAGCTTCTAACACCCGTTTGATGGTGAGGAACTCCTTCAGCTTTTTCTTTTCTGGGAAGTTTTCTCCTGCTTCCCGTGTCTCCAACCCAGTCGCCAGGGAGACTATAGTGGTATGACTCTCCTATCTATGGCTCCATGGGTGTTCTTTTTTGGCCTCACCATATCCTGCGTTCTTATGTGGGGATTGGGAGCTGAGACCCGGCATGACACCCTGCATGACACCAAGGTCAGCTGATGCCTGTGCCCTGCCCTGGACCACTTGGTCTGAACCAAAAAGTGATCTGCAGTTAGTTGCTACTTGTGCTGAGTTTGGAGGTTATGTTGCTAATTTAGGCCAGCTGCTACAAGTGCCAGGCTTTGTGTGCTTAGCAAAAGGTATGGAGCACATCAAGCCCAGATGCTGCTTGTTTGGGGTTTGGGAACCTTTGAGAAATTTTAGGAAATTTCACAGCATGAGTGAAGACAGGCTAATTCTATGGAAAAGCCGCTTCAAGTGCTGGTGGGTTAGGGTCTCAGGGAATCACCAGGTCAAGGAAAGTGTTGTTAGCCAGGTTGATGGAGACTCAGATATGGTGGTTATCTGAATCTGCATGCTGAGTGGAAGGAGGGCTAAACAAAGGAACAATGGCTTCTTCCAGCACTACTGTATCAGAGAAAGTTTCCCCACTAGCCCTTGTCCTGAAGCTAGACAATTCAATTTTTCCCTGTATATCCCTGGCTGCCACTGCTCTGGACCTCAGAGGGTGTGAATTCATCAGCGAGTAAGTCTTTGTGTGGGCCCTTTAAGAGGAATACCTGTAACTTCGGCAGCCCTCCGTCTCATTCAGCCACATTCTCCACTGGTTTTCACATCCGCAAGTTATAGGGACTTCTCTTTTAGGGACCGGAACTCTGGGCTGGTATGATGTTGGGTCGTAGCTCCTCAGGGGTGAATCTCTGTAGCCAAGATATCCCTCCCAATTTTTAACTGCCATACATGAGTCTGGCACCAGCCCTTCCTGCATCTCCTCCCCTCTTACCAATCTCAGTGTTGCTTCTTCTGTCTGTCCTTTGTTATAAAACTGGTTCTGCTAGACTTCAGTCAATTTTCAATGTTTGTTGTTCTGGAGTTTAGTTATAAGTTTGATGTAGTCATGGGAGGAAGTGAGCACAACATTTACCTACTCCACCATTCTAACTGGGAGTCCACTCGTATCTTATTGTTGAAAAGTTGGTTAACGTTCTTAAAATGAGCAGGAGCGAAGTCAGGAACAATCCATGTCACCCTCCCGGTCACCTGTTTTCAGACTTTTTAAATGAATATGTGATTTCAGTATTCAGACAATTTATGTTACTGATAATTTTTCTCTTGAGCCAACAGTTCTTTGTGAACAAGTCAGTTGATAGAGGTGAAAGATTCTGAAGCCTGCCAAAGCATGTCATTTGTTTTATGTTTGAATTCCCTAAGGAAAAGGAATGTAGGGTATGATACAGAATATATCATCTGTTATCTTCTTTCTCCAGTGCAGCAGCTCTGCTTTACCTTCAGTAAAACTGCCCATCCTTTACATTGGTGCACTGGCACCTTATGACTTTTCACATTAGTGGAGCTGTGAGATGTTATAATGCTTGGAGAACAGACTGCATGTGTTGGCATTACTGTGAGAAGAAATTGAGATATCTTAATAGAAGTAATTGTATGCCTATATTTTTTGGCTATTCCATGTCATAATTATTTCTGCACTTGCCAACTTTTATGAATTTAAAGTTAGCCAATGAATTTGGCTTCTATTGTAGAGAAAAATGATCCTACAATCTAGGCTTTTCATTATACAAAGAAGAGGAATAAAAGCTATTTTTCCAGGTTCTTTTGTACATATTTCAAATAGCACAGTCATATTATATTGTTAACTGACATTTCCCCTTCTAAAGATTTCAGTTTTGTCTCTGCCTCAGAATTAATTTAAGTCTAATAAAATATTGACTAAATTTCATAGTTTTGGGTGTTACCAGAGTAGGAAGAAAACTCATTTGGAATTTTATGCGTGCGTGCATCTGAGGATCGACAATTAAGTTTGCGAACTCATCCTAGAAAAAGTACTACATACCTCATTGCTGAAATCACTACAGTCACTTTTGAAGTCCTCCCCTTGGGAAGCTATGTACCGGCGCCAGCACCTAATCCATCCTTCAAAGCAATTTTGGAACTCTTTTTCTGGAATGGCCATCAGAGCTATCATTGCGTTACCCTTGATGTCCTGAATGTCATCAAAATGTCTTTATTTCAGTATTTCCTGTATCTCTGGGTAAAGAAAGAAGTATTTGGGTGCCAGATCAGGTGAGTAGGGAGGGTGTTCCAATACAGTTATTTGTTTACTGGCTAACAGCTCCCACAGACAGTGCCGTTAGCCAGTGCATTGTTCTGATGCGAGAGCCATGAATTGTTGGAGAAAAATTCAGATCATCTAACTTTTTCACGCAGCTTTTTCAGCACTTCCAAATAGTAAACTTGGTTAACTCTTTGTCCAGTTGGTGCAAATTCATAATGAGTAATCCTTCTGATATCAAAAAAGATTAGCAATATCATTGCAACAGGTTCACAAACTTTAATTGTCAGACCTGTATATTTATGTGTATGTGTGTCTTCTTACACGTTAACAATAAATCATCAACTTTACATGTTTTCCCAATTATTAAGGAGATCTTATTTAATGATATGAAACAGAGAAACATTTTCATACATTTAAATACTAAACTACCTACAAAATTGTGCAACTTGAATTCCCACCTGAGCTATTTTAAGGAATAAATATGCAGTGTTTGTGAGAAGTGTGCACATTTGACTCTGACATGACTTGGGATTTGTATGCCTCTTGTAATCCTCATTTTACCTATTTGTTTGTCAAGTTGCTGCAATACTTGCCATCTATCCTCTTAGCATCAATGCTGAAAGAGAAAACAGCCAACTGCCAAATTCTTTTAGAAATAAGCAGGGCATGACTTAATAAATAAATATTTATTTCAGTGTAAGTTAACACTGAAACAAATATGAGTTTATTGAATATCATATATCTTATTTCATATTTGTTGACCATTTTGCAATTTCTGTGTCATCTAGTCTAAAATTCTGCATAGCCATATTTCTTATCATGCATTTGTATATTTTTGAAACAGCGCTCATGGACTCTATGAAGCAATGACTTCAAAGATGGAATATAAACAATTTAAAGGTCATTTTCCGTACTAAAAATGTGAATTTTACTCAAATCACTTTTGTATAAAGCATTTTCTTCCTAGCTGTGTAGATGACAAGAAAATTAATCTTAGTGTCCTGTTAATTTTGAAGATATTACATTTAAATCTACGAGAGTAACTTATTTTTTTTTCTATTTCACATCATTGTGTACAATGAATAGTGAAAATGTGCATTCAGACAGACATTTTGAGTATAAATGTATAGGCTGTCTCCATTATAAAAGGGTAAATATTCATGTGGTAAAAACGGGCCGTAGAGAATGAAGCTATATTTAAATCAGATATTTGTCACTTTAAGGAAAGACTTTGTAGGCATCTTAAATTACATCTGAGAAAATACAGATGACTAAAATATATACCAATTATTACAGGAATGTTTAAAATTACAGAATGAAGTGTTTTATTTAGTAATTAAAATTTTCCTGTGGACTTGAGTCACTTTAACACCTAATGGAGACAGACAACTACCTAATGGATAAATGAAGGCAGGAGCTCTCTGGAAAAGATCAAAGGTGCCTAGTTTAATACACTTTCATATCAGGGAATAAAATACCTCCCAAAAAAAGTATAGTTGATGAAAGATGGCTCGTAAAATTTGCATCAGTGAAAGATAAATGATATTTATGACCTGGTCTGATCTTTAATTCTACATTTGGACCATTAATTTTTGCAAAGGTACAGCATTGTGAGATAAAAATTGCAAAGAGACACTTGTGCCATGTTGGTGGTCACATAAAAAAGCAGAAATTAAGGCAAAGAACAACAGTGATGTTTCTATAGGGATCATATTGACAATAAAAACTTGGGCAAAGAATTCTATATGATAAATTAATTAGGCCAGAAATCTTTGTATTTAACTTTGAACCATCTAAATACCACTTTTACTCCATGTCAATTGATGCTATTGTTACTTCTTTTAATACCTGTGAAACAAATATCCATCATAGAATATGGGAAGGCATGTGAACAACTTTTCCCAGCATGATTGGTACTAGTTGCTTGGTTTCAGCAACAATTTCTTGGAGGATTCAGACATCCAGACAAATTTTATATGATGTCAAGGCTATAAGATTTAATGGTTTCACATCTATTTCATTCAACTAGCAAAGGCATGAATAAGTATTGCATTATCAGAAAAAGAATGTATGCTAGTTTGGACTCAATCATGAAAATATACTGTGACCAAAATTTCTATTTGCAATTTTTCTATTTGCAAAATGTTTATTTCTCCAAAGTAGAAAGGCTTGTTAAATGATGTAATGATAGAGAAGCGGGTAGAAATGAATATTAATGTCCTTTGGCATACAGTGAATTGAACATGTAGAAGCAAATTATTTTAAGAAGCCCCTTTTTGAAGAACATTAAATAAAAAAAAAAAAAAAAGAAGGAAATTAACTAAGGGGAAACTGAAACAAATCACTAAACCCAAAGGGTACATTGTGTCTTCAGATGTCATCTTGGAAAATGTTTTCATTAGCTGTTAATGAAACTGAATTTGTGATCTAATGGACAACTCAAAGTGCTTGGTGTATTTCTTTAGTTAACCAGATGGAAGTAAGTTCTCTCAGAATAAGATTAAATTTGCTGTGCTCTTGTTTGATGTGGTTGATTTCTCTCTCTGTCTCTGTCTCTCTCTCTGTCTCTCTCTCTCTGTCTCTCTGTTTGTTTCTATTTAATGTAATGATAACTCTAATTTTCTATAAGAGCTTATCTTATAGCATCTCTTCCATTTGCATGGACATTACAATTTGTAGAACATTTTGTTTCACATAAATGAAGAGAGTCATAATAAAAATATTATTGTTTGCGAGTACGAAGGAGATAGCGATAGTACTCATAAATAGTACCTATTGTTAACCAGTGGAGATTAAGTGAGCTTAAAGTGGTCTCCTTTCATTCTTTCATTTTTGAACAAAGGCCTTTGTTCCAAATTTATGTACAAACTGGTGTAATCTGTTATTTGAAACATCAGTGTGGTCTGTTCTTTAAAGTTTGACATAAAAATGCTTCTGACAGTCTCTATACCTAAAATGCCACGTGGGAATTTTTTGTTCTTTTGCAGACAGGAAGGAACAGAATAAGGTAAAAATCATTGGGAGTAAATTCCTTAAGTCTTTGGTGTGATATCTGGCACCAGCATTAAAAACCCAGATTAATTATGACATAAGACTCATGTTGATGATCAGAGAGCAAGGGTAGAGAACCAGGACTTCCTCTTGGGATTCTCTCAGGAGTGGGGACGTCAGCACTGCTTCCTTGTGTTCCTGTGGCCTCTGAGATATTGTCCACTAAGGGCTGGTCATGGCTGGTTGTTACCATTTGTATGCCTTGAGTTCTTAAAGCCAAGGATTCTTTCATTTGATTTTTAGGTCTACATCAGGATTTCTCAACCTTGGTACTATTGACACTTGTAATTAGATAATTCTTTGTAGTGAGGGCTGTTTTGTCCAATGTAAGTGTTTAGCAGCATATCTGGCCTCCATCCTCTAGATTCCAGACCCCCCATCCTCATTTTTCAGGTGAGGACCAGCTCAATGTCTGGCACATAGTTGACATTTAGTAAACATTTTCTGAATAAATAAGTGCAATTATTGATGCTGCATAAAACAGTCTTTACCAGTTAATCCCAAAATTTGGTCTGGGTTTGACTGATTCTGAAAGTATCATTTAGTCAAGTCAGTGTGCGAAGTAGTTCTGATTTCCCAACTCCTATTCTCTTACATAACTCTGAATAAAACTGGGTGACTTTCCATTCGCCACCCCCCATCCTCCCATCCTCCCCATGTCTCAGCTTGAGTATTTGTAACTGTGCAGTGCTGGCAGACTGCTGACAGCAGAGGTCATCTCACTGTGTAGACATCTTCAGCTCATGTTGATTTGAGGAGCCATGTGGTCCATTGCCATCAGATACAGAGCCATGCACAGATATCCTCACAGCCAGTAGAGGTGGAAGAAACCAGATACCAGCAGAGTGAAGACAGGTCTCTTTCTTCAGTTATACGTGTACTTCAAAGAAAATAACACTTTATCAATCTTCATTTCTGAGGGTCAGCTTGTGTTTACGCAAACCTCATCTGCGCCTTTCAAGTACATGACTTGGGACAATTCTGTTAAGTTCTCTGACAGGCTGTTTTCTCAGTGATGAAATAAGAACAGTAATATCTACCTCCCATGCCACTGTGATGGGTCTGTGCTCTGCTCTTTCATCTGACTGTCAACATTCTGTGTTGGAATACTCATCACACCTGATTGTGTGTTCCATTGCTTGCCACTCTTGCTGACCTGTGAGGTATCTAAGGCGCAGGTTTTGATCTCTCATGCAAGAGAGACTCGGTCACAGTGCCAATACCTGTTATCCCTCATATAAAGGAGTGGAAGTGTTTTGTAATGACATACACTGTACAGATGTTAGTAATTGTCATTATTCATTCAGTAGATATTTAATGAGCACCTACTTTCTAAAGCTCAGTTGGAGCACTCCCTAGGTCCAGAAATACATACAGTGGAGGATAAAGGGCCTGCCTTCATGGAACTTGCATTATAGTGGGCCAGGCAGTCAATGAGAATTGAAATCTCTATTATCTATCTATCTTATCTATCTATCTATCTATCTATCTATCTATCTATCTATCTATGTATCTATCATCTATCTATCTAATTTCTTATAAATGGGTAAGACATGGGTGAAAAAAAAACATAGCAAGATGAGATGAGAGTGATGGAAGGGCCTATTTTATAGAGTGGCAAAGAAAGGCTTCTCAGGAAGGAATTGACATCATAATGTAATGCTATTCATCTTTAATTAGTGGAACATGTACTTTGATTTATCTTCCTAATCGTGATGCTGAACTATTTATATTCTTTGACCTTGTTCCTCTTGAGACCAACAGTAGTAATTACATGGGGCTAGAGGTAAATCATGTCACTTTGAAATAGAGATTTTGATCATGCGGTGAATCAAACCTGTGACCTTAATATAGCTAGTCTGCCTATGAAGACTTCTGTAAGGAGGCTTTACCTCTAAATTTAGAGATACATTTATATACTATTTGTTTGCTCAACACCCCCCCCATTTTATTTCCTGTTAGTTGATATAAAGAAGGTATCTTTAGTTGTGCTACTCCAAATCCATTTTAAGCTATTCTTATATAATAAGGTTTCTCAACCTTGGCACTTCAGACATTTTAGGTTGGATACCTTTGTTGTGGGGGGCTGTTCTGTACATTCTAGAACATTTGGCAGCATCTCTGACCTCTACCCTCTAGATAGATGCTAGTTAGCACCCTCTTTCCAGCTATAACAATTGAAAATGTTCTCTGAGGGCCAACATAGTCCTGAGTTGAAAACTGCTACTTTATAGGAACCTTCCTCCTCTTTGCAACTGTTGTATATAGTGTGTTGTACAAGTGCTTTTGCTGCCCCACCTGTGTTTGCTTGTACAGCACCACAAGTTCCTTTCTTTAAATACCACCCATCCTTTAAGATGCAGCTAGAACTTACTGCATAAAGCTCTTCTGTGCACGACAGGCCGTTCCGGCTTTTTTATTTCTGATTCTTATTGCAAGTCTTTTCTGTTCGAACACTGCCATTTTCATTCATTACTGAGCCCACTGTTGTGTATTGAAAGGTTTACCTCTTTTCATCTCAACTACATTATAAATTCTTTGGAAGGCGAGACCATGCTTTGGTCACCTTTGCAACTTCATAGGGCATCCAGAAAAATACTTGGAATGAGGACACTCATTAAGTAATGGGTTGAATTTAGCACAAGCATTCTTATTCACAACATTTCAACGGCGACACCATCCGTAACTAGGAGGAGTGATAATAAAATAAATGGTATAGTCTTCATAACAATCAGCCATTTTGGAAAATTGCTTTTTTTTTTAAACCCAAGGTGTAATTCAATTGTAACATATGCCATGGAGGTTCAGTAATGGACAATGGTGGAACTGAATTTATAAAATTACTTTTTCTGAAAGATATCAGTCTAGGGTAATCCAGAGTTGGAGGGCCAAACACTTGAATGGTCTTCTACCTCAGCAACAAGACTCACCAATTTGTTAACTCTTGATGCAAAAGACGGTTACTTAACTCTTTAAAACCTGTGAACTTCATCATTTTGGAGAATAAGATACCATGTTTCTTTCAGAGAGATGTATAGAAAGGGGCATCTATTCAGGTGAATCAAACATGCGTCTTTCTAGAAGTTGATAGTTTGGTTTAACTCTTTAAGGGAAGAGGTTAATAGGTCTCACTGGAAGAAAAGCTCTCACATTCAATTCTTTTTCTGTGTCTAAATACAACTTGTTATTTAGAGTATATCGGTTTGTTCAGTAAATTCAGTACTCATGTGGCATCCAGGAAATTATCAAACATTGGAGAATGAAATTCAAGGTGCTTTTAATGACATTTGAGAAATGTCGGATAAGTACAGATTTCTAACATCACATGCGGCGTCTCAGGTCTCCCAGTGTTTACTTATGTTATGATTGATAGTCATCCTTCCGCTTTCATTTGCACGTTTAACAGACTGTGTAGGGATTTCTGAAACACGAGCCTACTCATACTTCTCATAAATAAGTTCTTTGAGATTGTAAAGTAAATTGTATTATTTCCAAATATAACAACTGGATATAAACTGTCTGGGGTATAGGCTTACCTAAGAAATGCCATGCGGTGAAGAATTCACAGATCAAATGCCCTACCCACTTAAATAGATTCATTTCAGTCAGTCAGGATAACTCTACATGAAGTAAATATTTACTAAGTTTTCTGTCAGGGTACAGCAAGGGGCTGGGTTATAACCAATTGATTATTTTGTGTGGTATAGCAATTCATGTGACTCCTAAACACAACCTTTATAACATATAGCAATTCAATGACTCCTAAACACAACCTTTTGTGAGGTTTTCCTGTAGAAGATTCCCTTTTGGGGTGCCTGTCATTTCCCAGACCCATTTTTAAGTTTCCTCCCAGCCCCACTCCCCACCTCCCTCAAGGTGGGCTCTAAGCACCAGGCTCCTGTACGTGACTCGCCACCTCTGGGACCGAGTTGGGCCACCCAGGTGCTTTCCTGGGAATTAAGAATTAAGATTCACAGAAACTACTTAGTCTCCGCTGGTCACTACATGTTAATCTAGTGGTCATGGAGAGCCGCAGTCTAACACACTCACATCGGGAAAGCAGAGGATGTAACGCAGTTGAATTGGAGCCATGGTGGGAATAATTGCTTTCCACATGCTCTCTAGTTTCTGCTTCCCTTCCCTGGGAGACCTCACTGCATATCTTGCCAGCAGGTGCCATGTCATCATCTTCACCCTTAAAACAAAGTCATCTTCGGATCATGCCTTTTGACTGGGTTTCTGCCAGCAACTGAGCCTTGAAAGAAATAATTTCCTCTGTTTTCTTAGAAGGGAACAGTGAAGTTCAAAGATGCCAATAACTCATCCAGAGCAGGGCAGCTAGCATGTGGCCGAGCCAGGAATCAAGACCTGTGCTCAACATTCAGGTATCTCAGCAACAACTCACATGACCATGGCTTCCATCAGCACAGTTCAGTGTGGCTGCAAGGAATTTTGCAAACTACATGTGTTTTGAATGGTCTTGTGATAGGCCACTTGAGTGATGGTGGTCTTTTGCTTGGTGCTGCTGTGCAGGCTACAGCTGGGCCCAGGGCTAAAGGCATGTTTTCTTACCTGCAGGCCAGGATTGACAGTTCTCTTTGCTACTTTTCCACAACAGCTGCTTGCTTAAAGCCTTGAGCTTAGAATTTTCAAGTAATGTCAGCCCTGGAACACTTTCATTTGGTCCACAAAAATTTAAATGCCTGTCTTAAATTTAAATTTAAGTCTTAGTCAGCTCAGGCTGCTATAACAATATTCCCAGAGTCTTGGTGGCTTAAACAACAGGTATTTTTGCTCATAGTTCTGGGAGCTGGTGAATCTGTGATCAAGGTGACATCATGTATAGGTACTGTTGAGGGTCCTTTTTCTGGCTTGAGGATGGCTACCTTCTGGGTACAGCCTTTCATGGCAGGGGGGATAGGAGATGCAGGGTGGGGAGGGGAAGAGAGAGAGAGACAGAGACAGAGAGACAGAGAGAGCTCCATAGCACTCTTTGGTTTCTTCTTATAAGGGCACTAATCCCATCATGGAGACCCCACCCTCATGACCTCATCTAACACTGAACATTCCCAAAGGCCCTACTTTCTAACACCATCACATTGAGGGTTAGGGCCTCAACATATGAGTTTCTGGAGACACATTCAGTTGGTAACAATACCCTATTCCATATCCATTAAGGAAGAGATAGATTATATTCTCTAAGTAATTGCCATGTAATGTCCTCATGAATTTATCGATTGCACACTTATACCACACAAGTACACATATGTGGATACCACATCTAATTCTTTACTGCTTTGTTCCAAGCTTTTCTGGTCCCCCTTTGGAGCTCCCAATGCAGGCTGCTCAGCATTGGTCTCTGTTTCATCTGCTCCTTCAGAGGCTTTACCTGGTTTTCATGGTCATGACCATGAGGGCTGCCCTGACTCAACTGTTAAGTGCTGGTCAATTCATCAGAGTCTTTCAGAGAGATTAGCCCTCCATGACTATTATTTTGCTGCCCTCAGACCTCATCTCAAGCCACGTCTTCCCTTGCTTTCTGTGTTCCAGTCTAACTTGATGT
Organism: Rhinolophus hipposideros; assembly: GCF_964194185.1. Lineage (NCBI taxonomy): Eukaryota > Metazoa > Chordata > Mammalia > Chiroptera > Rhinolophidae > Rhinolophus > Rhinolophus hipposideros. The sequence goes on from NC_138052.1 coordinate 19,051,472, forward strand.
CGTCTGTTCACTGACTACATCATTCTCTCTCTTCTTGTCTCTGGGGCTTTGACCGTGATGTTCTTCCAGCCAGTAATGCTTCACCTGCCTAACTTCTCACATCTTCAGACTCAGCATTATCCTCATTCCCTCAGAGAGTCCTTTGCTGACCCTGAGGCTTGGTTCTGTTCCCTTGAATCCACTTTTATCTCATACTTCCTGCGTCATGATACTACCATGTATTAAAATTGGTTTTAAAGTATACATTGCCCTCCTTAAAATATAAACACCCAGGGAGCAGTGACCAGACCTCTTGCTCACTGTTGTATACCCAGAGCCTATCATAAATAGAAGTACAGAGTTAATCTAATGATAACTAAAGTAGAGGATGTCGGTCTCCTGCTAAGTACCACATATCCAAGAAATGCAGCCTTTATTTATTGCTATGAGTCAGAATAATTTTTGGCTCTGAATTACTCTGATTGACTGTCGGGAAATTCAACTTGGTTAGACTTGTGTGCTCCTCCCTCACTCCGATTGTGTCATAATATTGGAGTTTTTCTAGTTATCACTCATGTTCACAGAGGTTATAGCTGAGACATCCATTGTCTCTGCCCCTTTCTGGTGCTTTGGTGACATGGCTGGGACTGGAAACCACTGGTGGGGATGGATACCTCAAGGCCTTTTGAGCCCACCTCCCCTGATATGCCATATATCTTATGAAATTCCACATGGATTTTATTCTCCCTTGACATGCCATATTTTATTTCTTAAAGGTAATTTCTGCCTAATCGGTGCAGTCAGTGTTATAGGAGCTGAACCATTATTCTAGAACCAAAGACCTTTCCTGTACACTTATTCCTACTTTAAAGATTCTCTTTCTAATCTCAGGAAACCTCTTTTGCCTCCTGATTCTCTAAGACTCTTTATCTGTTCCCTAAACACTGCACACTCTCTATTTCTTTCAAAAGTTGACTGGTGCCCTATACATTTCAGAAACTGAACTACTGGCACACAAAAATTAGCTCCCCGTTTTCTTGAGAACAGGGAGGGCTTAATCATCAAAACCTCCCAGGAGACGAAGAGAAATGGAAATATTTGTGTTTCCTTCTTCTAGAGCAGCAGTGAATGATACAACAAAATAATTAAATTTGCATAATAAAAGATCCTGACTGTTTATATGCTGCTACACTGACGTTGTTGAATGCTTACTACATGTCAGACAATGTGTTAAATGCTTTATATGGGATCCTCACAAGAATGCTTTGTAATAATCACAACGTGTGAGGAAACAGAGGCTCAGAGAGGTTCAGTCATGTCATTGAGTCACAGAAGATGATTCCTGCTCAGCCAGCCTGACCTCAGCCTGCAGGCTCACCTCCCCTGTTGTTTCCCTTCCAAAGTCTGATGGGGGTTTGTTGGATGAATAATTAGACAAAAGGGGTTGTTGAGAGCTTTCCTAGTCAACAAATAATAAACTTGGATTTTGCTTTCTAAAGTAAGAGAATAATACATACAAGAGTTTCAGGATATATAAGGATATAGTATCAAGTAGACTTTAGGAGATATTTTTGATAAATGTCATCTGTCACCATCTCTCTCCAACTGCATCTTTTAGAAAACTTCCGTTTTGACCTCGGTTCAGAATGACAGTGCATATACTCTCACTCACCTCCTTGGTAAGTTGGACAAACATTGACATCTGAGTGTGAAACCCACTGCACATTGCACGCATCTTTCTGGGAAAACTGCTCTACAAGCCTCCTGGCAGGGAGAGAGGCTGTAGTTATTTTCTCTTTATATCTGTTGTTTGATTCTCGTGGGAATCATCAAGGTTCATTTTTATTAAGACAACTCTCTGTACTTAGACCAAAGTATATTCTCTGAGAATATTAAATGGTGTGTGAAGAGTGTCTAGACATGTTAATGCACCTTAATGTGGTACTGGAGCGTGAACTAGACTTCAGTCCTGTAGGTGGAGTTCTTAAGTCAGAAACCACTGGTGTTTTATATCGGCCTCTGCATTAGTCAAGGATGTAGTGTAAATATTTTTGTGATTGCTCCTAAATATTAAGATTGATATGAAAGATAGTTCAGATTTATATTCCTTTATCCAAAATACTTGGGGCTAGATGCTTTTCAAAATGCAGATGTTTTAAAAATGTAAAAATACACATATACGGGTATTTTATGTTATGCAGAGGCCCCAGCACCTTAACCAATCATGGTGATAGTTCCTCAGTAAAATATAAGACTATTCACTTCAACTATCAGTTTGCATCAGAAGTTACTGCCAAATTAGAAGATCAGGTCTTTCCTTTAAATGAGTTGCAGAATAATTTTTTATTTTTATAGCTTTTTGCACGTTAGCATTGTGGATTGTATCCACTATTTTTACCCAGGAGGGAAACAAACAAACAAAAAAACAAGGTGGAATATTAATTGGAGGAGAAACTGGAGCTGAAAGAAGGGACTTTGTGTTTTTCTCTCTCTCTCTTTCTCTCTCTGCCTCTCTCTCTCTCTCTCTGCCTCTCTCTCTCTCTCAGGAAAACTTAATTATTAGTGGGGATGGAACCAATTTGGGGAAGAGATTGCAAGAGAGACATGTACCTTTGAGAACAGGAGGGAAAGGACTGCCAACTGCTAGGTAGGACGAGGGGAGGAGAGAGGAAAGCGTGGGTGAACAGCTGGTTTGTGTGATGTGGAAAGGAGGCAGGACATGGAAGTACAGGTCTGAAGACTTGATCTTCAAGTGGTCATAAGGGTCTAATGTTATCTGCTCAATGTCAAAGGGCCAGTATTTGGGGTGGAACTGGCAAATGCTGTTGTGTGAAACAGACTGTTAAGCAGAGCAGAGAATGCAGCTGAAGTGTAGATTCCTGATTCTCCAACTTTTTGTTGTCAGGATATCCCTCATGCTCTGTCAATCACACAGCCTCCGCTGGTCCCTCAGGTATTGCAGGCCCTTGTCCAGTTAGTGCAATGTGATGTCTTACCCTACAATATGCTTCTGTGGCTTGTTCGTATCTAGTTTGAAAGTTGCACAAAATCATTTTTAACTTTTAAGGCCCCATCAAAAAGGAATGTCCAATTTCTTTTTCTTTAAATTCTGAACATTCGGATTCAAAATCTGTGCTGTGCCTTAGCTTGTACAAATATAAATTGTATTTCCAACAGTTCTGTTGTATAAGATGCTTTAAGAGGCATTATTAATATAAACGAGGCTGAGTGAAAGAGACTTTTTGTCTTATTTTCATTTTAACTTTCTTTGGAATAGATTCTTCACTTTCTGCAGTCGAAAACTCTGATCTTTTCAGCATTCTTAGACATAGATTGATGCTGCTGTGAGTTGAGAAAGTGAGTCTGTAATTTTCTTTTTAAAAACCAAGTCTATCCTTAACGATAAGGAATATACATTAAAATAAATTTTATTTTAGATTAATATATTGTTAAATTAAAAACAACACATAGGTAAAAATTAAATTTTAGAAGCATTTTTTAAAAATTTGGAGGATATTATAAAATATAGTAAAAAAATATACTTCTTGTGTTTCCACATGGGTATAAGAAAAAATTTATTATTTTGAATGATTTATTGGTTGGTAATAAGTTTTCAAAAATGATAGCAGGTAAAACCAAAGAAACTTCACACGAGCACAGTAGTACTGAAAACAAACTGAGTTAACATCTGGAAATGTACATAGCTATACTCTAAACGTTGGAAAATTTTTGAAAAACAAGGATTCACAAGCATACATTTCTGCTCTCTGAGTGATGCTGTCATCAAACAAAATATAGCTTCTTGAAAACGCCATTATATATGCATGTTTATAAGTGCAGTTTCCAAATTTGCAGGAAATTTGGTTTGCATTGTGTAATACACCTATGAAGCAAAAACACAAACAAAATAGGATTTATTCTTATTGTAAGCTCAAACGTGCTATTTTGATAAGTGAGATGGCTCAGTGTTTCCCATTATTGGCCAAGTAATGTAATACTTAATATTAAAAAGAACAAAAGTGTGGTATTATCTGGCATTCTGTTATCCTATTTCCAATATTTTCTTTGTATTCAATTCTCTGTTTGTGAATTATTGGCAGTTTCCTCATATTGTGTACAAATCTGAATGCAGACTCTTTTCTCTGCAAATATACTGATTTTTCTGTTTCCAATACCTTGCCACCTCAGAAACTCAGTGGGCTAAAGATTTTAGTCACAACCTCTCTTTTTTCTTGTTTTCTTCCTTGTCCCCACACTACACCCATTCCAGTAACTCACTAAATATTTTAATCATTTCTATGAAATAATTCTCAAACATGTTCTCATGACAGTTTCTATTCCCTCATTTTGTTCATCTTCCTGCCACTTAGTGTGCTGTCTTCTCTAGGGCTCTATTCCTGCCACCTCCTGCCATTCTAACCGGTGCCCCATTCTGTGTTCTTCATATCACCCCACACATACCTCTGTCCAGGGCTTATCCTATATTTCTGTAGTTGTTGGCCTCTTTGATTCTCTCTACCATTCAACTGAAAACTCTTATTTATGTCTTTGATTTCAAAGCAATTCTTGATACTCAGTATATACTTGATTAATAAATGAAAGGTGCCCATGTGAGCTGATCATCTTCTGCTTAAAAATCTGTTTGTGGCTCTCAGTTGTCCACAGAATAACTTCCACCTCCTGTGCATAACAAAGCAAGCCCTTACAAGCTGTCCTTGACCATGTTTCTAGCCTGCCGCTGAATTGTTTTCAATACTCTGTGGACTTTTATAATTCTTTGCCTTTGTACTTACATTTTCTCTGCCTAGAATATATTATCCTGCATCCTACCCCTATGCCATGCCTTTGACCAGGCCCATCCCATCTGGTAAACTTTCATACATGTTGCAAACCCACTGTAAATGTCATGTTTCTGTGAAGCCTTGAAATTCGTTGTGCATGTCTTACCAAATGTACTTATATGATTGTATTGTGAGTGCCTTTAATTTATTGTTTTTTGTGTCCTTAAGGTTTAGCTCAGTGCCTGGCATTTAGTAGATGCTCTTTAAATGTGGTTTAATTAAAAATGACTATCCTGAGTTAATGGAATATTACAGGGATAAAAGCACAGTTTTCAGAGACAGAAGAAAAGGTTTAGTGTGAATACTGTTTCTGATAACTCCCCACTATGTGACTTTAGGCTAGAGACTTAATAACTCTCATCCTCAGTTTAACTGTCTGTAAAATGGGGATCATAATTCATGTGCAGTAGGTTTGTGAGGATTAAGTTGGGGAGCAGGAAAATGCTAGCCACAGAGCTGAGAACATACAGTTGCCCAGTGAAGGATATCATTAGCTATGGGAATCTTGCAGAAGTCAACATCTTTTACAGAAGGGTTAGATTTCCTGGAGGTGTGGTTTTACCTGGACTTTAAAGGAGGAATAAGACCCTAGTGAAAGGAGATGGAACAGTTGTCACTGTAGGCGGAGAGCATGGCGTAAGCAAAGGTACAGGGGTAATCCAGATGGTGCTCTGAAGGAAACAAGACTTACTAAGTGAAGGGTGGAAGCACATGAAGGCAGCAGATAGAAAGGTCCAGATGGTGGAGAGCCTTAAGTGCTAGACTGAAGGGCTGTTGACTTCTTTCCAGAACCGCTAAACAGCTTCAATTGCTTTTGAAAATTGTTTCTGGTTATTTTTTCACAACGGGATCCAATTGTCTATTTGAAAGGAGCATACCTCACCCGAGTCCCCACCAAGGGAACATGTATGTAAGTAGCACCGCAGGTTAAGCTGTGCCAGCCCCCGCCCCCACCATTATTTCATGGAGATTCTAATTGCAGTGGCCACCAGGGAGAGTGGAAGTCCTGAACCATGCACTGTTCCTCAAGTGCTCCATTAACAGAGACCACGCCCACCAGTCTCCTGTGGCGACCAGCACCTGGGGGAGCTGCCATTTCATTTCATCTTCTGATTTCATTTGGCATCTTGTGCAAGAGAGGGACCTCTGGGCAGTGGGACAGCGTCTCTACTTTGAGCATGTACCATCGCCACTCATCATACTCAGTGCCATTCATGAAGATATAGGGGTTGGTGGGAAAACTGTAATCTAAAATAATTCACTTTTATTTTTTATTCATTCTTTTAAATAAGGGAGTTTAAAGAGAAAACTATACATTTTATCTAGGCGACAACATCCTGTTAGCTGGCTGAGGAACTGTCTAAAGAATAATGCATCTTTATAAGCAGTTTGTCACAACTGGTTAGTTTTTAATACCATGAAGCTTTCACTACCTTTTTGGGAACTGCAGTTTTAAGAGTAGAAATGTGTGCTTCTTTGTCAGAAGTATGCTTTCTCGGAGTATTGTGTTGCCATTTTCCTATCCAGTGGCTCAAATTTGGCTGTAATTTTAGCCATTCTATCCCAAAAAGAGAATCTAGAATCACTCTGTGTAATGCTTTAGCCATCAGCTACATGTGGCTATTGAACACTTGAAATGTGGCAAAGGTGACTAAATATTAAATTTAAACATTTTTTTAAATTTGATTAATTTTTAAAATTTAAAACCCAACGTTGGATTCAGTAATTGGAAAACATTTAGTTATTACAGAAACTTGGTCATGTGAATCTACTTTTGTTAAAATGAATTTGGTATTTTGTAGATTTACATGCAATTGTAAGAAATAACACCAAAAGAGCCCATGTATCCTTTACCCAGTTTCTCCAAAGATAAAATCCTGCAAAACTATAGCACAAGGTCACAGGCAGGATATTGATATCAACACAGTTAGATTCAGAGCAATCCCATTATCACAAGGATCTCTGCAGTTTTATGTGTATAGTCACACCCACATCCCTTCACATGTCCCGCAACTCCTGAGCCTGGCAACCACGAATCTGTTCTGATTTATATAGTTTTGTCATTCTAAGAATGCTATATAGGGGATCAGCCCAGTGGTTCAGGTGGTTGGAGCTCCGTGCTCCTAACTCCAAAGGCTGCCGATTGGATTTTCGCATGGGCCAGTGGACTCTCAACCACAAGGTTGCCAGTTCGACTCCTCGAGTCCCGCAAGGGATGGTGGGCTGTGCCCTCTGCAACTAGCAATGGCAGCTGGACCTGGAGTTGAGCTGCACCCTCCACAACTAAGATTGAAGGGACAACAACTTGACTTGGAAAAAAAAGTCCCGGAAGTACACACTGTTCCCCAATTAAAAAAAAAATGATTAAAAAAAAAAAGAGAATGCTATATAAATGGAATCATCTAGTAAGCATCTTTTTGAGTCTGGGTTCTTTCACTTAATTTATTTGATGTTTATCCATGTGGCTGCATGTTTATTTCTTCTTATTGCTGAGTAATGTTCCATGGTACCACAGTTTTTGTAACCATTGATTTGTTGGAGAACATTTGTAGTTTTCCCAGTTTGGGGCTATTATGAATAAAGCTACAGTAAACATTTGTGTACAGGTTTTTGTGTAAACATAAGTTTTTATTTCACTGGGATAAATGCACAAGAGTGCAGAGTCACATGGCAATTACATGTTTAGTATTATAAGAAACTGCCAAATTGCTTTCAAAGTTAATGACTGTACTATTTCGCATTTCTACCAGCAACATATGAGTAAGCCAGGTTTCTTGGCCTCCATTTAGTATTATCACTGTTATTTGTCTTTTCCATTCCAATAGGTATGCAGTTTGAATGTGCTTTTTCAACTGTAAATTTTATGAAATCTACATAGAGACCAAGTATTTGAAAGGAAAATTTAGCATCCAAAATGAAATATGCTGTAGGTATAAAATATATCCTGGATTTTCAAGACTTAGTACTGAAAAATGTAAAATATCTCAACACTAATTTATATCAATAACATGTTGAAAGGATTGTAGGATCCATTGGCTTAAAGTATATTTTAAAAATTAATTTCAACCTGTTCCTTTTTTTTAATGTGACTACTGGAAAATTTAAAATTACATGGTTATCTCTATGCTTCTCTTTGACAGTGTTGTAATGATCACAGAACTCACCTGGGCCTCTAGGTGGAGGGCCTTGTTTTATTTATTGCATTAGTCAGCAAACATATTCTGTGAAAGGCCGGCTAGTAAATATTTTAGATTTTGTGGGCCATAAAACTTCTTTTTTTGAGTTTGCAACTACTAAACTCTGCTGTTGTGGCACAAAACCAATTATAGATGAAAATTAAATGAATCAGTATGGCTGTGTCCCGATAAAACTTTATTTATAATAACAGGCAGCAGGCCCAAAGGCTATACTTTGCCTATTCCTGCTGGAATGACTATAAACAAACGAACTACAAAAAAATGCCCACACTCATTGGCTGTATCAGATATGCTGTAGTCAGTACAAAAGAAACCGTGTTCAATATTTCAACAGAAGGAACTTAACAGGGAATTGGTTGGATAGAAGAGCTGAGAAGCTGAACAGGAGATGGTGCACCATCTCAGAAATAAGCAACCACTGGAATCTGCTACCACTCTTAGATTTGGAGGGACGATGGAAGGGAGGAGAGTGTTCTCAGAGTTCATCTGCCGGGATCCAGTGCCTTGTTGGGGGCTGCCAGTCAAGGGCTGGGACTGCAGAGGGAATGGCTGTCACTGATCCAGACACTGGAGGAAGTTTAGTAGCTGCCAGGGTGTCCTGTGCCTTTTGCCCCTCCAGTCTGCGTGAGTGCTTTGCAGTAGGTGAGCCTATATCAAGAAGGGAATCTGGAAAATGCAGTTCCCTGCAATGCAGAGCAAAGCCTGGGAAACAAGGGGAAAGGACCTGAGAGCAATGTCTTTTTAGTCCACAGATTAAATCTAAAATTAAAGGGAAGTAAGGAGCTTTGAGCTAGCCTGGTAACCAAGAACAGCATGTTATGCAGCCCATTTTCTTCCTTCGCAAGGACTCCTTCGTAGTAGTTTTACTATTTAATCCCTCAGGAAGATAGTCAAGAAAGAGTAAGATAAAAGGCCCAAGGACCGGAGTGCTCAAATAGAGTTATCAGTTTTATCAGTAAATCATCAGAAGCGTGTGAGATGTGATGGCAGTGATGGAATGTGAGTTGGCAGTTTGTAGCTGAAGAAAATTTGACCATTTTTCCCTCTGTGTATGTGCCACCTGTATAACACGAGATAGGGAAATAGGAAAACTGAATTTCACTTTAAAACCAACTAATGGACAAGATACTGTTTTTTTTTTTAATTCCTTCTAGTTTTTTAAAATTTTTTTTACTATTTGAAATAAGGTAAAAATCTCAGTTTTGCTTCAATCTGTTCCTGCATTCTAAGAGCTGGGTTTGCAAATGTAAAGGTAAAGGCCTACCCTTCACAAAGATGTTCATTCATTTTTGAAATTACATCCATCCATTAAAAAATCCCTCCTTCCCTCCTCATTATATCTGTGTAGATATTTTCCAGATGTCTATAACATTACTTAGTCATATTTATTTTAAAAGAGAAACTCCTTTCCCTTTTCGTAATATTTCTGTGCAGGTAATATTCCTTGGATCATTATTTATTGCCTCACTCTCAGGAGACTGGGACAGACTTTACTAATTGGGATTTGGGAGAAAAATCCAGGCAGGTGTCTTAGGCCCTTCTAGGCTCACTTCTCAGCAAATGGGTATTGGCCTGTGCTCTCTGTTATATGTTTAGGGACTTTGCTACCGGGTAGGCATGCTTTTGTTCAGAGCTCCCTGTGACAGGGAAGGAGGTGGGGCTTAGTATTGGTGAGGCTACTTAGTTGACGGTCTAAATTTCTATTCTTTAATCAGCATCATCATTTATAAAAGTGATATTTAGGTTGCCATATGTTGATTCCTGGGTTTGTTTCTCAGTCAATTTCAAATTTAGAAGGAGAAGGAGGATATAATGTACTTATTGGGTCCCTCTAAAACCTCCAAATTTAAGTACCCATCTCTCATTGTAATAGGACAACTGGAAAGCAAGAAAAATGTGTTAGCATATCTGTATTAAAAGTTGATGTATAACCTGGGTTAGATATTCTGCTAAAGGCATGCATGCACACACACACACACACACACACACAGACACACACACATGCATACACACAATTCCTAGTTCTCCCGCACATAGACAACTTAATATTCCCCCTATTTTCCACATCTCAGCAAATAATACCACCATCCATTCAGCTTTTGAGGCCAAACATATAAGTATCATTGGTTTTTAATTTTTCTTCACCCATACTGTCCAATCAGTGGATATTTTCTTCACCCACGATATCCGTATGCAAGCCCTTTAAGCTCTAGCCCCAAAATAGAGCACCGCCTGATCACATCTTACTACCCGCACCACTACCCTTCTAGGCAAGCCACCATCATCCATGCCTGGAGTCCTGAAGCCGCCTCCTGTCTGATCTCATCCTTCTACTTCGTCTACTTAAAGTCATTCTCCACACAGCCAGAAGGATGAACTAGATAATTTATGTTCTTCTTCGCTTAAAACTTCCCAAGAGTTTCCTATTAGACTTAAAAATCCATCCAGTCTTCTCACCAAGCCAGTAAGACCCACATATTATCTCGCCCTGCCTCTCTTCCCTTTCTCTCTATTGCCCCTTCCACACTGGCATTTTTGCTCTTTCTTAAAAGCATAAAATTGGTTTATAACTTAAGAGTTTTCCGTACTATAATTTTTTTCTCAAATGCTTGTCCCTCAGATTTTCTCAGACCCCTCCTTTCTCAACTAAAATGTAGCATCTTGAGAGGGACCTTCTGATTCCTATCTCAATTAATCATCCTAGCTAATTGGGATATAGTTATCCATCACCTGTTTTATTTTCTTCCTAGAACTTCACTACTTGCAATCTCATGTGTGGATGTGGGTTATTTAGAGTGGGCTAAGTGTTGGTAATAAATAGATCTCCAGTTAGTATCATAGTTCTCCCACTGTAAAAGTTTATTTATTACTCATTTAATAGTCCAAGATAAGTGTTCCTGTTTGCCGACAACTTAACTCCATTTATGGATTCAGAGTCCTAGATGCCTCACAATAGCTCTGCTATTCTCTAGAGTCTGAAGTCAGCAAAAGGGGAAAATGAGTGTGAGGGAAGCATGCTCACTTCTTAAAATCTCTGGATCTAACTGGCACATTTCGCTTGTGTTCACATTCTTTTGGCGTTAACTAGTCGATGGCCTCAGCTACCTGTAAGGAGTTGGAGGTGATGGGGCACAGAGTTCCTAACTGGAAAGTTTGTAACCACTACTAATAGTATACTATGGAAGGAGAGAAACAGATTTTGTTGAAAATTAGATATTTCTGCCACATCTGCTCTTCTGGACACACATTTCTATGCCTTCTTTTTCTCTCTCCCTCTCCCTCTCCTTCTCCCTTTTGCTCTCGCTGTTCTCTCACTCTCCCTTCCTTCCTCCATCCCTCATGCCCTCCCTCCTTTCTTTTTACACATAGCACATACACTCATGTTTTCTCCAAACAACACAGTCCAAAGCCCCATTTCAGATAGAGTGTTCATCTCACAGTCCAGAATCTCTGAGTGATACTCAGTTCTTTCCACCAGGCTCAAATGTGGTTCCTCATGTCTGATGTCTTAATTGAAAGATGAACTATCATTCTCCTACCTCTAAGTAAAATGAAAGAGCAAGGGCAACATATGTACGCCACAGTTCCCACTCAAAAAAGGGAAGATTGAGAAACACGAGAAGTTAGTAGTCCAGACCAATGATGGAATGTTTGGGACAAGGATTGTGAAGACGCTGTGTTTTTCGAGTGGACAAATTTTCCTAGTTAAAGCTTAAATTGCATTTGTGGGGAAAGCACTTCTCCATTATTCTTTGCAGTTCTTCGCTTGGCTTTCTATGAAGCTCTTCCTTGTTCAGTTTCCTCCATGGCTACATACACAGAGAGCTTTGGGAGTATGTCTTCCTTAGATGCTGTGTGTTTTTTGTAACTTGTTTCCTGCTCGTGGAATTTTGGAGGATCAAGGATTGCTTTAAGGATTTGAGAGTCCTATGCTTTTTAAAGGCTAGATATGTTTTCCTTAGCAATAAAGTTCCCTCAAAACTTATTAGTATTTCTACCTATTTGCGTCCAATTGATGTTGTGTGTCTATACCCCCACCCAGTTTTTTCCTATACAGTAAGTTCTCCTCACTTAACAACATTGCCGGGTTCTTGGAACTGTGGCAAAATGGTGTAGAAGGTAACTAAGTTTGCCATATGCTAATTGATATAAACAAGAGTTAAGTTCCTTCAGCATCTCAGCAATGTTATAATAAAACAATATTGAATGAAATGACATTATTCGAGGACCTCCATGTTGAGACTGCTCTGTGTGGGTTTTTTGGTTTGTTTGTTTTCCTGAAACCCATGCCTCTCACCCTTGGCCTTATGGTGGCCACCTGAAACAATATGTGTGAGTTGGAAAGCAACACCTATAATCTTATTTTTGTTTCTAGTTGAGTCTATTTGTTTAAATTATATTTTTATAAGCACTTTTCCTCCTATTTCATTTTCATTTCCTGATATTTATAGTAATTGATCATTTTTCTCTCCATCTCTGTGAGTCCCTTAGTTTCTGTTTGCTAAGCAGTTAAATTTTCCCTGAGCTCACTAGTTTCTTGCAATACATTGGAAAAAAACAGCAACTATAACCTGACACAGACTAATACCCAAAAGTTAAGCTCCCTGTGGTGATATGCTAAGTAGGTGCTTTGTCACCCTTCCTAGTTTTTGTAGGCAACAGTGTTCTCAAATATTTTGTAACTGTATAGTGTAGGTTTTCATATCTTCATGATATCATGCTACTCACTGTTTGGCCATTAATGCCACATATTTAAGTTATTTTCACAGCAGCACCCAAATCATTGTACCATGTTCTATAATGTCTAGGAGAGAGTTAGCTTCTATAACAAATAGACCTCACAATATAATGGCTAGCCCACAAATGACTATCACTCACAGAACAGTCCAGGGTATGTCTTCCTGATTAGCAGACATCTTCCCTCCAAGTTGTGATTTGGGGATTCAGGAAGCTTCCATGTAGAGGCTCCTCTATTCCTTAGGAGTTCCTTATTGTTTCCATTCAGATCATAGGAGGACAAAGAGAACAGGGAATTACACCCCACAGCTGATTCCTTAAGGCCTTTGCTTAAAAGGGACACAAATCTCTTTAGCATTCTGTTGGCAAGAAAATAGGCACATAGCCATATTTTATGCAAGGGAAGCTGATAAATTTAATCCTGGATGAACAATTATTTCCTATTAACAAATATATTCTATGGAAGAAGAAATATATATTTTGGTAGATTTGCAGCCATCTTTGCGCATGCATGCATGTGCTTAAGTTTCTGTCAGTCTAATATTGTGATTAAAACGTAAGCTGTAGGAGCCCAGGGACTTTCTGTTTGTTTATTGCTATATCCTCAGGACACAGAGCAATGTCTTGATTAGAGTAGTTACTCAATAAATATTTGTAGAAAGAATGACAATATGATTAATACATTGGACTCAGGTTCATAATTCTGACTCTGACATTTATTGTAAACTCAAGGTAGTTGCTTTAATTTCCCTATCATCAAAGAGTAAAATCATATTATCTACTTTATAAAGTAAGGGTCAAATGAGATAATGTATATGTAACACTTAACATTGTTCCCGGCAAATAGTAAGCATTCAGTAAATGTTAGCTAATCTTATTATTATGATTCCTGTTATTATATATGCATATATATATCTATGCAAATGTACCATATCATGAATTTTTGAGGATAATTGAATAGAATTTCACGTCTGGAATTAAAGCAGTTTCCATTAATAAAATGGTTGTTTTGGACCTAAGAAAGAATTTGATGTTAGAACAATTCACTGTTTTGGATTCATAAATTTAGAGGGCTACATTCCAACCTGAAGCAAATTCAGAGCCTCAAACAGGAGCAACTGTAACCTTATAGCACTTAGATAGTCATGCTGATAAAACTATATAACAAATGACCGTGATCTCTGTTATCCTTTAAACAGGGTATGGAGGAAATGACATGTAGATCACATTTCATGGGAAGCTTAAATGATCGACAAATTATCAAAAAATCAGCTGCCTTAATAAAAAGATATCATTTAAGGGTGACATTTTGTTGTTGTTTCTGATTATTGGTGTTACATTATTGTTGCTACACTTTATGCAACACATTCAGGAAATGAGAAAGCTTCCAAACTTTCAGTTATTCAGTAAAGTTTATTTAATGCCTTCCATGTTCCAATCACTGTGCTAGGCACTGAGAGAATAGTGGTGAGCTAGTCATAGAAGGGTTATAGTCTAGATGGTATATAAACAAGTAAATGAGGAAATGGAATGCCAGGTTATAAGCGCCATGGTAGGAAAGAGTGCAGCATCCAATGGTTGCTCTGAAGAAGGGCATCTATTACAGTTATGGGGACCCAGATAGTTTCTCAGAGGAAATCATATGTAAGTTAAGACCTGAAAAATCAGTAGGGGCTAGTCAGGTACACAAAGTGTTGGCTCTTTCTGATGACCTATAATTGATATTTATTTGTTTTATATGAATTTATGTTGAAAAATATAGAAAATTATACACTTATATATATATATATACATTTTCTATATCCCATCAGCGAAAAAAAGTCTCTGATAATATTCCAGTTTTATCCCTGTATTTCTGTGTAAATTGTATATAATTGAAATAATATAAAATATTTTTCTGTTTTGTCATTTAGAATAATATTAGAAGCGTTTTCCAGTTTCTTTATAAAAATTGTTTTAATGGCTCAAAGATATCCCATTTTATGGATAAATCTAATCTCATCGTTGTACATTTAGATTATTTCCATTTTTAGCATTTTAAAAATCACTTGGAATTGATAATCTGTTTTAAAGACATTCAAAGATATGCAAACATACATATCATAATATGGCATAGTCTGTACCTCTGGAGGAGAGCCCAATGAGTAAAATTGATGAAGAATTAATATTTCTTGGCTACTATGACTGCAAAAGTAGAATTTTCTGATATTTGTAATCTTTCTAGATTGCTCTTCCTAGAATCAGTATCTTTTGATTGTTCCTGTGTATGTGAACCAAGAAAACCTGCAAAATGTTGGTCAGTATTGAAATAGTTTATTGTGGGCTTTTTTGGAGCCCTAATTATGCTAATGTACATTGTTAACCTGCAAGAGAGGAGGTATATCACTATTTCGTGATTCCCCAAGTTACTTGATCATGGTACCCTGTTTATATAGAGCTTCTCATATGACTTGTTTTCCATGGTTTATATAGAGCTTCTCATATGACTTGTTTTCCATAACTTTGGAAAGACTGATCTATTATAATTTTTAGGCAGCCTGTTGCTAGCTAACACATTATAATAGCTAAGGTGGGAAGGGTCGTGCCTGAATTCAGCTCATATTAGTCAAATACTTGTGCTCTGTATAAGACTGTGATACACCCCATGGGGCACATATTGGTATATGAGAAGCAGCTCCTGCCCTTAAGGAATTTTTAGTGTATCAAGATATTTGTGTGTGTGTGTGTGTGTGTGTGCACATGGGAGCATGAGTGCATGAATGTATGTATGTAAAGAAGTTTTGGTGGTATAAACACAAATATAAAAATGTTTTTACTGTATACAGACCATAGTATATACCCCAGGAAAGGGACATGCTCCAGGAGAGGCATACTTAGAGAAAGGAGGTCTCACAGTTTGCTGAAGGGCTTAAAAAAAACATATTTTAACATGCATATGGGTGTTGCGTGGTTTCTTTGGAGTGCTTCATCATTAGTGACATAAAGTTTTGAATTAAGCTTATCCAGAATATTGTCAGAATCAGTCAAAAGAGGATGGTCTACTCGTTAAGAGTCTGGCTGAGAGTAAGACAGTTGTGGTGTAGATTAAGCTCTATAATGCAGGAGATATGTAACTTTGTATAGATACTTTAACCTTGCTAGGTCCCAGCTTCCCACAGAGGGATGGCCAGTGCATGTGAAGATTTAGTGATAACATATTTTAAGCACTTGGCACAAAGTAAGCGCTCAATAAACACTAGATTGTAGTTGTCATTACTATTATTATCTTTATTTTTAATATTTTATTCTCCTACTACCTGCATATCCTGACATACTAGAGTAAAATTTAAAGTAGGCCAAAATATTGACATACCTTTACCAATTCTCGATTGAAAGTAGTCCCAGTAGCCTCTTATTTATACTGAACTCTTGTATTTTGTCACACTTTACTTCAGAGGCAGTATTACAGGTTTGAGACTAGACTGTAATCTCCATGAGGGTAGGGACAGATAAGTTTTGTTCATCAGCACATACCCAGTGACTAACACAATACCCAGCTCATAGTAAGACCTCATTCAATGTATTCACAAAGGGGAAAAATAAAATATATTTACTTGTTAAACATATTTGCTTTCAAATTACCCATGTCACCACATCCCATTCTCTTACCCATATATTCCATCATTGACCAACCATTGCGTGCTTTTGTGAGCTTGGATAGGGTCTCAGAAACCTTCTTTCACAGCGTTCCAAGATCATCCTGATATGTTGAGGCATGAGGTTAAAAAAGTATCTTTCCTTGAATATCGATATTTGACCTCAGATCTCTCTTTTTTTTTGTTTATTTATTTTAATTAGTTTCAGCTGTACAAAACAATGTAATACACATTTACACCCCTCACAAAGTGATAACCCCCATCCCCTAATCTACTACCCCTCTGACATCGAATATAGCTGTTACAATTCCACTGACTCTATTTCCTATGTTGTACTCCACATCCCGTGACCATATATATATTTAATTGTAGTTGACATTCAATATTACTCAGCTTCAGCTTCAGGTATACAGTGCAGTGGTCAGGCATCTACACCATGAAGTGGTCTCCCTGATAAGACAAGTGCCCATCTGGATGAGGGAGAAGGTGACCTCAAGTTTGGAACTTAGACCCCTACTTGGACTTGCTGGTCTCCCTAAACAGATTACATTTCCTCAAGGACAGAAGCCCCGTCAGAGTCATCTCTGTATGTACTAGTGTTCGACACTGTACGAAGCACATAAGAGGGACTCAGGAAGGATTTTTTTGAGTCTCTGTGAGTGGTTCCCAGCTGCTGACTCAATTCATAATATTCTTCGTATATCCCAGGTCTTTCCCCGAAGGGAAAGGCATATCCAGTGGATGCTTTGCCAATGTTCACCAACGTCAGCTTCTCCTAGAACAGCCTCTTGACTACATTACATGTATTAGGACACTTAATAAAATTAACTTTTCACATAATTTGGCATAACATTTCCTCTATGTGGAGATAATAATAGACCTAAAGTGATCCTTATATCACACATGTGTTTCTGAAAAATTGCTTGACAAGTAAGCTTTTCCAAAATTGGAATACATAAGAGTAATTCTCAGTAAGTTTTAAGGTATGAGGAGCTCTTCTGTTGGTGATACATTTCCACAACTTGAAGCTCAGCTTTTGGCTGCTAGAATATCCTGTAGAGAGGTATATTTCCTGATTTTGGGTCAGGCTCTAGATAAACGATGTTATTATATCGTTTTATTTATTTATTTCCCATACCTGAAAGCATTTCACATATTTCACAATAAATTCCACCCAGAAGGACAAGTTAGAAGGACAGGTATGAAATCTTTGAATGTCTGGTAGAATTTACCAGTGAAACCACCTACTCCTGGACTTTTGCCTTTTGGGAGGTTTGATGACTATTTCAATTTCCTTACCTAGTGATCAGTCTATTTAGGTTTCCCAATTCTTTATGATTCCATCTCAGTAAGTTGTATTCGAAGAATCTGTCCATTTTTCTAGGTGTGTCTCTTTCTTGTCATCAGACTTTCTGTGTGATCTTTACTGTTGATATACCTGCTTCTCCCAGTTATTTAACTATACCCTTCTCTTTTCAAAGTTTACTTTGCCTCACTTCATTGGAAAACAGTTGACCAAACACAAATAGTAGAAATCAAAGTTCACACCAGTCTGAGGCCAAATAGCATCAGGGGCTGAGATTCTTGGAACTCATTCTTGACTTCCACCTTTATACTATTATGGTCACAAAATAGTTTTTGTATGATTTCATCTCCTTAAATTTATTAAGAGTAGTTTTGTGTCCCAGCATATGGTCTGTCCTTGAGAATATTCCATGCATACTTGAGAAGGATGTGTATTTTTTTGTTTGGGGATGAAAAGTTTTAGAAATATCAATTACATCTATTTGATCCAATGTGTCATTTAAGGCTGATATTTCCTTATTGACTTTCTGTCTGGATGATCTATTCATTGCTAAGTGGGGTATTCAAGTCCCTTACTGTAATTATATTTTTGTCGGTTTCTCCCTTTAGGTCTGTTAGTAATTGCTTTATATATTTTGTTGCTCCTGAGTTGGGTGCATATATATTAACGTGTTATGTCTTCTTGATGAATTGTCACCTTTATCATTATAAAATGTCCATCTTTGTCTCTTGTTACCTTTTTTTGTCTTGAGACCTATTTTATCTGGTATAAGTATGGCTATACTCACTGTTCTCTGGATGCCATTTGCTTGGAGTATCTCCTTTATGTATTTTTTTAATGGCCACTTCAGATAGAAATATTTCTAAAATGTGTTTATGTGTCTCTGTTTTATCAACCAAGGTTACAGGGCAGAATTTATTTTTTTCTAATGATTCAAGTTCATTATTAAGGAACAGCTAATATTTGCTGAAATTCAGTAATATCAGTTAGTTATGAGTATTACTTGGTAACAAACACTCCAAAATCCGGTGACCTAAGACAACATAATTTTATTATTGTACGTGTATCCATATATTCATTATAGATTAGCTAGGCGGTTGTGCTGACCTGTACTGGACCCAGCTTATCTGGGCTGAACTTGCTGTTGTATCTCCAGTCACTCAGAGAGTCTGCTGGAAGTTGGGTGAACTAAGAAGGTGTCGACTGAAAAACATCCAGCCTAAGACAAAGCTTATAAGAGTTTATTTGAGCCAAACTGATGACAAGTTCTGGGAAGCAAGATCTCAACGGATTGAGAAAATGCTCTGGAAAATGGCAGTTTTGCCACTTATTTTATACATTAGAATCAAAGGAAGAGGGTTACATGAAATCCATTGGTGGTAGATTAAGGGAATGGCAGAAAGAAAAGTGGGGAAATCACTGGGATTGGATAAAAAGTAAATTGGAAAGAGAGATTTTTTTTTTACATTGGCGGGTACAGGATAGTAGCATTTTACAGCACATAGAGATGGTAATCAAGGAACAACAACAATGGGGGATTCTGTAGTTTCCTGCTCTGGTGTGTGTGTGTATGGGGGCGGGGGAGGTTGTGCCCTGAGGTGTACAGAAAAAGGGATTACTCTGACATTCCAAGGGTTTATTATCTTAGATGCAAAAAAGACAATAGACTGGCTCACTTACTGTAAAGATTGACCTTTGTCAAGGAAGCTAAGGTTGTGACTACTGCCATGACCGCTTTTATTAGGAATTTTTAGGTATAGGCCATCCTATGTGGTCAACTTTGATCTCTGAGTTTGTAGCGCCTGCCTTGCAGGTTTCCCCTGAGCTTGTCAGGTTCAGTATGTGGCCCCTATTTTTCATCCACAATGGCCATGGTTGGTGTAATTCATTTCTGCTCCCTATAGTGTCTCATACTCCAGCAAACTAGTCCGGGCTTGTTCACATGAAAGTGGCATGAGCACACAGGAAGCAGGAGTACGCAGGACCTCTTGAGACCTCCCTGGGAACTGGCATAGTCACTTCCACTGCATTCTTTTGGCCAAAACAAGTCATAAGTTTAGCCCAGTTTCAGAGGATGGAGAAGTAAAGTCTACATTCTGATGGTATTGCTACAAAGTCATATTGCAAAAGGTGTAGATAGAGGGAGTATTGAAAACTTGGGTCTATTTCTTATAAACAACCCATCACAACATCATCAAGAAAGAGTAAGTTCCAAGAGTCTCAGCCCCTGATGCTATTTGGCCTCAGACTGGCGTGAACTTTGAGCTCTACTATTTGCATTTGGCAGAGGGGTGGTGTATATGTGTGTCTCTTTCTTGTCATCAGACTTTCTATGTGATCATCACTGTTGATATACCTGCTCCTCCCAGTCATTTAACTATACCCCTCTCTTTTCAAAGTTTACTTTGACTCACTCGATTGGAAACCAGTTGACCAATGTCTGTTAGGAAGACATAAGAGTAATTCTCAGTAAGTTTTACGACACGAGGAGCTCTTCTGTTGGTAATACATTTCCACAATTTGGAAACTTAGCTTTTGGCTGCTAGAAAATCCTGTAGAGAGGTATATTTCCTGATTATTTGGGTGAGGTTCTAGATAAAAGATGTTATTATATTGTTTTATTTCCCATAAATGAAAGCATTTCACATATTGCACACTAAATTCCACTCAGAAAGACAGGGATGGCGCTCATGTTTTTTTGTACCCATCTATCCCCAGGTCTTATCACATGGTCTAGGGCTCATTCCAGGTAGAATGAATGAATAAATGCACAGGTGATTTGTAGTATTGCTAAACCTAAGTAGACTTGTGAAAATCTCCAGGGCTTTCTGTACTCTAAAAAAAAGAAAAAGGTAATACTTCTTTGCCTCTGAGAGGTATTACAAAGATTAACTAATGTCAGGAAAGGGCTTTGATATGCCTAGATGAAGGGCGTCCCATAACTATAATGTTTTATTGTTATAATATCATAAATGCTTTTTTGGGGGACATGTAGCTTACATATTTTCTATAAAATTAATCTATAAATCATTTACAAAATGTATCAAATCCAAAAGCAATAGCTTTGACCTTAGAATTGCTGCAGCTGTAGTTTGATGATATACCGCCTACTACATCAGCAGCAGTAATCTAAGTACATAAAATTTGCTTCCATATATTCAAAATGTGCAAACACTTAAAACAAACGACTGTGTGCTTTCAAAAAAAAAGATTAAATGATTCAGAGTTTTTCATGTGGAATTATAAGTATTCTTCAGACATTGGCACAAATCCTCAAATTTTTAGTCATTTTCATAATTCACATGAAATACTCACTATTCACTTCAAAATGTTCGAGAGAACTAACTTATGATTTCCTTTTTAGAAAGGTAATCTTTGTTTCCTGATGTTCCTGCTTAATAGCCATCTACAAATGTTCACAGAGCTTTTAATGGAATGTCAGCATACTTGATCTTTTTGCTACATCTTTGTTTTCTGTCATTAACATGGCAAATATAGTATTCGCAATTTTTTTCAGAGAAATTCTCATTTCCCCTCCTCACTTATACCATCAAACTTATGAGTAACTGACTGTAAATGATGGGAATATGTTATTATTATTAATGTTGCCAAAGAATGATTATTCTCTTCAATATCTGGAGAAACTATTATAACTTATAACTTTCTAAATATGATTTTCAAAATCATAAAAAGATGTATCTGTCACAAGTAGACTTTTGCTTAGAGTTATTTTTCCAGGACCTCCAACTACTGTATATTGTCTGTAGAAGAACACTATTCTGCAAGTACTAAATCAGAATGGTGTGTGCATTCCTTTCCTAGAAGAACTTAGCGGAGTAGAACATCATTGAAAGGGAATCTCCATCACAGATGCCAGGTAACCTTTAAATATTTGCATAGTGTAATACTCACAAGTAGGTTAGAGGGACAATTACTGAATCCTACTGGATTCCACAATGTCTGGGCTAAAACTTTCTCTTTCTGCTTCCCTCCCATTTCATTGAGAAGATCAAGACCATTTGGTATGAATTACTCAAAAATTGCTCACATCATTCCCATTTTCTCCTCCTTCTCTGAGAAGTAAATATAGTTGTAACACTACTGTCTGTGAAACACCTTGCTTTCTGAGTAAATAATTTTCCTGACTCAGTGTTTCTAAAGCCTTTATACACTGGTTGGAGTAATTATTTATTCTTTATATTAACATTATTTTAGCTAAGTATTCTTTTCCTAGCGGATTCTAAGTAATCTTAGGGCAGATATGGCATCTTAAATATTTATTTCTGATATGTTTGATATAATTCTGATAACTGTATTTTCTACATAGAAGTGACTTAATACTGAATTGAATTAAGTTTATATGTGTATTATAAATAGTACTGTAATACTATTTATAGTACTTAAATACTACTGTACATACTGTTTATAGTACTTAATATTGACTTGAATATTTTATATTATGGGTTATATTTCAACTCTGAATATTTTGTACTTATATATTAAAATGATCTAAATATAAATGGACACTATATTCTTTTACTTAGAATAATGAAGAGCCGTATGAAAGTGGACCTCATGTTTTTTTGACCTAAGTGAGTGTGTGTATGCGTGTGGATTTCATGTGGTGAATAATGTACTTTTGTTCAAAAAGGACTGGCCTTTATGAATCCAGCTTATTTTTCCATGTAAATACAGTTTGCTGTTTTTATTTTTCACACTTCTGTATCTGAGAGAAAGTCTTATTTTTATTTCCCAGTAAGTCTTGACCTGGTGGGGGCAAAAAGGGGAATCACAGTTTTGCTTTTTTCCCCTCTTTTCTTCTTGTCTTAATAAGATGAATATTGATTTATCTGACTAAAGTACTTTCTGCACTAACAAGTTGTATCTTAAGATTGCTTTTTCTCACATGTTCCCAAGTGTGTGACAAGGTGGCATAAGCAGTGTAGTTTGTATTAGCTGCATGACTTATAGAGTATATGAAAAAGGGTGTTCAGAGGACATTAAACATAACTTTAGGGATGTTCAGGAGGATGTTTCATCAGGGATGATGGATTAAGTGAAATCAGTGTTGGTCGTATTACCTATGAAAAGGATAATCCCAAATGTTCTTATGTGTGTGTTAAGATATTCATCTTATTTAATGTTTAAGAAAAACACAAATGTTTTGTTGGTCTTTCTCTTTGGAGAATCAATCAGAATATTTTTAACCTTGTAAAATTTTAACACAAGGTAGAATTCTGACCCATATTTTTTTATTTCACTCTGCATTTTGGGGTCAACATGGTCATATAGTTATCACTCAGTTTGGAATTTAAGGGGCTATGTATCCTTAAAAATGTCCTTCCTTAAGAATGTTCCATGATTTTTGAAGTTTTAGGAGTGGAAAGTGATTGAGACAGTTGACATTTACTCTATGAAATTTTTAAGCACCTTATTAAAACCTCCTCATTCAAAATCATTATAGAGAAGGGGTTGAAAGCTACATGATCATGTTCAAACCTACCTGATTAAATGGAATGATTTGTTTGTCCTGGGCAGCAGGTTTTTACTACTCCCTCATGGACAATTTGCACTGCTGGTGACCCTGGCCCCTTCACTTGGACTGAAGCCACCACTGTACTTGACTGCTAACGAGCACCGTTGCTGGGCCCATTTCTTACAGTCTCTTAGTTTAGACTAGATGTGGTAGTTGGGTTATACTTGACTTGCATCCAAATTCGTGAGGAAGTTGGATTATTTTTAACTTGTGTTTCGGTGGAAAAGGTACGATTAATATTTTTTAAGCATGCGAATAGAGTGCATTTAATGAAGAGGAAAAAATAATACTGCCTTTGCTTTGCAGAAAAGAGTTGAGGACAGGGTTTCACTCTACAACTATAATTGTGCACTTTGTACCACTGCTCTTCATAGCAGGCTGCTTTGGAAAGTTGGCTGAGGGAACAACTGTGAGGTCAACAAAATCTGGTTTGCTTTTCTGTATGACAGAAAGGTGGAATTAAGTTTTTAAGTGCCCAGAGGCATTTAGCTAGAGAGTGGAGTAGCCACAGTTCAAATCCAGGCTATCCCATTTAAAAGTCCAGGTTATTTCTGTAGCAAAGGATGAGGAAAGTAAAGTGGATGTTAATGGAGTAGAACTGAAATATATGGGGAGGTGTCGCTCTGAACATTTATTTATTGATGGTTAATAAAAATGGAGGAAAGGTGAAACACCCAAGCGTATAAACATTACTTTGGGCAGCCAGAAGTGGAACTTAGAATGCTGATAAGCATCATAGCACTTCTATTATTCTTCTTTAAAATACACATTGTGAAGGTGTGGAACACAGGGATGGAATTCAGGCTCTTGGCTCACTGTCCTATTTCTCCCCGTTATTACAACTGCTAGGACCCTGCATAGGTAGTGTGGCTTCTTTGTAGAGTGGAAAAGTCACCTACCTCCCGGGGTTTTTGTCAGGATTTAATGATGCAGTGTAGGTCAGTGGTTCTCAATTGTAACAGTTTCCCCAAGGGACATTTGGCAATGTCTGGAGACATTTTTGATTGGCACACTTCAGAGTGGAGGGGTGCTACTGCCATGTACTGGGTGAAGGCCAAAGATGCTCCCAAACATCCTATAATGCACACGACAACCCTCCATAGCAAAGAATTATCTGCCCCAAAAGTCAAATGCTGAACTTGAGATCAACACATGTGTATATATCAAGAGCCTGGTAACAGACAACACCTCTCACATGGACCTGTTATTCATTCAGGGTTTACCGTGTGCCGGGTACGGTGTCAAGAGCTTTACATACATCTTCTCTGTTGTCTCAAGCCTATAGGTTGAAATGATTGAAAATCAATGCAAAAGGTGCCACCTGTGGAGACAGAAGGCTGAAGGGCAGAATCAAGATTTTTGACGAAAGCCCATATAGCTCTAAAGCACTTCCTAAAAATCTGCTTTCTCCTAAAGCAGTTATTGTCATTGGCTCTTTGCTTTAGATTTGGAAAAATAAAGAAACATGAGCACTGAAGGCTAGTTTGTCAGACACTGTGTGCAGAGCCCACCCACTGTACTGTGTTTCTGTCCATTCCTAGTGCCGATGGTCAGGGAAGGAAATGTCGCAGCTTGATGCTATTGCTCCTCTCTATTCCTTCTTACTCGCTACTCAGGGTAGGCTTCCAGACTGCTCAGAAAAACGTTCATATCTGAATTCACCCCCACAGTAGAGCAAAAGATCTCACAGCACTGTAAGCGAAACTCTGCCTCCACTGCCTATGGCAATTGTCATGAGAAGAAGCAGACCATAGAAGAATAGTGGTGTGTCACCCCCAAAGAGGACTCTTCAGTGAGAACTCCAAAGGCTGGACATTGCTTACAAATGCATTCCAGTGGAAAGGCAGACAGGACCTATGGGGTCATCTCATCCCCTTCCCCCCCCCACCACAAGAATGAGTATTAAACCTAATTTCTATTATTTTCCCCTAACTGAGCAAAGGGGTAGCATTTTCTTTTTCTGGGATCTAGTAGATGAGTTGTCCAACAAATCCCATGGATTATGTGGTCAGCTGGAAAAAACAGTAAAGGAAAGGGATTCACACTTAGAATACATCTGTCTTGAACACAGTAAAAGAAAATCTGAAGTAAATCTTAATGTAGATTAGAAAGTGTGGACTTCAATTACATTAGTCCCGGGTTATCCATGGTTGTGTGTTTCAGGTTTTAGTTACTCATGGTCAACCATGTTCCAAAAAGATTAAATAGGAAATTCCAGAAATCAACAATTCATAAGTTTTCAATTGCACATCATTTTGAGTAGTGTGATGAAATCTCACAAGCCCTGCTCAGTCCTACCTGGGCCCTGACTCATCCCTTTGTTCAGTGTCTCCACGCTATCTACGCTCCCTGCCTATTAGTCACTTATTAGCCTTCTCACTTATGAGATTGACTGTGAGGTATCACGGGACTTGTGTTCAAGTTACACTTACCCAAAGTACAAGACTAGTGATGGCTGGCAATTCAGATATTCCAAATAGAAGCTGTAAAGTGCTTCTGTTAAGTGAAAAAGTGAGTACAGTATAATAAGATATCTTGAGAGAGAGACCACATTCACATAACTTTTAATACAATATATTTTTATAATTGTTCTGTTTTATTATTAATTATTGTTAATCTCTTACTGTATATAATTTATAAATTAAACTTTATCATAGGGTATGTATAGGAAAAAAAACAGTATATGTAGGGTTCAGGCAATCACTGGGGGTCTTAGAACACATTCCCATGCATAAGGGGGAACTGCTGTTATTTCAAAGTGATATAGGCTTTGGATAATGTGTTTCATCGAGGTAGGACTGATGAGGTGCTCAGACTAATTCTCTGAAATCACCAGGAGGATAAAGAGTTTTAATAGCATGTTACAATAAGTTAGTACCCAGGGAGAAGAGTGTTATGGTCCATATTTAATTTCCATATCTAGACCATGAATTAAATATTGATTTTTGGAGACAGGATAAAACAAAAGATAGTTCACTCTAAAATGACTTCGAATGTAAATTAATCATTTTGTGGATGATTCAGGAATACCTTTCTGTGTTTCAATTTCTGTATGGTCTCTGTATAGGAATCAAAGTTTTCTTATGTTTTGGATATCAGTAAATTGATGTTTGTATTCAGAAGCACACTATTTTAACTAAAGAAATAGTTATACATTTGTTTGTATAGAAGGAAGACTCCATGAGGCTATTTGTGATGGGATAGGATGGGAAATACAGATAAGTAGTACTTTCTGTCATTGAGGCAGTGCATATTAGAGGTGGGTATTGAGCTGTACTAATGAAATATACTATAAGTTTAGCAAAATCAACTGCCAACATACATATGCATGTATGTGTATATACATAGATGTACAATATATAAAAGAGGTGTGATCAAACAATATGGTGAAGTTTAAATAAAAACAAATTTATTACAGTAAAAGACACATTGCCATTAATCCCCCCTCAAAGTACTCCCCCTCTCTTCAAACACACTTATCCCCTCGTTCTTGCCACTTTCTGAAGCAGTTCTGGAAGTCCTCTTTCATGAGTGTCTTTGGTTGCACTGTTGTGGCTGCCTCGATGTCCTGAATCATTTTGACTTTGAGGAAGACCCAGGAGTTGCACGGTACCAGAATTGGTGAATAAGGTGGTTGAGGACACACCATAATGCTTTTATTTGACAGAAATTTCTGTACCAGAAGCGATGTGTGACATGGAGCATTGTTATGATGGAGGATGATTTACAGTGCACTTTATTTTATTTTATTTTATTTTATTTATTTATTTATTAATTAGTTTCAAGTGTACAAGACAAGGTAATACTTAGACATTCATCATTTATATCCCTCACACTGGGCACTTTAAAACACTCCTTCTATCAACTGTAGCTGGTACCCAACTGACTGCACCAAACAAGTTGAAACTTGCTGAAACTTGTTACACTCAAGTTTCCCCTTCTCCCCCTCCTACACACTGTTACTAAGGTTCGACGTGCTGCTTCCCATATTGAAGACCCCTGCCTTTCCATTAGATGGCACTCGGAAGCAGAATTCATGTATTTTGTGATCACAATGGAAAGGCTCCATATCACACATCGCTTCTGGTATGGCAATTTCTGTCAAATAAAAACATCATGGTGTATCCTTATTGTCCCGACCCGCAGGACACTACACGAGGGACCCCGAAGCACCTAGAAGGGAGGAAAATGGGAGACACAAAGACCGGAGACAAGACAGGAGTTCTGATCAAGTCTCTCTTTATTGCAGCTCAATCAGGGGTTATATACATTTTTTTGCTGGGTGGAGGGGCATTAACATAAGAAGGGTTGCCACAGGCTAGAGGTCTTAAGCCATCCGGACACCCCCTACAGAAATGTGGGTGTTATCTAAAGACCCAAGTAACTTCCTCTATCTCATGCTTCTCAGTCATGTGATGGTGCCTTACAGGCACCCGCCCTCTACACCTTATCCACCTTATTTACCGGATCTGGAACTGTGTGACTTCTGGCTCTTCCCCAAAGTCAAAATGACCATGAAAGGTAAACGTTTTGAATCGATTCAGGACATCAAAGCAGCCACGACAGTTCAACTGAAGACACTCATGAGAGAGGACTTCCAGAACTGCTTCGGAAAGTGGCAAGAACAACGGGATATGTGTGTTCAAAGAGAGGGGGAGTACTTTGAGGGGGATTAATGGCAATGTGTCTTTTACTGTAATAAATTTGTTTTTATTTAAGCTTCACTATATTTTTTATCACATTATATGTGCGTGTGTGTGTACACACACACAAACTCCTACAAACATATGTATTATGATATTTCTACTATGATAATATATTGGATTACATTACATATATACTTATATATGCTACATAATAACTATATAATAAAATATATGAAGTATATAATGCATAAGAAATAGAATTGGCTTAAACATATGTAATATGTTAATGTAATATTAATACTACATACAGTATATATTTCATATAATACATAATACATGATACATGATACACAACATATAATACATAATATATAATATATGATATATAATATATAATATACATTTAATATAATTATATAAATACATATAAACCGATTCTATTTATTGTGTATGATTGCAGAATATTGAATTCATGTATTGTTCCTGGCATGGCATGTTGTCAATAAAGCTGTGTTCTAAACTTGGAATCAATGATTATATAGCTGTAATTCTCTAACATGTCACCAATAAAGCACATTTTGTCATATCCTGAAGTAAAACCCAGCACAGCACAAGCTATGTTTGAAAAGATATAGATAATCTAACACTAGAGGACACGTACCATAGGCAGGACTCTTGATTTAGTGACATGTCTAATGATTGGTCTGAATTGGTTCATGCCTTTCCACTATTAAGCCTTGTCACTATACCATATACTTTAATTTCCTGTCTTAGGTCCTTGAAGGTGCTCAGCTCATTCCTAACAAGCATGAATCTCTTTACTGGATGTTTTATATTCGTCTCATTCTTTGTGAACTGTTGGTAGATCTTAGACATTTTCTGTTGTGTCCATTGCTTTGTATTTTTGTGTGTTTATATCCAGGGAGGGATGTACAAGTGCTAGGCTTTGGATTGGAAGTTGTATTTTAACCTCAACGTATGATGTGAATCCTTGAATCAAAATTATAAAAATATTTCATTTTATGTTATCTATAATCATTAAGTTTAAAGAAATATGATCAACTCCCTCATGTAACAAGACAAAATGTATCACATGTGCAAAATATTTCCTTTACTTTTTTTCCTCCAGTGAAAGAGTGACATACTAACCGAAGACTGTGAACTTTTGCACACTAGGGATAAATCCTTGGAAATTCACAATGTATATGAAAAGCCTTGAGAAATCTTATAAAAAAGAGAATTTTAAATCTTAACTCTGCATTGTTCCCAAATATATCTGATAACGGGGCCGCTCCCTACCCAGTGATCTCAGAGGATGCTATCTGATATCCAATTCCCTTGGAAATATTTAGGAAATTATTTCCTAATAATTTCCTGAATGATACTATGTTATCTTCAGTTGGAACTGGAAGAGGTGATTACTCCAGGAAAGGCAGAGAGGCAACTCAGTACGCCCTTCTCCCTAGGAGCTCTTAAAATTCAGTATTTTTTCCAAATCATTTCTGTTCTAGCATTAAGTCTATCAAGTGATAAATGCTACCTTATAATAATTATTATTTTCATTATATAAATGTAAACGAATACCATAACTTAAATGACATTTCTTCAATTCACTTTCAGTGTAAGTTGAATTCCCACAAAGTACTCTGGGAAATTCCAGTTATTCAGGGGGTGGTGAGGGCATCAGGAGGCTAAAAAGAGTTGACACAGGCTGCAGGCCACGGCCATGTGCTCACCCAGCTAGAAAAGGGTAATGAGGATAGATTTTTCCTAGTACACTATCGAACAAAGTGCATGAATGTCCTATGGGGCTGTCAGCCTCTAGGCTGGTGAGGAATGTGTTTATTATTCTCTGATTCCCTTTAATTATTACACATGGTGGTGATTATTATAGTGGGTACTCGACTAAAAATATTAGGTGTGTAACATATATATATATATGTATTATATATATATAATACATATATATATATATGTATGTATATATATATAATACATATATATATGTATGTATATATAGATATGTATTTTGTTCATCTTTAACTTAGTTTGATAATTTATTTTGAACCACTTTTAGCACTAGGATCCCTCATTTTTTTTTTCCCCCCTCTGGAAGGTTCTCCTTAGCCATCAGTTCACACTGGTCACCACATCGAAGGCCCTTATTCCTGATAGGCTGACTGGTGACTCTTGATGAGGCAGAAAAAGAGTTAATGATAGTAGGTCCAAGGGAGACCACTCAGGCCTGTATCTCCCTTGCCAGGGACCACCCACACTCAGCTCCTAGAGATAAATCTTCCCGTTGAAATGTCCTTAGAAAAAGGAGATTAAGACCCAACCAGAAAAATCAAGATTTTTGTTTGTTTGTTTGTTTTTTATTGGGGAATATTGAGGAATATTATGGAATAATATGTTTCTCCAGGGCCCATCAGCTCCAAGTCATTGTCCTGCAATCTAGTTCTGGAGGGTGCAGCTCAGCTCCAAGCCCAGTCCCCGTTTTCATGGCAACCTCGTTATTGAGAGCTCGTGCTCTAACGAACTGAGCCATCTGGCCGCCCCTCTGGAAGCTCAGCAGCTGCTCATTGTCTTCAGTCTAGTTGTGGAGGGCTCAGCTCACTGGCCCATGTAGGAATCGAACCAGTAACCCTCTTGTTCAGAGCTTGTGCGCTAACCAAGTGACCATCCGGAGGCCTGCGTGAATCGCTGAAACCTGCCTCCAGCGTGAACTCCAGACTCATTATAATACAATTGAATAAAATGAACATTAAGGCTTGGCGCCCCTCCCTTGTGGGATTTTCTGCATGCATTATGGGAAGAGCATGCACAGAAAGAAACTAGTTATATAATCTACACATGTCAATCAAATGACCTCACGGGTCATCACATCTCCTGCTGTAAGAAAATTTACCTACCTTTCTTATTTAAGAAAAAGCTAACCTAAAGCTAGATGCAGCTGTCTGTCCACTCTAAGACTTTGCCCCCAGCAACACCCCTCTGCTGGTGTTTCTCTCCTTACTACCCGGCTGCCACTGGCTTCCTAACTTTAATAAAACCTTTCATTGTTCTACTTTTCTGAGCCTTGTGAATTCCTTCACCATTTATGAATGATCAGGGGTTAATTCCATGCCAGAACAACTCTCTAGGATTTCTGTGCCATGTTTGGTCCTTTGTGCTGCTTTCCCTCTTTACTGAGCCCTTGGATCTCTAGGAGGGGCTCAGTGGTCTTGGTCTCCTCTGCCTGGACACCGCAGGCTGCTATTTTCCATTTCCTTTCTGGGGAACCAAGATACAGTCTCTCTGTCTCTCTGTCTCTCTATCTCTCTGTCTCTCTATCTCTCTCTCTTTTTCTCACCAACATTCCTAATCAGTTTTGCTTCAGGCAGGAGAAGTGCCAGGAGGAAGCTTTTTGTTTCGCGCTAGAAAGTATGTGCCAAGGATAGAGGATTCGTCCCTCAGAAACATCTAACAGAACTTTCTTACTGGACTAGAATTCTGTCAACACAGAAGCCAATGACTTGTTGGACTGTGTTCATTTTCAAAATTGTCTTTCTTCACCTTCTCTTAATAAATCTCTGTGTTTTTGTAAATAAGACATACTTGTAAAACATCTTTTTCCCATTCCTCCAGCCCTACAGGAAGGTGAGTACTGGGTTTCTGACTCAAGCTCCGCCCCTTAAAAAAACAGTGTCACTCAAAGCCCCACTATGGTGTGAGCATAAAGACATTTTCTGCAGAATCCTCAGGGTTGTCGCTGGAAGCCTGGATCCTGGCAGATTTCTCACTTCTGTTCCAGTTTCCCTCTGCTTCTGGTGCTTCCTCTTGAGACAAGGGGCAGTACAAGTTAACAGCACCTTTCAAGCTCTCCTCTGAGGTGTTTTCCCTGGTGTCTGAAAATGTAATCAATTCACACTTTTTTCACTAAAGAGACCACATTCACACTGTTTTTTTTTCATACCGCCTACCAATTTTCCTGAAAATATCCAAGGAACTTAAGGTATGGGTGTTTTTCTTACAATGGGTTTACTTTGCAAGGCTGCTTTGAGGACTACACGATATATTGTTATAAGGTGTTGAGCGTAGTGTCTACTGCACTGCTGTTGCTATGATTATAATGAACCTGAGACCACCATTATAATTCCAGCTCCCACTACTTGTTATGTTAGGTTTATGAGTGGTAGGCTGGCATGCTAGAATCTGGTATTTAATTCTCATTTATTTGAGTCACCTGGGAAAAAATGATAATAGCCTCTTTCTGGATCAATTAGGGCATTCATATTGGAGCTATGTCTAAGAGCAAAGGTATTTCTGTAGACTTAAATATTTCAGTATGTGAACATTCTAACCAAAAGAAGATTGGACACCCCATTCCTGAATGCTTGAACTTATGGAACAAGGCAAGAAGGGGCTCAAAGTTGCAACAAAGAATAATGGGCATTATAAGTGGACTTGTGAAAAACCAGTATTTAAGAATTCTATTGGGCATTATGTTGGAGATTTCTTCCTTTAAACATAAGTTAGGAATCACAGTGGATACCTTTTTCTTTCTTTTGGGCAATACTGTCAACCCATTGGTATGATGAGTTTCTAGGGGTGACATTACTCCTAATTATATTCAGACATGATCTTGCTTCCTACAATGGTGTTTGTTTCAGCTTCAATAACATGTGGTATTTAGGGGCTGCTTACCATGTGCCAAGTGTTGGGTTAGGACTGGGAATAAAGTGGTGAACAGGACTGACATGTTTCTGCCATCATCAAGTTTAAAATCAGTTGGAAGGGAAAAGTATTAAACCATGGATTAGACAATTGGATTTGTAATTGAAAGAGTGAGGACTGTGTAAGAGGAACATACTGTCAGAACATAGGGAAGAGTTCTGACATTGGTAGAGTTAGTAGGAATTAAGTTGGGCTCTAGTAGGCGGAGCATGTGATTTGGCTTAAGGGACGGTACATGTTGCTGCCCAGGTTTAAGAGGGAGCATGGAAGATTACAAGGAGAGAAAGATGATCAACTTGACTGGAGAGCAGTGAGTGTATATGGAAGGCCGGGCGATCAGAAGGCTCATGGGGTAGGATGGGGCCGGATAAGGAAGCACTTGTATGTCATGTTAAGAGTTTTGTTTTTCTTTATTCTGAGAGGAATAGGAAGGCATTGATGAGCTTTAAGGGTGAATATGCCATACAGATGTAATGCTGCTCCCCAAGTGGTCCAAATTTGAATGGTTTGACTCAGCAATCCCTCTCCTGGGTATCTACCCAAAAAATCTGAAAACAATTATCCGTAAAGATATACGTGCTATGATGTTCATTGCAGCTTTATTTACAGTGGCCAAGACATGGAAACAACCAAAGTGCCCATCGATATATGATTGGGTAAAGAGAATTTAGTATATATACACAATGGAATACTAGTCTGCCATAAGAAAAGATGAAATAATGCCATTTGTGAAAACATGGATGGATCTTGAGATTATTATGTTGAGCGAAATAAGTCAGACAGAAAAAGTTTGTAAATAGAGTCTTCAGGATGCACCTTAGACTATATAGGGTAAATAGGTGTTTCTAGTTGTTTCTCCATAGAAGAAATGTGATTAAGCCATGATACTGCTGTTTCTTATATATTTTTTTCAAATATAGTAACTTGCAAATTATTTTTTAGATGACAAGAGTAGTGTCTCAAATAGTCTTAAAATCACCTTTTCAAAACAAGAATAATAATTCCTTTGAAAAAGAAATTGGATGGACTAGATGTTCTATCCACCAAAATGCAGCTTATGTTTTGTTCTTTCTCTCTGTCCATTATGAATATCTGCTACTAGAAAAAGAGAAGGCATGTTGAGAAGCAGATATTGTGTTGAGAAGCAGATATATTCCATGTAACTGTTAGAAAATTAAAGTTACTAAGAAAAAATATTATCTCAAATATGTTCTAGTGCAATTTTTATCCTTGGCAAAATTAATTCTTGAGTTGTTTTAGTGGCAAGCAGAATGGATGTCATCCTGCCCTTTTGCTCTATGAATTTTTTAAGGCGATATGAACTGTCCCCATCTTGCTTTTTTTCCAGTGATCCTCAAATCTCCAACAACCCACAAGGCCTCCATTATCAAGCCCAACATGTGTTATATTCACTGTGGAATTAACACTTTGTTCTCCTTTGGGGGGTGGGATACAGTTTAAAATGTTCAGTCTCCCCACCTCCTATTCCTATTTGAGTTCTGTGTAGGATAAAGACAACAGATTTCTGCCCCCCACCCAATCCCTCAAGGGTGTTCACTGCCTCAGTGGTCAATAAGCTAAGAGATAAAATCCTTCAGAAGAACATCATATGAGACTCAGCTTTACTAAGTTTTTGATGTACTCTTCATTTCTTCTTCCCCTTAATTGTACAGAGAGCTGAGTAAATGATTTTCTTCTACTTCTCCAGTGAATGTAGAGGGCTTAACTGAAGCATTCATTGTAAGTAAAGTCAAAGTTGAGCGGAGTCACATTTCTGGGATGAGAACATCCCACAAATATCCCTTGACAGGTGGCAGAGCCCCTCGGAGTTCCAGGGCCACCATACCAGCCAGAATATTGAGCTGGGACGGGGAGCTGCAGGAGGGAGAGGAGGGGCAGGATTCCTCACACCAGCTGCACTCAGAACAGAACCCCTTCCTAATATGTTTTGCCTACTGAGTTTTGCAAGACTTCGTTTGCTCAAGGGATATTGCTGCTAAAAATAGCTAAACTTCAGTTGTTGCGGAAAGGTTTGGAGCCAATAGAATTGTGGAGAAATTTTGGTCTTGGGGCTCTGTTTATCTTGACCAAATTCTTTGACCTCATACTTTGGTGATCTCATCTAACAAAGCAGGCCAATATCAATAACCATGTTTCCCCGAAAGTAAGACCTAGATGGACAATCAGCTCTAATGCACCTTTCGGAGCAAAAATTAATATAAGACTGTTTTATATTAATTTTTTCTCCGAAAGATGCATTAGAGCTGATTATCTGGCTAGGTCTTATTTTTGGGGAAACAGGGAATGTACATATGGTACTGGGAGGATAATAGGTATTCAAAAAAAATGGCAGCTGTTACTAATATTGTTATCATTATTCTAGGGACATATAATTTCTGATAGGTGCCTGAGACTTCCTTTGTGTGCTAAACCCTTGAACCTTACTGGATGTACTTGATCTCAAGCATGCAGAGACAGGAAGGATCCCATTTCATATAATGCATTGTGAAGGGTCCCTGGGAGCAGTTATCTGCTCCAGGTGGTAGTCCAGGAGGCCAAAAAATGTCAGCATCAATGGGCAGTTTGTTGTTTGTGTTACATGTGTTTTTCTGTAATTGACCACTTGTTTGTTCTGTTTTTCCTCCCTTCCCCCACATTTTGGATTGTAACCATTTAGAGTCCTCATTCTTCCCTTGCAGTCTTAGAGCTGTTGTAATGGAAGCCTCTGTGATATAGTGTGAAGATCACAGGGTCAGGTGTCTGGGATGGAATTGTCAGTCCCATTTCTGCTCCCAGTGACTGTATGAACTTGGGCAAGTAATTGAATTTGTCTGGGCTACGTTTCCTCCTTCAAAAACAGTGAGCGATGAAGATTCCACTTCCCTATTCTAGGTGGTTAGCAGGTTATAGAGTTTACAGGTCTGAAAAGCTCCACTTTGTGTCAGAATGCAGTGAAGTATATGAGGTTTGACATTCCTTTAGGCTTCAGAACTTCTAGAAAGTGTAACTGAAACCAAAAATATTGATAAACAGTTTTTAAAGAATGGTTTTCTATCTATGGTGTTTCACTAGCTGATAATTCGCTCAGATATGTTTCTTATCTACTTTGCTGTCAAACTACTTTTAATGGATGTTCCTGCCACTGGCAACTAATAATTTGTAGTCATAAATGATAAGTAACAGAGGCACTTTACTTTCCAGTTAGAGGCGTCTGTCCACAAAGAAGAAATGGACTTTGAATGTGCTGTTTAGGGTCAAACAAAAACATAATCGTACGGAAAGAGCTTGGGATATTAGCTGCAATGCTTATCCTTACCTGGTGTGTAAATATTCAGCCAAATCCTCTGTGATGGTGTTGCATGGAATCATGAATTGTCTACAAAAGGAAATCTTTATACCTATGTAAAGGGAGTTATATTTGGAAGCTCTTAAGAGTTGCTATTAAATTTTTCTACAGAGATTTACTGGAATAGTTGAGCACGCATATCCTTCAGATCACAAATGTGTTTTGGAAATAGTTTTACTATTAATATAGAGTTATTTTCGGTCCCTGTAAAAAAGGGCAATGAGATTTTTTTAATGAAATGCATTGGGGTTTAAATTCCTTCTCATTAAACAATTTTTTCTGTGTTACATTTTGTATGTTGTATTTCTGTTGTTATCCGATGCCCAACTCACTTATGGCTGTAACTAATGAACAGGTTTTCTCTGAGAGTAGAAAGTATTGGGTGGCTTTGTGCATCATCTGCTAGTGAAAGTTATTAATTATCATGAAAGATTCAGAAATGTAGTCTTGGAAACTATCATCTCTTCTGGCTTCAGTCAGTATACCAGATTCTGGTTCTTTCTCCTAGCTTCCAGTTTGCTGCTTTAGATCTAATGGGCTCTAGGAAGTAAAAGGAAATCTTTATACTTATATCAGTTGAGACTGATAATACTGCACATAAAACAAGCAGACAGGCCTTAAAGAGGGACTAAATGTCCTGTTCATGAGCAAGTTGGCATTACATTTAGTACACAGATTTGGAGAGATATTTAATGTCTATTTCATTTTTATATTTCCAGAGTCTAATGTACTACCTTTCAAGTAGCAGGTCGTGAATCATTGTTATTTTAATGAATGAATACTCAGATGACACTTTTTCTCATTCCTTGGGTTATTTGATATATTTTAGAACATATGATTTCTTAGGTAATGTGATTTCTTAGATAATTGTTCACTATGTAAATGGCGATATTACTTTAATTGTTCCATGGATGATGTGAAAGCTTTTCAAGGAGTAAAAGTTACTACATAAATTTACAGCTATTTTTTGGAGGTGAGGAATGTTACAGGTAAGCGAATATTTGATACCACATTTTGTAATTCTGAGTTTTATGAATGCTTTGATGTAGTAATGATCTACAAATAACTTGGTTAAGATACTAAAGTTCTGCATTGACATTTGTGTCATTTCTCAACCCCGTTGCCCAAGTTAAAAATAAAGCAATGTCAAGATAATGAAAACTGGGGTTGGAAATATGAATAATAAAACAGACATCTCTCCTTATTGCATGAGTAGTAGTAAATCAAGGTTACTGACTCAAACAGTGGCAAGTATCGGGCAAAAGCTTATTCTCTGTCCACAGCAATGTTTTTGTTTGTTTGTTTTTGTTTTTTTGCAGGCATCTTAGTGAACACCACCCCTAAAATTCAGGCATCTAACGTGCTGTCTTAAATAAGATGATTTATATTTAGTAATACATTCATCTAAACTAATCTCATTAAGGTAACTTAATTAAGAGCATACAATTTGCCAGCACTTTTCTGCTTCTAGGGAATATTACATTAGAAAATTCAGATATCTGCACTTTCTGCAAAAACACAGGAGAGGGAAACACACACACACACACACACACAAAACACACACACACACACACACACACACACACACACATACAAAAAACCAGAAATCACAGTCTTAAATGTGAATGTGACCTGAGAGTTCATCAATACTACCTTTCCAGTCCAAAGAATTTACTTCTAAACCAGAATTTTAACCGGTAAATGAAAACTGACATGACTTAAAATACGTAGCACTTTATTTTAGAGTAACTGTTTGTCTTACAGAAAGGGTAGAGAGTTGCAGGTGGATGATGTTTTAACATAATGTTGGTCTAGGTAAACAAGTATGGGATTACTATTCTTATAATACCATTGAAATGTTTTCTGAGAATGTAACACAGTATGAGTTTTTAGTGTAGAACCGCATTATGTCCATAATTAAGCTTTTAATCCTTTACTTGTTCTAAATTTTGTTTTGTTTGTATTTCTTAACAAGTGTTTTCAGCTAAGAAATATAAAGTGATTGATGTTTAAAAACATGGGTTGCTTAACGTTTCTTTAGCTTATTTATCTCAGACATATATTCTGAATATAACATATATTTTATGTATCTGACAAATTTAAAGGTGATATTCTTTTTCATGTAACTGCTCAAAATTTTACTATGTTCTTCTATTTCTGAAGTTAGACAAGGGAAGTAAGATTTCTCGAACTGCAGGTCACATTTCACTGTAATATGCATGTTTTTTGAAATGGCAAAATCCTACAGGGCCGTGAGATTTCCACTAGTGTGTGTGTTTAAAGTTCATAGCCAAACACAACTGAATAAATCATGGAATGCATTTTCTCTCCATGCCTGAAAAATGAAAATTGTTATAGGTCAATTGCTGAGAGTTCTTGTCTCCATCTTATACATCTTGTTTGCAATTTGTTTTTCCTTTACTTCAAGTGTACCCAATTCACTTTATATTCGCTCGCTAGTTATATGTGTTTTAGTTGTTCACGAAGTTTGCTTTATCTTGAGGAGAAACTATTTTCCTTGACTGCCTTCCTAAACGTACTGACTAATGTTTATAAACATCCAAGTCGCTTACCTTGCCAAGAGCTTCTGTCCTAAATTTCCAGGGCCAGGAGGGGGTAATCATTGTTCACATACCACCGTGATTATTTGTTCTCCTATCCAGAAGAATATTAACTAACAAATAGGAGCTATCATAGCTAAGCTACAAAACAAGTTTGCCTTGCGATTTTAGGAACACACGTAGCGATTCACATTGGAAAAGGCTCTTTTATTTTATTTTTAAAAGATTTTTATTAAAATATAGCTAACATACAACACTGTATTAGTTTCAGGTGTACACCATAGTTAGTCAACATTTATATACATAAAAAAGTGATCACCATAAGTCCAACCATCTGACACTGTACCACACTATCAGAATATTATTGACTATATTCCCTATGCTGTACATTACATCCCCATGACTTACTTGTTTTGTACCTAGAAGTGTGAACCTTTTATTCCTTTACATTTTCCCCTCTTTTTTAATTTTTCAATTACAGTTGACATTCAATATTATTTTATGTTAATGTTAGTTGTACAGTATAGAGGTTACATGTTTATATAATTTAAGAAGTGATCCCCCTGACTAGACTAGTACCCACCTGGCACTATCCGTAATTATTACCATATTATTGACTATATTCACTGTGTTTTAATTTACATCCCTATGACTTTTTTTTAACTACCAATTTGTACTTAATCCCTTCACCTTTCTCACCCTGCCCCCAACCCCCTCTCATCTATTACCCTGATAAATCTAGTATCCATATGACACCATACATAGTTATCACAATATTATTGACTATATTCCTTATGCTGTACCCCACATCCCCATGACAACTTTGTAACAACCAATTTGTATTTCTTAATCCCTTCCCCTTTTTCACCCACCTTCCCAACCCCCTCCCATCTGGGAACCATCAAAATGTTCTCTGTTATCTATGTGTTTGTTTCTGTTTTGTTTTTTTATTTTGTTCTTTAGATCCCACATATAAGTGAAATCACATTGCATCTGTCTTTCTCTATCTGACATTCTCCACTCAGCACAATATCCAGGTCCATTCATGACATAAAAACTGGCAAGAACTCACTCTCTTCCATGGCTGAGCATACATTCCATTGTATGTATGTACCACTTCCTCTTTACCCATTTAGCCATCGACAGACACCCGGGCTGCCCCCACAATTTGGCCATTGTAAACAATGCTTCAATGAACATATGGATGCACACGTCCCCTCAAACTAGCATTTTGGGTTTCTTTGGATAAATACCCACAAGTGGGATTACTGGGTCCTCCTTTGTCACTTGTTATAGCCTTTATTTTTAAGTATTTTGTCTGGTAAAAGTATTGCTAGCCTAGCTTTTTGGTTTGTTTGTTTCCATTTTCATGAAATATTTTTTCCTCAGCCCTTTACTTTCTGTATGTCTGCATCTTTCGATCTGAAGTCAGTCTCTTGCAGGTAATATATGTAGGGTCTTGTTTACTCATCTATTCAGCCACCTGGTTTTTGATTGGAACATTTAATCCATTTACATTTAAAGTATTTGTTGATAGATACATAGTTATTGCCGTTTTAGTTTTCATATATTTTATTATTTTTTTCTTCTTCATCTTAAAGAAGTCCCTCTAACATTCCTTGTAATGCTGGTTTTGTGGTGATAACTCCTGTAGCTTTTTATTGTCTGGGAAGCTCTTTATCTGTCCTTTGATTCTAAATGATAGTTTTGCTTGGTAGAGTAATCTTGGTTGCAGGTCCTTGCTTTACTTCACTTTGAATATTTGATGCCAATCCTTTCTGGCCTGCAAGTTTTCTGTTAAGAAATCAGCTGATTTATTAAAAGTCTTGTGAGAGCTACCTTGTAAGTAACTAACTGCTTTTCTCTTGTTTCTTTGAAGATTCTTTTTTTGTCTTTAACCTTTGGCATTTTAATTATGATGTCTCTTGGTGTGGGCCTCTTTTGGTTTATCTTGTTTGGGACTCTCTGTGCTTCCTCAGCTTGTATGTCTAGTTTGTTCACCATGTTAAGGAAGTTTTCCATCATTATTTCTTCAAATAGATTTTCATTTCCTTGGTCTCTCTCTTTTCCTTCTGATACCCCTATGAGTGAATGTTGGTATGCTTGATGTTTTCCCAGAGATCCCTTAAACTCTTTATTTATTTACTTTTTTTGCATTCTTTTTTCTTTTTGCTGTTCTGATTGGGTGTTTTCTGCTATATTGTCTTAAATTGCTGATTTGATCCTCTGTTTCATCTTACTACTGTTGATTCCTTTGAGTGTATTCTTCATTTCAGTTATTGCATTCCTTATTTCTGATTGGTTCTATTTTATGTTTTCTGTCTCCATTTCTGTTTCCTATCTCTTTGTGGAAGTTCTCCCTGAGATCATTGAGCATCCTTATAATCAGTTTTGGAACACTGTGTCTGGTAGATTGCTTGTCTCCATTTTGTTTAGTTCTTTTTCTGGAGCTTTGTTCTTTTCTT
Organism: Rhinolophus hipposideros; assembly: GCF_964194185.1. Taxonomy (NCBI): domain Eukaryota; kingdom Metazoa; phylum Chordata; class Mammalia; order Chiroptera; family Rhinolophidae; genus Rhinolophus; species Rhinolophus hipposideros. The sequence continues at coordinate 19,092,437 of NC_138052.1, forward strand.
TATTTTGGACACGTTTCTTTGTCTCCCCACTTTGGCTGCTTCCCTTTGTTTGTTTCTGTGTATTAGATAGAGCTGCTATACCTCATGGTCTAGTAGTGTGGCCTTATGTAGTAGGTTTGCTGGGGGGCCCAGTCTTCCTGATCACCTCAGCCAGTTGCTCCAGGTGTGTAACTTTGTGGTTTGTGTGCGTCCTCTTATTGCAGTCAAGCCTTGTTTGCTCTTTGCATGTCAATGGGAGAGACTAACTTTCAGGTTGATTGGTTGTGAGGACTGGCCATAATGGCAGTGGAGGAGCTATTGTACAGGGGTTGACCTTATGGAGCAAGATTCACTTTAGCAGGTCTCTGGTGCCTTCTCTGTCTGTCCACTGGGTGTCTTGTTCTTGGATGCAGCTGGGTGTTACTCCAGCTCATTCTGAAGCTGACCACCAGGTTTTCCAGGCTCAGATCCTCCTGGGAGGGGCCCCCACGGCCCAAGTTCAGCTGCATCCTGTGCCTTGACTAATGCTACCTGGCATGGGCCACAAAGCAATGTGCACATGGCTGCCACCTATGCTGGTCTTGGAGGTACCTTAAGAGGCCAAGCTGCAAACTGAAGCTGGCTGTTGCTAGTATCAGTCCTGGGGCTGCTCAACAAGTGGTATAAGACGAACCAACAGATGCTACTTGTTTCGGTTTTGTGAACCTTTGAGATATTTTTTTTGGAAAGTCTGCAGCATGAGCCAAGACATCCCATTTGTGTGGAAAAGCCACTGAAAGTGGCTTGGGTGTGCCAAGAAATTGGGTTAGGTAGGGTCTCAGGGAATTACCAGGGTGAGGTGAACAATGTTAGCCAGGTTAATGGAGACTCAGATATGGCAGCTGCCTGTATGTGCACACTAGAAAGGAGGAGGACCCCCACAAAGAAATGATGGATTCTGCGACACTTCTATCTGGGAGAAAGCTGCCCCACTGACCTTCTCCCTGAAGCCAGATAGCTCAGTTCCTCCCATATGTTCCTTGTGTCTTTTGAGCTGCTGCCCTAATGCTGGAGCTCAGAGAAAGTGACTCTGTTACTAAGTGTGTTAATGCATGGGCCTTTTAAGAGGAATGCTTGGGACTTCCACAATTCTTGGTCTCACTCAGCCTCAATCTCTGCTGGTTTTTATAGCCAGAAATTATGGGGACTTCTCTCCCTGCCACTGGAACTCTGGGCTGGCAGCCCGGTGTGGGGATGGGATGCCTCCCAATTTTCACCTGCCACACATGAGTGTGAGACCAGGCCCTTCCACATCTCTGCCACTCCTAACAGTCTGGCGTTGGCTTCTTCTGGATGTCCTTAATTGTAGGACTTCTGTTCAGCTAGACTTCAGGGGATTCTCCATGATGGTTATTCTGCAGTTTAGTTGTAATTTTGAAGTGGTCATGAGAGGAGGCAAGCACAGCATTTACCTACTCTGCCATCTTGACTGGCAGAAAACGCTCTTTTCAAACACAGGACAAGAGACCAAGCTTGTAGTCACACAGACTTGATGTCCCATGTACTGGGTGTATAACCTTGGGTGTGTTTTGTAACTTCTCTGCACTTTATTTTCTTCAATTAATAAAATGTGCTCACTAGCCTCACCTCATGGGACTGTTGTAAGGAACAGGAAGGAAGGGGCAAATCACTAGTGGTGTGCTATATACTGGCTCTTGTTTGAAAAAAGAAAAAGAAAGAAAAATGTTGATTTGCCTTGATTTGTAGTATGGTGTAAATCCTGCTACCATGTTTAATTTCCATCTATGAATTATTTAACAGCCACCTGGTAAAATTTCTAAGTATTAAATGGTCCCCTGGTACCATTCCAGCCTAGCACACAACTGTTAACCTACAATAAATGGTAGTAATGATTTCTTAATAGT